>NC_087436.1:19007500-19611760 GCF_036321535.1 Camelus dromedarius
TGATATAATTATATTTTTATGATAAGTATTATTATATGTGCCATTCATCTGAAGAGTGTCATTGAATTCTCCCTGCACCACAATCCCATTTCCATGAAGAACACATTTGACAAGTTAAAAAGCTTGGCTTGGCTCAGAATGAGTCTGATCTCATACATCTATCAGAATCCAAGCAGGAATGACAGATAATTGAGAAAGGTCTCCCTAAGCCAAGCAAATATTTGAAGACTTGGACCATGGAATGGCTGCCCTGTATTAAACTTGAAGTAAAGGGAAAATTTTACTCTTTTGATTTGAGTTTAAGATTTAACATCCGTTTTGAAAAAAATAAATGTACATCAGAACACTGTGTTTTAAAAAATATATCCACTCATATTTAGAGCAGAGGATATAATCTAAAACAAGCTCTTTTTAAAATTAAGTTAAAAAAAAAGCAAGTAACTTAGAAACATAAAGTGCAGCCTAGCAAATTGGGTTTTAAATCACATCTACAGGAAAAACTAAGGGTTCTCAGTCTCGTATTTAATAATGATGCTACTAATTCAGGCATGGTAGAACATGTTGTGAGTTATTTTCTCTAGGAGTGGAAATAGATTTTTGGTGAGCCATTGGTAGGGCTAAACCAAACATCTTTATCCCAGAATACTGGCACATATCTGGGGTGCCTGCAGGATTCAAAATAGTAATAGGGAGGATCCGGAAAAGTTTTGATCCCTTGCTGTACAAAGGAGATTCCCACGGCTCAGAAAGGTTGAGAAATTCAAGCCACATGTTACCTGCACAGTGGCTAAGCCAGGAGGAGAGCACAGGAGAGCCTGACTCTCTCCACCAGACCTTTGACTATTGGGAGACACATGAACCACACTGGTTTAGCCCTGTCTAGTTTATTGGCCTGCTTTGGTGTAAATCAGTGATGGTGAAGGTAAACTGTCCAAATATAAAGGCCCTGATGGTCATCTCTAGGTAGTACCTCTTTTTATTGAAATCCAACCCCGCTTCCTCTCCTGAAAGTACCGCTCTTGTTTTCTTAGTCTGCTTGGGCTGCTATAACAAAAGGCCAGAGACTGGGTGACAGACCTTTATTTCTCACAGTTCTGGATTCTGGAAGTTCTTGAGCAGAGGGTGTCAGTGTGGCCAGGTTCTCGGTCAGGGCCCTCTTCCTTACTGCCATCTTGTCACAGGGGTGACACAAGCTCTCTGGTCTGTTCTTATAAGGACACTCATCCCCTCATGAGGGTCTTTCCTCACAGCCTCATCTAATATTAAGTACCTCTCAAAGGCCCCACTTCCAAATACCATCACAGTGGGGACTAGGGTTTCAGCTACGAATTTTGGGGAGACACATTCAGTTCATAACACTTGCCATTATTTGCAGTTCTCTCCTTCATTTACCTTCATAAGACACATCAGTTTGAGAAAACCCAAGTCAATTATTGGTTTTTCCCTTTTAGCATGTGCAGTGATGTCTGGCATATAGAAGGTATTCAATAATATTTTTTGAATGAGTGGGTGAACAAGTTCACTCAAATATAGTTCAGTTCTTAGTTGAAAAGCAGACAGTGGCTCACCTCATTTTTTGAAAGATAACTATTCATATGAATCTTGAATAGAACTCATGAACATGACCCTAATAGGCTCACTGCTTCTGCTCTCAACTTTCCTGGTGGTTACTCCTTCCTGATCGCCTGTCTATAACTTACTGATTGAAACATCTCCTAAGATGGATTGATTGATGCAGATGCTAAAAGCTCTTCCCCTCTGAACATATGTTTGTTTGTGTACTTAAGTGATTTTTTTCCTTTGTGGTTCCCTGGGACAAAACCTTGAAGTGTGTCATAGCAAAATGGAAGAGTTGAAAATACATCATCACGTAGACACAGATTACATATGTTTCATTTACATAATGTGGGACAGATTTCCTTTTTTCCTGTGAAATTTCTTCATTGCAGACTCTTTGATGGATTCTTCAAATTCTTCAGTGACTTTGGATAGATGCTTTCCATTCTTTTTAGGTCATCCAACTCAGCTTTTTAAACAGACTCTGCAGCAGCACCCACATACATCACTATCAACATAAAATTATACAATTACTACATTTTCCCAGTCTCCACACACTGCAGTTAACTCATCTCAACATTGACTTCCTTTTTCTCTTCCTTTTAGACTAGAGAACAAAACAATTTCTAAAGGAGAATACAGCTTTTAGTTTAAGGGGGGGAAAAAAAGACAAAGTAGCCTGAATAGTAAAAGCTTTGCACTTACCCTATGACAATTACAATATCCTTTAGGAAATGCCTCAAAAGATATCAATGTTAAATGCCAAAACATCTCTAAGAAATGACAGAAAGAACATTCAGTATCATTATGTTAGCATAAAGTGTCAGCCTCCACCCTCAGTAGTCAATGTGACCTCAATGCATTATTTTCATGGTAGAAGCATAGATCATTTCTCTCTCTCTCTCGTTTCTTTTTTTTCTTTCTTCTTTCTTTTTTTCTTTCTCTCTTTCTCCTTCTCTTTCTCCTTCCTTGCTTCCATCCTTCCTTTTGTCTCAATATATCACTGGAAAGTATGAAAAAATTTTGTCTGAGAGTCTTTAAAAACATTTGTTAATATGATTTTCTTTTGTTTCTTTTTGAAGATTTACTTAAAGGGTTTTTTTTTTAAAGTCCGTGTACTTCAGTGGAGGCTATCTTATACCCATCATTTATGTGCATTTAGAAACTCCTTGTAAACTAAAATTTCTGATGTCATTTAGATTCAGATGAGGATTCTTGATGGGAAATTTTTCTCTATATATTTTTATATGGAGACTCCTACAATTCTACAAATGAAGTAAGTTACAAAGAAATTATCTATAAAGTTGATGCTTGTAGAAAGACTAAGACCTATGGTCCTAGGCTGACTTTCCTGGGTCATTCTTTAAAAAATGACATAGTAAACAATTTTATGGTTACCAGGGGAAAGGGGATGGAAAGTGATAAATTTGGGAGTTTGAGATTTTCAAAGGTTAACCACTATGTATAAAAATAGATAAAAAACCAATTTCTTCTGTATAGGATAGGGAACTATATTCTTCTGTATAGGATAGGGAACTATATTCAATATCTTGTAATAACCTTTAATGAAAAGAATATGAAAGCAAATATATGTATATATATGCATGATTGGGACATTGTGTGTACACCATAAATTGACACATGTAACTGACTATACTTCAGTAAAAAAAAAAAAAAAATTAGTTTTTTTAAATGATGAATCATGTTTTTTTCCTAGATATAGAGACTAAATGTAGAGAATCCTTTGATTGTTTCTTATTTAATTTTACAAGATTCTGCCTTATGAAACAGAGTAAATAAATTAAAGATCTTGAATATACAGTGAGTCTACATAATCAAATTAACTTGACAAAACTAGTTGAATTTAAATCAGTTATGTGCAGAACAAGTAGTTGGATTCAATCAAACGCTATTTATAAAAGAACTCTGTTTAATGAACTCTGTCTCTTGTGCTTGTGTGTGTGTATACATATGCACACATATGTACAATTATGTATATAGAAGAAGTAGATAATTGCTTAACTCCCAAAATAGTTCTTCAAAGTACATCACTCCTAAACACATAGCTCCAATATCATAAATGGCGTGTAGAATGAATGATAAATCCATGAAAGCCGATTTAACTGTTAAATGTGCAGTTAGTGCACACTGGCAGTGAAAATTTGAATATATCCCCTTAGCCAAATTTTACTTTATAATTTGAGAAATGTTAATTGTGCTTATGACACAGCTTTTCTTGCCCTTTATCACGTAAGATATGATTTATTAAGTTTCTACCTCTTTGTTTAGCTGGATGGGATTAAGAGTAAAATTTATAAACTGAGGAACTGCCGCAGTATATCCTTATCTAACTCACTGTGACTTTGTAGGTTTCTCCATTCCTCAGTCATCTTATTTGTAAAACAATGATTCCAATTAGAAGTGAGAAACACACACACTCAAAAAATAAAAGGTGGCAGACTAATGCTTGCAGTGATTGCATTCGCTGTCTCCCAAGTGTCCCCACTTTTCAAATACATAAACCATCGCTAACAGAATCTACTACATGGTGTTCGATTAGTAGCAGATACTAATTGTTTTGGTGTTTAAATTTAGAACTGTACTCTGAGGATCACATTTTGCTTATCTGTGGTAACAATTTCCGTCTTAAAGTCTTCATGTAAATGCTTGTTGAGGATTCCCCGCCCCCAATTTTACAGATGGCAGAATAAGGGAGTAAGTGTGTTACGAAAGTTTTAAAGTTAAATTCATGACTTCCTGATTCTTGATTTATCCAGGAGACCCATCCTGGTCAGTTGCCTCTTTGAACAAACTGATGAGAAATTCACTCTCTTCTTTTTCATAAACAGTCACAGAATAATATTAAAGTGAACTTTAATTAAAAAATACTTTCCAGGTATAATAGCCTAATGCCTTTTAATATAATTACTTCAGAGTTAATTTTTCTAGGTGAAGATAAAGATACTATGCTTTTCTCCAGATAATTCTTGTCTATGTTTTATCATCAAATCAAATGATGCATATATCACAGAATTGATTAAGTAATGCTCACAGTAAGACCAACAATGGGTGCACTCAGCTCTGGATTGAAAGCCTTGTAAAAGCCAGCAGCTGTTCTATGTTAGGGCCAAATTATGCATGATGAGTGTCTAATTTAAGGACAGCACAAAGCGCATTTCATCCAAACAGCAAAGAGATTGATGTGACATATTCAATATATCTCTTACAGAGTTTGGATTGACCTTACTGAGATGAGGAATCAGTGAATGCCACTCTCTACTTTTGGTTCAGAAACCAGGGAAGGGGGTAAATTTTCCTTTGGGAATGACTTATGACTTGTTCATGCTGCTGAATGATTCCAAGTACCTTCCTATTTAAATAGGAATTTCTGGGTTCAGTACTGAGGTGCTGTGCATTGTAATTGAAAGCCAGCTGTCCCTTTCCTCAATATACCTACAGAATATAAAGGTACTCAGTGGTGTAAGCATGCCAGCAAATTCAGAAAATCAACTGCAAACTTTTCCTTTAACAACTCATCTTACATTTATGAAATACTGTGGTTGAAGTATATCAGATAAAATAAATATTTTAAACCTGGCTAAATAGAAAACATTACAGATCCTGCTGCCTTCTTTAAATTTCATAAATTATTTCAAAGAAGCAGCATCTAATTGTACTTGGTTTCTCATATTCCAAAGCAGGCCACGTGGAGCCACACACCACTTCAGAACCCAGAGGCCAATCAGTCCTATGCTGTGCTCTATCGACACACAGCTCCCAGGTTACAGAGGACATTTCCATCATACTCATCATTCTATCCTGAATGTCTGTCCCAGTGCCTGGCACATAGTTGGCAATCAAAACAGTATGTTTTGAGTGAAAAAATGATTGGATGGGAATGGAGCAATTATGGCTATTCAGTTGCTTTCAGCTCTAAAGATGTTTTATCTAGGTAACTAGGTGGACAATTTCTTACAATTTCCATTTTTTTGCTTCCTACAGAGAATGTAGCATAATGTATTACACATGGTGTGGTGAGACCCTTAGAGGTTGAATCATTCAGGTGATGTACTATCATCAGGTAAATGAGAAGACCACTTAGAGGAAAGAACACATGCTTTTGAAACAGATTTACACTTGTATCCCAAGAAAATTAAAATCTCAGCCCCTCTGGTCCCTTGTCTTAAAATACTCACCTTGAGGAACTGTTTTGTTAGCTGAGAAAATGAATATAAACCGTCTAGCATCACACATATATGGTAGATCTGGATTACATATGAGTTCCTCCCCTTTCCTTTATAGCTGTATATAGGTGATTGTTAGAGACATATGGAGAATTTGAGGGCAAGAATTCTTAAGAATGCATTAAAATATTAACCTTCTGTTTTAACTTCACAGTAACCTGTGAATTATGCATCATTCTGCTGTTTTTACTTAGTTGGATGTCCTGTCATCTGCTTATTATTTGATCTAGTCTCTTTACAAAACACAGAATCTGGCTCTTGCCTTAGATGGACTCATCATCCAAATTAAGCATAGACACATAGACACAGACTTTTAGCAAGAGCAGAAACAGTTACTTAAAGGAAATCAACATTAAACTCAACGGGCCATAGTAAACCCATATTAAATCCACGTGTGATGCACTCTCCTCTTGACAGGATAATTGTAGGCGTGAGTGAGGTTGGAGGGCGAAGTGATTGCACAGATGGTGGGAGGGTGGAAGACAGGTGTTGAGTAGACTCAACCTTCCCACTAGTCTGTTCAACTTAATGATTTTCAATATGTTTTTTGCCCCACATCTCCATTTTTATTCATATGGGTTCTGCAGATGGCCACTGAGTAAACAGAGACAAATGACAGTAGAGTATGTTTAAATATTAAACAGGACATTGACAAGGGCTGATCTGCCCATTGGAAAGTTAATTGTAGACATGGTGTCCTTTCATGATGAGAGGCTCTAAGTGTTTAATGCCATCGGTGGGCATGAACTCTGAAAGCTACAAGCAGATTTGGCTCTCAGAAGATAATCACCAAATCCAACAATTTTATCTGATCACTTATGTTGATGTTAACAGTGTATTAGTGTCTGCCCTAGTGCCTGTCATCACCAGAAAGGAACAAGCATGCTCAGCTTATGTCAGTAACTTTATTTTTTACTTTTATATTTTGCTGTTATTATTATTATTATTTTATTGAAGTATAGTTGATTTATAATGTTTCAGGCATACAGCAAAGTGATTCTTTTTCAGATTCATTTCCATCATAGTTTATTACAAGATATTGAATATAGTTCCCTGTGCTTTACAGTAGGTCCTTATTGTTTATCTATTTTGTATACAGTACTGTGTATCTGCCAGTAACTTTAAAACAATTTTTGGGAACATGGGAAGACAACTGGAAGCTGCATTTGATTACCTTTGGCCCTACTGGAGACTGTCCCAATCCAACGGGCAACCTTTGGTCAAAAGTCCTCATGACAGTCATCCTGGCATGTTAGAAACTGGCCATTACACTAAGCAGCACAGATTCGGGATGCCGTTGTTTCAGAATAAGCACGAGGGATTGGTGACTAGTGTGAAGAAGATGTGTAATTGCACATCAGGGGAGGACGAGACTTGCTTTGAAGAACACAGTGTCAAGGAAGCAGAGAACCAAAGATAATTACTAGTCTTCTTTATTTCATACAAAATGCTTCTCTTGACTCCAACTACATTCTGCCCTTCAGGCAGATTCCATCTTAACTGTAAAGCACTGCAAGCCCTCTGCTTACAGATGCTGAAAAAGTTGTGAATGCTGAGCATCACGTGGCTTGCGTGGGGTACTGCGGCTGGTACCGCTCTGCACACGAAGGACTCTTGAGCTTGCTACGTACAGGAACGCCTGTACATCTGTGAGCTGGCTTTTCTGCTACTCTACCTGGTCTGTCAGTGTCCATTTTTCACAGCTAAATTAAGCCAAAACATTTAAATCATGTCTTATTTCCTGGGAGATAACTGCTCCGCTTTCTGTAAACAGGTATAGCCATACTTAATTTTGTCAAGAACAGTGTTGAGCGCAGCCGGGCACCACCAGGAAGATTCCAGCAACATAAGGTTAATTCATGTCTGGATAATAATAGCTTTTAAGTGAAGTAATATCACTTCTATCCCTTGATAAGGTCCCTCTATACCTAATATGTGAGAATAATTGATTTCATGTAAAAGAATAAAATTATAGCTATAACTTAGTAAAATTAAATGAAAGACCTCGATGTATCATAAGTAGCTTAAACCACCAGAATTATAAATGAGCAACGTGCTCGTTATTCAGACTGCCAGTCTTTTGTTACCTGCGTAACTGACAGTGGCTACCCCACGTCTCAGTGTATTCACATCCTGTCTCCTTCTCTTTGCCCACTTTTCCCTGCTGGGCTGTCTCAGTCGTCTGGTGGAATCCTTTGCATTTCACTACCTTCTTGCTGAGCTCATTTTCCTGCTCTCTGCTTTTCCCTTGTATATCCTCCCCCTTTTCCTCTTTATTTTGCAGCTCTCTATTTTGCTCTCCCATTTCCCTTCCACCAGCCCTTTCTCTTTGGCAGCTGCACATACTTTACCAATTTCTTGTCCTCTCCTTCGGTTCTTTGCTCTTTTTTTTTTCTACCCTCACTCATGATTTCTCTCAGGAAACTCTGCTGCTTTTCAAAGGAGAGAAGGAAGTTAAATTCCTTAACAGGTCAGGAATGAAGCCTGTGTCTCTAATACAGTCAGGAGAAGATGCTCATTGGATGAACCAGAGAGCTCCTGCTTTCGGGAAACAAAAACATGCGATGTGACCGGGATTTCTCAAGACTTTATTAGCACCATTTTTTCCCCCAAGAAGTTAGCCTTGATGCCTGAGTTCTATTACTAAAGCTACTCCTGTGGAAGAAGGCATTCATTACCAGATAGAGGATAAATATTAGCACATTTTTGATAAACTAATATTACACATACAGCAAACTGAAACAACCACACAGTCACATGAGATCAGGGTTTTTAGAATTTAGAGTCGCAAAGTTGCAAATGTTACAAAAATTTAAACAGCATGGTAGGTTGCAAGACTAATTGGGTATCCCCTACCACGGAGGAGGCAATAAAATTAAGGACAGATTCATTTTTTTAATGGGATGGAGAGGAAAGGACAATATGAAGGGAATGAAGAATGACTTGAACACACGTGGTACCCACTTTGTCTCTGGGCAGATGGGGTGCTGGACTAGGTGTGGATAGCTTTGACCTCAGAGACTGTTCACCCACTTGTGAATTTTAGCTACCCAAATCCCAAAAGTCACAGAAAAAGGGGTATGAAGGCTTGAAGTCTTTTATGTATTCATGCAGTCAAATAATTATTATGTTTGTGCTCAGCCCTATTTTTGACAATGAGAACATAGTAATGGACAAAACAAAGTCTCTGCTCTTACGGAGCTTACATTGTAGAGTAGGAGGCAGATAATAAATCCCTAAACCTATGAATGAACCATTACGATTATTACTACTATTGTCATTACTACTACTACTGCTACGCGATTACTAATAATGATAATTAACAGTTAAATAATGCTTACAGAAGATGGCGGAGTAGAAGGACGCTCGCAGGTCACCCTCTCCCACAAATACACCAAGACCCACATCTACAGACCCACTCAGCCAACCAGAGCACCTGCGGAACTCCGACAGAACATCGCCCTCTTCAAAAGATAAAGACGCCAAAAATCTGGTAGGAGAAAAGGAAAAAAGAAAGAACAAAAGGCAAAGCAGCGCGGGACGGGTCCCGCGGGGAGGGAGCGGCAAAGGAGGACTGGCGCTCGCTCGCTGGGTCTCCCCTCTCCAACTGAGAGGCCAGCTGGACGGAGGGGGAGCCTCCGAGGCTCGGATCTGTACAGAGCAGCCCTTGACTAACAGAACTAGGTTAAACGGGCACAGAGCGTCCCCCCGACACCCAGCCTGAGACGCGGGCCGGCAGCGGCGGGCAGGGCCAGGCTGCACAAGCCGGGCGGAGGACGGAAGTGGCTGCACGGAGGCAGCCCCGGGGGAACGCAAGGGGCTGCGCGCCGTGGCTGTGGGTGCACAGGGCAGAACAACCTGGGCCCTCCATAAAACAGCAAGGTTGATGTGCTCTCGGGGAAAGGGTGCACACCCCCATCTCTGAAAACCCACGGAAAGTTTTCGGGGGGAAGAGAGGCGGGGATCAGGCACAGCCGCCATATCCTCCGGCGCTGATCACCCAGGCGGGGGCGGGGGCGAAACCTGCATCCGCACCAAAGGGCTTAGCAGCAGCCCGGGGCAGATAGGATCCTTCCATCCTGGTCCCTCAGAGAACTTGCTCCACAAAGACAAACAAGGAGCTGGGTTTTGGCTCGGAGCAGGGACAGGGCTGTGCCTCAGTCTTCCCTGAGCCCACCTGCGGAGCACCGACCAGGGTGGAGCGGGCAGCCGCACAGAGAGTGGAACTACTGGCGGTGCAGGTAGAGGGAGAGCAGCCCCCCCGCCTTTCGGGCAGGAACACAGCCCCTGATCGAGGTGCTGGGAGGGGGCACGACCCGCCCTCCTACCCGGCCAGTCTGCAACATCTGACTGCGGCATCCGGAGGGGCAGCGACCCGCCCGCCCACAGCAGAGAGCTGCACCTGACCCAGTGTTAGGAGGAGGCGCGATCTGCTTGCCGACAGGTGCTGGGAGCAGCACAGAAGAGGGCGCCAACGGAGGGCCTCTGAAAACAGCAAGCTGAGCTTCCAAAACAGGACGAAGACAGAAAGACTTCACATTAAAAGCACACAGACTCCAGAACACCGACAAACCCCCCCCTTTTTTTTTAAAATCTGTTTTTATCTGTTCTATTTTCTATTACTCTCTTAATCTTTACTTCTTAATTCTTTTCTATTTCTCTTGGGTTTTGATGTCCTGCTATTGCACAGGTTTCAAATACATCTATTCATCTCCCCCCCCTTTTTTTGTAAAGGTTTTAAAAGGACGTCTCAACTCGATTAATACTCTGCTTCAACTCACTCTTCTATTATTCATTATACACTGTTTCAAACCCTCTTTTTCCCTTCTTTTAAAATTCTTTCTCTCTCTCTCTTATTTTTTTTTTCTTTTTTTCCTAAGTTCTATTCCTAAATAGGCATCAGATAGATAAAATCCTTAAGGACCAAAATAAACAACTGATACTCCATAAACCACAGTGCCAAAGAGGTATGAGCAAGATGAAGAAGCAGAAAAACCTTTCCCAATTAAAAGAACAAGAGAAATCCCCTGAAAGAAAGATCAACGAAATAGACATCGATAGCCTACTAGATCAAGATTTCAAAAAAGGAGTGATCGAATTGCTGAAGGAATTAAAAGAGATAGTGTTTAGAGATATAAAATATGTCAAAAATGAAATTGAAGCTATAAAGAAGAGCCAAGTAGAATGGGCAAACTCATTGACAGAGATGAGGAATGATCTAATAGCTGTGCAAAGCCGACTAGATAATGCAGAGGAACGAATTAGTGATCTAGAAGACAGGGCAATAGAAAGCACCCATTCAGAAGAACTACAAGAGAAGCAAATAAAAAATAATGAAAATAGCATAAGGGACCTATGGGATAATATAAAGCGTCCCAATCTTTGCATAATAGGGGTCCCAGAAGGAGAAGAAGGATCAAAGGGGATTGAAAAGGTTTTTGAAGAAATCATGACTAAAAACTTCCCAAACTTAAAGAAGGAATCAGATATCCAACTACAGGAAGCTCAGAGGGTCCCAAACAGGAAGAACCCAAATAGACCCACACCAAGACATATCCTAATCAAGATGGCCAGAGTCAAGGATAAAGAAATGATTCTAAAGGCAGCAAGAGAAAAGCAAAGAGTAAGTTACAAGGGAACCCCCATAAGGCTCTCAGCTAATTTCTCTACACAAACACTACAGGCCAGAAGGGAGTGGCAAGATATATTCAAAGCCCTGAATGAAAAAAAGATGCAGCCTAGGATCCTTTATCCAGCAAGGCTATCCTTGAGGACAGAAGGAGAAATAAAGAGTTTCACAGACAAAAAAAATCTGCAGGAGTTTAGCAACACTAAACCCATGCTAAAAGAAATATTGAAAGGGCTATTCTAAATAGAAAAGCAGCAGGATGCTACAGAAATGAGAAACACACAACTGGAAAGGTGATAACTCATGAATTACAAATAAAGTAAACATGAAATTATAAAAGAAGACATACAAATCACTGAGAGTGGGAGAGGGAGGCAAGGAAATATAGAATATTTTTTTCTTTCTTTTTTAAATTTTTTAACAGTAGGATGGGTTTGAGATCATGTTACTATCAGTTTAATAAAAACAGTTATAGTAATGGGTTGACAGATTTACAAAAAAGGGTAACCACAAGCCAAAAATTTACAAAGGAGTCACAAAAATTAAATAAAATCCATGATAATACAAAGGAAAATTACCAAACCACAAAAGGAAGAAGAAAGGAACAAAGAGGATATACCAATTCAACTGCAAAGATAAGTTCAAAATGGCAATAAACACACATCTATCATTAATTACTGTAAATGTTAATGGACTAAATGCTCCAGTCAAAAGACACAGAGTGGCAGACTGGATAATAAAGCAAGAACCTTCAATATGCTGCATACAAGAGACCCACTTTAGGGAGAAGGACACATATAGATTGAGAGTGAAAGGATGGAAATTCCATGCAAATGCAAAAGCCAAAAAAGCAGGTGTTGCAGTACTGATTTCAGACAAAATAGACTTTAAAACAAAGGCCATAAAGAAAGATAAAGAAGGACATTTTATAATGATTAAAGGAGGGATACAAGATGAGGATATTACACTCATTAATATATATGCACCCAATATAGGAGCACCTAAGTACATACAAGAATTACTAACAGAGATAAAGGGGGATATTGATGGGAATACAATCATAGTTGGAGATTTTAACACTACATTAACATCACTAGACAGATCTTCCAGACAGAAAATAAACAAGGCAACAGAGAAATTAAATACTACAATAGAAAAACTAGATTTGGTGGATATTTTCAGAGCATTACACCCCCCAAAAATAGGATATACATTCTTTTCAAGTGCACATGGAACATTTTCCAGGATCGATCATGTACTTGGGCACAAAAGAAACATCAACAATTTTAAGAAGATAGAAATTATCTCAAGCATCTTTACTGACCACAATGCCATGAAACTGGAAGTCAACAACAGAGAAACAAAGGAGAAAAAAAGGAAAGCATGGAGATTAAACAATATGTTATTGAAAAAACAATGGATCAATGAGGAAATCAAAGCTGAAATTTAAAAATACCTTGAGACAAATGATAATGAAAGCACAACCACTCAAAACTTATGGGACACAGCAAAGGCAGTGCTAAGAGGGAAGTTTATAGCGATACAGGCCTTCCTCAAAAAAGAAGAACAATCTCAAATAAACAATTTAACCCACCACCTGAATGAATTAGAAAAAGAAGAACCAAAAGCCCCAAGAAGCAGCAGAAGGAAGGAAATAATAAAGATCAGAGAGGAATTAAATACAATAGAGATTAACAAGACCATAGAAAAAATCAACCAAACCAAAAGCTGGTTTTTTGAAAAAGTAAATAAAATCGACAAACCTCTGGCCAAACTCACAAAGAAGAAAAAAGAGAGAGCACAAATTAGCAAAATAAGAAAGGAAAATGGAAAAATTACAACAAACAAAATAGAAATACAGAATATCATATGAGAATATTATGAAAAACTATATGGAACCAAACTGGATAACCTAGAGGAGATGCACAAGTTTCTGGAAACATACTGTCCACCAAAACTGAGTCAAGAAGAATCTGAGCACTTGAACAATCCGATCACTAGAAAGGAAATAGAAATAGCAATTAAAAACCTCCCTACAAATAAAAGTCCAGGACCGGACAGCTTCACTGGGGAATTCTACCAAACATACAAAGAAGAACTCATACCAGTCCTTCTCAAACTCTTCCAGACGATTGAAAAGGAGGGAATACTCCCAAACTCATTCTATGAAGCCACCATCACCCTGATACCAAAACCAGGCAAAGACACTACAAAAAAAGAGAATTATAGGCCAATATCACTGATGAACATAGACACCAAAATCCTCACCAAAATTTTAGCAAATAAAATCCAACAACACATAAAAAAGATTATACATCATGACCAAGTGGGGTTCATCCCAGGGACACAAGGCTGGTTCAACATACGCAAATCAATCAGTGTAATACATCACATCAACAAGAGAAAGGACAAAAACCACGTGATCATCTCAATCGATGCAGAAAAAGCATTTGATAAAATTCAACACCCATTTATGATAAAAACTCTCGCCAAAGTGGGTATAGAGGGAACATATCTCAACATAATAAAAGCTATATATGACAAACCTACAGCCAGCATAGTACTCAATGGTGAAAAACTCAAAAGCTTCCCACTAAAATCTGGAACAAGACAAGGATGCCCACTATCACCACTCCTATTCAACATAGTCCTGGAAGTCCTAGCCACAGCAGTCAGGCAAGAGAAAGAAATAAAAGGGATCCAAATTGGAAAAGAAGAGGTAAAAGTGTCATTATATGCTGATGACATGTTACTATATATAGAAAACCCTAAAAGGTCCACACAAAAGCTACTAGAGCTGATTGAAGAATTCAGCAAGGTAGCAGGTTACAAAATTAACATTCAAAAATCAGTTGCATTTCTTTACACTAACGATAAATCAACAGAAGAAGAAAGTAAAGAAACAATCCCCTTTAAAATAGCACCCAAAGTAATAAAATATCTGGGAATAAATCTAACCAAGGAGGTGAAAGAATTATACACAGAAAACTATAAACCATTGATGAAGGAAATTAAAGAAGACTTTAAAAAATGGAAAGATATTCCATGCTCTTGGATTGGAAGAATCAATATTGTTAAAATGGTCACACTGCCCAAGGCAATCTACAGATTTAATGCAATCCCTATCCAATTACCCAGGACATATTTCACAGAACTAGAAAAAATCATAATAAAATTCATATGGAACCATCAAAGACCTAGAATTGCCAAAGCATTACTGAAGAGAAAGAAAGAGGCTGGAGGAATAACTCTCCCAGACTTCAGACAATACTATAGAGCTACAGTCATCAAGACAGCATGGTATTGGTACCAAAACAGACATATAGACCAATGGAACAGAATAGAGAGCCCAGAAATGAACTCATAAACTTTTGGTCAACTCATCTTTGACAAAGGAGGCAAGAATATACATTGGAATAAAGACAGTCTCTTCAGCAAATGGTGTTGGGAAAACTGGACAGCAGCATGTAAAACAATGAAGCTAGAACACTCCCTTACACCATATACAAAAATTAACTCAAAATGGATTAAAGACTTAAACATAAGACAAGATACAATAAACCTCCTAGAGGAAAACACAGGCAAAACAATATCTGACATACATTTAAAAAATTTTCTCCTAGAAGAAATAAAAGCAAGAATAAACAAATGGGACCTAATGAAACTTACAAGCTTCTGCACAGCAAAGGAAACCAGAAATAAAACAAGAAGAAAACCTACGGAATGGGAGAAATTTTTGCAAGTGAAACCGACAAAGGCTTGATCTCCAGAATATATAAGCAGCTCATAAGACTCAATAAGAAAAAAATAAACAACCCAATCCAAAAATGGGCAGAAGACCTAAACAAGCAATTCTCCAAGGAAGACATACAAATGATCAAAAAGCACATGAAAAAATGCTCAATATCACTAATTATCAGAGAAATGCAAATCAAAACTACAATGAGGTATCACCTCACACCAGTCAGAATGGCTGTCATTCAAAAATCCACAAATGACAAATGCTGGAGAGGCTGTGGAGAAAGGGGAACCCTCCTACACTGCTGGTGGGAATGCAGTTTGGTGCAGCCACTATGGAAAACAGTGTGGAGATTCCTCAAAAGACTAGGAATAGACTTACCATATGACCCAGGAATCCCACTCCTGGGCTTGTATCCAGAAGGAAATCTACTTCAGGATGACACCTGCATCCCAATGTTCATAGCAGCACTATTTACAACAGCCAAAACATGGAAACAGCCTAAATGTCCATCAACAGGTGACTGGATAAAGAAGAGGTGGTATATTTATACAATGGAATACTACTCAGCCATAAAAACTGACAACATAATGCCATTTGCAGCAACATGGATGCTCCTGGAGAATGTCATTCTAAGTGAAGTAAGCCAGAAAGAGAAAGAAAAATACCATATGAGATCGCTCATAAGTGGAATCTAAAAAACAAAAACAAAAACAAACAAACAAACAAAAACAAAGCGTAAATAAAGGACAGAAATAGACTCACAGACAGAGAATACAGACTTGTGGTTACCAGGGGGGTGGAGGGTGGGAAGGGATAGACTGGGATTTCAAAATTGTAGAATAGACTACACTGTATAGCACAGGGAAATATACACAAAATGTTATGATAACTCACAGAGAAAAAAATGTGACAAGGAGTGTGTATATGTCCATGAATAACTGAAAAATTGTGCTGAACATTGGAATTTGACACAACATTGTAAAATGATTATAAATCAATAAAAAATGTTAAAAAAAAATAATGCTTACAGTTGACCGAGTATTGTAATTCTTTTATATACATTAACTCTGTTAATTCTCATGACTCTCTTCTAAGGTAGGTGCTGCAATAATTCCCATTTGTGCAGATGAAGCACAGATAGGTTAAGAATCTTGCTCATGATCACTTGGCTATAAATGGATGACTAAATGTGCTGTCAGTAATAATTATGAATGAAAATAAAAGTCAATGCCTGGCACCTCCAGATCTGGCCAATGGAAGTAATAGAATGGAGAGAGAGTGAAATCTGAGGTTTGGGTCAGTGTGCTACATGCGAGCTCTGTGACTTTAGGCAAGTAATGTTGTCTATTTGGGGCTTCAGATTTCTCATCTGTTAAACGAGGATAATGAAACCTAGCTGGTGGGGTTTCTGTAAGCATAAAATAAGACTAAATTGTATGATGATTGTAAAGGACTGAACACAGGCCCGGCATACGATATATGCATAAAAATTAAACCGCAGGCCTCGAAGCTTAGCAACGGCAAAAACAAAGTGAGGAGGAGACAGATTACTTGTGGTTGAATGTTTCCGGGATGGGAAATAATTGTTTCCTTAAGGATTCACTAACTCAGAAGGCTGGGAAGGAATAGCAGAGTCTTAGACCTTTTGGAGGGAAGTGGACTCTTTCAAGGAATGGCCATTTCTGGCAGAAGTATGAGGGTAAGGGGCTCCCTGAGGTGCTTGGGCTGGCTGGGACAGAGCATCTGAGCAGGGAGAGAAGCCGGGCCGTGGGGGGACCATGGGACTTCACACACCACCAAGGGACCACACAGCCCCTCCTAAAACACAGGCTGAAAGAAAAAAGGGCCGGAACAGCCTGGAGCCCTGTTATTGAAAGACATCTCAACTGGCAATGCAGAGGTGGCTCTTTGTACAGATCTAACAGGAGCTCTTGGCCTCAAGCAATGACGTATGTTTTCATTACTTTAGACGACCTCATAATCCTCCCTTTTGCTTTTCCCAGTCTTACTCTGTTTGGCAGGAACCTAGATGGTATTTCCCCTTACTGCAAAATGAAAAGAAAACTTTCAGTTGTCACTACGTGCTCCTCGGTTGTTTTCTCCTTCCTGTAATCATGACCTTTGCTTATCAAACAATTCTGTGTCTTTATTACTGGTCCGAGATATGGCCAAGTTCATTCAAAGTATATCATTGAGAGACGTGTTATTTTTGGTTGGTTAGTTGGTATCCTGAAAAAATGTAGGCCTTGTGATCCCAGAGTGATTTTCTTGGTCAATCAAAAAGATTTCGGGAACCATGACCTCTGCCCAAGGTCAAAATAAAAACTGTTTCTTTAGTTCTGGTGTTAGGATGCACATTAGCATTGCAGTCAATACTCATGGTTTGAAAGTGAAGATAAATGTATTTTATCCTGGGTTTTACCAATATTATCTTCTAACATTTTTGGAAATCCATTTAGCCTGTTTATGACATCCTTTTTTTGGTGGTAAAGGGGGATTATAAAGGTTAATAAGATTAGTGTGTTAGATTGTAATGTGGCTTCAACAGGATTTGCCTCGTATTGGGACAGTCGATCAAGAGAGAATAACTTACTGCAGTAACTTCATGGGGGCAGGAGGCACGGAGAGTACAATGTAAACTTTGTTATATTATAAAACATGAAGTTTAACCCATGTAATATCCTTAATGAGAAATTTATTTAAAAAATAAGCTTCCTCTTTCAGGCCACTTGATTTTATTTAGCGCATTTGAGACGTATACTAAGTGGAAAGTGCTGGGGGAGAGTTCTCACATATTTGTCATTGTCAGTATTAACATGCTTCAGTTAAAATGACTAAGTACATACATGTGACCCTCTGAACACTTAAAAAATGCTTGCTGGTGGCACGTATCAGTGAAATCAACCTTGATCTCGTCTCTTTGGTCTACCAGATACCCTGTGGCCACCTTTGAGCCTTTCTAAGTGAGTCAGAGCTGGAGTTCCCAATTGCTTCTTGGCCTCTACTTTTTAAATTATAAAATAAATTTATTTATTTATATTTATTTATTTCCAGCTTTGGTCTCCATATATTCTCTTTTTTAAATTTTTATTTTATTTTTTTTTAGTGGAGGTACTGGGGATTGAACATGGGACCTTATGCACGCTAAGCACACACTCTACCACTGAGCTATACCCATCCCCCTCCATATATTCTCTTGATTCAAATGCCTGACCCTTTTTGGTTAAATTTTCTGAGACAGATTGCCTGGAATGAATAATTGTCCCCACTGCAAATTCAAGTTGTATTCATTCATGTTTGTTCTCACCTGTCGGCCTAGGTATGCGTAAGCCTATTAATAGTCATCCCCAGTGTGAGGGATTAACCCTCACCTCCTTTATTTGAAATTCCCTGTCCTTTGATTGTGAAGCCATGTTGACATATTTGACACTGATGGAGAATCAGCGTTTGATAGAGTGTTTTGATTCATTCAGCTCAGTTACAATAAGAGACTCAAAATGGCGACCACACAAAAAGAACAAGATGGAAAAAAAAAAAGGCTTCAGGGAAATCAGCTTATAAACCTGAAAAAGTGCTTTGAGTGAGTTTGTATTTCTTTAGAAATACACACATTAGTAGCTCTAGACTGGATTGATGGACTTGTAGGCAACATCTGAGCAAAAATGACTGCCTTTTCAGTATGTATAAACTCAGTCTCACGTTAACTTTTCAAATTTTTTTTCTGCTGAGTATCTCGCAAGTCAAAAACATCATTTTCTATCAAAAAAACTTTAAATATTAAGAAGAATATGTCTTCACAGGACAGGATAATATGTATGTGAATATTTGACAAGCAGGTTTTTCTCTTTGAAACTGTCACATAAGAAACACTGAGAAAAAAAAACAACAACACTGTGGTTTGGTGGGTTCACCTCAGCCATAAATTACTTTGGCACCTGGGATGGTGGGCTCTGAATACATAATTGTTGAGTTAATGAAAGAAGGTAGTGACCAGGAAGAAAATCCACAAAATGTTTTGATCTTTTGGGATTTAAAAAACAGTGATACTCCATTTGTTTTTCTTTTTTCCCCAAGTTTATTAGAGCCCACTCTCCATAATATTGGTGTTACCTACGCTGACCGCCTCTCTCCCCACCAAGGCCAAGAGCGGGCAATGGAAGGGATGGTGGCGATGCCCACAGCTCAGTGGACGTCCCTAGTCTCTACTTCTTGCCCTGTGTTCTAAGTGCTCCTGCTCTGGCCTGGAATACCTGGTTTCTCCTCTGTTGTCTCATGTCCAGCCACTGCTGTCCACCAGGTTTTAAATTGATGTCTCAGCTTTGAATTTTTCCTCTGATCACCACAAACTATACACTGTGGAGTTGCCCTTTCCCACCCCTGTGCCTTATCCAAGCCTGAGGCCTCAGCGCACTGGGTATCCCCTCATGGAAGGGATGTTTGAACTTCAGTCTCTGAGTCTCTTTCTAACCACTCCCAAGTCTGTGATAGCGCTGCTTCTCTGGTAGGGTACTATTTGGGAGGCTTAAGATAAAGCCATAAGCAAACTGACTAAGTTCCCTGCTGCCGTGGAACTTAAATTCTGGAGTGGAAATAGACAATGCACAAGTAAATATATACGGTCAAAAAGATAAGAGCAATGCAGAAACATAAAGTGTGGTAAGAGAATGAAGAGTGTTTAGATGGAGTCATCAGAACAGTCTTCCCTTAGAAGGTGACATTTGACCAAAGGTCTGAATGCAGTGAAGAATAAGCCATGCATGTAATTGGTTTCTTTTGTAGAAAAATGCAGGTGCAAAGGCCCTGAGGCCAAAGTGTACCTGGAACCATGATATTACCTATTAAATACAATTGTTGTGAGGTTAAATGAATTAATTCATTTAAGAACTTTACATAGAACCTGTCTATAAATATTTCTTGATAAATGCTAGTTGTTAGGATTATAAGACTGCTTCCTATATTCTGGCCCAGCTAGTTCAGTTCCCCCACCTGACCTAGGCCACCCTGATGTTTGGGGACACTGCCACCTACTGCTTCTTGCTGGTAAAACAGATGTGGGTAACACATTGAGAAGCTGGTGCTGTGTCTTAGCCATCCAACTCTAAATCAACTCTGCCTTCTGTTTTATGTGAGATTTCTGTCACCACTACGGCCTCTGTCACCTGCCAAGCCCCAGCCCTCTCTTCACCACAGCTCCAGGGATCCAGGGCCACTGTTCATCTCGTAAGGAGATGTCTTTGGACACAGAAGATCACTCCCAACACAGGCTTCCCTGGAGCTGGTGTTTTTTGTCAAATGGCTACCTCCCTCTTTCAGCTTAAGAAGTCCCACAGAAAAATTAAGGCATGAAAATTATGGTGGAATTTATTAGGCTACCCACCTGCTCAATGCAGGGTCTGGTGGTCTTATGAAAGAAAAATGAATGAGCTCCCACAGAGCTCCCACTGCCTCAGAGCACTCACCATTTGGGGTTTGCACCTACTCCCACAGACTCATGACCTTCTGCAATAGTTCTGTTGAATGGTTTGTGAATTGTCATTTTTAGAAAATTATACTTCTGGGTGCCTATGGTCTTGTCCATGTTTGGAAAAGTGACAAGTGGAAAATGGCCTTCTAGTCATGTCTTGGTCTGGCTGTGCACACAGTGGTGCCATTTAGGGTCTGGGGATGTAAGAGCCTGGCTACCTATAGCACTTGCTTAAGGAGAACATCTAATGTGACCTTCTGTTCCAAGGCCCTTACAGAATCCCCTAAGTGATATTTCATCATCAATAACATCAGCTGTAACAGATATTAATCGTGAGCCTCTTCAGAGCTAGATGTTATGCAAAGACTTTTCATTTGTTATCTCATTTCAACCTCACAAAAGTCCTGTGTAACCCAGGTACTCCGTACATCAGCAGATTATAAGATCACACCTCCCAGAAATACCCAAATCACAACAATCCAGGTCTCTATTCCTTGTCACTCTCAGATGTCCAGCATCTTTACCAGTTTGTTTTCCATGAATTTCTTCAAACTCGAGGAACTTCTTCCCATCCCCAAACTTGCCTCTCTCTGCCATGTTGGTCTGGGTCTGGGCCACTCCTGGGCTTTTTCTGGACTCCTTTTCCTGCCCCAAGACTTGTCTCACTCAGGCAGCAGCTGCTGTCCTCCCTGGCACAGGGTTGTCTCAAGTGGAGGAGGCTCAGATGGGTCCCCTGTTTCCCTTCTGTGATAGGGAAGGTTGACCTGTAACGTTTTAGCGAGACTTGTGGCCGGTATGGGGATTAGACTGGAATAGCCCACAGAGGACTTAAAACTGGTTACTAGGTATAACTGCTTTCAGAGTCCTTGGACTCGAGCCCCTCTGAGGCCCCTTCTGAGGCCCAAGCCCCCACCGTGTACTGATCTTCCAGCTCCTTCTCTCCCGCCATGTTGCAGAGGCTAGCCCGTGTTGACAATGAGACTTCCTTGCAAATGTGTCTTGTACTCTGACTCCAAACTTTTTTCTTCTTCAGTTCTAAACAATTATTTTGTATTATCTAAAACCTAATCCTTGGGCTTTTGTTTACCTACCCCCAGGGCCTTTCCCTAAGCACCCCTTGCCACACACACACACACACACACACACACACACGGGCAATGTATAAAAACACAACAAAACAACATCAGGATATTGGCTGATTTCTGAGTGACTTCCTGTTCCTCACATTTGAGATACACACAGAGATGTCCAAATTCAGCCTCAGCCTATCCAGCGCAGCCCCTCACAGACATGAGGCTAAGACATGCTGCGGTACCCTCCCTGACACCAGCCAGTCTCTGCTCCCAGCATCCACCATGCATGTTATTCCTCGTGAATTCTCGCCAGCGTCCTATGGTATAGGTGTTATTAGTGTGCCTTTTGCCATTTACTAAGCTCAAAAATGGATGAGATTGGAACAATTATTAGGTTCACATAACAAAGAAACTCGGGTTTAGAAAGTTTAAATAACTGGCCAAAGGTGGTAGGCACCTGTGCACAGAGCACACACTGTCTACTACACATTCCCTCATCCAGGGCTACCCTCTTGGTCAAGGATAACTTACAACCCTTATGAGCTCCTTAGTCATGTCATTAATTACCACTGTGTCTAGTTTGCTTTCTAGCTTAGGGGTGGGCTGTTTAGCTGTGTAAGCGTCAGTCTCCAGGTCTATACCTACAGACTAGACACTAAATAAAGGCAAAAACCATATTTTCAAAGCATGCCACCACTGATTTATCACTCATGGACAGCACAGCGCTCACCCCTCAACCTTGGGTTCTCTACAAAGACCTTCCTTGACTGCTCCATCCACGGAGACCGTCCTTGTCTGCACTTCCATAAGCACTCCTTTTTATTTTTCTTAAACTACATAACATGGTGTTCTATTGTTTATTACAAAAGATTTTTGTTAATCACTACATATCATCTTACTTTGCTCTTCTGTGCTTTTAAAAACATTATTGTATTATTTAATTATTTTATTTTGGTGAGGGGAGGTAATTAGGTTTATTTTTAGAGGCGGTACTGGGGATTGAACCCAAGACCTCATGCATGCTAAGCATGCACTCTACCACTGAGCTATACCCTCCCCCTCCCATGTTTTTTGTTTCTATATGTGTTGGACTTGCCTTCCACATAAAATTAGAACTCCCTTGAAGGTAAGGACCATTCCTTAAACTTTTTTTATGTTCTCTCCAAAGAATTTACTCTTCTGCTAAGTTCATAGAAAATGCTAAATGAATATTGGCTTGCTCTATTGTTGACAAGAATTAACCAAAAAAGAATAAACTGGTATACATAATTTGATGATGTCCCTTAAAATGTATGTTTTGAATTATTTTTCATAGGAACAAAATTTATAAGTAGTACAAATTGTCAATAGTAATTCTAGAAGCAAGTAGTAAAGCCTTTTTATCTTTATTTAAAAAATTTTTAAGAGATGACTCTCATAGTTCATAGATAAATGGTGAAAAAGGAAACATACATATATGGTTTTTAATAACTTGAAAAAAGAGTTAAAATAGTTTCTTAGGGCTTCTAAGTAACAATTTTCACACATTCATTGTTAGGTAGTCTCAGTTCAGCATTTTCTAAAGTGTCTCTAGATGTCTTAACCATCCACTTTATGTAAATACATTAAAACCATGAGCCTTGCAATTATATATAAAAAACAAAAAAAGGAGGAGAGTGTTTTGGTTTGATTTTGATGGCAATTGTTTGATGAAAGCAAATGCCAACACCTCCTTTTGAAGCATTTCAGTGGAAGGAAGTTCCTTTTAACAGATATTTAATGAAATCCTGAATAAAATGCTCAACTGTTTTACTACTTGCTTTGTGAACGGCATTTCTCCTTCTGCCTTTTTGGGAAACTGTGCTGCTTTCTGATGATAAATGATCTATATTTTGTCTTGCTTTCTAATGCTTCCGGAGTTTAATGTTACGGAAAAGTTAAACCTACCTCAGGAACATTAACATATAAAGCCAAAGATGATCTTGCCATGGGCCATGGCTATGCCCTCAAATAATATAAATCCGATCAAAATCAGATTCTGAAGTAGACGGCATTCCCTGGAAAGTTTGCATTTCTTTCCTATTTTCTTAAAATCCTCGGGAAGTTATTTACGTAAAGCGCCCACCGTCTTCCAAACACATCAGCCTTTCGAAAAGCTTTATTTAAATACCTCTGCCAAATGAAAGGCTCCTTTTCATGCCATTTCAAGCCCTGAAGTACCAAAAGGGTAAATAACTTGAAGTCTCACTTTTGACTGACTTGACTTTGAAAGAGGCACAGGCTGCATAAACAGCCACTCCGCCGCCAGACACCTCTCTTAAACAGTCGCCTTCGTGATCTGCTAACATCGGTAACAATGATAAACACCTTAATTCGCTGGATTAATGAGCTGGAGCCAATAGAAAAGGACAAAAACCCATAACTTTTCCCCAAACTTAGTTAAATGTCAAGGTTTTTAAAGGCCTAGTTAGCAAGTATATTAGATGAGATATGTCAGCTTCCCAATTTACGACTCTGACTTGTCTCTTGTGATTCCTTATAGCCTCTAGCCATTCTCCTCTTACCTGAGGCATTCTCTGGCAAAAACCTGATGCTTCCAGTCATTCTGCATTCTTGTGTTTCTTCAAAAATAATTGGACAGGCACCTTTCCATAAACAATCATCATTAGTTATCTATGGAACACAGATAACGGCTACCACACAAATAAGTTTCAGTGGAACGTCTTGAGCCAAAGAGAAGTAATTTGGCCTGTGTGTTACAGATGTGATTGACAGAGAGTTAATGCACTTAGCACTTTTCCAGGAGGCTCTGAGTATCAGCTCCTTGATGCTCAGAAAGTCCTGCTCCCAGAAAAGTGACATAGCCATTGACCATTGAGTTTGTTGCTATTGGATAACCAGTTCCGTTTCCAGACTCAATGATTAAAGTCATTATAGGAACTGTCAGCAGGGGGGAAGATATGGAAACTGTCACAAGCAGCAACTGTCTGAAATGTTAAAGATTCCCACAATGTTTAACAGTTTTAAAGCAGGAAATTTGGACCTAATGAAGATCAACCTCAATTATAAAGCCGCAAGCTTCAAATATTTTCTGCTAGGTTGATTAACTCCACAGCCCTCTTTTTTTTTTTTTTTTTTAACCTCCTTGGGAAAATTCTGAAAAAAAACAACTCTCGTATTTATGGCTATGAAGAAAGTTTACAGCAAAAATGAATTAACATCTTTTAAAAATCTGTTATTTGAAGGATGCATATTCTACAGAAAAGACTGAGGAAATAAAAGTTTAAACTGAGTGAAATAGTAGCACATAATTTGAAAGATGTGAGTAATTATTTTTATATTCAAGGACCATTGTAACTTTAATATTTGATAGAACACAATATTTCCAATCCAACAATGAGCCTAGCCATGTTTATAAGTTGCTAGCAGTTTTTTTTTCTAGTGCTAAAAATAAAAATTCCCGACTTAAAATTAGAATTTGTTATTGTTTTATAATTTTCTATAGAGAGCATTGGCCATACAGATGATTAAAATGATTTCTAAGTTAAACATGTTTTTGAAATTAATTAATTAAAAAAAGATTTATATATATATACATATAGATAGATAGATAGATTTAAAAAACAAACAAGTTTGTTCTGTGTAGTACAGGGAACTATATTCAGTATCTTGTAATAACCTTTAATGAAAAAATATGAAAATGAATATATGTATATGCATGATGGACATTGTGCTGTACACCAGAAATTGACACATGGTAACTGACTGTACAATTTAAAAAAGATCTAAGTACATGAGTGTTGATTAACACTATCAGATTATCAATGACTACATTAGCTCATTTTGTACTATGTTTAAAAACAAATGGCAAGTCTGAAAAACTGTTTCAGACACAAGGAACTGTGAAGACATGAAGACTGATTGTAATGATACATGCTGAATAGGATCCCAGAATAGAAAAGAACATTGGGAGAAATTAGTGAAATCTGAACAAAACGTAGACCTTAGTTAACCAATATTGGTACCTTAGTTGTGACAAATGTGTAATAGCAATTAGGGTAAGCTAAGGAACATATTATACTAAAAAATGATTTGTTGTTTACCTGAAATTCAAATTTAACTGGCTGTCTTGTACTTTATGAGCTAAATCTGGCAATTCGGATAGTAATATAACATGTTCATGACAGAAGAAACCGGGTGAGGGGTATACAGGGACTTTTGGTAATATCTTTGCAACTTTTCTGTAAATCTAAAATTATTCTAAAATAAAAAGAGTACTTACATTTTTTAAAAAGCAGTGAGAATCTTGTAGTGGCTCACAGTGAAAGAGAATGTGACAATGAATGTATGTATGTTCATGTATAACTGAAAAATTGTGCTCTACACTGGAATTTGACACAATATTGTAAAACGACTATAACTAAATAAAAAATGTTTTAAAAAAACAGTGAGAAAACATATGGCAATGAAATGCATTTTGCTTTATTATTTTAGTCAAAGCAGTTTACATACCTAAGATTAAAATCTGACATCAGCCATAACTTTAATTTTTTTCAATGTATAAACAAGTTTGCCCTTGAAAAATGCATGTTTTAACCCCATTTGTCAGTAAAGGAGTGCCTAATACAATAATCCTAACAGTAATATTCTTCTATTTATTTTTCTTTCCTCACCTGCTATGCCCAGGTTTTGACATTAAGAATATTGTGTTTGATATTTTCTGCATTAAAAACCACTTTAGGCTTTGGTTCCATTTTACTCCCAGTCAGAAAGATCAGAAAAAGCTCAAGTCACACAGTGAGAAACTTTATCCACTGAATGAGACATTATCCATTCCACCAGACTGCAAATCAAAGAGTATCTCTTAGGCTGCTTAAAAATTCATTTTAAAATCTAATCCTGATTGTACTTTTATGGTAATTTCATACCATCAATCATCCTTTTACCTTTAGTCTCTGGGTCCACTGCTCTCCCCATAGATCTCATTCACTCTACCTCATTATAATTCTTTAGGTGAGAAAACAGGGGAAGAAACCTTAACAGAAAATGAGGGAAAGATGTAAATTTCTTGAGAAAAGTCAGGTTCACTAAGAAGCTGAGCTAATGATACGTTCTGATCTTCCCTCTTTTTTGTAATTAAAAGATGGGAGGAAAAACCGACCCCAAAAAGGCAAAAAACATGTCTCCCATGCAAAGAACGTATTTGTAACCCGCATTCGATCTTACTAATATACCTTAGAGTTTCAAGCTGTCCACATCCTGACTTGTTTCTGCCATTTGACGTGAACAAAAGAAATACTCTTGAAACTCTTGAGAACTTCTCTTTCATTGTGTGATGTTTGCCTGACCTTCACTGGGGCTGCCTCCTTTCTAATTCTGTTTTTAGTAAACGGAATGATCAGAGTGTAGAATGAGCAGCAGGCAGCTATGACCCACAGAGAGCGGGTCCCTCCCTAGGTATAGAGGTTCAACTTAGAGTTATGGGAAATCAATAATATAACTTTGGTTATTATTCTCCATTTGGCAATGTATATACGCTTGCTCCAGCTAACAATTAATCACTGGAAGGGAATAGCGCAGGGCTGTGTTATCAGCCAGAAAGCACTCGTGGCAAGTGCAATGATTTCTAACATCTAGTTTAAATCGAGCATTCATTCAGCCTTTTCAGCATGATTCAATTTTACTAACAATATGTGCTATATTTTTGCGCCATTGATTTGAATGCTGACTCCGGTGTAAAGCATATTTCTTAGAGCAACAAGAAATGTAATAGGTAATAAACTCAGCAGTGAGCTCAGCCTCGGTACATTTAGATCGGAATTAAAAAAAAAAAAAAAAGGCTATTAACCACAAGGGAAGCGACTGATTTCTCTGAAGCCCCAAGTCCAGCTGCACCATCATTTTCTAATGCCTTTAACAAAATGTTGCCATAAACCACAGAATGCCAATAATAGCAATAATCCCTCCAGAATGGGTTGTTACCAGCAGTTAGTGACCAGTTTCTTAGTTAATGGCCTGAGGGGAAAGGCTTTAAGAAAGCTGTATTCACTATTTCCTCTCAGGCAATTTAACTGGATGCATTAAACTGCATTTTCATTGGGATTTCAAAATGTTTGTGCTCTGACAAGGCGCTCATTTTAAGGTCTTTTGATTAAATCTCCATCTCCACAGTCTCAGGAAGAGCAAAGAAGCAACCCATGGAAGTGTGGGAGCGGGGTAACTTTAACAGTCTCTTAATAACGTTAAGTGACAGTCTGAAATACATAAACGTAGATTGCCGCTATCACGCGGAAGTTCTTTGTTCTGATTTAACGCTCTCCGGTCCGTCATTGATGAGCTGTAAGTGAGCCCTCTGTTCATTCATTTCTTCATACAGATGATAATCCCGCTGCTGTCTTTGTGGGGGCGATTTTGAGGATCAAAGGCGATTCTGTTTGTGAAAGAGATGGGAAACCACGGTATGGTGCTGGGTACCAGAGGCTGCCCGCCCGCCGCAGCCTCCTTCATCAATAGTAACCAGGTGTGCTTGGCTTAGCTAACTGGTTAATCCGCACATCTGCCCAGAGGGTTAAATCTTAACTCCCTGTTGCAAGGGCAACAGAGGATGGGAGTGGGGAGGTGACCACGGAAATGAGGTTTCTGTAACTGCTGCTAGAGTTAAGAGTCTAAACCCACTCAAATTTAAATTGAGAAGTCAAGATTTAAGGGATTCAATTCTTATTTTCGACCTTATGAAACATCAGCCCCACTTCTTTTGAAAATGTAAACTTTTTATCAGATGCCATGAAACATCCGTTTATTATAGGCTAGTTTCTGTTAGAAATGAATTGTGCCTAGCATGCAAATTAAGTCAGGCCCCTGGACCTGGCTTTGAGTGATTACAAGGAGTTTTAAAATTCCACAAGTGAAATAATAAGAATGTTGTAGTAATTAATATTGAGACAGACTGTTCTTATTTGCATCCTAAGGTACATGAACACAGAAGTGTTTTATAACGTGTGGGAAAGGATGACTTAAATATATTTCAGGTGATAATATAGTATACCATAGCTGAGATGGTCATAAATTAATAATGATAATGATAATGATAATGATAATGATAATGATAATAATAATAATAATAATAATAATAATAATAATAATTAATAATAATAATATAAATGTAGCATTTTTCTCTCAGGAACTCCAAAATAATATTTCAGATGTCATCTTTTGTTCAATGCATTGTTTTTCCTGTTTACATCTAAAATAATTTCTTCTGATTCATATTCTATCTATGTAACTAACATATTAGAATGAGACATGGGCACCAGAACATTTTTCTTATTTCAATACATTAATCATAGGGATGCACTTCTAGATTTAAACTAAAATTTATATATCAATCTGACACTATTTATACACCAGTCATAAATCATTCAGAAACATGAATAGGTTACATAGTATGATTTAATTTGTCTGCTTCCACAAACTATAGGTTTTAAGCAAAACACTTCAATTGTTCATTAATTGCAACCATTAACCTGGCTTCATAAATAAAGGCAAAAATGATGGACATTACGAAGAAAATGGCATGGATCAGGCACAGGTCTGCTCCGACTCATCACATCCAGTGCTGTCTCAGGTTACAAATACTCACTTTTATGTCTGCACTGAGGGGGCAAAGGTAAAGATCGTATTATCTGTCTGTCTGTCTATCTATCATCTTTTATTAACTATTATACATATTTTTCTTCACTGCGTGAAAAAAAATCAAAGCCATATAAATGAAGCCTTATAGCATAAATTCATCAAACTGAAATTGCATTTCAAGGAAAATCAAATACACATTTGAAATCAGAAGTTTCTGTTTTCCTCATAACCAAAGTTCAAGGTGGGTCCAGCACCACATCCCATTTAAAGGGTGGTTAGAAAATGCTGGAGGGTAGTTTTGTCACCGGAAGTGGATGTGTTATGAATGAATGGGATGCAAAGGAAGACTGCCCCCGGCTCCGAGGTGCTACTTTACAATGTGAAAGGCAGGATGAAGATGGCCCTGCGTTAGGCAGATGAATAGAAATCCTTGCCACAGAGACAGGCTTGAGCTTGTGCAGAGGAGGAAGGCACTGAACCTGCTTCCCTCAAATCTGCCCTTTCTCTCCCAGCCCCTAAGTGGCCATTTTACGATGTCTGCAATCATTGTGGTGGAGACAAAGCCTGTTATCCTACAGTGCACCTCAGGAGAAGAGGTGATGGTGTAAAAGGTCTGGTTGGACGGGGTGGAGTATGAGGTCACAGACCCTGCAGGGAAGAATGGAGCGATACCAAGTGTGGGCAGGAAAACAACAAGGAGATATTGTGGACACAGGAAATCAACTTTGCGACTCTTCAGAGTTTCTCCTTTGGCCAGCCCTTCTGCCTATAAACGCATCTCTCAGGAAGGTTCTACAGATTATAAAATAGATAAAGGGTGCTGAATTCCTCAGAAAGAAGATAAGTAAGCATTCTGCTATGACCCTGTCTTGGAAGATTATGAAGAAGGCAGCAAGATCTTACATATAAAACATAACATTAGTTTAGAATTCTTTAACTTAATTTTCTTTTATTTGACAAGGGACTAATGTGTCATGCATTTGAAGAGTAAACAAGAATGTGAGAGGAATGGGAACAAATACAAATTCTTTTGGAGGACCCAAGCGCTTCGGGTTCACTCACAAATGTTGCCATTGGTGGGAGAGAGTGATGGGGGTGGGGGTGTCGGAAGGAAGAGAAAGGAAACACGTTGATTGTAGTGTTCAGTGTTTTTTCACATATTATCACTTTTTAGTCCTCAACTATGAGGTAGCTATTATTGTTTCCAGTTTATAGCTGGGAAAGCCATAGCAACCTGCCCAAGCTAGTCTTTTGCGCAGCTGGTTAGCTGGCTGAACCCATAAATCCAACACCAAGTCTCCCAGATGCCAACACTCAAGCTCTTTCCTTGGCAGTAATTAAGGGTCCCAGTACATGGGAAATCTGCCCCTTGCCTACAGACCCATCAATAACAATTAATTCGAATGATTAGAATGTATCTGTTATTGCAGTTACATTTAAAAATACCTATTTTGTTTTATTTTTTTATTTCCAACATTCATTACTACAAATATAGCCGTAATAAACATCCTGCTACATACATCTTTGCCTACTTTTTAAAAATTCTTATTTTTAATTAAAGTGTAGTCAATTTTCAGTTTAAAATGCCAATTTTAAAGTCTACACATTTCCAAAATAAATTTTCCACAAATATTTTTGATCCCTGACGTAAGTTTCCACGTCATCTTGGCTGGAAAAGAGAGCCTTTGAAAAGGATGTTTTTACCTCCACTCATGGCCTACTTACTTTGCAAAACTATCAAAAGATTAAAAAACCTTTTCTGAGAGGTTTTCTTAGGATTCTAGTATGTACATTTCTTACATTCCCTGCTCCCTAATCTGCTTTTATTTTCAGACTTTAAGAGATTTCCTAGAGACACCGCCCCTCAGGCTGCTTATGGAAATGAAATTGCAAACACACAGCCTGTGCACCTTGGGCTTAGCAAAATGTGAAACATTTTTCAAATTACAAGGTTATCCTGTAACCTAAGCCATTTAATATGAAATCACAAAATTTCAGGGCTACAAGGGGCCCCTAAGAACGTTAAGTTCAACTCCTCAAATATGTTTGACATCATTAAACTGAAGCACAATGTACTGAGTAAAGCTGATTTCTTCCAAAGCCTTTATCTCAATGTGGAACCCTCTGCTAAGGACATTTTACTACAAGCAATTCTCAGCATTCTGGCCAGGAATTGAATGTGAACACTGTAAATAAATCTGATTTGTATTTATTATAATATAAACAATATTACAACAGAGCAATGAGTTTCAGACTCTGCTCCTATTCTGCAAGCTAGACCATGGGATTTCACTATTAAAACTTAATGAGAGTGATCTTTTTTTCAGCTAGACAGGAAAAAATTCATTGTTAGAATTCTCTCTGCTAAAATTTTTAACCATCCCCTATATTTTTAAAGCCTTCTCTATATGAGACGTTAATGTAAAATATCTTATTCAGAACTAAATTATTTTGAATTTGCTGTATTGTTTCATCACGTTTCACATTATGCCTTTCAATTGTTCAACTAGCTGAATAGATTTGGGATTCATGTAATAGAGGGCTACTTTCCTGATCGAGAAACTAGTGCCACAAAGATACCATTGAACCAACTGTCAGAAATACACTTTTACATCACACAGAATAGAATGTTGTAATCACATTTTTGTAACTGGGACATTATAAATAACATTCTCTAGCATGTTTATCAATCAAATAGGGAAGCGAGAAAAGATCCAATGATATGCATTTATCCAAGAGATTCCCAGAGAAGCCTGAGGAAGGCACTGGGAACTCCTGGGGTGGGACCTATCGTGGGCAGTTCTGGACTAAGGGGTCAGGTCAGTTGCATCCCAGTCAGGAGGCGCAGTTGGTTCATTGTCTTTGATAAGAGTGGTGAATAAATAATACAGGTATAATCTCCAGGACTTTGCCATGGAGAAGGGATATACATCACAGTAAGTTGAATCACTGTGCATCAAGAATCAATCATATTATAAATGATAAAAGCACAAAATAATAGGTAGGACTCGATTGTTAGACACATGACAAGACAGTCTGATAGGAAAGGTTGAGTTCATAAATAGAAAGGAAGCAGTCACTGCTAATTCTTTAAAGAACTAACATTAGAGATTCGAGACTATTTTTCTACAGATCTGGAAAGGCCTTTAAATTGTGCCTGACCTGGAATTTCTAAAACAAATTCCTAAGGCTAGCACTGCCCTGCTTTGGAGGGCAGAACACTGTCATTCTCATTTAGAATGTGCAGACTGAATATCGGATTGCAGGATTAGCTCCTCGACTTCTGATTATCAGAACAGAGGTTAGGCGCTGAAAGGAGCCACTTAAGATTATGGGGAAGAGGAGTGGTAGTAACGTTAATTATGGAGACTCAAGCCTACAAAACAAAAGTGTTTGTCTCATTCAGTCTCACCAGCAGAACAAGTCAGGGGAGCTGAGAATTGGGACAATTCTCCTAGAAAGTGTACAGCGAAGCTCTCCTCGTTGGTCCTCTAATCGTCCGTGAAGGTGGATGAGGGGATATGCATGAGATGAAATCAGCAAATAGAATTCTGTGGAATAAGGAAAGACTGTAAGCAGAAAAATTAAACTAAAGACTAGAATTCTTCTGCCTGTAAGTTTTAATCCCCGTGCTTTCCTTATGTCTTCCCTGTGCGAGACTGCAGCATGGAATAGCATCTTGTTCAGAACTGGTTTCTTGGGAGGAAGTGGTTCGATCTTGACGACTGAGCAAAATGATGTGTTGGAAATAGCTGACATTTATCTTCAGTGGGTCCTTACTACCTTGTTTGGCATCTGACACATAGTTCGTGTGCAATGAACTATCGTTAATGATAAAATAAATGAATGAATATTATGTGTGTGGGATTCTGATGAGGGGAGAGGGAGTGGATTGTAAGGCAGAATAGCAGTACTACCTCAGAAGTGTTGAAATTTCAAAATTTCTTCCCATTTCCACTGCTACCTCCTTAGTCCAAGTGTTATCATCTCTCACATAAACTACTGCAGTGGCCTCTTACTTGGCCTTCCTGCTCTTACTTTTGCCCCTTACATTCTATTCTCCGTGGAAAGGCCAAAGTAATCTTGTAAAAATAGGAATCGTATCATGTCACGCTCTTGCTTCAAACCGCTCGAGGGCTTCCTGTAGCATGTAAAGTACAACCTGACCTCCTCGCCTGGCCTGCAAAGGCCCTGCCTCACCTGGCACCTACCTAACTTTCTTACATTTCACCCGTTACTACCTGCCTTTACCACTGTGCTCATTTCACACTTACCTTCTTTCCATTCCAAGCACGTGCCAAACTCATCCCCACCACAGGGCCTTTGCACCAGCTGTTCTCACTACCTGGTAATCCCTGATGCTCACAAAGCATGCTTCTTCTTATCATGAAGGCCTCAGCTTACATCTCCTCTTTAGAGAAGGCTTCTCTAACTACCCATGGAAAAATAGCCCCTGGGAGCTCTCTAGGAAATCAGTCTGATTATTTTCATCATTTAGCACTTATCACCACCTGCTGTTTTCTTGTTTAATTTTTTATTGTTTTTCTCTCCTGCCTTAAAATTTAAGTACCATGAGAATTTATTCAAACATGTATCGCCAGACAGCCTGGCATTTAATAAGAGCTCAGTAAAAGATTACTGAAAAAAAATGAATAAACAAATGAGTCATCTTGACTTTAGAAGGATCCATGAATGAGAATCTTGACAAAAAAATGGATGTTCTGTGAGTTGATGGGTGCTTCTGTGCATGTCCCAATGCCCAGTAACAAATTAACACAGGTGGGGAAATCACTTCAGCAAAGCAATGGCTTCATGGATGGGGTTCCTTTTTCAGTCTTCTCATCAGATAGGAGCTATTTAAATTTCGTTCGGGGATATTTAAAACTTGAAGTTCTCAACTGGCTAATTTCTTATAACTTCTGACCTGCTTCACAAAATCTACAGTATTTTAGTGCGATTTTTTTCTAGCCAGTGTAGGCAGGATGGTTTTCTGTGTTTCAGGCTTATAAAATTATTGACAAATAAACACCAACTGTGTCGGCAGCTAGCATATTCCTAGGCAGGGTGTTATAATAGGAGTTTGCGACGGGCTGGGGGAAGGCGTGTGGGTGATGAAGGAGGAATCTGTCCACCCACACGGGTTGGAAAACCTACTTTAAAACTCCCCCAGCACCAATTGAGCTTAATACGGTTGTTACGGGGAATACGTGCGCTATGATGGCAATGTGTCAGGCCTAATTGGGACCTTCTGAGAGCTAAGAGGACGTGCAATTCTAGCAGGAAAATGTTAATCCAGTCAAAAACACTGTATTCACAGGAAAACTTCCCTTCAGCCCTCCCTGCCTTCCTTACTTAGCTATTCAAGGGAAGTGATCGGTGCATGCAAACTTATAAAAATTTAAACTATTTGGGTGCTTTTGGAAATGAGTTACAGAGCTCAACTAAATAACAAAAAAATTCCTCCATGAGAATGAGATACTTAATAGGTATTGCTGACTCCTCTCTTGCATAAGGGCAGGTCCAGCCAGTTAGAAAACCTCCTGGATATCCAGGAGTGACATTTGTAGGTGATTCAGATTCACACCAAGCCTACCTTGTTTATGTAAGCCCCAAGGAATTCACAGCTCTCTGCATTAACCCTAATTTCCAATTTTAGGTAAGTGTTCAGCAAACCATTTCTGAAATAATAACTGGGAAGTGATATAGGAGAGACATCTCTCCTTCTCTGGCTTCGAGGGAAGCTGAGGAGGGGGAAGGCTGTCCCTGTTGATGTAATCAATTCTGGTGTCATTAACACCCACAGAGGGCCACTCCCTCCCTGTAGGGGGCTAGTCAAGCTTATGATCTCCGTTGGTCTTTGGCTGGAGTGGGAGCATGGGGTCAAGGGACTTCTTGGAAGCATGCGGTCAAAGTACTTCTCAGATCATGGGATGACCCTAGACACCATGACCTTCATTTCACCTTGCTAGTTAACAGTGAACGAGAAAAGCAACATCATGGATGCAGAGAAGCTGTTTCCACCTCTCACTTGTGTGTCATGCAGTGTGGTCCACCATGAAAAGAAGCTTTGACCAATAAACTGGGATGCCTATAAAGACAGATCTAAAGGGAATAAAGCCAGAGATCTTAGGGAAATGTACTGTACCACACCTCTCCTTTTTATTTGAAAACAGAACAAACTCGAATGGGTTTCATGGGGTATCCCGATGTGTTAGGGAAGTTTGATGCAATTGTGGAGTGTTTTCTTGTCTTGGCCTTGTCTGTGCTAACATTTATAAATCCCATACTAGGGGCCAGATACCACCCACGGGCTTTATGGGCCTGAGCTCATTCAGTTCTCACAACTCCAAGAAGCAAGAATATGGCTATACCCATTTTCACAGACGAGGGAGGTGTGCAAGGTCACAGGGCTTGCAAATGACAGCACTCTAATGAGAATAAAATGCCACCTACTCTATCATTTTCAAAACAGGATTTGATCAAAACTGGAGAAAAAGTTTTCACTTGTAAGAATTACAGACTAGACGATCCTTAGGAGAGACCATTGAAGGATGAGCAGGAAGGGAGCAGCGTTCCGGACTTAAATCACACTTTCAGACTCTGGGTGTGAGCCCTGATGAATCAGAACCTAGAGTTTCCAAGGATCTGGAATCTTGCAGTCATGCCTCTTTTCCTGTTACCTAAAGCGAATGGAGCCCTGGTTCATAGTATTTGCCTCCACTGCACGCCTGTGTCTGGAGGGTTATTTACAAGTGGGTTTGCTTTGTTTTGTATAAACATGTTATCTCAAGGGCTGCAGGGGTAGTGATGTGGTTAAGTCTCCCTAACAAGAGCTCTTCCAGGAGATCATTTGTTTCCCTGCGTCTGTGATGTAACTACAAGTAACTTCCTGATCAGTTACACTTAGGACAAGGTGGGCTGATGTGTCCTGCCAGGTTCCCCAGAAGCAATTCTTTGTTTATCCAGATTTCTTCCAGATCATTTCCAAAGATCTGTCTGCTTGTGTTTGAGTTCACCAATGTTTTATTTACAGCATCTCACTGAGACCAGGCAGTACAGAAAGGGACCCTGTGTTTTGTGATAAGTTTTCCTTTCAAAGCTTCATGCTCAAAGAGAATTGACTACAGAGTGTCAGGTGACCTTGAGCTGAAGCTTAACAAGCCAGTATCATGCTATGAACAGAAAACAGCTATATTGGACATCAGGCACCAAACCACAGCATCTTAAGTCTTTCTCAAGGATTCGAAGTTAGAATAATGCCTATTATAAAATACATTTTTTAAAAATTCACTTGGAGAATTTGATTTTATCCCTTATAGTATTTTTTCTTCTCTGATGAAATTTACACGGAAGTAGCAAACCTTACTTTTCATTTCTGCAGTATTTAGCTCGGTAAGAATTGGTGTCAACCGGAGACATTAACTCCCGCCTTGTCGTGCATGCTAAAACGCCCTCATTATCTGCCATGCCAGCTCTAAACTTATTCAAGGAAAAAAAAAAAATCTCAGCATGAAACTCATTCTGACTATAGGGGGCCCCATGAACTGTGTTTAAAAATTCAGCAGAAAATGTCCTCATCTCATATAGGAAGTTTTTTTTTTATAAATGCCTAAGGCCTTGAATTTCAGGAGCTGCTTTCATGATTGTTTTTCTGGGGAAATCTATGAAATCAAGAAAAGGTGCTACTACAGGTGGCATTTTCTGAAAATATGGCATTCCCTTGGTTAGGAACACCATGCAGATGCTGTTGGTCCTCACTGAATTTCACACAATGTATTCCTTAAAAAAAAAAATTTTTTTTTGTTTTTCCATGGCAGGAGGTAATTAGGTTCATTTATTTTTTAAATGGAGGTGCTGAGGATTGACCCCAGGACCTAATGTGTGCAAAGCACACACTCTACCACTGAGCTATAATACCCTTCCCCAACACTACATATTCTTTTAATATTGTCTGGTAATGCTCATTTCTGAAGCTGATGAACTAGCCAATGGCAAAATGGGAAGCACTGCAAAATAGTTCAGACACAGAATAAGCTGGCCTGGTGAGCACATAGGATGCCCACACGCCCCCGTCTACAACGGCACACGATCACGCCCCGCATTTAGGTGGAGGGCCAAATAGTGAGGACCCTGACGTGCAGAGTAACACATCCCCGGACAGCTCTCAGTGCCGCCTGGATGCTCCATCATCAGTAGTAAACGTAGGATTTTCTCTCTTTCGTACTTGCTCTCCCCACTTTATCTCAAGCATTTCTGCTCCAGTTCATGTGCGGCAAGTGCATCTGTATCAAAGCCCCTAAAAGACAGGCCAAGGGAGACTTCTCCCTCTCTTTGGGGAGTGACGTAGGTCCCAGTTCTCCACATAGCTGAATGGACACGATGAGAAACCTAAACTTAGGGATGAAAAAGGAGAAGCAAAGCTTTAAATTCCAGTGGTCCAAGAGGATTGACTAACTCACCAGGCCCTGATGGTTTTCCATGGTGACCCACTCAGCACCCCTTCTAGACAACAAGGGTGCTTTGTTCTTAACATAATCAAATTTTGATAATCCACAGTGTCCTCCTGGGGCCAAAATCATTTACCGAGGATATGCATTGCCCTAAGTCCGTGGCAGTGAAAGGGCCTTGGGGAAGGACTTGGGCATGGCTAGGACATAGACTCAGTCTGTCTGTGAAATTAACATCTCTAGCATGATGGTTCTCAAACTTTGCTATGCATTTGAGTCACCTGAGGACCTTTAAAAGTCCTTGTATCAATTAAATAGAAATCTCTAAGAATGTAACTCAGGCAGCAGGAATTTTAAAACTACCTAGTTGATTTCAATGTGCAGCAAAGCTTAAGAACCACCATTGCCTTGCCCAGGAGACTGACAATATGATCTGTGGACAAGTACCTTATTGCTACCGAGTCCAAGCTCATGGTGCTCACCGCACGACAGGCCAGTGTATCCGGGGATGAGCTGTTGGGGCAAGGAATAGTGACTTTATTTGGAAAGCCAGCAGACCAAGAAGATGGTGGTCTACTGTCCCAAAGAACCATCTGGCCTGTGTTAGAATTAATGCCTCTTTTATACTAAAAGGGGAGGGAGTAAAGTCAAACATTTCCTGGTTCCAGTCAGCCTCCGAAGGGGATGTGTTCATTCCTTCCTGCCTGCAGTCGTTCACAGGTGGGCCTGGTCGGGATGTCTCCTGTGAGCTAAACAAAGGTACTTCAGCTTAACACTCATTACTTTGGAGGCAGGGTTCCCAGAGATGGGCCATTATGTATCATTTAAGCTTACAGGTAACATCCCTTTAGTGATTAGCTTGTAGCAAAGCGATAGAATGCGAAGGTTACAGTAGAAGAAACAGACCCAACATGGAGTCAGCTCTGTTCTTCCCTATTACATTATTGGAATAATTGACAGAAAGCTACAAAGATGAAACACACAGAGGCTATTTAAGAAACTGCAAGTTGTCCTGTTTGTCTAGAGAGTAAATTAGGTCAGGGTTTTTCAACCTTGGTGCTACTGATAGTTTGGACTGGATTATCCCTTGTTATGGGAAGGGATTATTCTTTACATTTCAAGATGTTTTTCAGGGTCACTGACCTCTATGTACTAGATGCCAGTAACAGCTCCCAACTTGTGACAGTTCAAAACACTTGCAGACATTGCTAGATATCCCCCAGGGGGCAAACTCACTCTTGGTTGAGGACGACTGGGTTAGGAAATTGCTGGAAAGCAGGAGTGTAGAAGGGAGGTAGGATCAAAATTTGAGAGCTCTGCTATGTCAGGATAGGGCATTCACGCTTAATTTGATAGACAAAGAGTGTTTATTAAAAGATTTCTAGGCTAGGGAATTACAGAATGAATGTTGTGATTTAAGGAAATCATTTGGCATTTTGTATAACTTTGTATTTCTGTAAAATATAAGTGTGTATATTATACATATCAAGTAAGTAAATTACTTAACATCCTTGTACCTCAGTTTTCTCATATGGAAAATGGGTCTAATCATGGCATTATACTGAGGATTAAATGAGATGATTCATATGAAGTACTTGAACAGTGCCTGGTACATTTTAAGTGAAAAAATAATTTTTTGTTATTATAGTTAATATTACTTATCAAAAAACAAGTCCCTGTTGTAGCTCAAACAACTTTGAAACACCCACCAATTCAACTATGAATCAGGATCACAAAATTTATTCCAAAACTGAGTCCAAGTATAACCCAAGTCATCACACCCAAAGGGATTGCTACTCCCTTTCCTCCTTGAATTCTGGATTAAAAACTAATCAGATCACACTTAAAAACAAAATGGGAGAAAATGTGGAACAGAGAGAGAAAACTGATTTTTAAAGCTTCTTCTCAAACACATATTGGAGTGCCCCGAAACCATATAAAGACAGACGGAAGGCCAAGAGCCTCAAACTGCTCCACAGGGGCAACTTTGAATGGGCTGACTTCCACACATAATTGCTAACAAGCCACAGGTGCCAAGCCACATGAGCTGGCGATAGCCTGATTTTGAGAAGAGAGATGACAGTTCTTTACCCGTCATTCATCCCAAGGTGCGCTTGTCCTCTCTCATAGCACATAGCGTGTTACCTTTTTATTAGTGGCTTTGGAAATATTTTCGCAAGTGAGCAGCTGCAGCTTCCTTATCTGCAAAACTGTGCGTAAGTGAGACTATGCTGGGTGGAGGCTGTGTGCTCCACCTGCCAGGAGGATGAAAGGTGTGCGTGTGAGCTTTCAGGCAATCGGATTAAGGGCTCTTTCCTTCCTGCCTGTCTCTTGGCACTGGCCAAAATGATGGCCAAATGCAGTTCTTTCATCTTCCTTTGCTTTCTTCCCCATTTCCCTGACCATCTAACCTCACCAGCCTGACATAAAGAAAATACTTTAGAGGTTTAATATACAGAAATCAGGTTAATTGTATTGGTTTGTTAATGATGCAGTCTCACATTTTTAACTTTTCAAAATGCTTTCTCGTAGGTCATCTTGCTTGAGCCCTACCAAAGCCTTTAAAATAAATATTGTCTACTCATTACAGAATGAAACTGGGGTTCAATGAAGTTTAATGCTTTGTCCATGTAAATGATGGAACTGGAGAATAGAAGGTGGGTTTTCTGACTCATGATCCCAACACTGTGACTGTGGACAAGTCTCTCAATCATTCTGTACCACAGTGTCCAACAATATTCACATATCTCTTCCTTTTTCATTTTAGCCAGAGTCGTATTTCTAACTAACAAGCTTGTAAGAATCATTAGACCCTTCTCATCCTTTGACAGATCTTCACAGGCTTCTTGCTTGGTCTTCACGTCTTTACTCATGACCCCCTTAAATCTCTCATCACCCACTGCTGTCAGAGTCAACCTCTCCTTAACACCTTGGCAGGAAGCCATCACTTCTCAGCTACTTCCAGCTATTTGTCCAGTACCATTTGTGTATTTAAGATTTGTCCTTGTCATCTTATCTCTGATCTCAATCGCATCCAAAACTTTCCTTTCTTACTCCTGATGTAGGTGGAGTTTATGACTGTAGGCTCTCACAGGGTGGTGAAAACATGGTTCCAGGTCTCTGCCTACTCTCCCGTCTTCTAGGTTAGTTCCTCTAGTCTGGGGATGAGAAAAGGGAGAAATTAAAGATCTCCTAGCTTTCCTAAGTTGCTAAGATTCCAGAAAGCAGAGGGGAAGAAAAACTGTGAAATAGTTCCATACTCTGGAGCTTCCAACAATCGTCATGTTCTTGCTGATCTGCTGATTCACTTCCGCAGAAAGATCTGTTTACCATATGACCCAGTAATGCTATTCCTAGGTGTTTTCCCAAGATAAAATATATCTCTATATATCCACACGAGGACTTGTACTCAAATGATCACAACGGTTTTATTTACAATAAATCTAAAAATTAAATATCCATAAGCTCATGAATTGATTAAAAAATTGTAACATACAATTTTCATACAATGGAATATTATCCAATAAGAAAAGCCACACACTGGGGTAAGCACCATAGCATAGATGAATCTCAAAAGCTTTATGCTAAGTGAAAGAAGTTAGATACCAAAGATTACATACCATATGATTCTATTTCCATGAAATTCCAGAAAATGCTAAAGTTTAGTAACAGAAGCATATCTGTGCTTGCTTGAACATGGGAAAGTGGGGATGGAACTTTCTGAGTCACGAAAAAGCTCGTGAGAGAACTTTAGGTGATGGAAATATTGCATATCAGATATGATAATGGTTTCAAGACTTATGTTTGCCCAAACTCAATGAATTTTACCTTGATAAAGCTTATTAAAAATATTTTTGGTATGATGTGCTACTGTGGAAGGTTTTCTCTAGAACACTAGATATTGCTAGAAATAGAAGTTACTGTTTGATTTTTTTATGGGAATTTTTCAGCTGTGCACCTGTGCATAAAGGAACTATCCCAAAAAATATACAAAGCCCCTGCACGGAGGTGTGTTCACATTTTGGGCTTCACCGAGGAATAGATATCTGCACTCAGGCACCTGAATTCTGCCTGAATGCAGTCACTGAGTTTTTGCAATGAGCAAGACACATATTTGAAGGTTTAGGTACAGATGTGGAGTGATTCAAATGCAAAGACAGTGTTTGTATCCTTGCTATAAAACATTCTTTCCTTCTCAACCCTGTAATGAGTTAGCATCTATAACTCAGATGCATCTGGATGATCCAACCAGAATTCTGATCTCACAGTCCTCTTCTTTTTTTAGTTTAGGGACTTTCAGCCCCACTCCCCAACACAGGGGCATCCCCCGTGAGATCACTCAGTACTGCATCATCTCCAAGCCCTTGAGCTGTTTTCACATCAAAATGATGTTAACATTAAGTCAACAAATAATTATTGAGCACCCTGTCTGTAGCACTTTATCAGATGTGAAATGTGGAAAAATATGTGACAGTCCCTGTCGTCAAATAATTTTAAAATATAGCTAGAGAAACAAAATGAAAAAGGCATAGAGTTAATAATAATGAAAGATATAAATAAAACTTTATGAAGGAGACGCCAAAAGACAGCATATGATTAATCGTACTGCAAATTGTGTGGAAAATAACTGCTGTCAGTGTTTATTCATGTTACCTCTCTCATTCCACCTGATCCGCCAAAGTTACTCCGTGACCCCTAACCATTCATCCCTTAGACATCCTCCCAATTCACTAGGTTTCTTCTCATGGTTTTAATTCTTGGTCCAGACAAAGATCCTTGGTAAGCCACTTCAGAGAGCTCTCTTCACTGTCATCCAAGAATTCTTTGCCCATCTGCCAAGCCCCATGGTCCATTTACAATTCTGTACCAGTCTGATAAATCCTCCTTTGTTCTGACCACACCTTTTTTTAGCCCTTTCCTTAAATCATCTTAAATCATGGCAAACAATCTGAAATCATCTCATGGGCAAAGCATTCTACACCCAAGCTCTCACTGAATTGCCAGTTGGTTTCTCTGGCCCTGCCTGCATGTCTTGAGTTCCAGGTAATAACAACCTGGATGTTACTCACTAGCCCAGAGTGAACGTGTCTACAATTCTCTTGTTCTTTCTTCCTCACCCATCCCAATTCTTAGTCTGTTCCTTTACCTGTCCCTAGCTCAGCTAAGGGCACAAGTATCTACCCAACTATTTCACTATCATTTTTCATACCTTTCTCTCTTTAAAGTTGATTCATTACTAAGTGATTAGTTTTACCTCCTAACTATCTCAAGATTCTAATTCTTCTCTTCTGCTACTGCCTTAGTTCAGGTCTTCAGCATCTGTCTCCTACTTGGACTCTTATAAAAGCATGTGAACTTTTGCTTTTTTTCACTTTCATGTAGTGATTCTCAACAAAACCACATCCTTCTGAGGCAGGGATGGGGTTCTCAAGGGAGTAGACAACCCACAACTTGTAGCATTAACCCTGAGAGAGGTCTTCTTTCATTCTTTACTGTTGTTAATAATAATAATAATCATCATCATCATCATCCAAATGCTTTTAAAAGTGATATTATATGTCATGCTCTGTGTAATCATTTATATATGTTAATTCCCACAAAGAGGCTAAATCACATGCCCTAGGTCACACAGCTCATAAGTGTTGGTGCTGACACCCCCATCAAGGAGTCTATCTCCAGAGACTGTGCCCTTGGCTGTGGTACTAAGCTGCCTTTTGGAATCTCACTGAATTTCTAAATTTTAAATTTACATCTCAAACGGGATCACACTTTTCCTGTCTCTTCCACTTGCATCAATCCTTTCTTTTCTTATTTTTCACCCCGCCACCACTTTCGTCCTTTGCCCCTGTTATAACCAGCTACTTTCAGATCCCTGTACTCTTTCCGTGCTCTTTCCCCCCTCTGTACGTTTGCCACGCTGTTCTTTCTGCCTTTAATCCTATTGGGCACCTACCACATTTCTTTTCATTCACCTAGGGTCCCCTCAACTGCCTGAGAGAAACGTTCTCTGCGTTTCTCAAACCCATCTTTAAAGCGCCTAGTTCTTGGTGGTTTCTTTGCCATGCCTGTTTCTGAAGGCCACTTTAATCCTCAGCCTGGGAATGGAGGTCTGTCTTGGGGATTAGCAGCTATAGCAGTAACTTCGCGATTCGGTAGCAGCTCCCTGAATGACTCAATTCCAAAACATGGTTTTCAAAGTTGTTTCTTAAAGCTCAGCTGACAGTCTATTTCTTCAGCTTCCTCAGTGGTCTATAATCTATTTAATGTTCCAAGATAAATTCATTTATACTTAAACTAAATAGAGTAGCTTCTGTTTTCTGCAACTGAGTCCTGTCCACAACATCACAGCTAATTGTCACAATTTTAGTATAAGACTATTCTGATATGTCCAGAATTCCAACACAGAGAGAATTCCCCCTTCTGTGAACTTTCACCACATAATTTCTAGAGTAGTGCTCAAATTTTGCTGCACATTAAAATCCCCTAGAAAGCTTAAAAACCCCTAATATCCAGGCTGTACCTCTTACCAATTAAATTAGAATCTCTGGAAGTGAGACCCAGGCATTGATGTCGTTCTGAACTACCCAGGAGAGTCCAGTGTGCAGCCAAATTGACAAGCCAGTTGTCTGAGCTCTTACTGGACATCTGAACTCCAAAGACCAAAGATAAATCCTGGAAGATAAATCCTGGAATCTTCTATCCTGGAAGAGCCAGGATTTCACAGGAATAGATACCTAATCTAGGTTTGAATTTGCCTTTTCTGTCCAGGGCTTCGTATTACCTATTAAACCACCCAGGGCAGCTGGTCTCATATGACTCTGGAGTAGCCTTATAAAAGTACAACTGAAGCACCAGTTCGATGGTAACACTGTGAAATGTGGGGCGCCATCTCCCAGGATGCAGTGTATTCAATTGACCAGAGATCCTATATGCTGTATCTCCCATGGGAAGGAGACACGGATCTGGTCAACTTTCTCAGCTTTAGGACTTCATCTCCGAATTGCTCATTTGCACTGCCAGAGAGCTGGCAACATTTGGGTTTGCTTACCTTTCTCAGCTTTCTTCTTTCAGCTCCTTTCTTTGCCTTTCCTTTTCTTCATTAAAACCCACCCCTAGACCACTCCAGGTTAAAGAGACTTTTGTTCAGGACTCAGTTTACCCATTTGGCTAAATTAAATGGTTGAATTGTCAGAACAGAAAGAATAGGTGAAGGATAATTCAATGCCAAGTCAATCACCTTGACTGATGAGATGAATTTTCTCTTGTCATTTATAGTACATGTTGCTTATTTAATAGAAAGCTCACCAGGCAGATGACTTATGGTTCGGCAAGTTTATCGTGGAGTTAATGTTTCATCTGCACTCATTGGAAAAAGTTATCCATATATCTATATATATTTTTTATTGAAGAATAGTTGATTTACAATGTTCTGTTAGTTTCTGGTGTACAGCATACTGATTCAGTTATATATATGTATATGATTCAGATATATATATGTATATATAAATCCATTCTTTTTCATATTCTTTTTCATTAGAGGTTATTACAAGATATTGAATATAGTTCCCTGTGCTACACAGTAGGACCTTGTTTATCTATTATCTACCTACCTATCTATCTATGTATCTGTCTATTAGTTTGTATCTGCAAATCCCAAACGCCTAATTTATTCTTCCACATCCCCCATTTCTCCTCTGGTAACCATAAGATTGCTTTCTATGTCTGTGAATATGTTTCTGTTTTGTAAATAACTTCATTTGTGTCATTTTTTTTGGATTCTAGATATGAGTGATATCATACGGTATTTGTCTTTCTCTGACTTACTTCACTTATTATGAAAATCTCTAGGTCCATCCAAGTTGCTGCATATGGCATTATTTCATTCTTGGAAAAAAAAGTAATATATTGAAGTGAGCTACTTATTCATAATTGTTCCTAAGGCTGCATTACATCCAGACCATACAAGCAATTGTGAATCAGGAAGTAGAGCTTTGTGGTTACCGGTGATGAACTATTATATGAATTTTTTTCCTCTAAAATCAGCGGGGCTAACACTGAGCATTTATTGCATGCTGAGAGTATACTGAGCACTGTACCAAAAGGAAAAATGACAACCCTTTCCACACTCTATTTACTATCTATAATTCACTGAGACAAAAAAAAAATTCTCAAACCCACAAGAAAACTGCGAACTCACTCCTGTGCTCTGAAGAGGATTTTCAGCAGCATTTGCGGATAGAGTAAGCAGTTAGCTAGGGCACTGCGGGAGCCCAGATCTGCCCTCTGCTCGGTTCATGTAATCAGAGACCAGAATATTCTTAACCTTTTATGGGTGGATGAACAACAAATTAGGGATTTCTAATTGCCTTCTCTCTGAGGGCTCTCTTCCAACGGAGCGGCAAAGGTGTTAGCAGAAAAGTGTTGTGCATCCAACGTGATGTTAACTTTTTGTGAAATTAAGAGACCTTTATTTGAAAACAGCTTTCATAGCTAGAGGCATAGACTATAAGAAAGGTACTCCGGGCTGTAATAATTGCTGGCTGCCCTGGGAAATGGCTTCAAGGCCGGAGCTGTCCTGGCTCCGTGCAGACACATCCTCTAATTACTGAAAAACCTGTGTAGTGCCTCCATGTTAATCAGTCTCTCAGAGACTTCCGCTTTATGCGGTTCGTGAGGATTTATGGCATTTTTCTTTCCCTGTTATTAAAACCGATATTTCACAAGGAAGAAACTATCTCCAGACAACTGTTAAAATGCAAAGTTTCAGCCATAAAAGAAAACGGCAAGATTATTCTGAGAAGATTCCGTAGAGATTTCCAAACAAGGGTAAGAAACAACACATCAAAGAAGTGAGGGGAGGGGGGAGGAATTCAAAAATAAAAAGACATGACTTTAAAATATTAACAAAAAGACTCAACAGTTGGCCCATAGAATCAAAAGGTTAGGGTGTAATTAATTTAAGTGCTTGTTACAATTAGGGAAATAAACATTTCATGCATCAATGCAAACTGAATTATACATAATTATGAAAGCACTGAACTAATTGGAGCACTTGGATGAACATCGTGGAAGCCAAATTGCCTTTTTAAACCAATGATACAGTGCTTTGCATGTATCCTTCATGTCTGTGGCAAATATTAGTTAGTAATGGAAAGGAGCATATTTAGAAACATCTATTTCTCTCGAGTTAGCATTTTGTTTCTCTTGTAGCTTATACGTGCATATTTATAGATTAAGTGATGTTACTCTTATTGAAGAAGTACAAGGCTAGGGCTGGCCGATTATATCCATGTGGCTGATGGACAGAAGAACACTGAGAGCAGAGACACGTGCTCCAGGACTCAAGCCTTCTTCCTACCTATGTACTCCAAGCTTGATGGGATACGTGAGGATGGGTAGCAGGAGTTGGTAGTCTGAGAAAAGTGAAAGAAAGTTGTGCCTCGTTGAGATAAGGCAAGGAAGATTGTAAGATCATAAGGTTAGAAAGAGGCCAATGCTGAATATTAATTTAGAATTTTTTTTATTTTACATTTCATTTTTTAATTGAAGTGTAGTTGGTTTACAACGTTAGTTTCAGGTGTACAGCAAAGCGATTCAATTATACATTTACATACATATATATATTCTTTTTAAGATTCTTTTCCATTCTAGGTTATTATAAGAAATTGAATATAGTTCCCTGTGCTATACAGTAGATCCTTGTTGTTTTATCTGTTTTATACATAGTGATGTAGATCTGTTAATCCCAAACTCCTAATTTCTCTCTCCCCTGCCCCTTCTCATTTGTAACCATAGTAGTGTGTTTTCTATGTCTGTGAGTCTATTTTTGGTTTGTAAATAAAATTTGTATCTTTTTAAAAAATTCCATATATAAGTGATATCATATGATATTTGTCTTTCTCTGACTTACTTCACTTAATATGATAATCTCCAGGTCCATCCATGTTGCTGGAAATGGCATTATTTTATTCTTATTATGGCTGAGTAGTATTCCATTGTATAAATATACCACAGCTTCTTTATCTAGTCATCTGTTGATGGACATTTAGGTTGTTTCCATGTCTTGGCTATTGTAAATCATTTCTCGGCCTTTTGGCTAAGATCGAATGTCACATCTGTTCTTATCAGCTTAACTTAGAATTATTAAACCCTGATATCTCATTGCTAGAAATGACCAGAGAAATGAGAAATCATTAATCCACTGGCCCTCCTTTTATAGATGGAGAAGATGACCACTCATGAGGTTAAGCAAGATATTTCCAGGCTGTAAAAACTATTGAACATACTAGAACCATGGTTGCCTGATTCCCCCAGTTCAATGTTTTCCATTTGGTTTAGAGCCAGTCCTTGTTTCCAGCTAAAAGATTTATTTTCAAGCCTTTCAGTGTAACATATTTACTCTCAGAGATATTTTTAAGTAATTTAGCTGTCCATTTGGTTGTCGATAAATTACTTAGCCCTCTCTGAACCTCAGTTTCCATATTTGTGACAGGGTGGGACCAGTTTTCTCTAGTACCTTAGTAGGTCCTCCAGAATCTGAGACTGATTCTTGAAAGGGAAGTCATTTTTAAGTCATCAGAAAGGAGCAGAGGTAGCAAGGTTTGCTGTGTGGATACAAACTTTTTGTGCGTGTATTGGAATCTGAATGAAGCCAAGCCTTAGGTGGTCTATCTCTTCTCCAGTTCCTGATGTACTTATTTCTCGTGCCCCCCCCTAAGGCTTTTATCACTTGCCTTACACATATTTACAATTACATATATATACATGTTTATATACAGACAGATTTATTTGGAGTCTGTAGAGGGCAGGAACTCTGACTTTTAGCTCTTGAATTCTCAATGCCTTGTATATGAGTGTATAATAACCTTTCACTGGCATGAAGTTAGACGTTTCATTACCCCTTTCTTAGGTAATAAAGACATGTATGGTAAACTAATGGGGTATCTGGCATGGATTTTCTCCCTACAACTAGCTCGTGTTCCCATTGGTATGGGATGCACATCTTTAGAGTTCCTTCTCATTGCAGGGGGTAAAAATGGGAGCAAGTCATGGATCTAAGTACAGAACTAAATACAGATCTAAATACAGAATCCTTAAGCAACCTAAAGGCTTTGCTCTCTCTCTCTCTCTCTCTCATTTTTTTAACAAAAGGAAATAAATGTAGCTTTATTTTTATAATATTCACTTTGTTTAGTGAAAGTGTACATCGTATGAGTGAGTAAAAATAATTCTAGCCCGACAGTAGAAAGTTGCATCGTGAGAACTTTTCTAGGCAGCCTTCCCTTTTCATCTCTTGAAAGGAATAGAGGACTGTGTAATGAGAAGAGTGTGGGTTTATGATAATCAGACAAGTTTATGTGACTTAATTTCTCTGAGCCCCAAAATCTCCATCCTAAAATGGCAATGATAATGCCTCGTAGGAAATTCTTGTGGTTTAAATGGAATAGTCCAGAACACCTAGTCCTTGATAGGTACTTAATAAATGACCTGTGTGTTTGCAAGAGAAATGGACAAGCCAACTGTATTACTCATTCCCTGTTTCCCAGCCAGTCACTTTTCTCCTTGAAATGCTTGTCACAATACTGACTTTTCTACAAATCTCTGTAATGAAATGGAATTGATCCTTCACAGCTAGGAAGCCAAGTATATACAGATACACACATGTACACACACACTACTGCTGTCCCAGTAAGTTAAGAAAATTTTAACATTCATGTGTACATATGGTCTGTAGTTTTATATACATATATGTAAAACTATATGGACCTATACAGGTAATACAGATACATACATACCTACATACCTGTGCATATACATGTATATATTGCGTAGTCACTTAGAATGTGACTTCAGACAATGAATCTTGTGCTGGTTTAATTCTTTTAGTTCCTAGGTACGTGAGAACACTACATAAACGCTACCGTGGTTGCAATAAGAGTTTCACTCACCAGTGACTCATCCCTTGAGTGTTTCGTATTCTGAGCATATTTCCCCTCCCCAATCCTCGTGCCTCTTCCAGGCCTTTGTCTTTATATTTGCATTGTCTGGTAATTTGGATATTTTTATTTGAGATTATTTGGCCTATGTCAGGTATTCTTCGTGCTGGTCCCCAGGGCCTTGTATCTTGTTTTTAACTTCTTCTCTTGCCTTGCTCTCTTTTTATCAGATGTCATCCATTGTGCCTCACTATTTTACCCTTGGGTGTTTCAATTATGCATGAATGAGATCTGCCTCACAGTTGCACGTTGCCATTTTCAGTCTAAATAACTGCACACAGAAATAAAAGTCTCTGCATTGAACTTGAGTGGCTCTCAGCGGCTGGCGGGTTTCATCTGGGCTCACTCTGGTCCTCTGTCCCAGCAGCAATCTTAGGGTTGTGCTGAGTCAGCGCTCCTCTGTAGCCACCCCTCTGCTAATATCACCCAATGTCTTGCATCCAGCTCTTCCCAGCCTTCCCTCCAAGATTGCAGCTAAACCACTATTTCCACATCGTGTATTTGTGACTCCTGTGGTTGCTTTGAGTTTCCTTTCAAACCAACACCCGATAATTCAGCAACGGGTTCTCTAAGAGTCTTAAATCAATGACTAGTGTTTCAGCAGTACCATTAAATCACTGTTCCTCTAGTGAGTTCCAGGGTTTAAATCAGTCAGCATGTCTCAGGATTTCAAACTTCCTGTATTTCTGAGAAGGCAGGAAGGAAAGGAATGGAAAATATCATCTTAGCACTGAAAGCGTGTGTGCCCAAGGCAGGTGTGGAGAAGGGCAAAAAGTGGTTGAAAATTAGGGTTGGTTTCTTTTTGTGAATCATCAGTCTGGCCATGAATACAAGCCCTTAGCTGCCCCAGCTTGCTTCTGACATAGAACTGACCCCTTTTTATTACTTATTGTGTTGTCTTTTTATGGTGATGTGTCTTCAGCATCCAGCACAATGCCTGACCCATACAAGAAACTCGACAAGGACCAAATAAATGAATAAATGAATCATAAGTATGTTCGAATTTTGACAATAAAAAGAATTATTGTCTTTTTCATTTTAACTGTACAATGTGAATTAATAAAGTAAATCTGAGGTAGTCAGTGTAAACAACTGACCTATAAAATTCATAACTTTGTAGCTAGAAAAATTTTAGATGGTCTTTTTCTTGAACATTATTCATGTCAGTAATCCTTTGAATCCTATGCACAACATGATTTGAAATATATGTATACCATCTTTAGATAAGAAGGCTTCTTTATTATTAATACAGTCAGAGTAGCATGTGTGATTAGAGAAACACAACCCAAAGTAACTCCTTGCTTGAGAGAACAAGGTGAATTATGCCCGCACTTAGAGGAATACCTCAGAGCCTTTGTGGGGTATTTTTTCAGCCGAGTTAATGGTTTAATTCTGCTCACTCTGCATAGCCCCAGACACTGGCCCATGCTGTGTGAACAATCCTTAGAGCCAACCTATAGCGCATAGTTTAGGTCTTGCTAGCAGCCTCATTTAGACAGGAAGCAAGGGATGACCCGGGAAAATGTGTGTGCCGTTTCCTGAGTTGTCCTGGCTCCACACCATTAGAAGAGAGCGTCTTCTTTAACAATCTGGTGTCAACCACTCCAGTAGTGCCATCTGGTCCCAGAGATCAGCGCCCTGCACCACGGAGATGGCAAACAACGGTGTGCATGTCATTGCATAGACATACACTCTTGGGATATCAGAGGGGTGACTAGAATTTGGAAATGCTGGCATCAAACATGAGCAAGAAAGCTGTATGTTGGCCAGCACTTCTCAGGTGTTTTCGTAAGACAGTCAATTTCAAAATATTCTTTAAAAGAATGAGCAGAACAAATACAGAACTTTTTATTGCAAAGTGAGGCCGTTAAAAGACACATGGGTACCTGACTATGAACTGTCACCATCATAAATGAAAGGGCAGGTAATGTAAAACAAACAAACAAACAAAGCAAGCTGAGAAAAGCATAATTTCAGTAGTTCTAGAAGTGAAAGTGTTAGTTTTCTTTTTCACAATTTCGGCCCCTGTGGTTGGTGGTCCAGCCTTGGCAACAGCCCGGGGAAGCCAACTGCCTCATTCTCTTTAGGAAAAATCTCCAGGGGTCTGTATTGAAGACCTTACAGCCACTTCTGTTCAGTCCTGAGCAGGCACACTAGTGGTGTTTAGATGTTTACTGTTTCTTTAAGTAGCCAAATAGAAATCTCTGTACTTCAAGTAAACATTCAAAACCCACTCAGCCAATACCAGAGTGACCCACTTGTCCTGTGGACATTCACAGAACAGCAGCACTGAGAAAATCCCTAGGCAATAAAAGCAAATAAAAAACAGTTTTGTTCACTTTCCAGCTACATTTTTTTCTCTTAAGAGTCTTCCCTGTCACTCAATCTGGTCAATAATTACTCTTGAGTATACATGTTCAAGGATACTAAACAAAAATGTTCTTCTGTGCTGTGACCACCAGTGCTTCTAATGGGACATGGAGGAGAAGACAAGTAAATACAAATCAACCAACAAATGACTTTAGAAAAAATAACATCGTCCCTCTGGTGAATTTTAGAGAAAACAAAACAAAACAGAGCAGAAAACAATCAACTTGCTCAAAGAAAGACTGGATATAAGAGACGTGATTGTTAGTTAAATCGTCGTAATGAAATGCACAGACCTATGCACTCTTAGATAGATAATTCATGTGCAATTTTATTATCTCTCAAGGTTTAATTAAATATTTGCCTTTTGGCTAATCAACAGCAATTAATAAGAGAAGCTTATATTCACACAACTTATAAGAAACATGAACATGGCCTGCACTGGAATTTTAGCAGTCATCTTAATGAAAGCAAGGGAGACAATAACCTTAGAGACACTTCCCAGGCCAGAGCTGAGAACCTGTGTACTAGTCAGGGTTCTCCAGAGAAACAGCACCCATGGGGGTGTGTGTGTGTGTGTGTGTGTGTATTTAAAGAGAAAGAGATAGAGACAGAGACAGAGACAGAGACAGAGATTTATTTTAAGGAACTGGATCCTGCAAATCATGGGAGCTGGCAAGTCCAAATTCTGCAGGTCAGGCCAGCAGGCTGAAAACCCAGGGAAGAGCTGGTATTGCAACGCAAGTCCAAGGCAGTCTGGAGGCAGAATTCATTCTTCCTCCAGGGACTTCAGTTTTTCATTTATCTGCTTTACTCAAAGGTTACTGATTTAAATGTTAATCTCATCTAAAAATACCTTCACAGCCATATCCAAACTGGTGTTGGACCAAGTATCAGCCCCTCTTCTCATCCCTTCCCCTCAGGAGCCTTTGGGACAGGTCTGAACACACAGTGGTGTCTTTGACCTTGTGCTCATGTTCCTGAGGGGTCTGAATAAGATATTTAACACAGCACAACATTGCTGCATAAATTAAATCCAGTATCTTTCTCTCTTTCTGCCAATGAAGTTGCTAACAAGTTACTCAGCACTATCCTAACAGGTTGATATAGTGAGCTTTGTAACAAAGAAAGTGTCAGCTCATGCGGCAGCAACCAGAAATGGATTGTTTTGGGAAATTATAGACTTTTGACTTACATTCTGCTCACACTTTCTAGAATCTGCACCTAAAAGAGCAGGAAGGGGATAGATACTCAGACACAGGAGATGAGCCACCAGAAGAGGCACCGTTGAGGAGATGGGGCTGGTTTTGTTAGATAGTTCACCTTCGGGCCAGACCTTTTCGGAAGTCTTGTCCTTTTTCTCTGTCCCTCTATCCATGACTCTCAGAATTAGAGAAATCCTCTTTGTCCTTGCTAGCAGGGACACAAGCCAGGAGGAAATAACTGAAACTCCCAGTGGAGGCTGGGCCACAGGAGTGGGCAGTCGCTTGGAAGGATGGGAGAAAATGGCTTTAAAGACCAAGGGATGGAGATTATCTGATTTGGGGGCTGAGACAAAAGAGTCTAGGAAGATGAGCTCAGCGGTACTATGGAGGAGGGGAAGTGAGCCCAGGAAAGGTAGCGGGGATAATTAGCCACCTCGGGAAAGCACTCTCCAGGACTCTGGCCCTTTGGTATTTGTATATATTGGTGTGGATGGAATGACAGCTCTTTAGAAGGGAGCTGGCCGATCACTCGGGTGCGCGCATGTGTACATGTGTGCATGGAATCGGGAAGGAACACCTCGCTCTTCCTCTCCCCAGGCTGAAGATCATCTGTTGCCTACACCTGTCCAGTGCAGGAGATGGGAACACGGATGGAATCTTGCAGGGGAACGATCCAGCAGCAGATCATTTTTTATGTTCAGTTATAACCACACCCTTTGGGATCAGAGGAGCTAGTGCCTCAGTTTCATATGATAAGTGTCAGTCGGTTCTGGGGGAAGCTGGCAAGTCATTATATTCCAGAGGAATTGTTCTTCCAGGTCCAGATTCATTTGGGTTCTTTGAGATTTGAAAATGTGATGAGGATTTTTGATCTGCACCAAATAAATATGTTGGTGTTAACGCCCAGTCACACTGGGGCTGATTAGTCACTTTGTGGGTTTTCTGTATCCTTTGCTTTCCCTCCTTTTCTGACATTTGGGCATTTCACTGCTTGTTAGCAACCCTGTGAGAAGTAAAACAGAAAATAAAAGAAGATAAAATGCAAATCAACTATGTTCTATTATTTCTCTCTGATTTACTCTGATTTAGCTTGGGGGAAGTTAGACATGTTGGCTGAAAGGGCAGTTCAGGGCTTACTTGTAAATTTCAATAAGCCATCCTGTCTCTGAAGGAGAGATCACATGTCCTTCTTGGAGAGTGTTGGAGAGACGCTTGACCTTGGAAGAGTTGGATGGCCTGTGTTCTGCCTTAACCTTTAGCTGGATGCTCGTGTCATCCTTTAGTCCACAATTTCCTCAGTTGTAATTTGGGCTGGATAATCACCATATGCCTAGAAAAGTTCCACTGAGCCACTGGCAGTTATGGAAATTTATTTGTAACTAAGAATTTTACACCCATCTAACCTCCTTGTGGCCATTAGTCATCGTTTTATGAAAAAAAATCATTTTATGGAAATTTGGTGTAATGTTTTGGTCATAAAGCACAGTGAGAAATCTGGCCTTTCTCTTGTTAGTCCTTTGCTCCGTTGCATGGTCTAACCTACAGACCCTATTGCCATGGCTCACTCTCCTCGTTCTCAACTACTAATCAGAAGTGGCCTCCTCTTCCATCCTCAGTGCTGGATGTGTGAGTAACTCCCTCACCCTACAGTTCAGCACCCACCCCCACACCCGCTATGAAATCCATCTCCTTAGCATCTCTAGACTTCTGGTTATGCAAACGCTAAGTCTTATTCTAACAGAACTCAAACTATTTCTACCTCTTTTAACACTTTATTTTTTTCTTCCAAATAGTCCTACTGCTATGTGAAGCCTTTAGCCAGAGAGTCCAATCTTGCTCTGTTTTCTTATTCTCTGGATTTTAGCAGGACTGCTGTGTCTAAGTCTTTTGGGACTCACTTTGACTTTATCCTAATTTCATTCACGCTGTGCTTTATGTGTCTTCACGCAGAACCAGTGTTCATGACCAACTATGCAAATGAATTGATAAGATAAAAGAAACTTTCAGAGTAAACTACTTCATGTAGTTCATTTAAATTCATTTAAATACCAAATGTTGACTTGTTGTATACCACAAACTAGAATGATATTGTTGAAGTGTAGCTCACATGCAGTATAGCTTAATTTCTTCCATAGAAACGTATTCACATTGAATAATTATATTTGTTCCCACCAACTGTTCACCACTTTATAAAATTTGGCTAATTCACAAATATTTTTTTACTTATTTTTTTAATAATTATTACAAAATTTAACATGCCTGTGCTGTTGCTAACCATAAGTTGAAGCAGCTTCCTTCTGGTTCTCTAAGGGTAAACTTTCCTTGTCATGGATCAGACCAGATCTTTTTTCTTTGCCACTTTTTCCATTCTGTTTCTTTTTTAAAACCATAAACGCTTTGTTTTCATTCTCTCTCTGAAAAGGTATATTGAACTTTATAAAGCTTTCAGACCCGTATAGCACAACTGTGTCTTGAGAAATAGATGCAATGAAGGAAGTTTGATAGCTTTGTAATGATAATTTAATGGCTGTACTACTTGATGTTAGACAATTCCTCAAAGTAAAATAGCCCGAATGAGATTACAACGTGTGCAGTCATTAAGAATATCTGATAGACATGGTATGAATCATATATTAAAATGTGTTCTGAGTTAAATTTAAAGCATTAGCTTAAACAATTCTCTCTAGAATAAATAGCATCTTGACCTAGATTTTGATTATTATCTTTCGTTCAGTCTTGAAGAAGACCTTCAAACTCACTTGCCTGAGGCACTCCTGAGCTCCAGGTTTTTTCATGCTTATGAAAGAAAGATAAGACTCACTCTTGAGAAGTGAGAAATCCTACAGTCAAAACTCTGTGTGGGATTATCTCTGTTTCCTTTAACAACATCACATCTTTGTAGATCTTCAGTTTATTATTATCAATTCATTTGACTCTTTAACCATAATCCATGGGTGTCATGTGTTAGCCTTACTACAACCAAAGAGTAAGAGAGGATACGGTTCAAATGTAGACCAGTAGGTGATTTGATTTTGGAAGTAATCATTTCTAACTACGAAATGAAAATTGCAGTTTAAACAAGTATGACTAATGGCTAAAAGCCTGGAAGCAAAGAGGTCACATAAAACCGATAAAGGGTGAAGGTAGACTAGTGGAGTCGCTTGCTGGGGCTGAGTCAATGGCTCAAATGGAAACAGGGGTGGTGGTGGGCAGGGAATGGGAAGGCCTGTCCAGGGAGAAGCTGGCTATAGGGGATGGTTACACTGGGACTTCAGCTAACTTTGGTTTTGTTTTGTTTTATTTTGTTTTTAACGTTTTTTATTGATTTATATTCATTTTACAATGTTGTGTGAGCTAATTTTGATTTTACTATATGCACATGACTCCCAATCTCCAAATCTCAAGCAAATAGTAAGTGCACATTAAAGAATTATTTTATGAATATTGTTAAGCATAGTGATAATAGCCTACTGGTTTAGATGTCAACAAAGCAAAGTTCTCTATTCAGTGTCAGAAGCAAGTTTCTATATTTATTTAAGTTTTCCTTATTACATATCATGTTAACACTTCCTCTTCCAATCCCATTTCTGGTTTTAACTAACAGCAGCCCAGGGGTCACACCAGTCCTTCTATCCTCACATCAATAGATGGGAGCCTCTATTCGGGAACCTTTGTGGGGGCCTGGGTGCCTTTGGGAGCCTGAGCTGGAGCCGGAGCTGCAGCTGAAGCTGTGGCCTTGGTCTGAGCCTTGTCCTTGTCCTTTGGCTGACGGAGCCTGAGACCCTTGGCGATCCGGGCACGAGCACGTTTCCCGAGCTTGGGGTGAGCAATGTAGGCAAGTCGACTGAGCTCGCGGCTGCTGCCCTCTGGGACCTTGGGCTTGACCTCCTTGGGCTTTCCGAGAGCCTTGATAGCCTCAGCACGTGCACTCATGGCCTTGGTGTTGTTGGCCTGCATCTTCTTCAGGCCCTTCTTGGTGTGCTTCTTGGCAAAGCGCATGTTCCTCAGGAACTTGGGGTCCACCCCCTTAAGAGATTCGTATCGTTGTGATCGGGGTTTTTTGATGCCATTTCTGTGCCATTTTCGGGACTGGTTGTGTGTGGTGTGGTTCTTCGACGTGGTCGTGTCTGCACTGGGGCCGGGAGATCCCGAATCGCCTGGGACAGGAAGAGAAAAAGTACAATCAGTATTCTGATTACTTCCAAATATATGTCACTCAAACTGAGTCTCAGACCTGCTTATTCAATAGCTTCCTTGACATCTTACCCCTTAATATGTCACTGATATCTCAAATTTAACAGGTCAAAATAGCACTCTGGATTTGCCCTCTCTGTGTTCTACCTGAGAAACCCAACTTTACCTTCAGATTTCTCCATTTCAGTAAAGAAATCACCATACTCCCAGTTGCTGAATCCAAATGATTTGGTAGACTGCATTCAAATTTTTCCTGACTCTTCTCTCTCTGTCTCTCTCTTTTTTAAAAACTATACTCCATTTCTACCACCCTAATCCCAGCCACTTCACTCTCTCATCTAGACTAATGAACGTAGCTGCCTTCTGAGATGTCTTCCTGTTCACTCTGGTCACCCCATAGCCCACCCTTCACAAGTAACCAGGAAATGCCTAATCATATCACTCTCCTATTTAAATCTCTCCAATGACTTTCTAACACACTTAATAGTAAAATCAAATTTTCTTACCATGTCTTAAGGTCCTATGTCGTCACCCTTCAGCCTCATCTCAAATGTAGTCCTGTTCCCTTGGATCATGGCCCTTCAGCCAAAAGTACATTCTGACTGGGGGCCATGGATTGACTTCTATGTTCTGTAACAAATTGCTACAATTTAACAAGGTAGAACAACACATCTATTATCTCATAGTTTCTGTGGGTCAGGAGTCCAGGCATGGCTTACCTGGATCCTTTGCTTAGGGTCTCACAGGCTCCAATCAAGGGACTGGTCAAGATGGTGTTCTCATCTGGAGGCCCAGCTAAGGAAGCAGCAAGTTCCCCACTGGTGTGGGTTTCAAAAGCATTCAGTTCCTTTTGGCTGTGGTTTGCCAACAACAGAAAAAGAGTGAGAGACTGGACTGAGTCTGATAGCAAGATAGAGTCTTATATCACATAAGAGGAGTGACAGCTCATCTTTTGATTGGTTAGAAGCATGTCACAGATAACACATACACATACACTTATGGGGAGGGAATTATCCAAAGATACATACACCAGAATGAGTCAGTCATATGGAGGCACCTGAGCTGTCTGTCTGCCACAGGTCAACATACCCACTCTGCTCCTACCTCTGGAGCTTCGCTTGTTTTACTCCATCTACCTGTGATGTTCTTTTCCCAGATCTGCCCCTGACTTCTCCATTCCCTCCTTCACTCAGGTTTCAGCTTAAATGTCATATTCATATGGAGGCCTTCTCTAAGAACTCAGTCTAAACAAACATCCTCCAACCCACACACAGACACAGACACACACACCCTTACCTCATTACACCACCTTATTTTATCTTATTCATCGCCCTGAAATCATCTTGTTTACTTGTTTACTATTAGTCTATCAGTACCCCCACCAGAATTTAATGTCCAAAAGGCCCATTAGACTGGAGACCTGTGTGTCTTGTTTAGTACTGTACTTTCAGCATTAAGTAGTAGCATGTACTAGCATAAATAATGTTGTTGGGTAAATTTAAAATAATACTGGAATAAATAGCTGATAGTTTATAATTTTACTTAGGATAAAGAACTGAAAGAATTATAATATTAGTTTATAATTTTACTTAGGATAAAGAACTGAAAGAATTATAAGATTACCATTTGAAAAAATTTTAAATGAATACATTTATCAAAACCCTGTTCTAAAAATTAGTCTGCTAATGTGAGCAGCAAAGTATAAAACAATATTTGGAATACCAAAGTCTGAATTAAAATGTATAATTATTTATACCTTCTTATTTTAAAAGGATTATGAAGGAGAAGGATAAGACTTACAAAATTTTACGTCTGCAGTGATAATTCTCTTCCTAAATAAGTAATCACTTGTTTACATGGAGAGTAGCGCATTCATGTATATATGGTAATGCGTCTTTTTGTGAATTTTGCAGAGTGTAATCACAAAATTTCATCTCGATTTAGATAACTCATTTGCCTTCCCAAGTTGGAAAAATAGGACAATTGAATGGTTGTGCTCCTTACTGGGGTAAAAGAGATATTTAAGATACTGAAGTAAGCTTCTCTGCAGAATTCCATGGGAAGGCAGGCTTTGATGAAAACATTAGCTCCATGTCTAGTTTATAGCCCTGCAGTTTCCAAAAGAAAAATATTTACCAGTTCACTAAGAAATAATCAGGAAGCAGAAACTGATTTACATTAACCCAAAATTGTAGAAACTAGTTCATACACCAGATTGCCAATGTATGTTCAAATCTGTATTCAACAAGGCCACAAATCCTCACTCTTGACTTAGGACATAACTTCCCATTTCACTGCAGAAAGCAAATCATAGATCACAAGGTCCACTGGTGAGCACTGGTTGAGATGAGAAGGGTGGAAAGGGTGGTAGATGGCTTTACAAGACGTGCCTGCCAGGCTTTGACTGCCTGTGGAGCTGCATCACCCCTGGGGGGCTTCTGGCTTGGTGACTGGAATTGGCCGTTGGAGTCAGCCCCAGCTTCTCGGAGACTGCAATAGGGTGCTTGACAAATTCTTCCTCATCTACTGCTTTCTGTTTTTTTGTCAGTCATGACATTATCTCTTCCAGGCAACTTATATTTTAGTGGAATCAATTACAGGCACGATTTCCCAAAATTACAACTAGGTCTTTATAACCACAAGTCCTCAGTCTCAGAGGCAGCACTTTTTCAAAGCACTTTGTACAGTGGGCCACCTTCACAGGTGCTATGTGTGCCCTTGAGACTTGATTTCCACAGCTCTCAGTTTCACTTGATAACCTCTTCCTCTTACTGTTCTCAAACTCTCTTGGCACATCCTCTTTGGTACCTGTGGCTTCCTATGAATCGACTGTATGCATTGCTCTTTATTAAATAATCATCTGCTTGGATCGTTTTGGTGGCACTAACAGAAAAACACTGAAAAATATTTTCGTTATGAATTTCATCAATATTTTAGAAGAATCAGCTATTGGAAAACATCTGAAATTTTCTATCGCAATTTTCAACTTTTTATCTCTGGGACAGAAGGTGATGAAGAGAAAAGTGGAAACACTGAAATAAGCAATCTGGATGTCAAATTTATTGAAAATATTTTACTCTGCTTTGGATGTGTTGTTGGAGCAGTGAAAAATGACATTGATGTGTTCTTCTGGAATTTATGTGTTTAATGACTTATGGGATGAGCTCTGTCTACTGAGAACGCTTACAATGGTACTTTATTTGATCTTCAGCAGCACTGCTGTCTCCATCTCATCTTTCAGTCTGAACATTTTTAAAAAGGAGAGGTGATTTGGAGAATTTTCAAGGCTTATTATGTATTTCAACTGAGACATCCATTTTTTTTTCTATTAGGAAACTGGTAGGAATCATCAACCCAGCAAGATTCTTCTTTTACAAAAATAAGCCTTCTATCTATGAACTTCGTATAAAATTAAATACATAAAGTAAGTTCATTTTATTTGTGGGAAGCTCTTGTTCAGTTAAAACAGTAGATAGCCTTCTGCAACATTAAGGGTCTCTTCTCTCCACAAAACTACCTATCATTTCAAAACAGTTTTGGGGTCAGAAGAGGGAAAAGTGTAGAGCTGTGAAAAAAGAATGGAAGAATCACTTGATGGAACACTCAGAAATTCTGGAATGAATTCTGGAGTCACTATCTTTTTGCGATTTAAGAAAAGCTTTCTCTAAGTTTTCCTTCTCTAGTCACCTGAGTCAAAGCCATGCATTTCTATATGAAGTGTAAATTGCTGTGTTATTCCAGTTGTTGGGATTGGAAAAGGGCCAAAATGAGCAATGAAGGAAGCACACCAGGAGTTTTGGAAGGCAGGAAGGGAAGCAGCAATGATTCCAGTGGTGGAATCCAGGCTGACTAGGGTGCTGAGATCGTGCTGTTCCTTCTGGAGAGAGGAAGTCAGTGAAAGGTGCACTGATGAAGGACAAGTGCAGAGATACGTGCAGTACATTAATGAGGTGGCAGGTGTAGGATGGGTGGGGCGGATGCTATTAAGACGTTTCAATAATAAATAATGGCGTGCGAATCAAAATGATTGCTATTGTCGACAGGAGGTAGTCAACTGGATGATGTGGAAACTATCTTAATGCTGTGATTTGGGAAGAGAAGAGATCTCACCCTCAGAGGGACCATCCCCAACTGTGAGACATAACTAATCAAAGTCACTAGAGGAGGAAATACTTTGGAGTCAGAAAATCTGAATAAATCCCTAGTCTACCATTTATTAGCTGGGAAAACTGAAGCAAAACAGCAGAACTTAAAGCCTGCTGCATGTCTGTGGGTAGCTTCACAAAGCAGAGGCAGAACTAATCTTGCTCAGGCATAAAACAAGTTCCTCAAACAAATAAAGACTCAATAGCTGGCACATTGGTGCTGACCTTGAATGCATTCAGGGGCAATGCAGTCTAGTCCAAGCAGTAAGAACCAAAGTCTCTTGAATTACCCATTCAGGAAAGGTAGAGTATTAATCAAGGTCTTATTTGCAAAGAGCAAAAATCAACTCTGGCTAATAGAAGCAGGTACAATTTTATTAAAAGTGTATAAGGAGGTGAAAGACCTGTACTCGGAAAACTATAAGACACTGATGAAAGAAATTGAAGACAACACAAACAGAGGGAAAGATATACTGTGTTCATGGATTGGAAGAATTAATATGATGCACACAGTCGTTGGCTGGGAGTGACCCATGAAGGCTGAGGAAACACAAATTTCAAAACACAGTAATTGGGACTCTTGATTAATTACACTCCCTGTAGTTAGCAGTCTCTGAGGTACATTCTCATAGCCACTGCAATGGATAATATATCCTTAATTATCTTATTATTCTAGAAAAATATTAAGATGTTACAGCTAAAACTGTTCATGGAACCACTGAATTTTTTTTCACACTTTGGTTTGTTACATCCAAAATTCTGCCTTCCTGGCTATGTTATTAATTTTCATCGATCTTGTATTTTTTCCTATGATCCTTTATGGTACTTAAAAAACTTAATTAAGTCACGTGGTCTCATTATTATTATAGTAACGAAGAGGGCCATGAGAGATGTATTACCATGAGAGAACAATGGTCACTAAGCTGGCCTTCGTCAGGTGGCTGTTTCTGGACAGATTACCCTAGTCAAAGACCTGTTCGTCAGTTTGGAGATCCAGAAACGTGACTTTGCAGCATACCCAATGGTCATCAACCTTAGTAAGGGCTTTAACCCCAAATAAACAAACTCATACATGTTGACACACAAACTAAACGCCAGTGCATTAATTTGCAGTGAGAATATAACTTCCAGAGAACATAAATATTCATGGCAGTTAGTCAGAGCATACTTTCCATCCATTTAGGAATCTCTACATAGAGAAGGAAATTATACTTACTGCTTGGTAAGTATGGGATCAGTGGAAAGAGAGTTAATTAAAAGCATAATTTAAGAGAAAAGCTTTGGAGTCAGCTAGACCAAAGTTCTTTGTAGAATGTTCTTGTAAGTAACCAATTTTACCCATAAAAGATTGATGAATTCTTTATTTTATTTTCAAATAATTACTTAATTTCAATCTTTTTTCTGAGGGGTATTCATAATTTTTCCCATGTCCTAGCTATAACTAATACTATAAAATCAACATCTATTCCAACCATAACCCTCAATTAACAAGATTAATAAGTATGTTACTGTGTGTTCAGTTTTTCACTGCCTTGGTGGGAGCTCAAAGTTTTATACTGCTATATTGTTTTGGAGATGGGTTCATCTTCCACGGCTCTCTGCCTCTGTATTCTAGAATTGATTTTATGTCCAAAAAGTCGAGGTTTTCTGCCATTCTGTTGCCTTCATTATACTCGACACACCTCTATTTTTTTTTTCAAGCCTCAAAATCACATTTCAAGCACTAGCTCCTCTGTGAGCTCTCTGAGCTCTTTCGTGACTGCCAAACATCCATTCAGTCCTGGGCAGCTGTGTGATCCCTCCTGGAGGCACCAAATGTGATGTCATCTTTACAGCACTTGTCATGTAGTACTGTGGACATCCCCAGGATGGGATGATCCAGGGAGAAGTATCAGCCTTGATGGTCTGTGCTTTAAAGTTCCATTGGAATAACTGGTTGTGCAAACTGGGCTGCAGGCAGGTAACTAACTGGGTGTAAATGCCTGGGATGCCTGAGTTTTCAGTACCAGAGAAGAAAGAGTCCAATCTAAGTGTCAAGTTTAAGACCCTATATGGGAGATGAATTAGGAGCAGAGAGGATTAGGAATAGACTGGGGAGCAGAAGGTAATGGTAGAAGACAAGGACATCAGTCCAGTTCTCTCTGATGCTGGTGAAGATGGGGCACAGAGCTTGAAAGCAAAGAAACAGCTGTCTTTTCTATCTGTTTGTCAGCTTCTAGGCTCTGAGTTCACTGAGGACATGACTTACCTTTATATTCTACCCTAGCAGACCACCTGGTTTGTTAACATGATGGATGGATGGATAAAGGGATGGATTTAGACTTTCAAATTTCATGTTTAAGACTGCTACTTTCTATTTTTTTCTGTTATGTTTAATTCAGTTTTTATTTATACTTTTATTCAATAAGTTATTACCCTGTGAGACTGAACTGGAAGTTACAGTAGAATTTTACTAAATGTGATATTTGTCATCTTGTTTATAACAGTCTTCCAAAAATGTTGTTATATTCTAGATTTTTGTTTGTGAATTTAGAATTCTCCTTGCATATACACAGTTAAGCCTCTGTCCTTGAAGAATGGGGAATTTCATTTCTGAATTGCATTGGAAAAATACTGATATACCTCTTAATATCTTAGAATGGGATTTGTATACATAAGTAGCTGGATGGATGTATATGCATGTGTATATTTCTTATTATGGACACAGATAATTATGATTTCAAGAGATTTGACAACTACTGAAACATATTATTTTATGGAACTTTGTTTCCGCTTGTGGAAAACATTACCACCATACCTTTATCCAGTGTGTGAAGGTGCAAAATAACGAATAAAATGAACAATAAAGCGTATATGTAGTTTCAAGTTCAAATGGTAATTTTTTAATTAGCAGATCTAGCAGTCTGAGAAAACAGAATTGCACCAGTCAGAACCAACAGAATTGCACCAGTCAGAACCAAAAGTGTGAAATTGCTGGAAAAAAAAATGAGCAAGTAAGTTTTAACACCAGCCGATATTTGTAAGACATTATTAAAGAAAGCTGGTTCTTTGTGTACTTTGGATTTTAAAACAGTGTGGTTTGTACACATTAAGAAAAAGAAAACAACTAAAACTAGATTAAAACCAAGGAAACATACATTAGATATTCAAGAAGGTTTTCAAGCTGAAGAACTCCTGAAGACTTCCCAGGCATCTTAAATGTTGATGGTTTTAAGGAAATCATTTCCCAGACCCTCAGCTTTCACATGTGCTCATTCCTAGCCTTGGAATGCCTGAGTATAATGCCTTCAGTTTGCTGCTTCTCCTGTTCCAGTCCATTTTCATTTTACCAAATCTTGCCAAACAAAAGGACAATTTGAGAATGCATAATTTGAAAAAACTTCACTGATTCTATCTGATTGAATCTTAAAAGCTATTTTCCTAGATTCTTTTAACTGTAAAACATTTTTTTATGACAATTACAAGGGCGTTATATACACTGGTAAAATCTATAAAAAGGCTTTCAACTCTAAATTCAGTATAAAAATTATTACTTGCAAGCATCAATAAGCAAACAGCTTTTTGTTTTTACCCTAGAATATCTAGTGCAGGGCACTGTTTATGTAAGATCGATAAATATTAACTAGATTTCCCCACCTGATTTATTGTACAATTGGAAAACATTTAAACCTCAAAAAGGTTTTATAATATTTTCAGCCAGGTCAAAAACTCATCATCATTTGACTATATAAACAGGATATTGTGGCCTAATTTTATCAAATCTCTATGTAACAATAGAAAAATAAATATAGTAGTATACACACTTTAGTGCAATTTCTTAATGGAATCTTGAGTTTTCAGCAATTACTTTAGAAAGCATGTAATATTCTCAAGTGTTTAATGTGAATAATTGATATTATCTGTAATTAATACCTACTAATGTGAGATGAAATTTTATTATCTCATTTGTAATACTTTCCTAATTATTATGTTAAGTTAGTATTCTTTAGTTGTTAGGAATAAAAATCAACTCTGGCTAACTTTTGAAAAATTAATTTATTAGAATGATATTAAAGGCCCATAAAACCATTGTGAACCAGACATGGGAAGAACTGATATCGGGGCAGATCCTGGGGCTAGAAAACAAGAATTATGGTTATTATATCAGGGCAGGATATTATTGCTGCAGACACGATGAGAGACCATAATTCTCATCAGACTCCGAAATCCAAAGATAAGCAAATAAACATTTTGGTTGGGTGTGTACATTTTCAGCAAATTATCCTTTCCATTGTAGTATCCATCCATCTAACCCCTCATCCCAAACTTCACTGAGGGGAGAGACTCCTGTATTTTCACAAGATGTACATCATTCATTTTGGCGTGTATTTATAGTGCCAAGGCATGGAGGGTGCCTGATATTTCTTGTTCTCCAGATTGTATCAGATAACCTGTCAGTGCAGTGATCTAGCCTGACAGTCTGTGAGACGGTAAGATAATTAAGGTCCCTGTGAATTAAATTGCAGCAAAGATCCAGAGTTGACAGATTACTGAGTTGAAAAATAAAAGTGCACTGCTGTCCCTGCTAGGTAAAGGCAAATTGCTTCTGTTTGTTGTCTGTTAATCAAAATATAAGATCAGGGGATTATGTGCCATATACCAGGCACCCCAGCAAGAAGGCTCTATTTAGAACAGCAGTGCAGTGAAAGCTACCATTTGATTAACTTTCCATTCTTCAAGACACAAATCTATTTTGTCCAACTAAACCAGAGTATTAAATGGAAATATACAAAGAATTATCACTCTTAAGTTTTTCAAGTCTGAGATTCCATCAGTGATTCAGCACTACTTTTGATTTACAGTTTTGGTAGGGGAGTGTGGGGTTAGCTTGCAGCTTGATCCATGGCAGCTTTTCTTTAACTCCAGGGATACCTAGAGCCATGGTGCTCTCCCTCAGCCAAGATACGAATGAAATGTACTGGCTAGTGACATTGAATGTGCTATTTAAAGTCTGAAAATCCCCTGAAAGCACTCTGGACTAGCTTGTCTACATTGCTTATTAAAAATATGTGGATTGATAATCTGCACCTGTTTTGCCTGGTTACATAGCCTATTTTGGCTATGTGGTGGAGTATATGAGACCCTTGGGTGAAAAGGGAACCCTTGTACATTGTTGATGGGAATGCAAATTGGTACAGTCATTATGGAAAACATATGGAAGTTCTCAAAAAATTAAAAATAGAACTACCATATGACCTAGCAATCTCACTCATGACAGCTGGTTCCCTAAGCTCTAACCCTAAAAGAAACTCAAGGAGACGTGACTTGCCTGCCTCATTCACTATGAAAATTCTCCCTTGGGGAGGAAACTTGGAGAAAAACAGTCCTGTTTAGACAACAAATAAAAGAAACTCAGACCAGACATCTAGTTCTTCTTTCTTAAATATTGATTGACATCTGTAGCACTGATGCATAAAGGAAGGTGCATGGAATTCACAGACCTCAAAGCTGAAAAGGCAAGGAGCACTGGAACAGAATTCACACAGGTCACAGTGGAGTTGTGTTAAGGAGCTGCTGGAAAGTGAGAAATGAGTTCATGAGAACAGAATGGACCTTACTGATGTGAGAGATCACGGAGAGCCCAGTCACAGGTAGTCACAGTGATCAATTGAATATGTAATGTGCCCTTCCTCGGTGGAAATCATTTAGCAATTTATTGCAGCAAATTGGATGTTGGAATGAAAGTGTGGTTATGGTTGTTACGCTTGTACTCTGAACAGAATCGATTTTTGGTTAATAGAATGACTGGCGTGAACAGTATTGCTAGCTCACTCTCCTACAGGCTGTGACAGTAGGCATGAATAAAAGCCCCACTTTCCAGCACATCTGTATTTGAGGAGTAGTAAGCAGCAAGTCTCACTTTTTCCCTCCATCTGTACCAGACAATGAGCAAGGACGCTCACGTCCTTACACTTGCATGTGAGAGAAGGGATGGAATCGTAGGCTGGGATTAATGAGACTGGAGTTAAGTCGTTGCAAACATAAAATCTGGAGTTTGGGGTAAAAATTTAAATATATATAAAGACAGGACGCAGGGAGAGTGTGAAAAACACCTTGAGTTTTTAGCTCACCACAACTCAAACTTGGATTATCTCTCTGGAGACAGGATTGGGAAAAGTGTTTACGTGGGGCAGGGAGATGGTTCTGACTGCCACAGAGGCTGAGGAAGATGAGAATGAATGATTTCTCCAGCATGAACAAGTGGCTTAGGGTCTTGGGTGTTTTGAATGCCAAGGTGAGCATTTTTTCATCAATCAGTGGACGACAGGGAAATGTTGCAAAATATTGAGAATGCAGTGCCATGAAGGAAATGATTCAGGGCGGCAAACTTGAGGCCCTTGGGTTAGGTGAACTAATTTCTGAAAGCAGTCTAACTTCTGAGAGCGGTCTGGCGGGAAAAACCTGCTAGATCTGGAGACTCCGCCCAGCCCCAAGAGGCTCCGCCCCCTCCAGGCTCCGCCCCCGCGCCCAGGAGCCTGGAAGCTGCCCCAATCCGGAGCCCCGGTTTAGCCTAACCCCGCCCCTGCCCTCCCGCCCCTCCCCCTCTGTATCCCTGGAGACGCTCTCGCGTCCTCTCAGCGCGGGCTGCGTGGGCTGCGCGGGGTCTCTGAACCAGCGCGGAAACACCCGGCAGCGCCGGCGCCCGGGTCGTGCCACCGGTGAGGGACGCACTTCGGCGGAACGGAAAACCAGAGCTGTTCCCCAGGGCTAGTCCATCGAGGTTCGTGACAAAGTCCTGGAAGAGACGGGTTGTTCTTCCAGGCGGTCCCTCTTCGGACCCCACAGACCTTCCTCAGCAGACGGCTAGAGAGTCAAGCTTCCTGAGCCAAGGCCCTCACCTTTTACTTCAAGAAATAAATAGGAGGAGCCGGGAAAGGCTCTCTACCTGCCCGCCGCCCAGTTCACGCTGTGAGGGCAGTGGGAAAAATAAACAGGAGTAGCAATAAATCGATTAGTCCTGTTCAGAACTAAGTAGCAGCACAAAAGGAGCTGGGGTGCTCTCAGTTGTGGTAGATAACCCCGTTTGAGAGATCAAATGGTCCCTTAGTCACGTTTGTATGAGAATCTGTCACTACATATACATATTTTAGATGTATTGGCCTTTCATTGAATTAGCGATTAGTTTCTCCTATAGGAGCTATACTTTGGGATTTTTTTTTTATGGTTTGCTTCTTTAATCATTGACATAATATTTCAGCTATTACAGCGTTTTTTTCCCCCCTAAATACGTAGTAAGTACCTGGTGTTTGTTTTATGAATAAATCTTATTCTATGATTTGGAGCAGGAAGGGGTTATTCTCTTAACCAATTTTTAACTTTTCTCTCCTCTCTTTTGCTACTATTCTTTGCTTCCCGATTTTTAGGCTGAAGTCTGTAAGCCTGGAGAGACCTTCAGCAGTAATCTCCAAATGTAAGTCGAGTGAAACGTGGCCTGTCTTCAAACACTGTTTCCTGCTTTAAATTTTGATTTAATCATTCGTAAAGTCAGTTAGTAGGAAATGTGTGATTTCTATTTATTTTATTTAACAACCTACCTAATTACCTACCACGGAGTGCTAGAAATGTCCAAAAATTATGATACAAGGGATAAACATTTACTGATTCTATTCACTATTTTATGTGATTTTCTTTTACTCTTTTCAGGAGCAAATTATTGATATTTCTTCTGTAGTTTTCTTTAAACTTTCATAGTAAAAGAGCTTATGATAATATGAAAAGATCTAATTCTTACAAGTGATTTTGTTGATAGTAAAAACGTATTCATTTTGAAATTTCTTGATGACACATGATACATTTGCTTGCTGTGGTTTATTGATTTCTCACATATCAGCTTTTACCCCAAAGTGACTGAATTCTGGAGACAGTGGTCAGCCTCAGACATAGTCACTCCCCAAGTAGCCTCTGTCTATACAACTCTCGGCCTCCCCTTCCTTTGTATTTCCTGATGAGGGTATCTCTGGGGATCGTGGGCAAGGGGGTTACTCTTTGAAGAATTTTACTTGGGGGCCAGAAACTTAAACTCACACCATGGGACACATTCAGCCTGATGCACCCCTCTCAAACCTTTCATCCTGTGTTTCTCCATTCTCATTTGTCTTTGCACGTGGGGGCCAAACTTAGAGACTGTAACTGTGATACCGGCGCCAACCAGGAGATCAAAGAATTCCACCCAATCTCTCCTGAATACCAACAGTGGAATGGCTTCAGGCAGCCTTTTGATCTTTGTCTCAGCACCTGTGGTGCCACAAAGTAGCACTGCCCATTTGGTAGCACTAGGGGCGCTGCCTCTGGGTTCCCTAACAGACAGCTTCACCCTGACCTCCTGGGGCTCCACTCATTTTGGTACCAGCCAGAGAAGTGCCTCTCATCATCCTCCCTTACGCACCTGAATCTGAACCGTTCCCCTTCCTGCAGCCGCACTCATCTTGTGCGATTTCCTCCGTGGCGTTGAGCTAAGAGAACCCTGATGAAGTGTCACTGTTGAGGATGTTGTGTTCCATTTCTGCTTCAGACCTGGATCAGTCACCCCTAGATCAGTCACCCCCAGCACTAGTCCTGTTCCTCCTGGCTGGAGCTCACCCAGGAGCTGGGAACACTGGATCAAACCAGGGAAGTGATACAACTCACCTTAACAAACTGCAAAAGGTTTTTTTCACGCAACAGGTATAATTTCAGCCTGAAATGATAGGTGCCTAAGCATACCTGCATTTTTTCCTCACTTATTTCGCCTGCTAGACGCTAGGATGCAGCTACTTCCCACTTTAAGAAAATTCAGAATAAATGAGACTGAACTTAATAGAACATAAAAGATATGGTGGTTACTTAGATAAGAAAATAAATTGTCACTGTATCCCTTTACGTCTTTGATGATGCATTTGAAATATTATATGTGTCATAAAGCTCAGTTCACACATTACCTATTGTGTAAAACAAAATGCCTTCATGTAGCCGTGTATTGATTGTGAAAAACAAAAACCCTCTTTCCCAATGGGCAAAGGCAGGGAGGATGTAGGGTTTAGAATAGCAAGTGAGCCTGTCAACTTCCACCCTAACTCTGAGCTTAAACTTCCACCATAGATGGGTTAAGGGCTATTTTTTTCTGCCACGCAGTTAACAACTTTTTTTCCACTTTATCATTCAGCTCTGACCACCCCCCATTCAGAGCTGTGCCTTGAGGCTTGCCAGCAGGGCTTGCAATACTTACATTAAACTAAATTTAAGAGTAAAGGTGCTCCTGCTGCTAATGTTCTCAGATCAGAGGAGAGCAAAATGAAGGAACTGGCAGCTGAAACTTTAATGGTTGGAAACGTTGACTCAGATTTTGGAAAAAAAAAAAAATCGCAGTTGATCTGCGTAACAAAGGAGATGTGTTCCTCTCCGTGTATCACATTTGCATATGATTTCATTAGATGCTTTTATTTTCTTGCAAAAAGAGTCTAACCCAAGTGAACATCAATAAGGACTTTTTTTTTTTTTGATGGAGGTTCTGGGAATTGAACCCAGGACCTCATGCATACTAAGCATGTGCTCTACCACTGAGCTATTACTCTTGCCTCCATGCCCCCGCCTGGGTAAGGATAAATTTTAAATCACCAGCTGGATCAGTTTGGGGGTGCTAGGTCAGAGTTTTTGGAGTTCGGTCTCCCTGTGTCTGTGTACAAGTCACTGGGTGGGTCTTCCTAGTATTTGGAAAAATTACTTTTTTCACCTTTTGAAGTTCCTTGGGGAACCTTTCAGAGGTCTCTGCAGTTATGCAGAGATCACCCTTGCCTCAGTGCCCTTGTCAAGCAAAGTGGGGATTCTCAGAACAGAGTCTTAATTGGTCAAGGAAGGAACCCCTGGACTGAAGCAAGCACAGGCATTGTTTTCTCTCCCTTCCAAAATCCATAGGGACAGACAGGTCTGGGTTAAGAACTGAGATGGCTCAGATTTGCTCCATAACATTAGAGGGCTCTGGAACACAGAGTCTTCACAGTTGTCTGACATAGGCCCATGAGAGGTAGGTCCAGGGAGCCTTTGCTGCCCCCTCAAACCTGTGCATGAGAAGATCTAACCCTATATTAGTTACAACTTCTTACCACATGTTCTGCACAACATTTTGCCATTTAGTAAGTTCTGGTTAAGCAGTTAACTGAACGGTTTGATATAATATCTGATCAGAAAATTGATTTTTTAAATACAAAAGAATTAAGTCACTATATTATAAAGTTATGATGAATAAAACATTATGTTTCTAATTATTTTGGAGGAGAGGACTAACATTAGCTGTTTGGACTGGGTGGTTTAAAGCTATAACTGTATAAAAATAAGTAGACCTAATGTTTCGTGGATCATATCATGCTCTGATAATCTAGGTAATAATATTCATATTGTATTAAATCTAAAGTATGACCTTGATGTCCATTAGAATTTTCTCTTTAATTATGCAAATAATTATTTCCAGGCTGGGGTAATAATCTTTTTTTCAGAAACAGAAGACTATCCCTTTCTACACTGAATTTCAAACGATGTATTTTTAGCTATTGATCCTATCGTAATCTCATCTTGTATGTATTTTGCTTATTTGGGTATTGTCTGTTTCCCCACCACATCCATCCTATAATGTAAATTCTGTGAGGCCAGAGGTTTTTGTCTTTTTCTTCACTGCTGCATCTTCAGCACCTAGAACAGTAACTGGCACCAAATAGTAGCTTAATAAATATGTGTTGAATATATTTAAAGCTCAGATTGATGGTGATTTTCCCTAGGTCCCAGAGCTAGAAACTACTAGACGTAGGTGATTTAAAACCTGAAACAAGCCTTCCAGGTGCTTGTGAGACTAATGGCAGAGGTCAAATCTGGCGGACATGGTGCTGGTGGAATCAAGAGGCCCTGGCCTTTTGGATGCCTCTCTAACACATAGAAGGTGGGTTCTTTTGCATCTGAAAGCCCTTGCAAAGTGTGACAATTTTTCTGTTCTAAGTCCACCAGCATCATGCCCACACCTCTTCCTCTTTGCAGTAAGTTTTCGATAACTTGATTTTATAGACCCACTTTCATTATTGTTCTTACTTTGTCCACTGTGACACACTGCATTTCCCAAAGATGGCCACAACAATATTTTCCATCCCACATGTTCCTCCTACAGTGTGACTTTGATGTGTTCCCATCAACAGAAGTGTCTATGTTCATTAGCCTTAAATCTGGGCAGGCCTATTTTTACAGTGGAAGAGATGCTATGTGACTTCCAAAGCCAGACCTTATAAGGGAATACAGCTTCCACCTGGCTTTTCTTTGGGTACTTGCCTCTGGAGCCCTGATTTGCACTTAAGAAGTCTGGGGCTTCCAAGCTGTGAGGAAGTCTAAGCCATGTGAGGAGGTCGCGTGTACGTCCTGGCAGGCAGCCCCAGTTGAGGCCCCAGCTAATGGTTAGCATCAACCTCCAGATACATAAGTGAAGATACTTACAGATGATTCCTGTTTCCCACCATTCAGTTACCTCCAAGCTTCTGAGTCTTCCCAGCAGAGGCCCCAGTCTTCGTGGAGTAGAGAAAAGCCATCCCCGTTGTGTCTTCTAATTCCTGACCTGTGTAAAGTGTGAAAGATAATGTAATGATTGCTGTTTTAAACAATCTTTTTTAAACCACTGCATTTTTAGGTGATTTATACATTATTAGAGTCACGTGCTCTCTCAGGGCACGTTGTTGAGATCGTTGTTAGCGTTTAGCACTTCGAAGCCTTTATGAGTGAGAAAGTTTTTAGAAAACAGCAAAGTATGAACAGTTTTTAATTATTAATAATAACAGGAAAGCAAAGTGTGAGTATTTGAAATCCACAGCTGCTCTAAAAATCTTCACTCTTTAATTGCAACCAGCTCCATTAACAAAACTCATACCAAAGCTCCGAATTGTCTGAATCTTCAGTTCATTTATCAGATTTTCTCCTTTATCGACTTGCTGGTGGAGATGCAGATAAGTAATAAATTGGCCGAAAGGCAGAGAGGAGAAGAAAATAATGAGGGAAGCTACCTGCAGAATTCACTCACCGAGCTTTATTCCCGAACACCAGAGCTACAGTTCCACACGCAGGGGCATTCTCAGCTCACATGACTCACTATGGATCACTAATAATGTCTTAAAAGACTCTTTGAAAGTTTTATTCTTTAAAATGCCGTTTCTGTTTATTTTTTTGGTAGTCCAGAATGACCACCCTGCCTCCACTGCCCATGGCACGCCCAAAGCTCACGGCCTTGGCCCGACAGAAGCTGCCGTGTTCCTCCAGAGATATTCCCAGGTACGAGACCCTGGCTTTCGTTTTTTTTTTTTGTTTGTTTGTTTTTTTCCCTACAGAATGAATTTCTTGCCGTAAGAAATGTCAATAGCATATCTCAGAAAACAACATTGTTTAAAGACAAAAGTATATTGTTATATTCAGAATATTCAAATTTGCCATTTCAAAAGGATTGCTGAACCTCATTCAAAGATTAAGACTATAATTATTTAGCAAGCTAGTGCTCATTTGATCATTTTGTTCCCTATTACCATTATAAAGTGGTTCCCATAAAGCTTTGGAAATCTATTTCCTTTTTAAAATGTGTGTAGAGAATTAAAAGCAGAAGCTTTAAAAAAGAAACCGCAAGGTCTCGAGCACTGATTTTTGTTTTGGAGGAAGGGTGGCACAGAATTAATACCAGGGTAAATTGGCAGGCATAGTTTAGCTCCTGGAATGATCCTGGGGCTTGAAAATGCATCATCAAACCACTGCTGCCTGTGAATGGCTGCTGAGCTTCTGGAGTTTTTGTCGAGAAACTAGCGGGCAGGAATTCGATGTACATTGTCGTAATTATGAATGTTAACTAAGATTGTGTTATTTAGAAATTTCCACTTACAGCTTTATTGATTGATTTTTATCAGTATAAATAATTTGAATTTGTAGGTTTGTTTATTTTTTATGCATACCTTTCAGTTCCTGCAAGGTGTAATGATCAAAGTATTACGAGACTACTTTGTTCTGAGAAGGCTCCTACCTCATTTTTTGGTATTTCTGGGAAAGACCCAAACCCCTGGGCCAAAATAAATACATTCAGCTAAACTACCATAAAAACTCTTTTGAAATAGAATTGAAAATTGTAGAAATTGAAAAAATAGAATTGTAGAGAACTGTGTTTTCTTTTCAAGTAATTTGAAAAACAGAAAATTTTCGATAGATCCATAATTCTGGTATATACATTCTTATCTTCCATTTTACTTTTGAATAATGTGAAATATTTACAAAATCTGAAAAAGCTTGTTCTTCCTGTCTTTTGTAATGACTGAGATTACATTTTCTTTTCAACATAAGCAAACACTTAATCCAATCCCATATCCCTAAAATAAGATAGATTTTAAAGAAAAACATTTTTGCATTCATTTTGTTCAAGGAAAACATTTTTATCACAACCATTTAGGGCAACATTTTGTATCAACATTCTTCATTAGCTTCTGAATAAAAATAGGTATTTGTGTATCCCATACTCCCACTGTCATGAGATATTAACAGTGTGTTTATTTTTAAAGGTGCAAAGGGTGCAAAGAATTGAATACACTACATGTGTGATATATTTCTCAGTAAACTCTTCTTAAAGTCACTTTGCATCTTGAACTTCTAGTAATAATTTGAGTTTATGTGTGATTCAAAAAACCTACTCAAACAGCATTTCAGAGCAAAATTTCATAATGTTTGCAACCAATAATTTAACACATTTGTATCAAATAGGTATTCTCAGTTCAAGATCCTGTGCCCAGCAGAATATAACTTGTGTAGTTGGAAAGTTATACTGGGAGAGAACATGAATAAAATGGAAGATTTTATAAGCTTTGAGGGGAAAACTCCATTTATTTTAAAAACGCAGATTATTTTCATGTGTTGGTACTGTGTTTGTTTACACACTGAGTTTGGTATTCTTCCCTGTCTCTCCATTCAAGAAGATTAAAAATTTGAAATTGTCAATCAACAACCTAACTCTATAGCTATTGCAGAACATTTATTATCGATGGTATTATACCCTGAATATTTCTATTCTCCTGGTGGCATTTTATATGTTTGGTAGATTTTCAACTCGATGAGGCAGTGCTTTATTATTTCTTTCCATTTCATTTAGGTCTCAACTGATCAAAGAAAAAGATGACATAGACCATTATCTGGAGGTGAATTTCAAAGGATTGTCAAAAGAGGAGGTTGCCGCGTAAGTATAACCTTTTAACGGTACTTTAATAGAAAGTTTGTTTCTTTTGTCTGGATTCTTTATTGAAATTTCAGTTTTCCTGTGCAGTTCACTTTTTCATTGGAACATGGCACTTAAAAATTAAAGCTTATATTAATAGTGATAAGTCATGTCTATTGATCTTACACATATCAAAGTCTTTAATTTTATGACTTTCAAAATTCTCGTATTTACCAAGATATTATACCATCATATTGGCAATATTTTAGTTAAGTCTTTGCCATTAACTGCTTAATAACTTCCATTTTTAAGATGTATTGCCTCCATCAGGGAGAAAAAAAGCTTTAAGAGATTCATATATCTTATTTTTCCTGGTGATTAAAAAAAAAATCTTTATATTCTTTCCTTCACCAAGAACCCACAAAAAGAATTAATGGAACATAGTTTACTGGCCAATTTAAAAATAATTTTAAATTGTCTGGATTTATTGTTTTTTAATGAACAATGGAAACTTTGCCATTTTACTGCTAGTTAGAACCTAATTTACGGTCTGAGTAAAAACAGTATGAAAATCCACGTAGGTTAGTGAGAAATAAATAGAAACCTAGAATAATAGCTAAAAAGATTTAATATTTCTTACCTATAGACTTTGTGACTCTGTTATCAGATTTTTAGACGTAAGCATTGACAAATAGAAATCTTGTATATGCACGTGCATCTTACAGAGTTCATTAAATGATTCAATTAACATATTTTATACAATAAAAGCTTTACAAAGATTGTCTCTATTAGTACTGTCTAATGCTATGGGATTCCACTGAAAAAGTATTCCTAGTAATATTTTTGGTGTAAGTTTTCAAACAGTCTAAAATTCTAAATCTCTTGAGATACATTTCTTTTTGTTAGATATGATCTTTGTCAATTTATATTTAACATGGAAAAATGGAATAGTTCATTCTGTCAGTAGCTACTTTATTTTATAGAGTGACAAAATTTTATAGTAATTATAATCACTGTCTTCCTTGGAGCTCTGTTGGCTACCTAGTGTAGTATTTCGGACTGTTGGTTTTAAAGGTTATTTAAATTGCTAATTTATTAATTTTCCATGGTAACCTGTTGGATAAATTAAAGGTCAATTTTGTCTGATGATATAATTCCTTCTTAAAATAAAAATGTATATGAGTGATATTTGCATTCTGACTTATATATAATGACATCCAAATAGCTCTAATTGGCTTAAGAATTAGGAATTAAATTTGAAATGAAACCTATGCTTCACATATATTAACAAACTAGACATCCATATACTTAAAATCTGCTTAGCTTTCAGTCTGCACTGAAGAAAACATTGTTCTAAGACAATGCAAAATAAGCTATGCTGATGAGTGTTCTCTTAACAAATTTTTTTTTCACTAAGGATATTACCAAATTGATTTGAAATCCCTATTATGCTACAGAAAACAAGTAGCACTGGGTAATTCTCAGTCCTTACTATTGCATTCTCTTTAAAGCTTCTTGTGCTTGAATACTTTTTTAGACCAAAGCTCTTTCCCTAAGATAGTAGGTGCAAACCTTAGTAGGAAGGGAACTTGTATTAGCTCACTATTAAGCTTTTGACTGATCATGCATTCTAGACCTTGTCCCAAACAAACTAATTGAATAGCATGTAAAGGAGAAAATTGATTTCAGCATCTCCTAGCAATACCCAGCAGCTGCCGTGAGGAATTATGCATATTCTGTTAGCTAAGGAATTGCTGCATGAAACTTTTTATTAGCCATCCAACTGTAAAAAAAAAAAAAAATTGGTCAACAAGCATTTATTATGTGCCTAATAGTAGCTTTTTCACAGAGGGAAAAACAATGTTATTTTATTGTAAAATACTTGGTCTCATCCTTGTCTCCACTTGAGGCAATGAGACATTCAAGCAGGAAATAAATATGGAATGAAAGAGTGCTGATTGTACTGTGAGATACAGCCTAGAAGTCTAGGAAAAGTTAGAGGAGACCAAGATGGTAGGGTGGAACTGACCACGGAAGACAGATTTTGAGTTTGGCTCCCTATCCGGTAGCATTATAAAATGATCAGACTAGTGCATCACAGATCCTCAGTATCCAAAGATGTAATGGGGAGAAACTGATGAATCAAATTTCAATCAGGCAAAAGCAGTGTCTAAGATGTATCCTCAAATTCCTCTTTATGCTGCTTATTCTTCTCTAAGATGATAGTAGAAATGTATACTTACAAAATTCATGTCCACTAGCTTTGATATCCTATAGTGTGTTCTTTGTCTAGTCCCAGAATCACCCTTTGTCATCTACTCCAAAATATACCAACCTACTTATATGTAAACTCACACTCCGTGACATTCCTCCGATTGCAGTGGGTGGAGAGTTCCTGTTCTTATCTATGGGTGTTGTATCCACTTGTGTTCTGGATACCATCCCATCTTCCTTGTTTCAAGACTTTCTCCAGCAGTTAAGCATGTTTTATTTCAACATCATCAATTTCTCTTCCGTTGGATCAGTCTCTCTAGCATTCGTATCTACTCTAGTATTTCTCTTGACTTCTTATCCTCCTCCAGATTCTATTCTGTTTTCCTCTACCCTTCACAGTAACCAGAAGCCCTGTTGCAATATTTCCACATCCCATCCCTACCTCAATTAACTCTAAATAGGTTTCCAGACCCAGCACTCACTGAAATCTGTTTACTGTGACCAATGTTCTCCATTTTTACCACACCTAATGGTCATGTTTCTGTCCTCATCTTGCTTGATGTTTTCACATTATTTGATGGAATTGAACACTTTCTTGTTGAACCTTCTGTGCTTGTGGCTTCCAGGATGCCATGTTCTATGGTTTTTCTCCAAACTCTTTGACTATGCTACCTTAGTCTCCTATGCTGGCTGGTTTTCTTTTTTCAAACTCTCGGTGGTGGGTCATCCTAGGGGTGGGTCTTTGAGCTGCTACTCCAGCTACATTATTTGGATCCAGTCTTATAGCTTTAAATATTATCAGTACCTGATGACTATCACATTTAGAAATCCAGCCCTGACCTCTCCATTAAGCTTCAAACTTATATCCAATTGCCTCCTTGACGTATTTACTTGGATACATAATAGACATTCCAAGGTTGATATGGCCCCAAAGTGGACTCTCGCTTTACCTCTCTTGCCCCTCACTCTACTGCCTTCTAATATTCCTCCCCCAGTCTTCCCTTATTTCCGTAAATGGTACCAAGGCAGCCTTGAGTTTCACCTTGCCTTCACCACTACTTTCTCATCTAATCCATCAATATGTCCTATCAGATATAATTCCAAAATATGTCTTGTGTTCAGCTACTTCTGTTCATTGCATAGCCACCATCATCTCTCACCAAGATCGCTAGAATAGTCTCCTAATTGCTCTTCTCATATCCCCTTGAATTCCACCAAATTCAGCCACCAGAGTGATCTTTTAAAACTCAGATCATGGGGACACTCACCTCCAAGAGCTTCCCATTATTCTTATGATAAGCTTTAAAGACTTCATCATGGCCTAAAGTCCTATATGGTTTGGACTTTGCTGACCTCTCTGACCTTATCTCACCATTCTCCCCACTACTCACTCCTCTCAGTGTAGCCTTATTGCTAATACTTCTTGTTACGCAGGTGTCACCTTGAATGTGACCTCCTTGGTCTACCATTCCCTGACCCCATAATTGAGTAGCTCTCACCCCACCCACACTCATTCCCAATCAAATCAGCTGGGTGTATTTCTCCTGTCATCTGGTCCTCATCTTGTGTTCAGAGTTTGTATGTGGACTGTTTTCATCCCTAGTGGAATGCACGCTCCACGGGAACAAGACTGTGTCTGTGTGTATGCCACTGTATCCCCAGGGCTTAAACAGGGCCTGGCACATGGGCGGAGCTCAGTAACTAGGTGTCAAATGAATAAATGAGTGAAGAGTAAATGTTAGTTTATTAACACCATGAAATAGGCATCCTGCTTTGAATATTCTTTGGTTATAATATTTTTAGTTCAGTGTTGTAGGTAGCTGGTTTGACTATGTGTTGAGGAAGTTTAACTCCTCAAAAGTGTTTTATGTTTACAAGTAGGAGTATAAAATTTAAATGAGTAATTGAGCGCAGGACAAGCTAAAGTAGTTGTTACTGGAATGTCCAAATCCAAGCGATGAGGGATCATTTTACTTTGGAATGGGGAAAATGTTTCAAAGGAAAACAGCTTCTGAGTTTTTTACCATTTACATTTACAGATGGAATTCTAGTATGCTTCATTACTTTTTAAGTGATCAGATTATTGCTGTGCCTAATAGCTATTTTTTAAGCATATTGTACTAACATACAATATATTTGACACTGATAATTTGACGTTTTTAGATAAGCCTTTACATAGTTCATTAATAGTATTTAACTGATCTTTAACAACTAAAGAAGATCACATTGTATTTCTTTCGTTTTTTTATTCTGTATTATATTATCAGAATGTGGTTCTTTTTGAAGGACTTGAAGTATCACTTATTATCATATCATAATTGCTTTGAGTAGCTAGGTAATAAAAGTGTCATTTATATATTCAAATAAACTTTTCTAGGGGGCAGTTTTTACAGCTTTAGCTATGTATGAGGCTACAAATAAACAAAATTATCAGGGGACAGAGAATGTTAATCTGCTCAATATTATTTTCTGCTTCAGATATCAAGTTCTGTTATATGGAAGAATAGCTTTAGTTCAAAATTGCGTACATCCCTAAGATACTGATTTCTTTTAGAGTATCTTTCAAGCATCACCAGTTGATGTTTACTGTCACTTTGTCAGCACAGTGGCAAATAGGACTATCAGTTACCATGTTCAACGAGTTTGGATTATAAAGAAACAGAGAGCCATCTATTTTCATATCTTTCATATCTCCCGCCTCATTTTAAATTGTATTATAACTCAGTTAAAGTAAATCAGCATTTTCCCAATCTTAGGTTTTCATCTTGAACGTATTCCAAAATTATCTTCCAAAGGTGCCTTTACAAACTACCAAGATATTTATTATGTGCAAAATTAGCATCTGGATTTGCACAATGGTCAGGCCCTCGAAATCTATGTAACAAGATGAAGATGTTTACTCAGGATATAATATTTCATGATAACATCATGGAAATTTAGGCCCCTTTAGTTGAGTTTTTCCTCTGCTTCTCTCATTTTGTTTACTTTTGGTTAATTTTGTGATAGTATTTTGTTTTCTCTTCAAAACATTTTGCTCCTCTGTAATCAGTCAAATTCTTTTCAGAGGTTTGCAAATTAAACTTTCTGAAGATGCCACTTGCCAAATAAATGGTTATCTGACTAATAGGAATAGGCAAGAAAGAGAAGGAAAGGAAGGTGACCCTCTTTCCTTCTAGGTAGCAAATTGGGTTTTAAGATCTTCTTCCTGATTCAAGAAAAAGAGACAAGGATTTGGTGTTATAGAGAGACAACTATACTTTACCTTCTCCTGAATGCCAAAAAATAAAAATAAAAAAGCAACAGAGAATACAGATGGAAATAGTAGGGGATGCCACTCCTTTTTATTTTTCTTTATTTATTTACTTATTTTTATTCTAGTACTGTCTTCCACAGCAGGTCTCTAGGATGTGAAACTAGGAAAGGAAAGAGGGTTTTAACCATATTTTATTTAAAAGGAATATTGATGTCAATAAAGTTTAAAATTTGGGAATTGAAGAAAAATGCAGTTGAAAGGAACGTTAAAAAATTGTTTACTAGATGCAAAAAGGATCTCAAATTTACACTGAAACCAAATCTAAATCAATAAAAAAAAAGGAGGAAAGATGTCAAAGGTCAACAGACCACAGAAATGCCAATTTCTTAGGCATTTATGTCTCTCTGTCCTTTAAAAGTTTTGTTTAAAATATTATTTTCACATCTGGTGTTTAAACGTAGCAGTTCTAAATAGACTTTAAAAAATCTTTGTCAGAGAAAAGCATAGGAGTCATGACATTGCAGCTCTGGCTCTTAGGGGAGCTGATTTCTTCCTCAGCTGGAAATTTGCTATTGCTATTAATGCCTGTGTAATCTTTTGCAGGTTACCTAACTTTGATAATCTTTGATTTCCACAACTATTTGCAGATGATAATAATAATAATAATAATAATAATAATAATAATAATAATAATAGGAAATTCCCATTGAAATTGAAAGAGATTCTCTATATGAAACACATGTAGACAGTCTTCACTTTAGCTATCATTGATCATTTTTCTTTGGCTTTTAAAGCATTTACTAATAATATAAATTACCTAATTATTTTGCATTAACTTTAAGTGTTGATTTATGTAGTAATATTATTTCCCTTAAATATGTATAGTTCCACATTTTACTTTGTACTGGGTATTATTTTTCTTCGTGTTTAAAAGACAAAGTTTTTAATAAGAGATACATTTCAAACTTAGTAATGCTAACCAATGAGGGGGCTGTTAAAAAAAATTTCAACTTACAGCAAACTTTTAAGAAATTGTTTATGTTGTATTAAGCAACATAATTTGCATTATGCTCAGCTATCTCATCAGCTATTTCAGTTTTTTTAAATGTCTAAAAATTGCTTAAACTTATGATTACTATAAGATTGCTTTAAGTACAAACCTACTGTTTTAGAAATGTATAGAATATAGCCAGAGAATATGACTCTTCCTACAATAGCTCATAAACCTGGACGTACACAATGGCATTTTATTTAATAATCATTTGGAAAATTTAGTAACGAAGAGCAAAATGACAAAGGGGAATAAGCACCCAGGTACCACAGAAGTTGAATCAGTTGGAACCAAAAGTCAGTGAGATGAACAATGACCCAGCCACATCACCTGTAATTCAAGGAGCAAGATGTTTTTATCATGTTGAGTTTTGTTTCTGATATTGTGTTCTGTCTGTATCAAGAAAAGCATATGTGGGAAGAACCAAAACTAATATGACCCTTTTCCATTCTCCATTATAGTTAAAAATTATCCTCAAAATACTGATATTGCTACAATCATATAAAAATTATCCCCCTGACTCATATCCATACCCTATTCTGTTTTCTATGTTGGAAAAAGAAGATGTTATAATAAACAATGTCATCTTCTCAGTTCTTAAAGCAAATCAGTATGGGCTCACAAGTACTCTTGCTTTTCTAAGGTATTCAGTGTCCTTGGGGTTCTTCCATGTTGTAGCATATATAACAATTTCCTTCCTTTTTAAGGCTAAACAATATTCCATTGTATGTATATACCACATTTTGCTTATCCATTTGTCTCTTGATGAACACTTGGGTTGCTTCCATGTTTTCCCTATTATGAATAACGTTGCTGTGAATGTGGGTGTAGAAATATCTCTTCAAGTCCCGGTTTTCAATTCCTTTCAGGTTTACTGAATGGTGGAATTGCTAAATAATTTGATAATTCTATTTTCATTCGTTCATATGATGTATTACATCAATCAATTTTAGTATATTGAAATATTCTTGCATTCCATTTAGCCACAGTGTATAATCCTCTTAATATGCTGCTGGATTTAGTTCACTCATATTTTGTTGAATCAGTGTTCATAAGGGATATTGAAACTGTAGTTTTCTTTCCTTGTGGTGTCTTTGTCTGGCTTTGGTATTATGGCAATGAGTTAGGAATGAGTTAGGAATGAGTTAGGACATGTTCCCTCCTTTACAATTTTTGGATAAGTTTGAGAAGGGTTGGTGTTAGTCCTTTAAATTTTTGATAGAATCTGCTGGTAAAGCCATCAGATCTAGGGCTTTTCTTTGTTGGGAGATTTCATATTACTGGTTCATCATCTTTACTAACTATAGGCCAATTCAGGTTAATTATTTCTTCACAATTCAGTCTTGGTAGGTTTTGTTTCTAGGAATTTGTCCATTTCATCTAGGTTATCCAGTTTGTTATACAGAGTTGTATATAGTGCTCTCTTAGAATCCTTTTTATCTCTGTAGAATTGGTAGTAATATCCCCATTTTCATCTCTGATTTTAGTAATTTGAGTCTTCTCTTTTTTTTCCTTAGTTAATCTAGCTAAAGATTTTTCAATTTTGTTGACCTTTTCAAAGAATCAACTTTTGGTTTTATTGAGTTTTTAGTATTGTTTTCCTATCCTTTATTTCATTTATCTCTCTCCTAACCTTTATTTTTCCCTTCTGCAAGCTTTGGGTTTAGTTTGTTCTTTTTCTAATTCATTAAATTATTAGTTTAGAGTGTTGATTTTGAGATCTTTTTTGTTTTTAAAATTTTTTTGAGATCTTTTTTGTTTGTAAAATTTAAGCATTGCTAGTTATAAATTTCCCCTTTAGAACTGCTTTCACTGCATTCCATAAGTTTTGCTATGTTGTGTTTTCATTTTCATTCATCTCTAAGTATTTTCTAATTTCTCTTGTGATTTCTTTATTGATCCATTGATTGTGTTATCTAATTTCCACAAATATGTGAATTTTCTGATTTTCCCTCCCTTACTGACTTCTAACTTCATCCAGTTGTGGCCAGAGAAGATACTTTGTATGATATATATCTTTTAAAATCAGTTGAGACTTAATTTGTGGCCTAATACATGGTCTACCTTGGAAAATGTCCTATGTGTCTTTGGGAAGATTGTGTATTCTGCTGTTGCTGGGTAGAGTGTTCTGTATATGTCTGTTATATCCAGTTGGCTTATTGTGTTGTTCAAGTCCTCCATTTCCTCACTTATCTTCCGTTTGGTTGTTCTGTCCATTATTGAGAGTCAGGTATTGAAATCTACAGCTATCATGGTGAACTGTCTATTTCTTCCTTCAATTCTGTCCATTTTTGCTTTATTTATTTTGATGGTCTGTTACTAAATGCATGAATGTTTATGGTGGTTATATTTTCTTGCTGTATTGAAAATGTTATTAATATATTGTGTTCTTCTTTATCACCTGTTATAATGTATTGTGTCCTTCTTTATCTCATAAACATTTTTGATTTCAAATCTATTTTGTCTGATATTAATATAACCATCTCTGCTCTCTTTCTGTTACAATTTGCACAGAATAGCTTTTCCCATCTTTTCACTTTCAACCTATTTGTGTCTTTGGATGTAAAGTGAATTTCTTGTAGACAGCACATTGTTAGACCATGTTTTTTTAAATTCATTCTACCTGTCTCTGTCTTTTGATTGGAGAGTGTAATCCACTTACATTTAAAGTAATTACTACTAAGGAGGAACTTACTTCTGTCATTTGCTATTTGTTTTTTATATGCCTTATAGCTTTTTTTCCCTCATTTTCTGCATTACTGTCTTCTTTTATGTTTAGCTGATTTTTTTTTGTTGTGAAACATTTAAATTCCCTTCTCATTTCCTTTTGTGTATATTCTATAACTATTTTCTTTGTAGTTACCATGAGGATTACATCTGACATCCTAAAGTTATACTGCTCTATTTTGAATTTATACTAGCTTAACTTCACTGATGTACAAAACCTTTGCTCCTTGACAGCTCCATCCCTACCACTTTTGATTATTGATGTCACAAAATTACATATTTATAAATTTTGTGTTAAAAAACATTAATAATTTTTGTTGTTGAAAGACAACTTTTTTTAGTTTTAGGTTCACAGCAAAATTGAAGGGAAGGTATACAGATTTCCCACATATCCCTTGCTCCCACACATACATTAATAATTGTTTTTTAATGCAGTATCCTAAATTATGTAGAAAACAAAATAGGAATTACAAATCAAAGTGATAATAATACTAGTTCTTAGAATAATTATTTTTATAAGTGTTTTAATTTCTTAAGTTATGTAGAAAACAAAATACAAAGTTACCAACTATTGTTACAAAAATTCTAGCTTTTATAATTGACTGTGTGTTTACCTTTACAGAGACCTTGATTTCTTCATATGATTTCTAGTTACTGTCTAGTGTCCTTTTGTTTCAACCTGCGGGGCTCCTTTTAGCATTTGCTGCAAGGAAGTTCCCATAGAAAGAAACTTCCTCAGCTTTTGTTTATCCAAGAATGTCTTAATTTCTCCCTCACTTTTGAAGGACAGTTTTGCCAGATGTAGGATTATTGGTTGACAGTTTTTCTCTTTTAGCATTTTCAAATATAAAAGATCCTTCTTTCTGGCCTTCAAAGTTTCTGGTGAGAAATCTGCTTATAAATAATCCTGTGTTTGTGATGAATTTCTTCTCTGCCTCCACTTTCAAGGTTCACTCTTTGTCTTTGCCTTTGGGAGTTTGATTATAATGTGTCTGAGTGTAGATTTCTTTGAATTTTCCTACCTACAGTTTGTCAAACTTCTCTAATTTTTATATTCATAATGTTTATAAAATTCGGGAAATTTTGCCATTTTTCTTTAAATAATCTTTCTACTCACCTCTCTCTCTTTTCCTTCCTTCCTTCCTATGTTTTCTTTCTGTTTATTGCTATTTCCATTTAGTTCATACATCTTTTTCTTGACTTCTTTTTTTATCTTCCTTTAGTTCTTCTAGCATCTATAAGACACTTATTTTAAGAGCTTTCTCCAGCAGATCTGCCGTCTGGTCTTTCTCAGGGATGGCTTCAGTTGCTTTATTTTTTTCCCTTCAATGGACCATACTTTCATGGGGTTTGTTTTTTTGTTTTTTTGTTATTTTTGTATGCCTTGTAAGTTTTTGTTGAAAATTAGACATTTGAATCTATTAATGTGGCAACTCTGGTAATCAGATCCTTTTCCTTTCTCAGGGTTTGCTGCTTTTTGTTTTTGTTTTATTTTGTTTTGTTTTAGTGTTGTAAGCTGTTTCTGATCCTCTTACGAGGATCAACCTGAAGTGAAAATTAAGGTCTTCTCAGGTCTTTTCTGAGCCTGTGCCTTCCCTTGGGCGTGTGTGGTGACTTTCTAATTTCCCCTATATACCAGTGGCTTTCAAATGTCCTAATGTTTAATGACTGGTTCTCAAAAGGTGAGAAAAAAAAAAAATGAAAAGTGGAGGAACGGTGCTAGAGAGGCATTGTCCCTTTGAATCCCCTGAAAGTTGCTTTAGCCCGAAGAATGGGCTTATAAGAATGGGAGTCTGTGTGCAACAATGGCTGCTCCCACCCCCATGTCTGTCTCTCCATGATCAGAAGCAACAATCAACAATTAGAAAACAGAGCCCCAATATTTGGAGGACAGGGTCCTTCTCATCTACCCTGGATCCTGCAAATTGTTTGAAAGCTGGTCCAGGAACAATAAGATGGATGCCTATGATGGAGACTGGTGGTGGGGATGAGTAGGTGCTGGTGGGCTAAGAGTTGAAATTCAGCAAAGTTAACCACAGTTTACTGTCCAAGCCTTCCCCTGTAAGTTGGAAGACTTCAATAGACTCCAGAGTTCCAAGATAGTTACATCAGACTGCAGTTGTTGTCTAGGCTGGGAGACAGCTTCCAGGTGCTTCTTACTCCGCCATTTTCCCCAAATCCTCTTCATTATCATACTCTTTTGAAATAAAAAAAAATTAATGTCTAGTTATAAGAAATAAGAATAAATATATTTGTAGGAAATATTTTTTCTTGATTATTTTTAATTAGATTATTTGGAAACTTTCACAACTTTGTATTGGGATGAGTTTTTGAGATCATTTTAAATACTCTGTTCTTTCATCTGGAAGCATGTGTTTACAAATATACATACTTTTACATATTGATATAGAGTATTTGTCTGTATGTATGTATGTGTGTGTGTGTGTATTATATGTATATCTCCTCAGACTCTGTGATTTAACTGTTAATCCCAATTTTCTACATACCACTATATAAAAATCTTTCTATGCATTTTAAGCACTTTTATTCAAGCTAATGTGGAAGCACACTAAGCAAAATCATATATTGCTAGAAAACTCAGATATTGAAGAATAGGTCCTCTTCATCGTAATTCATACCCTGGACAAAACTTGACAGTTCCTTTATAATGATAATTACAGAGATACCCTATTTATTTAGATATTAGATTTAGGGTAATCAACATCGGGATATGTATGCAAACGTTGACATAAATGGAAAAGCTCTGGAAAAATAGCCTTCCATTTTAACATCAAGAGAAATGTGGATCCATCTTTAGACAAGTCAATTGACCTAGAAATGTATAAAAAATTAGATTTTCCTACTTAACAAGCTTGGCTATATTGTTTTCTGTGGAAACCTTGTTTTTACAACTTCGTTGAATCAAAACTGTAAGGAGGAAGCTAACATACTGAAATGACAGTAGATTTGAAGGAAGATAAAGAGTTGGCCTCTGTTAAAAGGTCAAACTTTTGGGGAACATGGCTTGGAAGGACAGTTATTGACTAGGCTCTACAGGGACCCTTTTCAACACGTTTACGTTGTGTTGGAATTAAATAATTGAAATGTGGTAAGAAAGTATTGTTTTGTTCACCTTACTCTGTTTCATATGGCAGGAAAATGAGAAATACAGTTTAGAAAAGCTTAGTAATATGTTTTAATTGCTATTTTTGGTTTCATTCTAGGTTTTTGTATTTAAAATTTTTGGTTGTTTGGAAAGTCAACAATGTGGATCACCTCAGTTTTTTAATTAATTAAATGAATGTATTAATTTATTTTTGTTTGTTTTCAAAATTGGAATGGTACTCTTCTTAGAGTTATTAAGCTACTTTTTCTCCAGTTAGTAATATGTTGTAACTGTCCTAATAGGGGTGCCATAATATAATTGATTGCTCCTCATTATCATAATTAACTACTATAATGTCTTCCAAAACCCTTAGGTATCAATGAGAAAGCATCTTTCCAAGCTTCTTTTGCTCTTTAATTTTTTTTCATTATGTTCGCATTATTTCTAAAGGATCAGAAGTTATTTAGTCAAACTCATTTTGAAGAGCTTAAATTTTATTCTAGACATATTGTGAACTCATCAGAGCATTTTAAGCAGGGAAATTACATGATGTAATTTCATTTTAAAAGGATCACTCAGGCTGCTCTGTGGATATTTGCGTAGGCAGCAGCCCGACAGAGATAATGGGGGCTTGACCAGGGTAGATGTGGAAATGTTGAGAAATGGTCTGATTTAGAATATATTTTGGTGATGGGGGGTTGGAGGTTACCGATAGAATGAATGTGGAGAGTGAGTAAAGGCAGTAGTCAAAGCTGACAACGCCTTCTGAACTGACTTGAGTACCCAACTAATGTCTTGTTTACTGTTTGGTCTCCAGTATCTATAATATCATCTAGCACCTAGTAGGCATTAAATCAATATTTTTAAACTAAGCCAACTACACTTCTGCCAATGTAATCTCCATTCCTTCTTTGAAATGTATTCTTTGTCAAAATAATAATAATGTCTAATATTTGTTGAACACTTACTATATTTCAGACATCATTCTAAGTGCCTTACATGTATTGATTCATTTACTCCTAGAAAAATCTTTGTCAGTTGTATATACAGTTAAGGAAATTGAAGCACAGAGATATTAACTAACTTGCCCATGTTCACACAGCTAATAAGTAGAAGAGCAAGAATTTGAATATAGGCAATCTGGTCCCAGAGCCAATTCTTTAACCATTATACCATTTTGTCTCTGAAGTTACTCAGGTCTTCATTAGACAATGCTCTCTTTCGTCTCCCAGCTTTAGTGTATTCCCATCTCCTTGGCCTAGAATGCTTTTCCCCTTACTATTTCATGCCTAATTCTTACTCACTCTTAAATGGCTCAGTTATGTTAGATAACCTTGCTACTGTAACACCCTGTAATACCCAGAACCCCACCCATCATGGCACTTACCACACTGCATTGTCACTGCTAGTTGGTTTCCTCTACTAGACTAAAGCTTCAGGAGGGCTGGAGCCAGGGCTGCTTAGCTCATGTGTGCATCCTCAGTACTCATACAGGGTTCAGTTCACAGAGACTGATGCAGCTGATGAGCTGTATTTGATGAATGGTGATCTTTTACCCCTTTGTAGCCTTGTACATTTGCTCTGCCTGAAATGCCCTTATCCTTCCCCCATACCTTGTGTACTTGGTAAACTTCTCTTCCAGCCTCAGCTTAACTGTTTCTTGCTCTGTGAGGCCTCTCTTGATCCATCCTTACCCACATGGTAGGGTCCAGAGTTTCTGTTTAAACTCCCTTAATAGCCATTGATAATCACATACATCTAGGATTTTTTTTTTCTTCTTCATTAATGTTGAAAAATACAAAAAAACTATAGATTGTGATTCCTTAGTGAGTAGTGGTTACCCATCAGTTTGGAGATCATGACCATCATTTAAAATACGAAAGAGATTGTAGTAAAATAAAATAGAAATGGGTGCACTGCACAGAGGGGGCTGCCAGGTATAATGAAGTAGAGCACAGGTTTTGAAACCCAACTCCTTGGACTCAAATCCCACCTCTACTTTTACCAACGAAGTAACTAGTCAACTTTGGCCAAGTTGCTTAACCTTTGTATACTTCAGTTTTCTCATCTGAAAAACTAGGGATATTGATAATAGGGCCTGGGTCATGAAACAGTTATGAGGATTAATTGAGTTAATATTTATAAAGAGGTTAGAATATTTTGAGTATTAGTGCTTTTAAACTGTTGTCTCACATAGATACATATATGAAATATATATGTGCATGTACTGAATTGCAATGTAAAACGTCCTTCTTACTGTGAACTGCCATAAGGAAAGGACTCTGCTCTAGACTTAGAGTTCTTTGAAAACGGTTTCATTCTCCTGTAAGATTCTTCTGACTTACATAAAATAACTTTTATTTCTTGCTAACTTTCATTCTCAAGAGGACTGAAGAAACATAAAGTTAACATTTTATATTACATAGCTATCAGATTATATATAGAAAATGAAAGGCAACTAAAGAAGTATGTCAATATGCTCCCCACTAGAGTTAATACAGTTTTCCTCAAGAAATTTCACTCTGAACTGGGCATACTGGGCAAAAAGGGAGCTGTGATGGACGATAGAATTCTCATTAGCTGATGAAAGGGAACATAGCAGTTCTTCAAGAGAGACAAACTTTTTCCTGATACTAAATTCGAAAAGAAAGTTATCCCATGACCTTGTATAAGAAAAACAGAGCAACATAATAGAACTTTGCCCACCTAATGAACACTGAGAAGGGTATATAGACAGCTTGACACAAATATTGCATCTCTTAGCTAGGTTTTATTTCAGGCAAAAATAGTAATGGGTAAAATATATTAAATTAATACTGTGTACTGGTCTGTGTTTTAAGTGATCCTCACAATAAACTTGTGAAGAGTTGTTATTACTCCCAGAGACCAAGGCTTAGGGAGGTTAAGTAGTTTGACAAAGGCAATCTAATGTTATAAAGAAGCAGAAACAATGAGATAGAAAAAAAATGATTCATAGAAGGAAAGAATGAATAAGCTAGAAAGGAAATGAGTCAGACATACATCAGAGATCAGATTTCTAGGTTCCTCTAGACGCCTTACTACTATGGGTCTAGAACCTCCCTCTGGGTTCGTCTCTTAAGGATGCAATTATTCTATAAATCCTGATTCATATTTCCATAAAATCCTCTTAAGCTTGTCTGAAACAATCTCTTATCCTGCAACCAAAGTAGCCAGAGAAATAGAACAAGGGAATTGTCTCAAAAGTTTAGATTAGAGCTTTTTCCACTCCAAGATGAAGATGGATGGCTAAACACATTTTCTTCCTGCATTTGAAATGACCACACAGAAGTACTAAAGATGGTAAATTCTTAACATGATGAGAAAGAAGGGAAGAAAAATGAGTGATTCCAAGATTTTCAGAAATACATTTTCAGAAAATAGTTGGACTATTACCAGGGATAAAAAGTGACATTTCATAAGGATAAAATAAGTTGGTTCATCAAGAAGGCATAATCCTAAATGTTTGTATTCCTATGACAGAACTTCAAAATACATAAAATAAAAACTGATAGAAAGAAAAGGAAAAGCAGTTTCCACAATTATAATTGGAGATTCTAGCATTGCTGTCTTAATAATTGATTAAAAAAATTAGTAGGCTATCCAAGACTTGAACAACAATACCATTGGTCAACTTAAATAGTTGACATTTACCTAACACTACATCAAACAACAGTAGAACACACGTTGTTTTCAAGTACATGTGGAACATTTATCAAAGGAGATGATATTCCAAGCCATAAACCAAATTTAAATATACTTAAAAGGATTTAAATTCTAAAATTTATTTCCTCTTGCAAGAGTAGAATTAAACTAGAAATAATGGCAGGAAGATAGCTGGAAAACCCCACAAATGTGGAAACAGCCTTCATATTTACTTCATATTTACTGTAGACTTCAAATAAACCATGGATCAAGTAGGAAATCACAAGCAAATGAGAAAATACTTTGAACTGAATGAAAAAGAAAACATGGCATGTCAAAACTTGTAGGATGCAGCTAAAGCAGTGCTTAAAGGGAAGTTTATAGCATTAAAATGTTGACATTAGAAAAATAGAAATTCTAAAATCATTACCCTAAACTTCCATTTTAAAAGACTAGAAAAAGCAGGGGAAAAGAAACAGTAAAATGAGAGCAGAAAACAGAAAAACAATAGAGAAAATAATAAAGCTAAAAACTAGTCTTTTGAAAAGCTCAATAAAATTGATCATCAGTTAGCCATACTGAACAGAGAGAAAGAGAGAAAACACAACTTACCAATTTCAGAAAGGAAAGAGGAGACACATCACCACAAATTACACAAATATTAAAATGCTAATTAGGAAATAACCTTTATGCTGATAAATTCAACAGTTTATAGAAATGGCTAGATTTCTTGAAAGACACTACCAAAGTTCACTTAAGTAGAAATAAGTAACACAGTGGGTTTATATCCACTAAAGACATTGAATCAACAGTTTAAAAACTTCCCATAAAGAAAATTCCAGGCCCATTTGGCTTCACTGGTGAATTCTCTGTAACATTTGAAAAATAAAATAATGCCAATTTGGCACAAACTCTTCAAAAAATAGAAGAGGAGGAAACATTTCTCAACTCATTCTATGAGACCATAATTATCCTGATACCAATACCAGAAAAAGCCATTACATAAAAAGAAAACCACGGAATAATATTCCTTATGAACAGTGATGCAAAAAATCTTAAAAAGTAACAGTTGGCCTGTGCTCTTCCTGTCAGGGAAGCTAGTGTACCATCCTTTTCATTGGCACTGGTGCAAGGAATGCCCAGCCTGCGCTCTGCCCACCCACACACCTCAGGATAAAGCTTACAAATAGGAAACCCAAGCCTACTATCTATGTTAAGAGATCTAGAACTTCATTATTATGAATAGACAAATAGCCTCTGATATTTGAGATAATATTACAATACAAAAGAAAAAGATGAACAAAGAACATTTAACATGATCTGAAACAAATTTTCTGTAGGGAAAAGAGGAACTTTGAAAGATTTCCAATATGTTTCCTTACAGACACTGTAGAAAATCTTACATCCCTCAAATATAACCTGATGCTATGAAAGAATTTAAAGAAAAAGAATCCTTCAAAGATAAAGGTAGCTGAAATAATTCAAAGAAGGGATAGAAGAGAAAGATAATGATAACTCTCAACACGTGGGATTAAAAACAGAAAAGATACAGAAAATGTTTTAAAAGGAATGAATACAGAACATAATCCAGGTGGTGAATATTTTATACAAGTGAAAGAAGAGAAAATGGAGAGAATGAATGATAATAAATATATAGGTAGACATAGATCAATATTGATGGAGAGATACATAGACATAGATACTTCGACTGGAAAAAAACCACAGATCGTTGGGCTGTGGCTACCAAAGTTACCAGGAAGAAAAAACAAAATACAAAAAAAGAAGAAAACTCACTTAGATGCATTTTAATGAAGTTTCAGAATCCCAAGTATAAGAGAAGATACTAGAAGCTTTCAGGGTTTGGAGGAATGGTTGTCATCAAGAAATAAAGATCAGACTATCATCACAGTTCTCAGTAATAACATGTGGTTCTAAAATAAAAAGGAGGAATGTCTTCAAAATATGTAGAACAATTATTTTAACTCAGAATCCTATACCTAGATAAACTATTAACCAAAGCTGAGGGCAAAATTTAAATCTTTACAGAAAATATGAGGACTGGGAAACATCTTTTCCTATGCAGTCTTTCTGGGCCCTTCATCCCTGGCCCAAATAGTCACTTTAGAATCTAGGGGAAAGAAAAGAGAATTCAAGAAAGAGGAAGTTGTGGTATCTAAGAAAAAAAGTATCTAACTCAGAAGTCCAAAATAAGTGTCTACAAGTTACTTTAAAAATGATGTAAATGTAAATCAAAACCACAATGAGGTATCACCTCACACCCATCAGAATGGCCATCATTCAAAAGTCCACAAATGATAAATGCTGGAGAGGGTGTGGAGAAAAGAGAACCCTCCTACACTGCTGGTGGGAATGTACTTTGGTGCAGCCATTATGGAAAACAGTATGGAGATTCCTTAAAAACTGAAAATAGACTTACCGTATGATCCAGCAATCTCACTCCTGGACATATGTCCGGAGGAAACTCTAATTTGAAAAGATACATGTACCCCAGTGTTCATAGCAGCGCTGTTTACAATAGCCAAGACGTGGAAGCAACCTAAATGTCCATCAACAGATGAATAGATAAAGAACATGTGGTGTATACACAATGGAATATTACTCAGCCATAAAAGAGAATGAAATAATGCCATTTGCAGGAACATGGATGGACCTAGAGATTATCATACTAAGTGAAATTAAGTCAGATAGAAAAAGACAAATATCATATGATATCACTTATATAGAATCTATAAAAATGGCACAAATGAACTTATTTACAAAACAAACAGATTCATAGACATAGAATACAGACTTAAAGTTACCTGGGGGGAAGTGGGGGAAGAATAAATTAGGAGTTTGGGATTTGCAGGTACTAGCTACTATACATAAAATAGACAAATATCAGTGCCCTACTGTTTAGCACAAGGAACTATATTTAATATCTTGTAATAACCTATAATGATAAAGAATACTAAAAAAAATATGTATAACTGAATCACTATGCTGTACACCAGAAACTAACACAACATTGTAAGTCAACTATACTTAAAAAAAAAACTAATGTGATTAACCACCTGAAATTTCTTAGTGATATAGGTTTAATATATACATATCACATATATTAAGGTTAAGAAAATGATTAGGAAATTGAGATTTAAGTGTATCAATTAAATGTTCTATTAAATGTAGAAAGGTAATATAACATATACTTTCATCTATATTACATAAAAGTATAGTGATATTAATATATAAAAAATAATACCAACAAAATTTGCAAATAGATCACCAATTGTCCCCACAACTTTCTCCTGAATTGAAATGCCACTTCTACTAAATACCAAATTTTCATGTGTCTATACATACACATGTACATATATTCTATTTCATTGATTTACTTCTTTTCTCATGTCAATGGCACAACTCATTTTATTAATATAGTTAAAATGTATTTTTATATTTGGCAGTCAGTCCCCTCTTAGGTTTTTCTTGTACATTAACCACTTTATATGAAATTTAGAATTATCTTGTCAAGAGTCAGGAAAATTTCATTGAGATTTTATTGGGACTGCCTTGATTTTATATGTTATTTTAGGAGAATTGGTATCATTAAAATATGGAGTCCACATCGACAAGAACCTCCAGTTAACAGTACATGGTATTAAACAATAGCAGTGACAGCAGGCATCCCTTCAAATTCCTGACTTTAGTGGATATGATTCTAATGTATCACGAAACATGAAGCTTTATGCTGTCTGTTTTTAATAGATACATATTACCAAGATAAAGAATTCATCTTTTAGTTTCTACTTTTCTCAATCATGAATGAGTTTTGATCTTTACTAAATAATTTTCTAGCATCTACTGAGATTATCATAAAGTTACTAGATTTTCTAATTTTGAATCATCCTTGGAATTCTAGGATAAACCCTACTTATTCATTATGATTTTAATTTGCTGTGAGTTCTTTTTTGGGGGGGGCCAGTGTAGGCAGAATATTGTACCTAAACTATAATAATATTGATCCATATTTTTTTCTTTTGCTACATTAAAAGTTAGCATTTCTATAATTAGAAGCTATATTACCTCTTCCATTTTTGGTATAATTTTGATGCCATTTTAAACATTTTTTCTTGATTATATAGTACTTGCAAATTTATTTGTCTTTTCACATAGTCATTTTTTTGTTTTATGGGCCAGATTTTTTGTTTTCTATTTTATTAATTTAAGCATTTGCCTTTAGTATTTCCCTCCCTGTCCTTTATTTGACTTCATGCCATCGTTTATTTTGTTAGGATTTTTTCCCCCTAACTTCCCGAGTTGAAAATTCGCTTCTTTACTCATCAGAGTTGCTCTTGTTCTCTAACAAAAGCATCATGATGATTTCTTCCCCCAGGATTTAACAGTTAATTTTTTTCTTTCCATTCTAAATATATGAAAATTTCTACAGTGGTTTCCCCTTTTGGCAATGGATAAATTAGAAATATATTTGTGAATTTGCAGGTGAAGAGGTTTTTCTTGTGGGTTTTTTTTTTTTTTTAATTTTGCAAGGGAGAATGCAGGAGTGGGGAGTGAGTACTTACTCGTGATCAGTAGATGTGCCATACATGGTATCAGTTTATGAAATTTTTAGTATGGCTAGTACATGATTAATTTTTATAAATGTTCCTTATATGTTTGAGAAATAAATATATATTCTCTATTTGGTAGATAGTTCTTATATAGAAAACTATTAGAATTTAATCATTAGATTGAGCCTGTTATTTCAATCAAGGTAGACAATTGTTATTCAAATCTTTTTTTCTCTATTTAATTTATAATTTTATGAAAAAAATGCATTGAAATCAATTCCTCCTTTTTCTGTTAATTTTATATATTTTGAAGCTGTTGTCATTAGGTGTATTGTTTTATAGATGCCATCTTTCTTAGTAACATAATCTATATTTGAATCTCTGATATTCGTATGCTCTTTTAATTTTTTATGCCTAAATTCCATTTTATTTGATATTAATAATGTTATACAAGCTTTCTTTTTGTTGGCATTTGCACTATTATATGAACATACAAAAGAAACAAATAACATGTTCTCTGTCTCAAGGAAGTTATAATCCCTACTATATATCTTTCTTGTCCAATTTTTAAAAAGTTTGAATTCCAGGCTCTTATTTTATCTTCTCACAAATATTTCCTTTTGCTCTTACAATATTTTCATTGATGCACATGTTTGATTTGATATACTCTTAGTTATAAGTAGAAATTTTCTAATAAAAGTTGGAGATAGCTGCAATAAAATCAATGCAACATTAAAAGGAAAATGAGATATTTACACACAGGTGTTGTCTAACTAAAGCTTCAGAATGATTAGTTTATTTTTTGTTTTTATTAATTTAGTTTTTACTAAGTGTAAAACAAAACCGATGTTCTGGAAGTTTGATCACTGTGTACATATAGCCTGTAAGAAATCCTGGCTTCACTGTTTGTATGTGCAATACACACCTCCTTTGTCATGGTAATTAAAGAGCACACAACACGGAAGATTTCTTCACATGGCTTACAATGTGGTAGCCTATCTTTTAAGCTTTCAAGTTTGAAAAGGGAAATATATTCTTTATTTTTTGATATGGGGGAAATTAAAATACATTTAGTAAAAAAAAAAGATGAATTATTCCACAAAAGAAATTTTAAAACCTAAAGAAATGAGGTCACCAGCTGCCCTAAAATAGTCGGAACTTGACATTTTCTTCAGTTAAATTTTTTCTAGATTTCTTACCCAATATATGTAGAACGATAGAGCTGGAGTGAACCTAAAAACCATCTGGTTTAATTTTTTAAATTGTATCTAAAAAAAAAAAAAAGGCAAAAGAAAAAGAATGTAGTTACCGGGTCCCAATGGATAGTTTGCAAAGATAAGTTTTATAAAGGTGTATATTTTTTCCTCATGACAAAATGTTACCTCACTAGAAGAAATGTCATAAGAGAAATCTAAATGCAGGTTTTGTTATCTACCCTCACACTATCTTCCATTCCACTGCTGAGAAGAGCACAGATAATGTTTTGTTTTCATTTTTAATTTATGTGATTTTTCCCTTTGTAATTTAACCATCAGTTATATTTTTCTTAGATACTTGTCATGTGTATAGCCCAATGTACACTATTTTTCTTCTCGCTACTTTAATAACTACTCACACATTATAAAGGGATATATGTTTGGAAGGAGCAACATTAGAATATATATGATAAAGCCATAGGTAAGAAATTGATTGGTTTACTTTCCCCAAAGAAACCTACTCATGCAGTTGTTTAATGTGAAAGGTTTTTTCTTGAAAAGGTTAAAAAAGTTCTAATCAACTTTTGTACATTATGTAGAACTTCATTTTCTAAACTCTGCAAAAGAAAGTTTCATATTTAATGGGAAATCATGAATTATTCCATTTATTATCTACTTCCTCCTTTCAAAGACATGATCTGGATAAAAGGCGGGGTGAATAATTTCAAAAAATACAATACATTTTTAATGGGAAGGTGCAAACTACAGATTCTCATGACTATTAGCAAGTGTAGAGGAAACAGAATTTTACTTGCAAAACTCGTCAAACTCTTGCAAGGATGAAATGTATGACATACTTAGTAGGAAAAAAACACACAGTGAACTGAAGTTTTCTTTTTAATGCAACTTGTTGTTTTTACTAAGTTGTGTCTTTATATTCTCCAGCGTTACGTTTTTATTAAAGTTTGATTATTTCACTCAATTTATGTGGAAAAGTGATAGTTCTTTTATTTATAAAGGTGTAAAGATGAAGAACTGAAAAAAAATTTAAGTGATTATTATTTAAGAGAAAATTTCCTAAATAATAGAATTTCAAAAAGTTTGGAGAGCAATCACAGGATTGTTTGAAAAAACAGAGTCACTATTATATTGTATGGAGTTTCATATTAATAAAAACTGTAAATACTAGTTTAGAGAAAAATATGGAGTTGAGCTAACACAATAATGTTTCCACCCGTCCATAGTCCATTGTTTGTAGTCATGTAGCATGAAGTTTATTTTTGTTTTTCTCCTCTTTTTCTTATGTTTATTGCCATTATAATAGGATGCAGAACCTAACAGAAGTATTCAGATTTCTTAACATTATAACTGAATCCAAAAGCAAAGGTTATTTTTAGTCTTTATTTTTCAGCTTATATTTTATAGAATAAGTAACAATATAATCAATATCAATTGGTTATATAATTTTGTTTTCCTCTAACGAAAAGTTACAGAGTAAATTGAAAGAGCAGGAATTCATATGATTCTCTCATTTAACCCAAGGTGTTTGGATTCAAGTGTGGTACTCCTGGCTTGAAAATACTTCCACTGAAAATTCTTCTTAAACAATGACATTTGTTTTATACCTTTCCATATTTGATCTTTGGCTTAAAACATTCTCTTGTTAAAAAAAAAAAAAACTTGAATTTCTTGAGGGAGTTTGCAAATAACAAGACTTTTTATAAAGATTATATGTGTAGTTAGCCTCACATAAGGAGATTCCTTCCACTGCTTTTTCACTAAGCCTCTAAAGAAACACTTGGAAAATGTGTTTTGAGATTTTTCAGTAAAGAAAATGTGTTGCAACAGATACAAGGGTAAATATTTTGATAATATTTTATATTGACTGATGAATAGTTTATTCATTCCTGATTGATGACCATCACTGTACTTCAAATATTTGACTGAATGGATATCATTTGAGTAAATCATTCTTAACAGGGTACACACGTAAAAAATGCCTTTGTATTGGTAAGAGACTCATTTAAAGCTATTGTAAGGATTGCAGTCTGGACTGCGTGCTAAATAACCACGGCTTTCCTCTGATAACGGGTAAGAATTACGGTCAAAAATTCTATTTGATTAACATTTATTGATCTCACAAAAAAGTTACTGCCTTGTGTGCTAAATACCAGTTCGAACAGAATTGAATCTGAGAAATCATCTGTGTTCCATTCTACACAAATAATCCATCTGTCCCAAAATAAAATCACCCATGTTGAAGTGAATTCTTACTGTGCTATTGAGAGCATTCTTTGCTGATCAAATTTTTATTTTTTATTGAAAGAATTATATTAGTAATAGTCCCATTTACAAAATACTGTGGGGTAAACTTTCTTAGTTATTATTATTAAAAATTTTTTTAAAAAACTAAAGGTTGAACTAAATATTTTTTTTACCAAATACAATTTTTCAGTTTGTACGTATGCTTTTAAAATGTTGAAAGCCAAGCTATGTTTTCTAACTTTGATGATTAATAAAGAAAAATTTGTATTTTCCAAAAATATAAAGCAAAACTTGTATGTAACAGTTTCCTCTAGAGATACAAATTAATAAACTTCTGAGTTGTTCATAACAATCACAAAAATTCTATTCCATAACCTCTTGGGGGTGGATTTTACTTATTTTTAACTTATCAAGTACGTTCAGTTATAAAGTGAATCTAAATCTAAACTGAAAGGAAAGTCCTCCTATATTAATACTTAGGTTCTGACTTGTTGCTAACATTTTTATGTTGGTTAGTTTTTTCAGTTTACACAATTAAAGGTGTAATTTATTTGGATAGTAATTCTAGTGAAATTTTCAGAAACTATAAAATCATACATGCATTAGTGGTATTTGTTTGCAATGAAGCTAAAATAGTTAAATATTTCAATCTTTGTTAGAGGGTTTTATACAAAATTATAGGAATAAAAACTATATTATGGTATAATATAAGTATAGCACAATAGATATACCTTCATAATTATTTTTAAAATTTTCTCTTAAAGTAAATATGACCAATATATTTCACAAAGAAAATCAAGATTATTATAATGGCTGTGACTTTAAAATTCCTATTACATGATTAGTCACAACTGAAATAATATTCTAGGAGTTACTTGGTTTATTTTAAATATATCTTAAAACTACATATAAACTGCAATGATTATTGTGTTCGTTATATGTTCATTTTCCTTAAGGAAGCTCTCCAAAAATGTTCATATTAATGACTAATTCCAAATGTAATATTAATTGAAATAATGGATAGATTTTTTTGTTCCAAGTATGCCAAATTCTACTTTTTGAGATATTAACATGTAAATAGTCAACTTGAGTCATATAGAAAGTAAACAGTGATTACCAGGTTATTTATAATGATTGGACATACTGAGATGCAAAATGAATTTGTTTTAGAGAAATCAACATAATTTTGGAGGTGCTTTTTTTTAATTGACATATAGTCAGTTTACAATGTGTCACTTTCTGGTGTATAGCATAAAGTTTCAGCCATACATATGCATACATATATTCATTTTCGTATTCTCTTTCATTATAGGCTACTACAAGATACTGAATATAGTTCCCTGAATTGAATACAGTAGAAACTTGTTTATCTATTTTATATATAGTAATATCTGCAAATCTCGAACTCCCAATTTATCCCTTCCCACCTCGTTTCCCCCTAGTAACCATAAGTTTGTTTTCTACGTCTGTGAACCTGTTTCTCTTTTGTGAATAACTTCATTTGTCATTTTTTTTTAGATTCCACATATAAGTGACATCATATGGTATTTTTCTTTCTCTTTCTGGCTTACTTCACTTAAAATGACAATCTTTAGGTCCATCCATGTTGCAGCAAATGGCTGGAAGTGCTTTTTATACGCATTTAATTTGGATTAATAAAAATGCCACATTAAATATGTGTGTTTTCTTCCTAGAATATATTTTTAATTTTTCCAAGTCTGAGAAGTGAATGGTTTGAAAACTGTAATCTGCGATATGCCACCTGCCCTATTTACATTTTTAACAGTTGAGTATTTGTTAACTGATCCCATAGACAGCTACATGTTTTGCTGTTAACAGATGGATGAGATAGAATACCATGCATAACTTTACATTTATCTTCTTTGAGTGTCACCTTATTTGCATATCAATTAAAATAATATCTGTATTAAAATGGGTAATGAAAGTTATCAAATTTACATGATGTGACTGCAGTTTGCAAAATTTCCAGTAGATGCCCCCAGAGACCAGTCAACTCATTGGAAATCCTTTAAATTTAAAAAGAGCCTTTTTTTTTAATATTGAAACTTTCTTTTCTTGCTATATTTTGAAGTCCAAAGAATGTAAAATTCCTAAGAATCTCAATTCCAGTGGTTTATTAGGTAAAAATATATGAGTGATTGTAGTGTATTCTTAATCCATGTTAATCACTCTAATAATTATTAAAAACCTAAATGTGTAATAGTAAGAAAAATGCTTTCAGTTTTCTTTGTAAAAGCATTCTATATGCTTTTAAAGTCATTTCAAACATAGTTAATTTTTTCCTTTCTAACTTCTCTCTCTTTATATATTTGTATAGTTAAGGAAATGCTATATCTTTGTTTATTTTTTAGGAAAAAAGTATCCTTTTCACACAAAAAACCTGTAAAACTTACTCATATAACATATGATTATGTATCAGTGTGTGTGCGTGCCAAGAAGGATTTTTTCCTCCTTCTAATTATGCATAATATCTACCTACACTGAAAAGTATGGGTAAGAATAGTGACTCACTTTATTCCATGGGAATTATATTAACTGAAGCTATTTAAGTATTAATTTGAGTCAATGTAATTATCCCTTAGGTGATTCCAATAACATTTATCCCTACAGTATGAATGTAAGACTGTTATTACTGACACATAGATAACCCACTAGTGACTTATAAATATTAACTTAATGGAGTAAAAGTATTATCCTGACTTTTGATTAGATATAACATATCTTTTGAGTTTATCTTTGTCAGATTAAATAAAAATTTTATGATCTTGTTTTAAACTATTGAGCTTATTGAGCTGCTTTTGAAATATTTTACTGAACGTGAAGCTTCACCTTGATACAGTAGTTCAGTTTGGCCTATGAAAAAATATGTTAAATATATTCATCATTATATTAATCATGTTAGAATTAATTATAGATTATATATAATTATATATTATAATTATATTACAGTAGTTGATAATGCATTTTGATCTTGAAAGTCCATCTAATAACTAGTATAAATACCTGTAAGTACAAAGACAATAAGATAAATTGTCATATCTATTCATTCATATTTCTCATATTTATGCAAGTGTGTACCTTTGTCTTTTTCTGTGTTTATCTCTCTCAGTGTTTTCCCCATTAGACTTTACACCCTTGTGTGGGAATCACATCTATTGAATTTGCTTTGCACAGATGCTACTGATTGTCTGCCCCCTCATTTTAAAGGAAGGATTCTCTGAAAGAGTCATAGAATGACACCGATCTCTTTCCCCAGTCCAGTGCAAATGTGGATTAACATGGATAAAGACAATGAAATAGCTTTCTAATTGCAGAGTGACACCATAAATGTATAACTATGTCAAATTCCTAAACAGTCAATGCAAATAAACAAAAAATTGTGTAGAGGAGGGGGAGAAGAAGAAAAATCAATAATATTTGATATAATAGGAGGCAATATAGTAAAGTGAAAAAGTTTAGAATTTGCAGCCAGAGAAACCTGGATGCGAATCCCACCTCTGCCCCTTCCTAGCTTGTATGGCTTTGGGCAAGTCACAACCTCACTGAAGACAGTTTCTTTATCTGTGAAAATGGAAGTAGTATTTGTAGAGTTAGTGTGTGATTTAGAAATGATGTGCCTACACAGTGTCTGACACATTGTAGGTGCTCTATACATAGCAGCTATGAGAAACAGTGTAAGGCAGAATTTTAAAATGATATAACATTTCCATGGTAGTTTAACAGCAGATTTTCCACTTCCCAGCATCTGCACACATTCAGCTGCTACGGAGTTATGGCAAATTGTTCAATTTTACTTTCTTTCAGTGTACAGATTTTTTTTTCCTGTAGAATTTTTAGGGAAATTTTGATATAAATTAACAATACTCAGAAATCTCTGTTGAATGATGCCTTTAGGTAGTCATAAGAGTCCACAAGAAATGCATGGTCACGTAATTCCACTTTCAAATCCATTCTTCTCCAGCTGCATCCCTGAGCTCAGTGCAGCCTTAGGTGTCTGCAGTGACAAAGATCTTCCTTAGGACATAGATTTGTAGGTGTCAGGATATCCATGAACGTCACAGCTTCTGCATCCGTGAATGGCATCTTTTCTGTCAGAAGAACTGTTCAAGTTCCGTAGTATCAAACCTCCCAGAAATTATACCGGAATTCTCAGTTTCCATGCAGTATAATTTCTTTACATCAAGGAGATATTTTTCTTCTTCTGATGCTTAAAAAGAGCATATTTTAATTTGGATAAATATTTGTTTTAATATGTAAATAAAACCAAAGTCCCATAACTTCATATCTATATGAATAACAGATAAAATAATGCATTTAAATATTCTCTTTATATTTCTGTTTGCATTTTTAAAAAATCCCTTTTTATAAAGCAAGTGAGCTCTGGCTATGATTCTCTGTTATGAAATATAAAACCTGAAAAATTCACATATAATGGTGGAAATTGACATACATTTTTTTTTCAGATAGCCAGTTCATTTGAAGAAATGAAAATTATTCTGGTTTAAAGAAATAATATGCATGAAAGTTGAAATAGAAACCTATTCAGTAAAACACTAATTGCTCTTTCCGGCTCTCAAGTATTAGTAATTAGGCTTAAACAGTGCCGTAAATGTATGTGTGTGTGTGTGCACACAAATGTGTGTATAAAATAGAGATGATATCAGCATAGTTATATATGCATTTTTAAATACATTTCTATTTGAAATCTCTTTTGCAAAGAATGGTCTTTTTAAAAAATGTACTAGGAATTTTAAAAATTGATATCAGTTATATATCATGGATGTTTTGAGGCTGAAAGATGTCTTGGATACAATTTTAGCCTAATCCCTTCTGAATCACTTCATATTCTTCAGTCACAGGCTGCAGAAACTGATTCTGACTAAATAAACTGGAAATGGTTTTATTCGAAGGATATTAGGTAGCTAGCTGAACGTAGGGGAGATCCCGGCTCAGAAGGAACAGAACAGACACGGGATATGGGATACGTGAATGGATCTAGGTAGCAAGAGCCATTTGCAGCTCTTGTCGGTATGTCGCTGCAGGGTTGACTGAGCTCCTACAACCTTCTGTACCTTTGTATTTCTTGCATCAAGATTCAGAATCCTGGGAGAGACACCAATGGCTTAATTTGAGTCACTGATCCACCCCTTGGCTAGGGAGTCTTTAAAATCAAGTCCCCCCAAGATGACACACAATGTGCTATTTCCAAAAGGACTTGCTTGTATGGCCGTCCGTGGAAGTGAAACTAGATGCTGGGTGAACCTGCTCCAACCAAAGCACCCTCATCTCCCAGGTGAGGGAAATGAAGCTCAGAGAGTGATTTTCTGCATCTCTGTCCCAGCTAGGATTAGAACTGAGATGACCCCCTGACATGTGTCTATTTTTATTGTTTAAATCAATGTTCTGATTTATTTATTTATTTATTGCCCCAGAATGCTTCCTTCATTCACAGGAAAACATGCTGGCAGCCAGGGCATAGACATACAAAGGTGATAGGGTGTTTGTTTTTTTTTAATTTAAGTATAGTTGATTTACAGTGTTGTGTTAGTTTCAGGTGTACAGCAAAGTGATTCAGTTATACATTTATATATATATTCTTTTTCAGATTCTTTTCCATTATAGGCATCACCAGATACTGAATATAGTTCCTCATGCTACATAGTAGGTTCCTGTTGCTTATCTATTTTATACACAGCAGTGTGTGTCTGTTAATCTAAAATTCCTAATCTATCCTTCCCCCTACCTTCCCCCTTTTGGTAACCATAAGCTTGTTCTCTATGTGGCAGTGATTGTTTGAAGCAAGGTTGCGTTTCCAATCCCTTGTCCTCTCAAACCTCCTTACCACCCCTTGAACTGCCCTTTTGATTATCACTTGGACATCCCTTCAGGCTCCTCAAACTCAAGTTATCTGAACCCAAACTCATTCTCGTTTCCCAAACCTGTTCATCCTTTTATGTTATCCTCTTTAGTAAATTACCAACTACCCACTCCATAAACCTGGTTGTCATCATAGCTCTTCCCTTTCCATCACCCTCCCAACATCGAATTAGTCACCAAGTAATTGACATTTTATCTCCTAAATATGTACAAAATCCCACTGCTTCTACTTATCCCCACTGCCTTTACTTTAGCCCCGTGGCCTCGCCTTTTCATGACTATAAGTCTGCCCTTCTCCCTGCTCCTGGTTCTGCCCTCCTCTCAGCCATTCTCTTGGATCTGGTGTGAATTTCAGAATCACAAGCTCAAGGATGCTAAATTGAAAGTCTTTATTTTTTTATAACTTAATTTTAATTCCTGGCCCTGAGCCTTGATCCTCCCCAGTGTAAAGATCCAATCTTGTCCCTCATCGGTAAAGTCAATCCAATTCAGTGATTTTTCAGGTTATTCTGGATTCTAACACTCCTTCCCCTCACCCTGTTTTCCTGCATAGAAACAGCACAGCACTGGTGCTAGGTAGAGGGAAATAGAGTTACTAGGTTAACAAATGAAAATACAAGGCATACACTTCAATTTGACTTTCAAAATATAAGAAACTTTTTTTTTGGTATAAGTATTCCCATGCAATATTTGGGGTATACTAATACTAAAAAAATCATTCGTAGTTTATCTGATACTCAGATTTATCTGGCAACCCCAGGAGTGGGAGTTTGTCAGCATTTACTCCCAGGTCTTGATCTAGGATCTTGTGATAGACACCGAACTTGCTTTGCTAGCATCCATTTCTCTCTTCTTTGCTACCATAACTCCAGTTTCATTTGGGGCAGCAGTGTGCCCAAGATCAGGCAGTGTGCCCTGCAGCCAGGGGTGGCCCCATGACACAGTTCTCATCAACAGGATCAACGTGGAAAACCCAATAGTAGTTGCAAGAGTGCTTTTGTTTTCCCCAGTGATAGAGTAAGACACAGCTGATAACACCTGACTCTGCCCTTTCTTCTTGCCTTGAAGGTGGACAAGATGTCTGGAGCTGGGACAGCCCTCTAGTGACTAGTGAGGGGAAGGATAAAACAATCCCAGAGGCACGGGCCTTGAACTTGCCAGGCCACTGAATCAAGGCCAGCAGCTGCCTACCTTTAGGCGTCTTGTGCTGTGGGAAATCGAAAACTCTAGTTTTGAAGGCATTGTGAGCCAGGTTTGCTTACTTGTAGTTGAATGTGTTTCTGACTACAGGGTTCTGTACAGGTGTCTGTCCCTGATGCCCTTGATTCATCCCTTTTGGTCAGCTCTGGAAGTATGCTGACCTGACTCTCTGTAGCTCCCCAGTGCTTCTTATTCTCAGTTACAGCTGGGTCCCCCTTCAGTCTCCAATGGGCAGCGCATCCAAAAGACTTTCAGCAGACATCCCCTTGCTGCGGCCAGTGACACTGTGGCACATGTACCAGCCCTCTCTTGCCGTTCACTTTTATGTCATACACACACACAGAGCCCACTAGACAATTATGGCACTCAGCCAGTACTATCCATGGTCTGTGGGAAATTACAGGGTGGGGGACGCTGGTTCACGTCCTCTTCAGCTGAGAAAACCTCTGCAGTGACTTCTGCTGCCTTTCCATGCCCTTGTGTGGGGGCATTTGGGATTGAAGGGGAGAGAGGACCTGACTCTTCTCAGTGTCTCACTGCTCCCTTCTCCCACCCTCCTCCTCTGTCTCAGCTAGAGGGCAGAAACAAACAAAAATCTGCGATTGCTTCTCTCTTCTCTGTTTTAAATATTTTTGGTCTTCATTTTGACAAAATGGTGGCTTTTGACTTTTTGGCCTGGGAATGTGCTTTCCTTACTCTCTTTATGGACTAGTCCTGTAGTAACAGGTGTCCTGCATCAGCTGCCAGGGAGGGGAGCATTGCAGTTCAGCTGGGATGGTTCTGAAAATACAATCTCACTGAGTCATTTTCTTGACTCAGACCCTTCTGTGGCTCCCTTCGCTCCTAGCTTGGAGTCCAAACTTCCTGCCATGGCTTTGAGGTCTCCATGATCTGGGTCTTGCCTTCTTTTTTTTTTTTTTTTAACTTCCCTCTCCCAACTCCCTTATTACTGCATTTTGTTCTAGACCAAAGCTGATCCACTGTGTAAAAACTTCTTAACTTCTTGGTGGATGGGGCTTGGCCATTTTTGTTTTGTTTGTTTGTTTGTTTGTTTTTTAAACTCTGTAGGTGAGTTGATTGCAGAGCAAGGAGTTGAGAGCCAGTAGTTCAGAATGTCACGTTTCTTAGAGCATTTTCATACATGTAATTTTAGTTGGTTCTTAGAAGAACCCTGTGATGTACGTAGGGCATAGACTCATATGTGCGTTTCACAGATGAGAAGGAATGAGATGAGAAGAAATGAGGTTAGGAAGAGCTGGCCTCAACCTTGGGTGTTCTGAATCTAGGCTCTTCAGTCCACACTGAAATGCTCATTGCTTGTAGTATCACATCATGTCAGTTCTAAGTATTTAATTGTCTCCTCTTTAAAGAATAACGTAAAATAATTAGGATAAAGCATTTGTGTCATTTGGCCTCTGATTACTTGCTTAGTGGAATAATAACCACCACACAGCTGTTATTCCATAGCCCTGCTTATCTCCTATACAGCAATTTTCATCAGCTGAAATTATTTATGATATGTTTACTTATTTGTTGGTTGTGCTCTCCCACTAGAATACAGACTTCACAAGGGCACTGAATCTATTTGGTCCAGAACAGTGCCCGTCACTCAGTAGGAAACTCAATAGCTATTTGTTGAATAAATAAATGGACTATTCATTCGTCACTTTATCTCCTTGCATATGATTTATTATTAAGTTAGAAGTGAGATATTACATTAACAAATCATTAACTTAATCCAAACTGAAAATAATTTTTAAAAATATATTTGGCAAGAGATTTCAATAATTATTTTCTGCATAAATTAGTGGATGAATGAATGAACCTCTGTAACCTACAGTGAAACCACTTAGTAGAGTACTGTTTTGATACTAAATGACATGTTTAATTTTTGCTTGGCTTGCTCTTTTGTTTTGTTTTGTTTTGGTGGGAGGCTAATGTATTAAGTATTTTTGGATATTGTCAGTTGCTGTGGTCTGAATGTTGTGTCCCTTAAAATTCATAGGCTGACATCCTGATCCCTAAAGATGTAGGTAAATGGGGCTTTAGAAGGTGGTTAGGTCATGAGGGTGGGGTGCTTATAAATGGGATTAGTGCTCTTGTAAAAGAGGCTCCTGAGAACTTCCTGGCACCTTATGGTATGTGAGGGCACAACTAGAACGTGCTGGCTCTGAAACAGGAAGGTCACCAGAAGGCAACCTTCCTGGAACCTTGATCTTAGACTGCCAGCCCACAGAACTGTGAGCAATAAATTTCAGTTGTTTATAAGCTGCTCTGTCCAGGGGTAGTTGGTTCTATCAGCCCAAACAGACTAAGACATCAGTCAACTAGCTTATTTTTCCTTTTCAAAGGGAGCTCAGCTCTGGAACTGATATATTTATAATGTAATTTCACTAAAATTACTGTATTTAGATAGCTCCTGGCATCTTTCATTAAACTGAAGTTCAATTATAAGTGTTTGAGGCAAAGATGGTGTTCAGTGCTTTCACTGAGGGAAAAAAAGAAAAACAGCATGATTTAACCTTTAATTATTATCGGATCAAAACAGCTGCACAGATTTCAAGGATTAAAATAAGGCTTTGAGTGTTCTGATTCTTATTCCCAGTTACCGGAACTCGTACAAGAAGAACATCTGTGTGGACATGCTGCGAGATGGTTATCACAAGTCCTTTACAGAGCTCTTCTCTCTGATGGAGAAGTGGGATGCCCTGAGGGAGGCTGCGAGAGTCAGGTCCCTCCTGTGGGTGCAGAGACCCCTGGAAGAGCAGCCTGACAAGCTGGATCACTTCTACTACTACCTGACCAGGGCCGAAGCAGCTGAAAGGAAAGGTAAGTGGAGGAGGGATTTGGGGAAGCAGGGCTGCAGAAGCCAGAACAGTGAGCACTCCAGGGAAGGTTCCAAATTGTTTCATGTATGAATTTAAAACGTGAAGACACCTTAGCACAATTCAACCTCATCAACTAAGCATCTTAATGGAATAAACAATAGGAACACTGAATCACAGGGCTGCCCAGACACAGGGCCATCCTGGTGATGTCACTCTAAGCTAGGAAAGATGATGAAAGCTCTCCAGAGCTTTCCTTTGTATTAAAATCTTTGGTCTCATTCACTATAAACCTTACCATAGTTTTTTCTTTATATATAATCTAAATACTGACTTCCACTGAGGAGATACTTTCAAAGAGTACTATCACTTGAAAATTATACTTATTTGCTTGTGTTTATATAATGTAAATGGAAGGTTTAATCAATAAGGTTTTATAGATTTCAGAAAATTTTTATTAGTGAATAGTGAGGAGACATGAAAAGCCTGCAATTTACAATTGTGAATAAAATTGTTAACTTTATATTTTCTATCACATAACTTCTAATACATTTCTTTTTTTTTTTTTTGGTATCCTAAAATTTTCCAAAAAGTCAATATGTTTCAAGTATTAAAAAAAATATTTTAATCTCTACTATAATTATAGTGATATTGTTGTCATAAATATTTCTTAACTTAACCTATTCGGAATTCGTCATTTTATGTAATAAGAGAAATCCCCAAATTTGGCATATAAATTTGATGTTCTCAGTTATTCTTTTCATCAACTTTTTGTGTGAAAATACCACAGGATTCAAAAGAGAAGCTCAAGCCCCAACATGACAATGTCTTTATTTCATTTCAGGCCTTTCTATGGGAAAATAGAGTATTAGACAATTTTTTTTGTTACCCAGTGCTACAATGGGGAAAATTGATGGAGACATAGAATCAGCATGAGAGGAGTAGCAGGTCTTTTAGTCTCTATAGTGGAGTCAGTACGTATTTCTGAGCAGGTTGTGAGCTGACTTAAAAATACGAGACATACAAAAATCCTAACAACACTACCACAAGTGAACTAGAGTGTGTGGGTGTGTGTGTGTAGACAAGAGGTAATTATTTGATTATTTGTATAATGAAAAGTAACTCAAGATTGACTTTAAAATTAGAGTCATTTTAAAAATGTGATTTACATATAATGTCTCAAGAAATTAACTGTTACAAATTTTAAAATGCTATTGTAAAAAACTGACATTCAGTAGCAACCTCAAATTCTTAAGTGATATTTACACTGAAAATAGAATTGATCAAGATAAAATTTGCCCACTAGTCATTTTTTTCAAGTTGTTTTAATAAAGATTTACTAAATGTTTTAGAGGTATTCATTTTAGTAGCATAAATAGGAGCCAAACACATCACTAGTCACAAAATGAGAAAATTGTCATAAAGAAACTAAAATGCTAAATAATCTATTTGAAGACAGAAAACTTTTAATTTATCATTTTTTATTAAAGAAAAAACTGTATGTATAAGTTAAAATGTTTCCCCAACTTCAAAAATTGTAAAAATCCTAACTTTGTAACAGACAGTATCTTATGCACATGGTACAAGTAATGAAGCATTTTCTTTACTGAGTGGTTTATCATATTTTCATGGTAAGTAAAGTTGCATTTATTAAATGGAACAAAATTACCTCCTGCTCAGAACAACTCTTCTGTAGATTTATTGCCTTCAAAATGCAGTGACTTTTGCTGGGTTAAAATATGGAGAATTAAAATTACTGGAGAGAAAATTATTAGAAATACTTTGGTTGAAGGACATGTAAACATTTGTATGCTTATTTTTTAAATATATATAATTTTTCACATTTAACACATGAACTTTACTGGAGAAAAATTGTGAACTGAGTTAAGAGTATCCCAGAAAATGGTATAGGGAATATGCACATTCACACTTATTAACTTGAATTTATCCAAAATCTCAACCCCCCCCCCCGACACATACACTTAATCTAGAATATAAAAATCTGTTAATGGCACCTCAAAGATTCCATCCCATATGGTTGTGGGATCTGAGACAATTATCCTGGAGCTGCATATCTCTGAGCATTCTCATTGCTTCTCATTGGAAAGACCATCACTCTAGGGTCACAATGAAGTTCATTTAATCAAAGCTATGGCACTAACAATAGTCATCTCGGGTCAGTTCTGTCTCTTGAGACTCGCAGAGCAGGAACCTAGAGTTATTTAAAAATTTACTTTTCAAAATATCACTTTCTGTTTTATAGCAAAGAAGTGCTTAAAGTAAGCCAGTCATTTCTTTTTTGGATTATTTTGAGTTCGTTAAAGTGTTCCTTTGTCCCTGATAATACTTCTTATATTTCCTGTTGTTGTGAATCATCTCTGTACCATCTGTAACATTATGATTAGGGCCTTATGCCCCATGGGGCAGGGGAAGAGATGGCAATAATGGTAATGGGTAACCGAATCAATAGATAATTCAAACATTATTTACACTTGACTTTAAATTGTTGTCAAGGGTTAAGCAGCAGGTTTTTTTCTAATAACATTTATTTAAGCTACCCAAAGTATGTTCTACTCAAGCATAGTCCTACAGGATGTTTTATACGTTTTATGTAAAGGAAAACAAAAATAATTGTCTGGTGAAATAAGTTTGAGAAACAACCAGCTGAATTAACATTGACATTAAGCAGGTTGGTTTATTGCAGGACTTATCAGAGCCTTTAATATGCTAATAGTATTGTGTGGTTCACTGAAAGAGGGAAATTAGTGGAGTATTTTCCAAATTTATTTCATCATAAGATCTCCTTTTTAGGTAGCATAATGAATACTTATTTAAATAATAAATCAACAGTAAAATTTATTTTCATCTTATAAACATACCTGCTGACAAATCAAGGAAGTGAAATGTTCCACAAACAAGGAGAAAAGGCTGCTTAGAATAGAAAGGGTACAAGCCATATATTTGGATTATCCAGAGATTCAAAACTTGAGTATATTCCGTTATACTTAATACTCTGAAGAAACATTCAATTCTTGTATAGAAAAATAGCTTAGCTGACAAGTAGTCTTTAAATATATAATCTAAATAGTTTATGTACCTCATTCTAAACAAAACCGCAAACTTGGCTTATGAAATTTTGGAAATGTTTTTCTCTTAAGGTTTAATTACTGAAAAGCAGAAAAATTATTTCAGGATTGTATATATATATTTTTAAAAATCTTTATATAACTTTTTAAAATGGAAGATACAAAATGTTTTATTTACAGGCTTTAAAAAAATCACTACTCTAATCACTAAATATGAGAAAGAATAAATATAAAATGTTACAAAACAGATGTTAATGCTCTATTCATATTAGGCAGAAGGTTCAGAATGGAGAGATAAAGCATAGGAGAAGTCAGTTCTGAAATGAGAGTATTTGTTTCAAGTAAGTAAGTCAGGGTACCCTCCACTTTTCACTGAAGCTATTGCCTATTGTGAATAACCTTAAAAGCAGAATGGCTCTCCAGAATCCCCAGCTTCTTCAAAAATGGGAGATAGGGAGAATTTTTTTAACTTTAATTTTTAGATATTAAACTTATTTTGAGATAAATCTTAATTTCCCATGAAATTATGAAGCAGTGTTTGTAAAGGAATGACACAGGTTTTAGGAATTTCTTTTGAAACACTGGAGTGACTTATATACAGTTCTTTAAAGTTAACTTTTGTTATACTCAGCGTGACTTCATTTTTTCTGAGTCTTTATATTTTAATCTTCTAGAAGTACTAGTGGGCAATATATAAATGCTTTTCATAATTGTAATTCTTTCAGGAATATATAGGTTGACTCTTCTGATAGAAAAATTAAAATCAGTGAATTCTAACAGATAATGATTGTTACAAACAAACAAAAATCTTTGGAAGGGTAATCCAGAGGCTACTACACATTTACAACTGTGCTTTCAGCACAAATGCAAAAAAAAAAAAAAAAAAAAAAAGATTATGAATTTGTTCATATTCACCAATAGAGTGAAGTTTATAAGAGTGAGGCATAGTTTAACACACATACATTTTTGTTTATGACTGATTGCAGTGAACGTTATAAGACTGATTCACAATATATTGACACTTTTTTTGTGTACAAATAGGTTACATGCCACTTTAGGAATAAAAAGAGGGGTTAAATAAGCCAGCAACTGTCTGAGTGAGAGGGATTACTAGTGTTGATGTATTTTCACAGAAAAGATAAGCATAGAAATCCATTTTTCCTTAACATTGCTAGTAACTTGTATTGCCAGAAAGAGCACTAGAAAGTGTATGAGCTTATCAGATCATCCTGATTATCCTTCCTTGTATCTATAAGCTGCATGCATGCTTCCCCCCACCCCATTTTCAGATTCTATCTGCTTTCTTCATTTATCTTTTTGCCATGGTTAATAAACATTACTTTCTCTGGAATCTCTAAATACTTTTCAAATCTTCAGTGGAAAAAAGTACTTGATGACACCACATACTCATTTCTTCCAAAGGAACTGAGCACATTGCTGATATGGTTTTTGCTTTTTGTCTTATAAAAGACCAATGTTTCAACCAAAGAGTATGTCAATTTCTAACACGTTCTAATTTTTCAGAAAGATTTTTGTTGCTTTTCTCATGTGCACATCCTTTAATTTATATATTTTTAATAGTGAAAACTCATGAATTTAATTTTTGCATTTCCATTTTAAAAAGTTAATCATACTTTTAAGGGAAAATGGAAAATAAATGTGACAGTATTGGTTTGCCCTTTGAGGGGATGTGCCATCAGACATTTTTCTAATGCATTTTATAACGTTTTTCTCTCTTTGAAGAATACTTTGAAGACGTCTATAATAACTTGTATGCTCTGGCCTGTTACTTCAATAATTCTGAAGACAAGTGGGTAAGAAACCACTTCTATGAACGATGTTTAAAGATCGCTCAACTCATCAAAATTGACGGCGGGAAGAAGGAAGCCGAGGCGCACGCACACATGGGACTTCTCTTCGAGGAAGAGGGTGAGTGGCTCTTTGCCCCGCTGCCCAGGGTGTTTTAAAGGATCCCGAGTCCAGGCAACCAGGAAGCACATGGGGATCGAGAGAAAGACCTGAGGCTTAGTATGAGAATGTAAGTTACTGAGATGAGAAAGCAAAGGGGTGTGGTTTTGGACTCACCTTGGGTATTTTTGGAGTCATACCTCTGCCGAGCGCTTAGCCTAGAGTTCCCAGCCGTGTCATCACGGAGAGAAAGCATCACGGAGAGAAAGCCCTCCACACATCCTTCATCTACATAGGTGCTGCAGCCTTTTGAATTGTTTTTCCTTTCTTAAAAACCTCTTTGTCCATTTTAGCTTAATTTCTCACGTACAAAAATGGGAACAAGGAAAGGCAGACTTCTTGATTTTGCTAGCGTCCCAAGTCCTATGATATCTATAACCTATATAACTCAATACCACCCTATTCTGATTTTATAATAATTTCTGAAGGAAATGTTCCTTTAAAAATAATGTCATACTTAATTATGTTATCTTAAGACAAGCCAAGGTGTGAAACAACAACAGAAATTTCATCAGCAACGTGTTTTATATGGTGGCTTAATAAAAGTTGGAATTTTAAGAATTAAAATTATTTATGTAAGGATACTGGGTAGAGAGCATTCAAATAAAATATTTGGGAAGATGAAAATATTTGATTATGAATAATTCTGTTTCTTCCCTTGAAACACTGTCTCATTTTCCACAAGAGTTTTGATTTTGGCAAAAGAGTTAAATTAGAGAATGTTTATTATTTTGTGGCTAGAACTGCATAGGACTTTGAGAAAGAGGGGGAAAAGGTTTCTGTACTTCAGGATATTGCACATTGTAATCTACAGCGTGGTAGGAGCTGGAACTTGGTCGATAGTCAGGGGCTGTCTTGAGTGAGATGCAGGAAGAGCAGAGCAATTCAAGGAAGGGAGAGACCACACAGACTAGATGCAAGGAAGGCGTGATGGAGTCAGTAAGCACTGGTGGTGGCCTGGGAAGACGGGTGGAATTCAGGCAGGTAAAGAAACAGGAATACGTTCTGTAAGAGGGACCTACATACACTAAAGCGTAATTACAGAAACTAACAGTTCATTGCATTAAGGAAATGCAGCCTATTTAAAGTGGAAAGTTTATTTCTGAGCAGTGATGGGAACTGAGTATGGAAAGGCAAACTGGGAACATGCCACCATTCAGAGTTTGGGCTTCCATACCTTCAGTCTAAGGAAAAGATGCTGTGAGTCTGGTTGTGATGCGTCCTGGGGGAGAAGGAAAAAGAAGAAGGGGGGATGGTTAGGAGGCAGCTGCACTAATTTAACCCTGAAGGGACAGTCCAGAAGCATCGAAGGGAATGTATTTAAACATAGCCATGGCGATACAATTTATGATATCTCAAAATAGGAGATTAGTTAAATGCATTAAGCAAATTCATGCAGCAGAGTTCTGTGCTGTCATGAATGACAAATCAGAGCAAAAGTCATTCATTCAACAAATATTTGTTTAGAACCTAGTTCCTGGGGATATAACAGTTAACAAGACAGACAAAATCTTTGCTCTCATGTCACTAACATTCTACTGGAAAGAACAGGCCTTAACCACTAATAGCTGTGTAACATGTTAAGTAGTGGTGAGTGCTCAGATGAAAAATAAAGCAGGGTAAAGGGGTATGTAGTGGTTGCTACAGTCGACTGAAATAAATGCACAACCTAAAAGTTGAGAGTTATGTTTCATTCGGTGGACAATTCTAAGGACTCAGTCCGGGATGACAGCCTCTCAGATCGCTCTGAGGGACTGCTCCGAAGAGGTAGGGGAGGAGCTAGGATATATAGAAGCTTTACAGCAAAGACCAGGTAGTTGGAACGTTAAAAGATTACTTGTTAACTAAAGAAAACCAGACATCTCAAGTTTAAGAATTTAGCGCTTTTCTATGTATGAGAGGAAGCAAACATTTGGGCTCATTGAATTCACTCCTTTGACAAGCACCTAGCTATCTAGGGCCAGTATCCTGTTCTTTCTTATTCTGAGTGCCCTCAGAGTGCACCATTGTGAGTGGCTGCAGAGGCCAGGCTGCAGGCGTGTTTTCACTCAGGGGTGGTGGCAGCCGCTAATGACTTGATGGCTTCAGCATTCTTTGTTTACTGATATGGTTTGCAGTATTTTTCATTCACACTACTTTACAGAATCTCTTCACCTGTTAGAAGGTGAATGAAGTGAGTGAGTGAGCCTTGTAAAAATCTGGTGTAAGAGTTTCTAGAGAGAGGACTTAGGAAGTGCAAAGGCCCTGAGGCAAATGCATGCTGAGCAGGCTCAAGAACCTGCAAGGCCCACTTGTGAGCTCAGTGAGGAAGGCTGGAGGTGAAAGGAGAGGAGCTGAGTTTAGACCAGGAGGCTTGCGATCACACTGGGGTTTGTGGGCCAAGCTGAGGGCTTTGGATTTCATTCTAAATTGTACAGGAAATCTCAACATATATTGCTTTGACAAAATGCTCATGATACATTACGTAGTAAGATACAAAACACAATGTAAAACAGAATTATATTTGGTATGTATCATATACCAACAGTGATTATTTTTAATGTGAGGGTCATAGGTGATTACCAAATTATGTACTGAAGAGTTATGACTTAACAATGATTTGAGAAGTTACTTGATAAAACTTTTAGTCCATTGTTGAAAGTAGAGTTTTGTTTTTCAGCTTGTAAAAATGGAATAAATTCTTGCTTCAGTAGAATTGCAAGTCATATCCTTGCTTAAGCTTTTAAAAATTATTATTCTTGATTCTGGGTGAAGTAAAATTTTTTTTCAGCTTTTAGGAATTACTGACTTCATTTTGAAGGTGAGGAAACTGTGGCACAAAGAAATTAAGCTGGTTAGTGGTGGGGCTAGTATTAACTAGTCAGCTGGGTTCAGAGTCTGTGCTGATAGGCATTGCTCTAGGCAAACCAAGAATTACTTTAATTTCATGACGTGCTAATTATGAAAATTATATACTACAATACAATTTAGTACTTTTTCTCTACTATAGGACCATCCTCCAACTGAAAAGAGTAAGAGTTGTTTTTGTTTGTTTTTATAATTGGAACCATCAAATTCTCCAATTATGATGATAATGGAACTGTCAATTACTGACTCCAAAAAAATAAGTCATGAAAGAAATAAGGAATAATATAATTTTAAAAAATTAGGGCTGAAGCAGCCAGAGTACATTGATGAAAATTTAAGAGTGGCTCCAGTGAGATTCGGATAGTGATCATAGCTGTATTCCGAGTTTTTCTATAAATTTTATTTCTGATTTTTTAAATTTGATTTGATCTTTTAAAAACTTATTGCAGTGAAAAGTGCATAACAGAATTTACCATCCTAACTCTTTGTAAGTGTACAGTTCAGTAGTGTTAAGTATATTCATACTGTCATGCAACTGGTCGCCAGAACCTTTTCTTCTTGCAAAATTGGAACTCAATACGCATTAAACAACAACTCTCAATTTCCCTCTCCTTCTGATCTTTTAAAATCTCTGTATGTATTTCTATTGGAGGATTTACTCATTGCTTTCTTTACTTACTTATTTATTCATTCATCTATCTATTCACTCACTCAGCAAATACCGGAGCACTTAATGGCCACTAACACGATTAGTAACCATGGCACTGTGTCATTTTAGTGGCAGAGAGAGTGAGGAGGAGTTTGGGACATGTGATCAGGGTGGGGCCGCTGTGAGGTCACCTTCACGGGTCAATGGCTTGCTCACATTTAGGTGCCCCACCCTCTAGCATGATCAAATGCACCCATATTCCATAATAAAAGAATGTTTTGGCTCTGAAACAATTTTCAAGTTAGATTGTGTTATTTTGTTTTGCAATTGCTTTTTGAAAGAGCCAAACTATGTTTCTGCGCCCTTAATCAGTTCATTGGCCACAAGAACCATGCTTTATTGCCGGATGGATGAAATGACTAATTTGGTGTTGATGAAAGTTCTAGAGATTGACTCTGAGTGTTTGATGTACCTAGCAGTGGTGAAAATTGTCTGTGCAGCTTTTTTAATCTGGGGTAGAATTTTCATGAGGAGGGTAAACTAGGGCTACTTAAAATATGTGGCCAGAGTGCAGTGAGGACTTCCCTGAACATGGGGTTACCCCTGAGGTGATGGTGTTGTAGCTTCCGCATAACTGCTCTGATTGGTCCAGACAAGACCCACATATGGAGGCCCCATAGCAACAGCCAGGCGGCAGCTGTGTCAGGGGCTGGTGGCAGCATCCTAGTTCCAGGGATGTCCATTCAGGTTAAAGTAGGATACCAGCCAGCAGATGACAAAGGGCAGGCTGTGGTCCAGGGCATGGCTCCAGCACCCTCAGGGAACTGCAGAGCAAATGAACATGAGCAGAAACCATAGTCATAGGGACTGGGCACCTGGGTGCACTCAGGGCCAATGTTCAGCCCATGAGCACATATGTGACCAGAGCCCCCTGGTCAGAGTCAAGTACAGGTTCTAGTCCCCACTGCTGCTAAAGATGGAGCTCAAATATACAATGTGGCCTGTTTTCCACTGACTCAGTGCTGTTAGTCTCGTTCTTCAGGTCACATATCTTCAGATTACAGCTGGGATAGCAGGCATGGAGTAGTCATGGTCTGACAGACACTTGTAGCAAATCAGTAGCTGTATCTTCTTTAAGAATTGTGACCTATTTGGAAGGACTAATGAAAAGGCAGCATTCACACCACATCTGAGGAGCACTGTAGAAAGCTTTCAGACACTGGGTCCATAGGATATGTACCCATGAATTCTGGAGCAGCACAAAGAGGTCTAGTAGGGCCAGATGTCAGACCCTGTGACAGAGAGGGCTTTTTAAGAGACAAGATTAGGGAAGCACTGGTGTCTCCCCAAGTACCATCTGGGGCCAGAGCAACAATAACAAGATGATGGGGCAGAACCTTAACTTTCACCCTCTCTGGCCAGGTTGGCACTAGGGTCTAAGCCTTGAAGCTGCAGCTTTATTCATGGGGAGCAAACCAGTGGTGGGGTTGACCATGGTTGACCACATTAGCATTCATAGTTGAGTAAGCACCAGCACCCATCCTCTTCCCCACTCCGTTGATTCAGGATCTGAGTCCAAGCCTTGCCTTTGACCAAATTAATGGCCTTAGCACTGAGACTAGCTGATTTACATGGAACTGTGTAGAGGTGAGTCTGTTTTCTGGAGGGTGAGCCTGGAGGGATTAGTATTGGTCAAGGTGACCCTTGATTTCTTTCTTCATTTTTGTCCTTTCTCTTCTCCCTCAATTCAAAGAGAGATGGCTTCTAAGCATTATCTCTCATTCTGTCAATAATGCATTCCATTTCAACCCATATGGGCTCTGAGTCCAGACCTTGCTATGGGAGACCAGGTGGATGATTAGAAATAGACTTTGGGAGGTGATCCCAGGTGCTGATCATGTTCTCTGAAGATGGGCAGGGGAAGATCATTGTAGGAACAGCTCAGGAAGTACACATCTTCCAGCTTGGAATGCCTTTATCTGTGACTTTAGCACAGGAATTGAGTAAAGGCTAGCCCAGGTCTACAGCATTGATCCCAAGTTCTCCCAGTGACTGGGGAACTTCTGAAGAAGAGATGTCCTAGTCGACATGCTCAGTTCAGGGCCTAGAATTTATTGTTGACAGTCAGTTCATTGGGCAGATTCTAGATGGTGTATCTCAGTGTGGTTTTCTGGGAGCTGAGAGGAACCAAGAGCAAGGGAATGCTGTGAAGACGCACTGCAATGGCTCCCCTTTTCTTCAGTGCATCCAATCATGAAAGGAAGATCCAGTAACAGATTTGTGGAGGAGGCCACCATTGTAAGGACTGTCCCCTTTACCATCTTGATCTCATGGACAGAAATAGAATTTGGAAGTCCACTTATCCTGTCTTGCTGATGGTCGGTTCTTTCCTACATTCTCCACCCATTTTTAGTGATCATGGGAAAGATGTCCTCTTTCCTCTTTTTATGCATGAATTTTATGAGGGGCAGTAGTTCAACTTCCCTTTTAGTGAAGTGTCCACCTCATCTTAGGCAACTCCCTTTAATATCACACACAAAAAAGGAATTCTGTCACTAAGAGTCTTAGCCCCATAAGATTAAGAATTTCTTCAAGGCTAGTTCCTGCTAATGATCACTAACCAGACATCCTGAAGGCTGGTCACAACATCACCAGCAGACTCTTCCTGCTCCAGTCTTGGTCTTTGATCTATTTCCAGTTCTCTGACTTGCTTCCAGAAGGATATGTTATGGGCCTGGACAGACGCCCAGTTTACTGGGACAACTGCCATGCTAACAAAGTAATTGGTCAGCAGCTCTCACAGCAGGCCTGCTGGAGCAATGCTGCTCTGAGAAAACTCACAGAGACAGGAGCAGTAGCAGGTGTGCTGGTCTCCCATTGCCCTTTCATTGGATGCTGTATGTTTAGGGAAGTATTGTCACACTCCTGGTGTGATTGGGGGCCAGACACAATAGCTATGTGATGTTGCAGAGCCTTGATATAAGCTCTATCCTGCCACCTTAGCATTCATTACTTGATGTAGAATCAGCCAGCCCCTCCCATTCTGTGATCTGCATGTAGGGGAGGAAGGGGAGGGACAGGGGCTGAGGTCTCTGCCTTGTGGTTGCAGTCATAGGATATGGCACACATATAGCAAGATTTGCCCCGCAGGCATTCACAACTTAGGGGGTACCAACCTTTCCAGTGTCAGGAAGAGGAACTCTAGGGTCTAAGCCTTTGCAATAGGTCAGGAATGATTGCCCTAAAATTACTGAGCCTAACTGTTTTCCTTGGAACTTTGCTAGAGTCCACCTTCTTTTCCAGGAAACCAGCCTGCAGGATATCAGTCTTGAACAAGTGAACCCTGACCTCTTAAATCTTTAAGTTCTAGGTAAAGAGTGCTTTTAACATAAAGAGACTAGGGTCAGATTATGGACACAGAAGTGCTGTCCTTTAAGAACTAGGACAAAGATAGAACCATGATCAAGACTATAAGCTTCAAAATGAGCTCTACCACCAAAGACTAGATAAACAGCAGTTCAAAGTAGAAGAGAACCAATCAGTTAAAGTAAGAGAAGAGCAAATCTCAGTCCTAGAAGAATGCCTGCTAGACACTGGCATTGAGTGAGGTGCTGTGCCTACCAGCTGTCCTCCAACTGGAGGAGGATCCTACCAGCTCCACATAGCCAGCGAGCAGAGCCAAGGGCTGACTGTCTACCCGACTTGCCTATAAATACTGGGACTAAATAGACTGCTCTTAATTGAGGGATGTAGAAAATGCAAGGCAAACAAAGCATTAATCTGAGGAACAAATTTATGAATATGATAATTTTAGAAAAATTCTTAGTTTCTTCAGAAAAATACAAATAGATGATAGAAAAGCTTAAGGACAGAACCAGGTGAGATGGCCATGCACCCCAGATGAAAGAAGGAAGGCTTTCAATAAAATGTGTTGGTAGAATTAAAATACAGAGTAGAAAAAGTAAAGAGCAGGATTGGTACAATGAAATGTTGACTCGATGGTGTTGAAGACGAATTTGAAACATTTTCTCAAAATGTAGGGGAAAGATTCAGAAATGAAAACAATGAAAGTTTCTGAAGTAGAATTGGCAATAACTGAAATGAAAGCAATAACCAAAGACACTGTAAGAAAGCTTTCTTTTTCATACTCTTTTTCATAATAGGTTTTACTTCTTCTTTTCCAATTTGGATTCCTTTTATTTCTTTTTCTTCTCTGATTGCTGTGGCTAGGACTTCCAAAGCTATGTTGAATAAAACTGGTGAGAGTGGGCATCCTTGTCTTGTTCCTGATCTTAGAGGAAATGCTTTCAGCTTTTCACCATTAAGTATGAGCTGACTATACTTCATTTTTGAAAAGTTAAAAGAAAAGGAAAGAAAAGAAACCTTTCTAGACCCTAAAAAGATCTGAATAGGCAGACTGAAATAGCTCTTCATGCGTCAGTCAAAAATAATAAGGGAAGATTCATAACTAAGTAAGTTTTTGGGAACTTTTTGAATGACTCAGATTAAGACACACTCCCACCTGCATCCAAAGAGAATACACAGATTGCCTGCATTGGGACAAAAATCAGATGGGACTCATTTTTTTTTTCTCTTTTGCAACAATGAATACCATAAAACAAAAAGAAGTAGAGTTCATGGAGTTTGAGGGTAGGGGAAAGAGAGTGGAATGCTATAGAGCTGAGAATTGAGAATATGCTACAGAAGTAACTCCTGCAGTAGCAACAGGAAGATAGTCTTACATATGCAAGACTCAGAAAGTTCACAATGAATGTAGTTTCCGTGTATCCCATATTCTGGAACCCAGTAAGAGATAAATCAAAATTAAAAATTTTAAGAAGAGGAAAGCCTTCATATAAAAGAACTGATAGTATACACTGAAACTGATTAAATATAAAGTCAAGAATACAAAAATATCAATAGTTTTGGAAATAGAAGATACAAAGTAGAAAAATAGTGTGATTTAAATTTTTCTCTTTATGATTTTCCAAACATTTTATAGTAATATTAATTAATTACTTTTGTATCTTATTTTAAAATTAAATTTTATGAGAAACATTTAAAAATAAACTATATAAACATAGAAACTATAGGTAAATATTTTGATCTTAAATGGGGAAGATATTCAAAACATAAATACAATTGAACAGAGAACAAAGAAAAACGGTAAGATTTAGTTAAAGATAAATATCTTCTTCCTGCTCCAAGTTCAGAACCACTTCAGAAAAAACACAATAAGACAGATCATAATTAATCACTAAGGCTAGTTGGGGAGCAGAGCTTCTATTTGTTCAGATCAAACTCTATTATCTCCCAGAATTCATCGTAGCCGCCTAGATACTGAAAGGCTGGTCACTAGTCACTACCGATCATGGGTCTTGGAGCTGGGATCCAAAACTTGAGCTCTCTGACTCAGTTCTGGACTCCTAATCCCCCTCACTGAAGTCTCTTGGAAGTTCCCACCCGGCTAACTCAGTAACTCAGTGTGGACGGAGAACCAACCATGAAAGCAAAGAATCACAAGCACAGATGTAGGAGATGTGGTTGTCAGCACTGAAAACTGCTCACAGACACCTCAGAAACTTGTCAAATGAAAGTGTTCAACAGATTTAACAGATTCTTTAGATGCCTTATCTGAGAAGTCAGGGATGTCTGATGTGCCATCCCTGAAGGTAATCTATCCTGAAAGTATCTCTGTCGCCCAGTCCCACTTGAACTATTATCTCAGGTCATTCATACAACTAGAAGCATCTCAGTATCCGTGGACATCCCCAGAACCGGCTTCCCTTGCTGAAGAGCAGCTTTAGGTAGATGTGCTGCCTGTCCCATCCCCATCCTGAGCACACAGATGCTCGTGCTCTGTGCGGCAGTATTGCTTTGCCTGTAGGGACATTTGGTGGCTTCAAACCATGTCAGTGTATCTACTAAATAAGAAAACCCTGGACCCATTGCTCACCACCTAATATTCATGGGCTTTTGTATCCTTTTCTTTTTTAATGAAGGTACTGGGAATTGAACTCAGGACCTCCTACATGCCAAGCATGCGCTCTACCACTGAGCTATATACCCACCCCACTGGCTTCTATATCCTTTTATTTTTATCTTCCAGCTGCCCCAGACTTAGGGTCTTTATGCTCTGCAGATGGTTGCCGTTCTCAACCTGTTTTCTCACAGCAGCAAATATGATTGTTTATATTGACTTAGACAGCATGCTCATGAGAATACTGAGATCTCAACACACAAACACACACACAAACACACCTCCTGCCCCCAAAGCAGTAATAATAATACCATTACTGATTATGGGCTGCAGTCAAAGTCAAATAGGCTGAGGGTCATCTGCTACCTGAAGTTCCACAGCCTTTCTCTCCTGCCTACAAAGCACATTGGAATTCAGATGAGTAATATTTTTTAAAATGACTAATAGCAAATCATCATTATACGTAAAAAAAATAAAATAAACCATTTAAAAACTTTGGTTGTTGTTATAAAAAATTACTGGCAGCACGATTTAGAATTATCAGGACACACAGTTGAGCCTCAACACATTTTAGGGTAGAGTTTCTGGCTCTGCTCCATCCATCCATCCCAAAGTTTGCCTGATAAGCTTCTAAGACCGTTTTCATCATTGCTATCATCAGTCTGGTGTCTTTCCTCTCAGTTTCCCTCTGTATCTCTCTATGTATACTCCATATTTGCACATCCATCATCTGCTAGACCATGAGAACCCATCCTTTGTTGGATGCCTCTTTCAACAGATCCTTCAGAAAGTAGAGGAAACCTCCAAACTCCACCCTGTCTCCTCTCTGCTTTGCGCTCAGATTTGCCTCAGACTTGAGCTCCCCCAGGCACCTCACTTGGAACTGTGTCTGGGATTCTAGTTACCTCTGTGCTTGGTGGGTAAGTCATTCTCCATCCACCTGGTGGTCTCTTACCTTGGAGTCACACATGCTGCACCGCTTTGCTTTGCTTCTCCAGGGTTGGTGCTGACAGCGCTTAGCAACTACACAGCTAAGACAGGACAAGTATTGTATATGATGCTGGTACTTTTTACTTTATCATTTGAGAGAAAGTTTTCAATCATATTTGTTATGGGTTAAATTGTAGATCCTCCCCCCAAAAGATACTGAATTCTTAATCTCCAGGACCGGTGAATGTGACCTTATTTGGAAATAGGGTTTTTGCAGATGATCAAGTTAAGATGAGGTTTTTAGGGTGGGCCCTAATCCAGTATGACTGATGTCCTTACCTAAGGGGTCATTTGGGCATAAAGATAGACATATACTGAGGGAAGATGATGTGAAGACATAGGGAGAACACCAACTACAAGCCAAGGAGCAGCCTGTCAACCCACACCTTGATTTTGGACTTCGACCTCCAGGACTGTGAGAGAATAGATTCTGTTGTTCAAGCCACCCAGTTTGTGGTTCTTTGTTATGGCAGCCTCAGGAAACCAGCAGAATATTCAATATGGTGTCAGTGATTGTTCTTAACTTAAAAAAAAAAAAGAAGAGAGAGATGTTATTCCAGGAAAAAAATAAAGGAATATACTAATGGTGGTGTGATATGACTTGACATGTAAAGAATGTAATGTTCTTTCATTTTAAAGTCAGAACGTGTATCGTGGGTGGTGATCAACTGAATACTATCTAAAATAATACAAGGACATTTTTTTAAGAAGTCCTTAATATCTCATGGAAACAATCTCTTCCAAGAGTTTTGGCTTTTTACCTTATTCTCTATTCCATTATAAATATGACTTCATTTGGTGAATATTTGTATGCCTCAGCATTTGAAATGAAGTTTGTCATCACAGTATTCAGTTCTCAAAAAAAAAAAAGATTAAAATACAACAGTGTCATCAAAGATTTTAATATCATCAAAGATGCCACATCAGAATTGATAGGAATTTCATGGTAATTACTTGTTTGTCATGGAATAATGTTTGCCAGCTTATTAGAAAAACAGCTTTAATAACTAAGAGAAATGCAAAGGATATATCAGTTTTTAGTGTGGGATTTTATTTTCTCTTTCATTTTATTAAAAATTAATAGAGATGTAAACGCTGTTGAGAGGATTTAAAAACCCATCAAATACACAAAATCTCAGCTGCCTGGGCCCCAGAGAAGGGCACCAATGTTGTGGGATGGCCAGAGACTTATTTTGCATCATTTGTCATTCCACACTAAAAGAATTGGTTACCTTGTGGAATGTTTTATTTTTTAACTGGGTGGGGAAGGGGGTGACTAGCTAATTTTTAAGATTTTATTGAATTCAAAAGTATTAAAAAGGATAGAAGTTTTTCCAGTTAGTAAAAAATAATGGTGAAGGTTACAGAAGTATTATAGATCCAATCACATTATTAATGATGTAAAAAAGTAGGGGGAAATGTTAATTATTGATTGGTTTTTTTCGGATAGCAAGGGAAACCCAGATCTTCAGGGATATTAGGCATATAGGACACAATCTTTAATCAAGATGAAATTGGAAGCCTGCATATTCGTACACAAGGGTTAAATTAGTGATGGTTAATAGACATTGGATGACTATCTTGGTCGGCATACTTAACCTAACGGCATTTGAACATCAGGCTAGAGATGAAGTCTAGCAGAGGAAAAACCGTCAGGTTGGGCAATAAACTTAGATTCTCTCTTGACACTGCCATTTGCTAGGTAACTATGTGTATCTGGGTAATTTATTTAATCGTTATAGCTCTTGTTCTCCTTGTCTCTAAAATGAAGGAGTGGGAGCAGATGTTCTGTGCTCTGAGTCCACTTCCAGCTCTGATTTCTATGGTCGTTTAAATGGCTACTGAAAGATCAATCCTTAAAAACTAGCAACTTCTTTACTTTTCATTCAGAACATTAAACATATTGGGAGAGGGGAGACCTTACTCCGTGAATAACATCCCTGCCGCCTTTCCAAGTGGTAGGATCACTTTTGTGTGCGCAGTAGGTGTTTAGTAGATACATATTCTTTTGGTCTCAAGAGCTCGAACGCTTTTTCTGCTTGTCCCTGCTGTTTCACACGGAGGCTGGGCTGCTGCTTACAAATGAGGAAACCCTTTAAAGGGTAGTAGCTTGGGTGGGAACTAGAAGAGGAAAATTGTTCTCTCATGATTAATATTATGTGTTCCTGATTCCTACAGTTGACATTCAAGAAGGGATGCTGTAAGCATGTCACTAAGGGTCAGAAAAAACTCCTTCCTATGGATGAACAGGTAGATAAGGATTTAGCAAATTGTGAAATAGTTCTCAGTTGTTTAAAAATGAGCTGAGAATTTGTTGTTTAGTTCTTTTAGATGAATGAATTTTAGAGCTGTTTTGGGTCTTAGAAGCCATCTAGTCCAGACCCTAAGCTGAAACAGAGTAATGAAAGGATTTTGCCGTGGCCACATAGTTTGTTAGTAGCAGGTGCAAGACTTGGATCCAAAATTCCACGTCCACATCAGCTCCCTTTCCCCTCTCTGTGTCACACTCAGCACAAATACACATGGACTATCTCTATAGGTACATGGCCCTACACACTGATTCAGCTGCCATTTAGACAGACGTAGAACAAATCAGATGTATCTGCAACGTACGTAATGGCAGCCACGTATACAAAAATATTCATAGTATAGATTTATATACATACAGTGCTTTTCCTCATGAATGAGGTAGGTGATATTATTCCAGAAAAAAGGAATTCTGAGAGGTTAAATATCAACTAAAGCATGTCAAGACTAAGATGCGACCCTGTGTCTTCAGATCTTAGATTCAGTGTCCTCCCCAGTACCCAATGCTACCTCCCTATACAAAGGTTTGGTCAGCCAACGCCTCACAAGGTTGACCTTCTGGGTTTATTTTTCCTTGATTTATTTTTATTTAAATTGTGACAAGAAAAGGCTTCTGAAATAAAACTGGTCCTGACAAAACTGTGAATAACAAAACATGGTATCTTCTTTTCTGTGTCCTCTGTCATTTGCCAACTTGTCCAACCATTGCCTCCATGGTCCTTCCCCCAGCCCCATCCCCCTGAGATTCCCATGTAATGCACAGTAAGAATCCCATTCCATCAGGGCTTACTGGTGACGTGACCCCCTCATGACTTAATCTCCACTCCCCTTTTAGCCCCTCCAGATTATGCACATAAAGGATGGTTCTCTAAGAAAACTATCTCTGTGAAGGCTAATACTATAGACAGGGCCTTGCCAACATGGAAAAGAAGATGGAAGAGAAAATGATTAGCCAACTGAATGCGCGGGGACAGGCAGCCTTGGGTGCCTTTATAACGGGGCTTTTCTTCATGCCATGAAATCCATGTATGAGTCAGGCTGTCCAATAATTGTGGGTGGGATAACCTAGAAGCAGGGGAAGATGTAGGAGGCACTAAGACTGGGAGGGAGAGTGGGCTGGTCTGCTGGCTGAATAGATGGAAAGGATGACTTCTAGACATGACAGCAGAAGAGGCAGTAGTCAGATATAGGGCAGGGGATCGGAGAAAGGAGAAAAAAACAACTTTGTATAAATAACACATGCTATAAAGAATTAGTAGCTGTATTCTATGTAAAGCATACATCAATTGGGAAGGAAAATGTTAAGACCACTGTAATTAATAGAAAAAGGATACAAACAGATAATTTGCCAAAAAAGGAAAAGTGTTATGTAATAAATATCTAGGAAAATAACTAACTTCTCTAAAAAAAATCAATTTGAATAATTGTGAAATACCATTCAAACTTCCTAAAATACAAAAACAAAACAATCTTGGTTCTTTAAAATAATGCTTCTGTGTATTGCTGGTAATAATGTGAATCATTTAAATAGTTTTGGAAAGTAACACGGCAATGCACAGCAATGACAAAACATCTCATACATTTTTATCTATTAATTTCACTTCTAGAAATTAAGAATAATTTAAATATAGAAAAATACATTAAGGTGTTAATTGAAGCATTATTTATAATGGAGAAATAATCTAAATATCCAAGCACTAGACATATGATTAAAGTATACATTCCCCCCCAAAGAAATATTATGCAGCCTTTTATAATGCTAATGATAAATATTTAAAGTTATGAAAATATTTAATATGGAAGATAATTCTAATAAAACAATTTAGATAAACAAAATAATTATAGTAATCTCTTTATAATTGTCTAAAAGATATACATGGGTAGAAAAGGAGTAGAATGATACTTGACCAAAACAAAAACATTTTGATTGATTGACGATGTCATTGTCAGTAATTGTTCAGATTTTTCCATGGAGTGCTTCATTCATGCTGATGTAATACTTTGGCCCATAAAATACGTAAAGCCTATATTGCATTATACTTTTGCTAAATACCACTTACGTAATTTACTCAATTATATTTTCAGAATTCGTTTGTATTTTGGGTCAGGATTAGGGTGACCAGTCACCCCAATTTGCCTGAGTCTGAGGGAGTTCCTGGGACTCAAGACTTATGGGATAGGAACAAAAAGAAGTCTTGGCAAACTGGGAGGAATTGGTCATCTTAAATATAACAAAAATTTAAATTTTTCTTTTGTCTTTCTAAACCTAGTGTTTTATTCATGTATCAAACAGTGGTAAGACAATAACATCTTTGTTATTTGCTGTTAATAGATTTTGACAAGCATAATATGGTTATTTTTGGTTTTAAACGACCTTTATTTTCTATTTAAATTACTATCATATTTTAAAATTTGTAACCACGAAGCTGCCTTACATACAGACCACTGCAAGAAAAAATAGCACTGGAACGGCCAAAGGACATCACATGCAGTGTTTATCCTTGAAAACAGATTCACTGGTGGACACTGTGGCTATTCTGAAGGGGGGAAAACAAACAAAAAACAGCCCCAACAAAGCCTTTCCAACGTTTGCTGCTGAATCATGACCCTGGAGTTCATACTGGACTCTTTAAGGCCAAGTGACTTTGCTCTGCCTACTCTCACCTCTAGTACAACTCTCCCCATTCACTGGGAACAGTTTTTTTTTTCTCTTAATAGTCAAAAAAAAAAAAAAAATCCTATTTGTTTGTTGCCACCCACTTCTAAACTGCTTCTAATTTAGCATCTTAGAAATCCGTTTGAAGGAAACTTTTCAAAAAGATTCTCTGAAGAGAAAACATATTATTCCATTCAGGTTTCTTAGTAACAATATAAAATAAAGCCAATCCAGAAAGTTTCTAAGTATGAACACTAATTACTGTAACACATCCACCCATCACTAAGGCTCTGGGGCTGACTGTAGGTTTGTTGAAAGCATCTTCCCTTGAATCTCTGCATGATTTCAAGGCTTCCTCCTTCCATTACTTCATTTTTCTGGGTAAATTTCCAAGAATGGATTTAAAAGTGGGCACCAGCATACATTTTCTAAGGTGCATCCGATTTGATCAGTATTAGAAACTGAGTCACTTTCTATCTGAATGAAAGCGGATGTAATAGTTAAAAAGGTTTTGTTCTTTTTTTCCAGAAGTTAAGTGAATTAGCATTGCTATTTCGACATAAATTAATTGTCACTTTTCAGGGCATGTCAGTTTATTCTCCATCTACTATGTGTACACGTTCCTAAGACCTTATAGTATTTAATGAAGAGATCCTTTTTAAGTATTGATAGCCACAAGAAAATTATTCCATGTTTGATCTGTGTAAAAGAATCAAAGTCCAAGATCTTTGAATGGAACTTAGAATAAAAATGTAATTAGGTTACATCCCTAAAGTCTGATATATCTTTAAACAAGACTGCAAATGAAACTTTATTAGAGCTTCAAATGAATTATTTCCTGGCCTTTTTTTAAAATTCATTTTCTTCCCCTTCTCTTTCATGTCTGTGTTACTGACATGGCTGCTTGTATTTTACCTGTCTTTTTCAGGGTGTTTTAATTATTTACTGCTTAACGAGTAGCAGGGAGAGGAAGTCTCGTTCAGAGGTGCCTGCTCTGCAGCAGGTTTCTGTTTTTCAAAGCTTTGCAAGGAGATCTTGAATCGCTACCCTGAGCCTGCAGTTCTTGCCCCACTGAATAAACTGTTCTGGAGGCAGTGTTTCCTCTGACTCTCTGAGAAGAGGCACCTCCCCAGAAATAGCTCCTCAGAGGTACCACTGACCGAGAGTGACAGGGCTGTTGGGTGAATGTTGGATGAAGGGTGCTGTTTCCAACTAGTGTCTTAAAACTAGTGTCTTTAAATTTGAATAAATGACACTGTTCCATATTATTTCAGCTTTGAAGCATTCCATATAACAGGCCCATCCAGATATGGCTCCAAATGGCAAACCTAAAAAAAAAAAAAAAAAGATAAAACAGCATGAAGAGTTACTGAGCATCCACAAAGCCCCAGGCACACCGCAGGGTTCCCCTACAGCTGTTTGAATGCCCCTTACAGCCACACCCTGAGGTTGGCTTGCTTCTCCTTGTTTCTCAAAGGAAGGGTGGGAATGGTCCAGTTACATCATGGTGTTTGAGGTTCAACCTTGGTCTCTACCTTTAAGTCAAACTTTGGACAGTTTCCAAAAGGGGTCACACTTTGACCAAGTAAAGCCATCACGAGCTTTAGGCATCAGCTCTGCCACCTACTTGGTATGTGAATTTAGGCAAGAGAATCCCTAAGGCTCATTTTCTTCATCCCTAAAATGCAGATACCATTATCACTTATGTGTGGAATTGAAAAAAAAATAAAACCAACGAATGAAGATAACAAAACAGAAACAGACTCACAGATACAGAGAACAAAGTAGTGGTTACCAGTGGGGAGATGGAAGCAGGGAGGGGCAAGATAGGGGTAGGGGATGAAGAGGTACAAACTACTATATATAGAATAAATAAGCCACAAGGATATATTGTATAACACAGAAAATACAGCCTATTATCTGTACTGTACTATATAAATTATCTACAAAAATTTTGAATTATTTTGAACTGAAACTAATGTAATATTATAAATCAACTATACCTCAATAAAAATAAAACTTTTTGAATAAAACATAAATTCATATATATATCTATGCATGTGTATATATATCAGCTACTGTCATTCCAGGCACATAGTAAGTACTCCACTAATATTATTTTTCTCACCCTATACTCACCTAAAATGATTACTTACAGTTAGTTAGGGTTTTTTTTCATTTTTCAGTTTTATTAAGTAAAATTGATTCCATTTGACTGCACATATACAATATATTGCATGTAAATATGTATATACAATATACTGCACATTTAAAAAAATTTACATATATGTACTCTTCATTGTTTCTAAGAACAGTTTAGAGCTTTAGCTTTTTAAACTTACAAAGTTATCAAAGGAATAAAGCCAACCACAAAATAAGAATCAACAAAATGCAGTAATCCAATCATAAAGGACAGTCAAACGTGCTTACACATATTCAAAAAAATCAATCATCTAAGTTATAAATAATAAGTAGTTCATTTGTATCCTTTTTGTTGAGGTTCCCCGTATAGGTGATATCATATGTCATTTTTCTTTCTCTTTCTGGCTAGGTTTTTTATATTCAAACAGTTTTTTAATATTCAAAAGTTAGGTTTTTTAATATTCAAAATTATCATCTGCTTATTATCAATCAAAACAATGATGTATAAGGGAAAATTAATACCCTTCACATTTACCTCCATCTTCCTTAATAAGATGAGCAATACTAGTATTTCGGTATATATGCTCTACACCTTCCTCTTTGCTCATATAAACATACAGGATATACAGTCAGAACGTGGTTTATTTAAAATCATGAGCAATGTATACTTAAAGCAAGAACTACGTTATTGATTAAGTCCAGAGCAATATAATTCATTAGTTGATCTAATGTCAGTATTGACTTTATTCCTCCTCAGATTTTTATGCTTGTCAACACTTTTTACTTATTATTTTAAGATGAGGTGGAAAGCTCTATAAGCTTTTTAATGGCTAGTATTAATTTCCTATTTTTTATACATTATACAAGTGTTTTACCTTTTTGAAAATTATTTGAGTAATTTTGATACTGCCAATTATGAACACTTAAGAGCAAAGCTGACTCATGCTTAATCCTCAGAAAACACTTGGAGGGAAACTACTGTCTGAGGTTTATTATGACACGGAGCAGTCAAGTCTGGGCACCGTTTCCATCACTGACCACAATTCAGCTATCGAAAATCAGAAACAACAACAATTAGAGGGGGAGGGTATAGCTCAGTGGTAGAGTGTCTGCTTAGCATGCAGGAGGTCCTGGGTTCAATCCCCAGTACCTCTGTTAAAAAAGATAATAATAAAATAAATAATAAACCAAATTAAAAGATAAATGATGTGAAATTTTTTAAAACAATGGCAATTAATAACAGCCCTTCCAGAATATTTTAGAGGTCCAGGAAAATTTTCTGGAATTTAAAAATTAACTTACTAGTATTGCCAACACTGGGGATAAAGCCCTTGGTGAGTTTTCCCCACACCTGCCTTCCTGTCTTCCTATGATCCTTTTCATTGTCTCGTTTAGTGACCTATCCTCTTTAACAGAATAAGAGTAGCGTTCCTATAATGTCCATCTGAAATCTTTGCTCAAAATAATGAAGGATTTCGTTTTGTAAATAGCACCTTAAATTTCTTCTAAGTGTCCCAAAGTAGCTGCTCAAAAGGTACAGGCACATTTTCTCCCCAGTTCATTAGGGATGCTCCTGAGTTACAGAAACAAAATCTGTTTTCCGGCATTCCATTTTGCAGTGGTGTGCGGTGGGTGATAGTACTGAACAAGTCTCCCCTGACGAGAGGCAAACCTCTGAAAGTGATAGTTTCCATTGGGAAGCATGACAAGCCCTTAATATTTCCGCATGTATAGTGCCGTTATAATTATCATAATTGAATGTAAAAACCTAAAGATAATATAAATTGTTTGCAGTTAAACGGAAATGGAAAGCAATGTCTTTGTTTTTACAAAAGGGCCATAACATTTTTCTCATTTTGCTGCTGTTCAATATTGCTTCTAGCAGATTTTATGTCTACATTGTACAGAACAGTAACTTACTGCCAAAGATGTCCAGTAGCTCCAGATTAAAATGTAATACAATATACATAAAGCTTTATTGTTCCTTTAGGTTGTTGTTTTAAACCAAAGTGGAATATTGCCTTAAATTCTTCAACAAATCTGCACAATTTACAACTAAATATGCTTATGACTTATACCAGTGCTGCTGAAGAAATAGGCTTTATGGACCTGTCAAATTATTTTCATGCAATTGTTTCTGTAACATTATTTTTACTGGCAAATGTACAAGTTGATAGAAAAGGAAATAATTAGCTACTTTCAGAACTGCTGATGCGTGGAGCTAAAGCAGGCCAGCCCGTGCATCTTAGATTGTGACATTTTAAATTACCTGAACAATATCGGAGCATCTTTGGACATAATTAACACCTTGTCTAATTAATGTCAGATTTAAACAGTCATACTTTATTTGTGAAATATTATTTTATTTCAAACTTGCCTTCACCCTTATTATATTGCAAACTTTAGATTTGTGTGCTGTTTTCTTAAGTGGAGCAACTTCTTTCTTTTTTTCTTTTTCCTTTTTTCTTTTCCCTCCCCCTTCAAGTAATCAATGCACTGCTGAATGAGTTCATTTTAATGCACTCAATCATGCCTCTAATGTTCGTAGCTTACGGGCGCAAGCATCAGTAATGCAGGAATGTTATATGGCTTTAGTTTGGGCCATTTCATAAAATATTCATGGAATCAAAAATGTGCATCAAAATAGCGGCTGGGAGAATTACATTTATGTTCCTGCTTTTATGGCAGCTTCACATTTAAACCCATTTGTGTTAATATCTAGTCAATCTTCCTACTTTAAAAAAAAAAAAAAACTAAAATGGGAGAGATCATATACATTCTCCTTTGCTTAATATTTGTTCTAGACATCTGCTGTGATACAACAAATATCTGTAAACTTTCAGAGATGTACAGGGAAGAGGGGTAAGCTACAATTTGGGCGATACCCAAATGTATGAAATCTTATTTTCTCTACATAGTGTTTGTCTTAACACCCTACCAAGCATTCTGCAGTTCACAACATTGTTTGGGTTTTGTTTGTATTTTTTAATACATGGCTGGATGTCTTGTTTATATGGGCTTTAGTTAAAGTGAAACTCCTATGTAATAGTTTTATTTTAAAAGTACACTTTGTTTTAGGTGAAAAACTATCAATGCATGCCAACGTCCTTATTGTTCATGTAGATGTCATATAATTTTAAAATATAATTTTAAAAAATGAAACAAAACAAAAAACTTGAGGCTTAAGCCTCTTCTATTCATACCTGGATTCTTGTTTTACACAATCATTGTATAATTGTGAAAAATGATTGTTTTATACAATCACTGTGTGTGTCTTTTAAGATGTGTTTTCTGGTGCTACCTGATGTTATTGAGAAAAATTGATTACTGCTGGTATTGGTGGAATGCCACCTTCAGTCACTCCCACAAAACATCTTGGCTCCATTTTCTTCCTTGATTCACTTGAAATATTAGTGAATTCTCTAGAATTTTGCTTAGCATAGAATCATGCATTTCAGGTACTTAGCTGAACAATAGTTGGTATGTCTTCCTTGTCACAGCTACTCCTGTGATCTTTGTTATTCATAGGGATAATGAAGATTTGCTGATAATTCTTGGTGCAACAAGATAAAGGTCAGGTGCCCTCAGGAGACTTTTTGCATCTGTGAATGTGCCCAAGGCCTTCTCTTTTCTGTTTTCAGTAAACTTGTATTTTTGTGAAACTTTGATATAATCATTCTTCTTTTCTCTGCTCTCTTTCTCAGTGAAAAATAATGGTAACACTTGAGAAGTCCAGAGAAGGAAAGTTATCTAGGCACTTGTCCTTCAATGAGATTGATAGTGGAATCTGGAAATCTTGCCTGGTTCTGATATATTAAAGTTTACCTGGTAACAAAGGGCACAAAACATAGGAACATGCTGAAGAAGATCTAAAGGGAAGCTATGAGCCAAATTTGGAAATCTGATCTATGATCTTAATTTATATTTACATTTAGCTTTGTCAAAATGATCACTAGATTGATGACTTTTTATAATATCTCAGGCATATGAAATTTAAAAATTTCAGGTAAAACCAGGAGGCATCATGTCTTAATAAATATCCAGTCTTAATATGGATATCAGCCATTACTGAGGAAGTAAGAGAATCTTTAAAATCCTATTCACAGTTGGAAATATAAATTGGATGGAAGTTATTTCATTGTTAATCATGCTTAAAGGGAAATCCTTGCATATTTAAATTACTATGCTCTCTTCATAGTATAGATATATTTTAATATTTTCTAATCAAATATTATGCCATATTATAATATGTTCTTTCAGATTCTGACCAGCCTTTAGAAATTGTAGCCAAGCCATTTGTGTGCTTATTTGGACCGACCCTTGCTGGCTTATTTACTGACCTATTTGCCACCAAATAATTTTAGAAATGATCCCCTACAGCTCAGAGGCAATGGAAAGCTCTACTTCCTCTGAGTAGGGATTTTGGTTTAAATCAGTGCTGATCAGTATTCCCAGGGACCTCATCTGTGGCAAAGTGGTTAAGGAAGGGGACATGAAACCACAAAGAGCTGGATGTGACCACAGGTGACCAGGTATGGGGCACTGAGTCATTCTAGGTGCCCCCTTCCCATGGATGTCACCTCACAGGTCAGGTTAAAGTGGGGAACTTTGCCGTAGGCTGCAAAACTGGTGGTATATCAGACTCCTTCAGAAAGACCAGTCAGAAGCGCATCACTGGCTGGTATCTGTTCTTTTATGTTGGAGGTTCTTGTGATCGCCTGAGTAGAGTCACAGAATTATAGAACTGGAAGAGACTAGAAATCACATAACTCAAGCGTTGTGTATAACTTGAGAGATTTGTGTCCAGAGAATGCAACTTACTCCACCTAAGCTTCTTGACTGGTACCCGATGTGGTAGAACCAAGCTGTATGGGGTTTTGGTGATCCGAGGTTTAAATCCTAAACAAGCACCTTTTTTTTTTAATCAATTTGAGTCATTTGATGTCTGTGAGCCTCAGTTTCCTCTTTGGTGTAAGAATAAAAATTGTATTTACCAGTTTGGGGAAGGTTAAATAAGATCATATATCGGGCATTTTGATTAGTACCCAGTAGGGCTTCAGGAAAGACTAGGTCCTTGTTCCTTTTACCGGAGCACCTTGGACTAGGCTCCTTCCTCATGGCAGACCTCAAGCAGGTCCTTCTGAGAGCTGAACTTTGCCTAATAATCATGAACTAAGCAGTGTACTAATACCAGTCCCCAGTGCTCAAGCCAAAAATCAAACTCAACTGCAAAGACTATTTCTCAGTCATTCCAAGGCCCCCTTCCATAGTAGCCGACTGAAATGAATGTCCCAAGAACCTCTCTTACCTCATTCCAGGAGGCCTAATGGCATCCCTAACACAGAGAAAAGTCTGGCTTATTTGGAATACAGAGACTTGGTCCCCACCCTTCTCCCCCCTTCCCCACCTCCAGCCCACTCCTCATTTCCTCCACCTCTCCTTTCCCCGCTTTCTACCCTCCCCTCCCCTTACCTCCCTTTCCCCCATGTGAATCAAATCTTGGACACGGCTATCAGTTCTCAGATACTATTTACATCATTATACCTTATTTGCATCTCATTGTAATTAGTTGGGTTATCCAGAGCTTCATCTCCTGGCTCTCCTCCTGGAATTCTTAGTGACTCTGTTATTTTATAACACACCTTTGGACCCTCTTTCCATATGGTTACTGTGTGTGACCACAGATGCCGTTAGCCCTTTCCTAGTCTCCTTATAGTCCCAATTTTTTCTGGGACTATCTTGTTTATTCACAGTTCCCTGTATCCACCCGTCCCTATTCATATGGCGAAAGAGAAATATGTATCTGTATTTTATGAATAGATGGATGCTGGCAAAAAAAAAAAAACTCTCATATACATCTTCCCAGGGATGCAGAGCTATACTTTACAGGCAGAAATATAGTTAACAGAGGAAACATAACATATAACACACATATACTTCAATGCATCATTCGAATTTTTAAAAAGAAACGAGGGTCATGGTTATTTGGAGAAAGGTGTTTCTGCTGAGAGGTGCTGCAGGAGAGAGGTGAAAAACTATGCCAGCTCTTGTAGGAGGTAAGAGAAAAATTGTCAATTAAATGTGAGGATAGACAGTGAACTTCCACCTTGAGTATTTGTAGCAAAATGAAAAAGGATGGGGCATTATTTTAAAAAATAGTTTCTGTTATATATTTCTTTTTTTTTACAAAATGAGCATATGTTGATGCTAGAAACATTAGAAAATGCCGATAATCAGAAAGAAAAAAAGAAAAGTAGAAAAGAAACCACCCATCGCCCATATAACACTGATAATGCTTTGTCCACGTTTCTGATGTTTTTCAGTATTTTCACTTATCATAAGCACCTGTCCATGTAATGAAATATTCTCCTATAATACTTACAGCTTTGTAGTCTTTTATCACGTGAAAATTTCATAGCACAAGTTCATAAACAGCTCAGCAGCACACACCTCCCTCTCTCTATGAATCTTTGTCAGTATGCCTTCCTTCTGCATGGGGCTAAGACTGGCCATGTCTTTACTGAATTTTTTTTTTTTAATTGAAGTACAGTCAGTTACAGTGTGTCAATTTTTGGTGTACAGCATAATGTCCCAGTCATGCATATACATACATATATTTATTTTCACATTCTTTTTCACTAAGTGTTATTACAAGATACTGAATATAATTCCCTGTGCTATACAGAAGAAATTTGTTTTTCAGCTCTTTACTGAATTTTTGTACGGATTATTTGATGATCATACACCTCTGTTTGTTGTGTTCCTTTGAAAATACTATTTTTATTTATGCGTACTTTTTGAATATTTATTTTGATAGCTAATTCAGTGCAAAAATTGGGAGAAATTATATGCAATAGTCATGGCAATGGCTGTAGTATCCTAGCATGTCCAACTTATAATAGCCAATGCATCCTATTTGAGGAAATACACTGAGCCTTGTATGGACTACATAAATTAACTTAATCAGTCATGATAATATTGTCATAAGGACTCAAGTACATATTCTGCAGGAGGAATATGTTGTGTTTAAAGAAAGGAAAAATAGTGGCTGTATTTCAACTGGCCTGTGGATTTTTAAAAAATATGATCACTATGCTAACTGATACCAGTAGCTGTGTTCTTTGAGTGCCTACTCTGTATCAGACATTGAGCATGTATTAATTCATTTCTCACAGTAACACCTTAAGTGATTATACTATAACCCTATCTGCAAAAGAATTAAACTCAGGCACAGAGAGGGTAGTAATGAGCCTGAGGCTAAACAGCAAAAAGGATAAAGCTGGTATAGGAGCTTAGGCTGTCTGCTTGGAGCCTGTACTCACTCTTAACTACTACTGTTGGGATGCCTAGATGTAAGTGCTTTCCCAGTTAATTACAGTTAGGTAACTCCAATACCATGAAAGAGAATTCACATTACAGGATTTTGTAAGCATTTCCACAAGGCAACTCACAAGTAAAACAATCTACAGCATGGAACTGCGAACTACTCTCCCCAAAGTGTGACTGCTCACATTTCAAGGAATTCCATGACAACGTTAATTTAGAATTTTGGCTTTGAGAAGATATATTTTGGACTATATTATAACATGTAATTCAGAAAAGCAGTTAAGTCACATTTTAATTATTTAAAATTAAACAGGGTATACAGATGCCTGTTTGCAAATTTCAGTCAAACTTTGAGAAGAGATTTAAAGATCCATGATATTTAAATTTGCAGTTTGTAGCAGATACATCCTTTCTCAATATACCTGAATTCTCCTTGAGAATGAAGAATCGCTGTCTGTTGGGAAAGCAGTGGAGGACAGTGGTTTAGAGCACGGGCTCTGGCATCAGACTGCCCGGATCTACTAGGCCACTAGACATGCAATCGTGGGCAAAATTCTTAACCTAACTCTCCTAGAAAGTAGAATCATAACAATCCCTATTCTGTAGGACTAATTTGAAGATTAAAAGTGAGAAATACATGTAAAACACACAGCACAGTGCCTTGTATATGTATAATGATAAATAAATATTAGTTAATATGATTGCTAATAATTATTGCTGGACCATCTCTAAAGATGGGCAATTCTCATCAATTTCGACTAGTCCCGGTATATCCCTCTAGCAGGTGTCCAACCAAAATCAGTGCTGAATCTGTGGTCCAACTTGAGATAGCTCCTTGCTCCACTTCTTCAGCCTTAGAAATACTTGACTGCAGTCCTTAGTTCCCCTGCCTTTTGTAGTAAAGTGCAAGATGTATGCAAAATAATTGAAAATATATTCTGGCCTGTGGTTTGCGTTTATGAATGGCTTTTATTCTTCAGGTCAGCTTCTGGAAGCGGCGGAGCATTATGAAGCCTTCCATCAATTGACGCAAGGGCGGATATGGCAAGACGAGACAGGCCACTTTCTCAACTTGTTGGCCTGCGAGAGTCTCCTGAGGACCTACAGATTACTCTCAGACAAAATGCTGGAAAATAAAGAATACAAACAGGCCATCAGAATTCTAATAAAAGCTTCTGAAATAGCCAAAGAAGGTGGGTAGAAAAGAGCACTCTCTCGTTGCTGCCTTTAATGGGCAGACACTGCTTCTCCCAAGAGGGAAGTAAAAATCGTCAAGTGTTTGGGTGATTATTTCCTATGAAATGCAGAGACAAATGCCATCAATATCCTTTCAAATTTCACTGTAAAACAGAGGTGCCTTAGTGCTGACAATGAGAAATCCATTAGTTTCTTGAAAGCTTTATCTCCAAAATTGCAACCCTCTGGGAGTAATGTTATAAAACAATAAACCCCTAATGAGAAGGTAAGGTCATTTGCAAAAGTTAAGAGTGTGTGTGTGTTGTGTGTTGTGTGTGTGTGTGTGTGTGCTTAAGGTCATATGTTTCTAACAATCTGAGAGACCTTTCACTGTTTGTCAATTCCATATTGTCAGGTAATAGAGAGGCTATGATAAATATTTAGTTAGGGATAACAGAAAGTTAGAACTTAAATATATTTTAGACCCTTGACTGTCACAGTGTGTGACCTTCAGAGTGGCAGCATGAGCATCACCAGGAAGCTTATAAAAAATTCAGCCTCTCAGGCCCCACCCCAGATCGACTGCATCAGAATCTGAAGGTTTGCAAGATTCCCAGGTGATTTGGATGCACACTTAAAGCAGAGAAAACGTTTTTGTGAGAGCTGGTCACATCCTTAATATTCTGTATCATTTGCATATGTAAAAAATATAAAGAAAAAATTTGGAACATATACTCATAAGTTTTACTTTGTGAAATGAAAGGATATTTTGTTATCTCATAGTAATTTATTAATAGAGTAGCCTTTTTGTGAAGGAGAAAAACTGGAAGTTATGCTCTTCAACTAAAGTTGATTAGCTTGTGGATATATTTAATGGATTGTTTTACTGAGTAACAAATGGCTTTATTGGAGTAAACAGGACTGATTTTTTGGATTTGATTTTAATTTTTTTAAAGGGTGAAAGTAAAATCTTAGCTTATTCTCTCTATTACTTTGTAAAATAATATTAGTTGAAATACCCATAGGAAATCGCCCCCACTGAAAGACGTATCCCATTGAACGAACTGCTTTTGAGTGAAGAGTGATTTAGTACCTTCTCCAAAGGGGCACACACTGGCATAAATAGTTAGCTCTGAGATCAGTTTCAGCAGCTAACCTGAGTCAAGTGAAAAGTTCTGTGGCAGTTTAATGTAAAGCAATGTATCGATTAGGAAAATGTATTTCACTTTAGGTTCATATGTGCTAAATTGTAAGGCAGATCACAAAGAAAGCGAGATTCCTAGGGTCTCTCCCAACAGTTAGAGCCTGCCAGGCAGTCTTCTTTCTGAGAGCATCTCTCACTTTCCAAAGGACAGAGAGAATAGGAGAAAACGTACTTCTCATGCTGTCGTAATTTTTAGTATCTTTTAAAACCGATAAATATTTGTCTCCATATTTTTCATACAAGAAAGTACATAGGTTAAGGGATCACACAATATTTTACAGAGCTCTGAGAGCAACTGAAATGCTCTGGGACAGAGCATGCCTTTTCCCTGTTATCTCCTACTGCGGTCAGGGAACCTGAAGCAGCAAGCTGATGACTGCGTGGATAAGGTCTGCCTCCCACATTGGTTTACATATTACTTAAGGAGTACTGACATCCACTGTGGGCCAGCTCCTTTGTTTGGGCACGTCGGTGTATTGCACAAGGGTAGCACCAGCCGTACAGCAGTCTCATGACTCTATTCTATTATTTTCTTATTTTAATCACCATTGATGTTTAACATATTCACAAAGTTGTACAATGATGAACACTAACCCCGTATTCACTAGAAGTCATTCCCCATAACTTCCTTCCTCTCTCCTAGCAACCATTTATCTACTTTCTATCTCTTTGGATTTACCTCCTCTGGATAGTTTACGCAAATGGAGTCATATTATGTGTGTCCTTTTGTGTCCAGCTTCTCTCACGTAGCATCATGAGATTTCAAGGTTCATTCATCTTGTAGCATGCATCACTACTTGATTCATTTTTATGGCCAATTAGCACACTCTTGTATGGGTGTATCACATTTTCTCTATCCATTCATCAGTTGATGGGCATTTATGTTGTTCCTACCTTTTGTCTGTTACAAATAAAGCTACTATGAAAATTCGTGTACAAGTTTTCAGTTCCTTTTGTTGTATACCTAGAAGTGGAATTGCTGGGTCACATGGTAACTCTATGTTTAACTTATTGAGGGACTGGCAAAGAGTTTTCTAAAGGCACTGCCCCATCTTGCATTCCCATCAACAATGTGTAAGGATTTCAGTTTAGACACTTCCTCACCAGCACTTACTACTCTCTTTTTAGTATAGTCATCTTAGTAGGTATAAAGTGATAATCACTGTAGATTCATTTTACATTTCCCTGTTGTTTAATGATGTTGAACATCTTTTCATGTGCTTATGCCATTTGTGTATCTTCTTTGCAGAAATGCCTATTCAGAGTCTTTGCCCATTTTAATTGGGTTGTCTTTTTATTATTGAGTTGTAAGAATATTCTATATACTCTACATACAAGTCATTCATCAGATTAATGATTTGAAAACATCAGATTTTATTTTTGCTTTCTGATGGAATCCACTGAAGCAGAAGTTTTCAATTTGATAAAGTTCAAAATAACCTATTTTTTCTTTTGTTGTTTGTGCTTTCAGTATCATAACTAAGAACACTTCCACAAACCCAAATTCATGAAGATTTACTCCTACATTTTATTCTAAGAGTTTTATAGTTTTAACTCCTATATTTAGGTCTATGATCTATTTTTAAGACTCTGTGTGTGTGTGTGTGTGTGTGTGTGTGTGTGTGTGTGTGGTGTAAGGAGGGTCCAACTTCATGTTTTGCATGTGGATGTCCAATTGTCCCAGTACCAGTTGTTGAAAATGCTATTCTTTCTCAATAAACTATCTTGGGACTTTTTTAAAAATTGATTGTAAATGTGAGGGTTGTTTTCTGGACTCTTAATTCTACTGTGGTGAGCCTCATATCTGTCCTTATTCCACTATCACACATTCTTGTTTATTTTAGTTTTGTAGTAAGTTTTAAAATTGTGGAATTTGAGTCATCCAGGATTGTTCTTTTTCAGTATTGCTTTGGCTACTCTTCATTGCTTATATTCCCACATGAATGTTAGAGTTAGTCTGTCCATTTCTCCAAAAAGGACAGGTGGGATTTCGATAGGGATTGCATTGAACCTGTCAATCAGTTTAGGGAATATTGCTATCTTAACATTAAGTCTCCCAATTCATGAATATGGGTTTTCTGTTCATTTATTTAATTTCTTTTAAGGATGTTTTATAGCTTTCAGTGTATATACCTTGCTCTTGTTTTTATAATTTTATTTCTAATATTTTATTCTTTTTAATGCTGTTGAAAATTAAATTTTTCTTTCATTTTCAAACTGTTCATTGGGTGTAGAAATAAAATCAACTTTTGTATATTGATCTTGTATCTTGCAACCTTGATAAGCTCATTTATTAGCTTTGAATTTTTTGTGGATTCTTTAGGATTTTCTATATATAAGATCATGTCATTTGCAAGTATACTTTTACTTATTTCTTTCCGCTCTTGATGCTGAAGGGTGACAGACTATACCACCCCAAATGCCACTATGGCATAAGTACTTTGAGCTTAAGGTACTTGAAAAACAAGAGGCAAGAAGCCCATTCTAATCTCCCTTTTATTCCTGAAAATGGGAAATTAAAACTCCCATGTGCAGGATGCCCTGTATCATGAGAAAAGAAACATTCTTTGGGAGCCAAAGACAAGAGAATTCTGTACAAACAGATCTTGTTAATAAAAATCCTCAACTTCCTTTAACCTCCCTGCATTGTTTAGTTATTTTTCCACTATTGCCTATCTTTGTTAAACCCAATAATAAAGCATGTAGGTTTTAAACAGAATTGGTGTCAAAGGACATCTTTGTCTTCTTCCTGATCTTAGGGCAAAACTTTTAGCCTTTACCATTAAGTGTGATGTTAGCTGTGGGGTTTTTGTTGATACTTTTTAACAGGTTGAAGAAGTTACCTTCTACTCTGAATTTGTTGAGGGTTTTTATCATAAAAAGGGATTGAATTTTGTCAAATTTTTTTCTGCATCCATTGAGATGATCATGCAGTTTTTGTCCTTTCTGTTAATATGATATAGCACATGGATTGACCTGCATATGTTGAATCAACCTTACATTCTTGGGATAAATCCAGCTTGATCCTGGTGTATAATCTTTCTTATATGTTACTGGGTTGAATTTGCTAATATTTTGTTGAGAATTTTTGTGTCTATATTCATAATGGATACTTGACTATTATTTGTAGTTTTCTTTTCTTGTGATTTCTTTGGTGGTTCGATGTCAAATAATATTGGTTTCATAGAATTATTTGGGAAGTATTTTCTTATAATTTTTTGTAAAGTCTGTGAAGGATTGGTGCTGATTATTATTTTAATATTTGGTAGAATTCGCCAGTGGACCTATCTGGGCCTGGGGTTTTTTTGTATGTGGAAAGTATTTTGATTTCTAACTCAAGCTCTTTACTTGTTGTGGGTCTATTCACATTGTCTATGTCTTCTTGAGTCAATGTCAGTAGTTTGTATGTTTCTAGCAATTTTTCCATTTCATCTACTGTATCTAATTTGTTGGTATACCATTGTCCATAACAGTCCTTTTTTAGAAGCATTTTTATTTCTGTAAGGACTGTAGTGATTGCCATCATTCATCCCTGGTTTTCATTATTTGAGGACTTTCTCTTTTTTTCCCCTTGTTCAGTCTTGCCAAAGGTCTGCCAATTTTATTGACCTTTTTAATGAACCAACTTTTGGTTTTGTTGATATCCTCTATTTTTTTTCTATTCTCTACTTATTTCCTCTCTAGTCTTTATTATTTCCTTCCATCTGTTTGCTTTGGGTTTAGTTAACACTTCTCTCTCTCTTTTTTAAGTTTTTAAAAGTGAAAAGGTGCTTCTTATTTTTAAAAAGAGGCATTTATTCTCTTTTCTACCCCTTTTCTGTCCCTTCCCTAGTCCTAGTCTTATCCCCAGCACTCATAAACCTTCAACCTATAGCAGAGAAAAAGTAAGGGTTAAAATCCCCAGACTGAATCACTAGCATCATCAACCTACTGACATGAGATCTTGAGGGTATAATTCTCTGCAACAGATGAAGTTGCAGAGAAGAAAATAAATACTGTCACTGGCATTTGCCATCCTGTTTCCCCACAGTCTTCCCATTGAGCCATTGCTTCACAAGTGGTGACTCAGTGAATGCTGAGAGTGAATGCAGCATGGAGAATTGCAAGGTCCTGCTGACATCCGTCAAGGTGGGGATGCAGAGTTCAGAAATCTAAGGATGCTTACTTTCCAGAGATCAAAATGGAGGGTGGATCTGTCAGCATTTGCCTTAGCCAGGAGTTAGGTAACATTAAAAGCCAAAGACTTCCAAAAGTAGATAAAGGATAGTATTCTTTTTAAATGTAAGAACCTTCAGTGGTTCTTGTATGTATATTAGATTTGTATGTTATATTTAGTATATTAAACATAAATAAATAATGTACTTATTGGATGGTATGATGTTTGTCTTGTTGAACCATGTTACATATTTATACATTTTGATTTTGGAAAGAAGAATTTGATAATTCCCATGGATAAAACACATTACATAGAAATTAGGCTAAATTCATTGTGAAAAGGCGGTGAAAAGCATTGCCAGTCGTTAGCAAAGAACAATATGTTTGGATTTCAAAATGTGCATGGAATTTTGTACCAAGAAGCCAAGCTCTGTCAGTCCTTCTCACCCAAGTTTTAACCAATAGCTTTAAAATTGAACCTAATCAAAACAACAGTTACTTAATTTGCCAATTATCAGCCCTGTTAGAAACTGAGTGGATGTCAGTCTGTGTATGAGTGTTGGTGCACCAGGCAAGGTTGATACTCTTTACCAATTATTTCATGCATGTACTAACAGCTGTGCTGGATGACTACAGGATTCACAGGGTGGATCAGTATAGAAATTATATATGAATGTCAAAGTGATAATACTAGGTTGTGTATGTAGAGAGAAACTCCTTATAATTGTACTGCTAATGCACCTTTCTCTAACATCTGTGGTCCAGGTAAATCGTATTAACATTAGCCTTTTGATCAGTACACAGCTAGGTTTCAGGGATTGTTGATATAAGTCGTAGACTTTCTTATAATAACTTCCTATTGTCTTAAAAAGCAAAAATCCTGTTGGTTGTAATACACCAATTTCTTTAATACCATAATAATTCTTCTACACTTTGACTTTAGGAAATGACAAAAAGATGGAAGGAGAAGCTTGCTATTACTTGGGCTTAGCGCACTTGGCTGCTGGAGAGCATGAAACAGCATTAACAGTAAGTTCAAGTAGACTTTTCATCGCTGCCACTATGAATTTTTATTTCATTATATTGATTTTATTGTATGTTGTTACAAGGCCAGTGGAAGTGGGATGGGTCTGATATCAGGGTACTTATTTATAGAGACTAAAGCAGAATAGCAATATTCTAGAAGCATTAATAAATTGGTCTTATTGTTTATAGAAGATCATGTATAATCAAATACCATGAAGTGCTTTAGGATATATGAAAATTAACTACGTGGAGTAAAGTGACACCCCCCCAACTCCCATATACATCACCAAGGACAAGAGGAAGTGGGTTTAAATGACAGCAAAAAGTAAATAGTAAAAGAAAAAAATATAGTAAACTTATGATTTGTGAGATTTTTCATAGAAAAGATTGTGGTCAATAAGCAATAGAGTGAATTGCGTAGCTATGGACCTTTCATTTGTATTGGCGGGGTGGGGGGAGGGAGGGCAGCAAAGGTGTAGGGCATTGCTGGTCTCAATCTGAGAAGCAGCCTGCTTCATGGTAAAAATCAGTGTTTGCCTATTTTATGACCAAGCTTGGTGTGTTTGACTTAAAAACAAACAAACAAAAATATGTCAAGTACTATCTTTCCCATATTACAATGGAAATTATTTTTCTTTCATTCTTCTCTTACCTCTAATATATTGCAAGTGTAGCTTCCTAGTTCATTTCACATACATCTCATGTAATAATCCTATTTGATGCAGAGTATTGACTTTTTGTTCAGCTTTGAAGATCCCTTATTTGCTCTTTCAGATGTTCATGCTAAGTAGCATTCCTATAATTGAGCTAGATAGTTTTCCTCTATCACTCTGAACATTGGGTCATCATAGGAAACTTAGGTCTTCCCAGATGACTCTTCTGCTTAATATTTTTAAGTTAATGGTATGCATTTAGCAAAGCTGTGTTCCAGGTACCATGAGAAACAGAGAGTCCAACAAGATGCACACTTCCCTTTAGGAGCTAATTTAATGAAGGTGGCCAACTTGTAAACAACTATAATTCAAAGCAGGATGAGCAGGGGTTTTCTGAGTGCAGAAGTAAGAGTGGTTAGTTCCAACACTGAAGATCAGGGAGGTTTCATGAAAGAGCTTTTGAGTGGCAGGATTTCTACTGGGAGAAGGTATGAGAGTCAAGGATGATAGAATATTAGACACACACACATACACTCATTCAACATGAATGTAATCAGTGTGTTTGAGAAGCAATGAATTGTCATGTGCAAGATGAAGATATAGGAGATCAAGTAGGAAAATCAGGTCAAAACTAGCTGATAAATTCTCTCTCTAATGTGCACATAGCAAGCACATGGCAAAATAAATTCAAGCAAATACAATAGTGTTTACACTGAAAAGTAAATCTTCCTTCCACCTTTATACTCATTCTCACAGTTCTTTTCTCAAAGGCAAATATAGTTACAAGTTTCTGGTTTATCCTTCCAAAAATATTCTTATATATGCAGGGCATATAAGCACATACACAGGTGTCCATTTTGTTGTTTACAGAATAGTAGCATTTTATACACACTGTTCTGCACCTTGAGCTAACTCCTTCCATACTAACGCATATACTGAGATGCCTCGTTTTAAAAGCTACTCATGATATCCCATGGTATAGTTGGATACCATAATGGATTTAACCATCTCCTGTTGGTGGGCATTTAGGTCATTTCTGATCAGTTTTTATCACCGAGGTTGTAGCATTGAACGGCTTTGTGCCAAAGTGAGAGATGCGCTACAGAATAAATTCCTAGAGGTAGAAATTCTGTGTCAGAGACCAGATGAATTTAAAAATAAATTTATTTTTATTCTTAATCTTCTCTTCAAAGAAGCTTCACAGTTTTACATTCCTACAACAATAAATGAAAGTGCCTGCTTTTTCATGAGCTATTTCTATCTTTAGGAAAGTAAGCATATATATATAATACGTGTTATTAATATTTTTCCTGGCCATTGCTTTTTGATCTTATTATGAAATTTTTCCACCCTGAGCTTTTAATTATGTATGTGGCCAAATTTATCAACTTCTTGTATGACTTCTGGACATTCTTAGAAAAGCTGTATTCATTCCAAGATTGTATTTTTAATCTTTTAGAAGGTTGGAGGGTCTGGAATGCTTTGTTGAAGAGTATGAAGCTCATTTTTTAAGCAGTGTGGGATTTTGGATGACTTTGATGAGGCTGGTGACAAGATCTCATTAATTTACTCCCAATTGTTTTTTGAGTATCTTCTGCATGACAGACGGCATTCCACGCACTGGATCTAAACTCGTTTTGGAAGATAACGTTAGTGGTACAGGATAGTCTAGCATGAATGGATTGAAGAAGCAATACTTGACATCCAAGTAACAAAATTTTCCTTTCAGAAAAGTATTGAAATTGTTTTTCTGGAGGTAAGGAGGCCATAAACCAAATGTGAATCTCCCATTCATATGAATTATGTGACCTTGGGCAAGTCCCTTAAACTCTCTTAAGTCTCAGTTGCCTCATCTATACAGTGGACTACTAAGTACTCTGCTTTTGGGGTGTTTAATGGTGGCCTTAAAAAGAGTTGTCCACTTTCTAATCCCTGGAACCTGTGAATTTTACATTAGAAAAAGGGTCTTTGCCGATGTAATTAAGTTAAGGATCTTGAGATGAGGTGATTATTCTGCTAGATAATTGGGGTGGGTTCTAAATCCAATGACAAAGATTCTTATAAGAAAAAGGCAGAAGGAGGTCTGATACAGACAGAAGACAAGAAGACACTCACACGGAGGACAAGTCCACGTGAAGATGGCGGTAGAGACTGGAGCTGCAGTGCCACAAATCAAGGAATGCCTGGAGCCACTAGGAGCTTGAAGAGGCAGGAAGGATTGATCCTACCCCAGAGAGAACACGGTCTTACCAATCCTTCAATTTCAGAATAGCCTTCAAAGCTATGAAACAATCAATTCCCTTATTTTTAAGCCATTGAATTTGCCTTGATACTTCAGTTTTAGGAATCTAATACATAGGGCAATTTAAAAAGCTAATTTATATAAAGTTTTAAAAGAGTGCCTTCCTGGTGTAGAATAAACTTTTGATAATTATTAGCTTTTATTATTTTTACACTAACCTAACCAAGTCTCTGGGCTTTAGCAGTAGTAGTGACGATGGAGGGAAGTAGTCAGTTGATAGTGATGAATGAAAAAGTTGTAGGGCCAAGCTGGATGACGGAGTTACAAAGAAGAATAAGCAGTGTATCCAAGGAGGCAGAGGAAAACCAGGAATAGATGATGGCATATAAGCTAAGGAAGCTGAGCTGAGTGTGTCTAAAAGACAGACATGAACACAATCCTTCTGCCTCCTACCCCAGGTTTTGCCCTGGAATGAAAGAACTCCTTGCAGATATTTCCAGTGAGATCTCAACCGCCCTCCCCTAGGAAGGTACCTTGGTTAGAGTCAAGGTTGGTTCATTCTTGTCCTTTACCTCTCCAGCCAGGGTGGAGGCTTTGGAAAACCAGGCTGGCCATATTCCAGGACTCGGCTCCCTACTACCATCAAGAGTAGACTTTGCAGGTGGGAAGAACTAGGGGCTTTCTTCAGAGCCTAGGTCTTGCTTGAGGCAGAATATTGTTGCCTTTTTGGAACACCGCTCACCCACAACTGAGGGCTCGCAGGAACTAAGCATAAAACTTGAGCCAGACTCGCGGACAGAGCCGAGGGGCGAATGAAGGATCCATTGTCCTGTCTGGATACAAGGTGCCAAGAGCAAAACTGAGAAGGCAGCAGCTGTAAAACAGGAGTCAGGAAAGAAGTACCAAGGAGTCACCAAGGAATGGGAAATGTGGACAGGCTGTGGATGGGGTGGAGATGGACACAGAGCAGTTGGACCTGATTCGAGGCGTGGAGATCTTTCGGCTCAGGCTGATCTCAGAGGCCAGAGTGTTCTTGCTGTTGCACTGAAATCGAGTCCCACAAAACCTGACATCTTGCTTTGATTTCAGATTGAAGGCCACATCTTTTCATTCTCCCTAGCATCCTACTTGAGCCACTTTGCCCTGCTTTCTTTTGGAGATAAAAGGACATTCTTCAGACTTTCATTTGAATCTTCTTTCACTTTTTGGGGGAGGAGGCAGAGGAGAATGGTAATTAGGTTTGTTTGTTTATTTATTTATTTACTTATTTAGTTACTTAATGGAGGCACGGGATTGAACCCAGGAACTCGTGCATACTAGGCACACACTCTCCCACTGATCTACACCCTCACCTCCTCCTTTCACTTTTTCGTTTCTGGACCTGGTGAAGGTGATCATGTTACATAGTGATCTATTCTCTGTTTGTAAACTACAGCCTGTCTTTCCATCTGAAGCATGGCTTCTAGTTTACAGGATGTCTATTAGAAACCCGCACCTTATTTAGTGAATATGTTATTTAAAAAATTACATGATTAATTAATAAACAGATACATTCTCCGATTTATTGATTACATATCTGCCTGGTTATCTAATCACACAGTAAAAATTTAACATATAAAAAAAGAATTTTTCTTTTAAAATCCTTTTTTTATCCTACTTTCCCACCCTGGGCAGTATTATCAACATTATCTTCATCTGTCTGAAAGCATTAGTGGTGTTTCTGTCACGGTGTGGCTGTGGAGAAAAGTAAGAAGCCCCCCAAATCAGCTTCATCATGTGGGGATCAGATTCGGCATTTGCCTTTCCCAATTCAGTCTATTTTTAATTTTCATCATCAATTCTGTACAGGTTTTATTCTCTTATTTGTATTTTAGGTTTATGATTTGGAATGTTCTCAGATTTTCAGTTTCTTGCCCTTAGATTCAACCACTTCCTCACAAAAAATTTTCCCATCCAATAATGTTGTTCATCTATTTAAAGATTTTTATGTGACTTTTTTTCAAAGAAACTTGGCTTATGAGAAACCTGTCACAAGTAAATATTCCTAATGAATGGTTCTGATGATTTGAGACAGAAGGGACTCTGAAATTTTGCTACAATATCTCAGTTTAAAGGCTTTCATTTATTAATGAATGATTAATACATGTAATAGAAGACTATGCTAACACATATATGAATAAAATTTGATCATCCATTCCTTGCTGATGAAGCAGTCTTTGCTGGATGATGGAATGGAGTTTAACTTAAAAACAAATAATGGATTTTTTAGGGCTGAAACACCTCCTAGTGAGGAAAGGGCATTTTTGTGGAGAGAAGCGGTAGTTACTCTGATAAACCTGTGCAGGAGGTCATGGACAGCCTGACATTTAAAGAGGGAAGGCTACCCTTGTATATCAGGTGCTGAGGAAGGAAATGGTGATTCCCTTTGGCCATCATCAATTTCGACCTGTAAATGTTCCAAGTAGAGTAAATTCTGAACTTTAGAAAGTAAATGTATCTCATGAAGTCCTCAGATTTCAAAGAGAAAAATACTTTACTAAAAATCACGGCCTTGTGTTCAAGGCCTTGTGCAAAGTTAGGCCAGCTCCACAAACAAATATTGCAACCATAAAGTTATCTGAGTGAAGTCAGTCAGACAGAGAAAGACAAATTTCATACGCTATCACTTGTATGTGGAATCTAAGAAAAAATGATACAAATTCTATTTACAAACCAAAAACAGACTCACAGACTAAACAAGCTATGGTTACCAAAGGGGAAAGGGCGGGGAGGGATAAATTAGGAGTTTGGGATTAGCAGATACTAACTACTATCTATAAAATAGATAAACAACAAGGTCCTACTGTATAGCACAGGGAACTAAATTCAATTTCTTATAATAATATATAATGGAAAAGAATCTGAAAAGAAAAAAAGTGTATGTATATGTATAATTCACTTTGCTGTACACTTGAAACTAACATTGTAAATCACCAGGATTCAATTTTTTTTTTTTAAAGGGAAAAATAGTTTGGGGAGGGAGCAGTGGAAAAAAAAGAAAAGAAATAGGACCGTCCTCTCTTAGTGCGTTGTTTTTAGGCAGGACTTTTCTTCCTCTCTAAGTACTCCATTCTACTTCCTAATTTTAGGAACATAAACTTTACTCAGTCTTCAGTACATTCAGTGAATTATTTTCTTCGCATTATTTAGCAATAACGTAGCCTATCAAAAATTATACTATGAAAGAAAAATTCATCCTAGTGATACTTCGTTTACTCTTATAATACACAATTCTTGTAGTAGTATTTAGTTATTCCATATACAAAGCAATAGCTATTTCTTTGTTTGCAGACATATCAGCATCATTAGAGTAATTTAGGATATTTCTGAGGTTGGTGTTAGCTGGTATACGTGGTTGATCTAAATCTCTAGCCTCCTCAGCAGCGTCCCAAAGAAAAATGCAAATAAACAATGCATCAGAAAGAAATCGTTACACAAATATTCTAGCAACTCATGGATTGTTGGTAAATATTAACAATGGAGGATATGGATATATTTGTAAAATGATATATACTTAGGGTTTTGCTAAGCAATTGTCATTTAATTTTACTTATTCTCTTAACTCAATGGGTGCAAACAAAGGCAAAAGCATTGTACATAAGAAGATATTTCTGACAAAGGATGCTTTATTTAATTTGCAATGTTTAAGGCACAGTTTATGGGGAGAGGATTCTTATAGTTTTTCCTGTTTTAGTTTCTTTCTCTACTTTTTTTTTTGTTACCTTCTCCGTTAAAAGTCACTCATCCTTGATAAGAGTGGGCTCCTCATGTAAACAATAATCTAACTGACATACACATGCCTTGGCAGATTCCACAGTAACACACCTAAAACAAGTTTTCCTTTTAGCCACTTTCCTAAGTGAAGACTTTTATCTACCACTGAAACCATGGTGCAACCCAAGTAAATGCGAGATCTTTGTGGCTTTCTCGGTGGGAGACCATATTTTAAAAAAACATCCAGCAACCTAAAACATATTTCAATTTCTTCTTACTTGTCCTCAAAGAACAGGAGATAAAATTCTTAACTCACTACAACAGTATTTTTTCTACTCCTCTCTCCTTCCATCTTTAAGATTTTTCTATTTGTCTAGGTCTAGATATCCCGAAGCCTGTATCTTCCTGGCACTCCCTGGACCCGGAAGTCCCCTTCTGTGTTCTACTCACACGTGGTTAATCACCCCTCTCCCTCCCCTCTCTCATTCTGCCTATTTTTCTCTCTCAGATCAAGAAATCATGGCTCTTTTTAGCAGGATCATTTCTACTTCTTGCATCCCTACTCTTCCCCCAAATTCTCTCATCTGCATAATAAAACCCAGCATTGGGGAGGGGGGCGCCGGTAGGCCAGGCCAGAACTCATAGCTGCAAATACTCCGGCAGGAACACTTTTGATTCTCTTGCTCCTTATGTGACACATTCTTGAAAATTACATGTCAGAAGAACAGAAACATTTAAAAAAAGAGAGAGAGAGAGAAATAGAAAGTTAAGAAGCCAAGGTGAAGGAAAGATCAAGAAAGGGGCTCTTTGCGGCTCTGTCCTCCTTTATGTCTTCATTGCATTAATTCACATACTTCAACTCTGCAAAATTCTGCATGTTTGCAGTATAGGATAATGTGACAAATCTTTCTGATGGACCTTGCCTACTAATGTATAGAGTCTGAATCAGCTGTCTGCAAGAGCAATTGCTTCTTTGATCTGCCTTCCACCCTGTCCTGTCTTCATTTGGCTCTGTGTACGTGACTGTGAGAAGACAGTTTGGAGCCAGTTTAATAGGGTATCATAATATTTTAGGTAGAGTTGTCTAGGGTGGACACAAATGCTCACATCTACCAAATCTGTAATTCTTAGAAGTCTGCATGAAGAAAGGCAGTAAATACCACCATTTTTCAGATAAGGAACTCTCAACTGCTTTTTAGAGAGAATATTTAACAGCTCTTTGGAGAGAGAGGGTAACGAAATAGTTAAGATAGTAAAGTTTAAATCAGGCTGCTAGAGGTTGGAACCTCACCACATGACATCGCACAAGTGACTTAACCTTTCTGAGCATCAGTTTCTTCATCTATAAAGTGGGAATAATACTGTTCCCTAACTCAGCACTTATGTAAGAAAATGTGTGTAAAGTTTGTGCTGTAAGATCTAACATATAGAAAACTGTAACTATTACATTACCATTAATATGCATAAAATAATTATTTTCCAAAGTGCCACCAGATGGTCAAACACCTACAAAATCATGACTTCTGGGTTTTGCTCTAGGCCTGAGTAATCCCAAACTTACAGTTAGCATAGGATAAAATGTTAAATGTGTAGGTGAAAGTCTTTTAAAAAAGTGTTGGAATTAGGATTTTATTTAGACACTATGTTACATGATAAAGATCAGCTTTATATCACATAGTTCAAGTGTACATAGTAATATCAAATTGTTTTATTTATTTAATGTTTCAAGTGTATAGCAAAGTGATTCATTTATACATATATAAAAGTATACATATGTATATTCTTTTTTAGATTCTTTTCCATTACAGGTTATTACAAGATATTGACTATAGTTCCCTGTGCTATACAGTAGGTCCTTGTTGTTTATCTATTTTATATAGTAGTGTGTATCTGTTAATTCCAAATTCTTAATTTATCCCTCCTCTCCCCTTCCTCCTTTGGTGACCATTAGTGTGTTTTCTATGTAGCTCTATTTCAGTTTTGTAAATAAACTCATTTACATCATCTTTTTAGATTCCACATATAAGAGATACCTTTCATTGTTAAGTGATTGTATATTTGCACTGACCGTAGGTGTTGAACTGCAGTCTCTGCATGGAAGGTAACTGTGGTGTAGCAAGAGCACGTGAGAGCTGAAGTTAGAGGCCATGGACTTAGTCCTGTCTGCCACGTACTGGCTGCTGACCTTAGGTTAGTCACTTAACTTCTTGGAGGCTCAGTTACCTATTTTTTTTTAACATTTGTTTATTGAGTTAGTCATTTTACAATGTTGTATCAGTTAACTATTTGTAAAATAAGGATGACAATGACAGATTCACTGTATCTCTGTGCAAATCAAATGAAAAAAATGTTATGTTTACACTTTAAATTATAAACAATTTTCAAATGTAAGATACTGTTGTTACTACAGGTTATGCTATATTTAGCATGAATAATGACAGCAATGATACTCAAGTAGGTAACATTTATTGAGAATCTATTCAAATTGCCTGCTTTGTACTTACTTTTTTCATAACTGTAATTCACTAAATCTATTACATGTAAATTACATAGTGCTTAAGTTTATCTTTGTATTAGCACATATTTTTATAATGGAAATATAACAAACCAACATTTTATGAACAACTTATTATTAATTTGTTAATAACTTATCCTTGAGTCAAAAAAAAAGGCATTTATCCAAAAAAAGGAATTTGAGTCATTTCTTTATTTAAAGATCAGAGCTCTTCCCTACCCACTAAATAGAAGTTGTCTTTACTTGTGATTAGAAATCATTACCCAAAATTGACCCTTCTGTTCCTGTTTAATGTGAGCTCAGATGCTGGCATGAAGGAAACCATGGCCTCCTCCTCCCAGAGGACCGCTGGTTATCATTACACAGAACGGGCAGACAGGCCTGCTTGCAGCCAGTGTGTGTCCTGGTCTCGTGGTTCATCCCCAGCTTCTGAAACAAGCTAAAGTGGGCTCGCCACGCAGCTGCAGATGGTTCACGTGCAAGCTCAGGGTCTCAGCAGTCATTTTCCTGCTTTACATCAGAGTTTCATCCGCTTTATCCTTTTGTCCCATGACCCACCTCAGGCAGTCTCCTTCTTGGGAATCTAAAGGAGCAGCTGTTCCACTTCCCATTTCCCCCAGTTGCTGCCACACAGACCTCTTTCTGCTCAGCATCGTATCCCCTCCCCACCAGTATACACATACTTCCTACTTCCGCTTCGCTCTATACATTTTGTTAAGTAGCGAAATGTTCAAAATACCCATTATCTGACTGGCAAAAGAAAGCTGATAGAATTAGAAAGAATATTGATGCAAGAAGAAAATAGTCATAGTTCCTAATTTAAAACAAATGGCTTATTTCCAAACTTCATAGAACTATATTATTCAAAATTCTCATGCCATAACTTGAGGCATAATATAAGCATGTATTCCATATATGAGCTTGCTTAAACAGTTAGCCTCATTTGGAAAATAGTATTTTAAGTACTTCATAAAAAATGTGTTTTAATAATTCGGAGATTATGAAAACACAAAATGCTTTACTAATAATTTTGCTACTGTTATCTTTGTATTTAAAGTCATGACCTTTCTAGAGCATTAAAACAGATAACCTTACGGTAACAACTTAACATGAATTTCTGTAACAAAGACTGCAGAGTAGACTCTTAATAAATTGAATATTTTTAACATTTCCTCATTAATGAGGAGCTTAACTCTCTTTAAACTTTTTTGCTTTTCAGTATTCCTAATGGTTCTTTTTATTTAGTGTTACAGCTTAGGAAAATAACATTTGTGCTTTTTCTTGTTTTTAAATGATAAATACATATGGTATTTGTGATATAAATTATAGTATTGGTCATTTAAATGACAAAAACATCATAGAAAAACTAGAAAACTCAGAAAATAAAAATCTGTATTTTTTTAAGACAGTAATCTGCATGGCAAAATATGCAAATTGTAGACTCATGGAAATGAAGAGATATTGTGTGTCAGGAAAAGAAAGTTGATGGCCTAAATTAATATAAACACTGGTTTTCTAGTAATACAATTTATTGATTTTTTTTTGAAATGTGAAAGCTGGTTTTAAATTCTCTTGAGATCTAGAATACCACCTTAACCAAAACTTTCTGACTATTATTTTTAAAAAGTGCTACTAGTGTAGCTCTTTACAAAGGTGCTGAAATTTTTGTTTCCAGTCTTTCACATTTTAAGAAATAATGCAAAAAAAAAAAAAAGAAAAAAGAAATAGTGCAAAAATTTCTTATATTTGCTTTGAGAGAAAATGAAGAGAAGGATCATTATTTTTGTATTTGGTTCATTCTAAAAAGGATGAACTTGGAGACTCTGAAAATTGAGTACTCTAATCAACTATCCCGAATAGTGACATATGGGATATAATGTCTGTAGACTCCTTAAAGTTCAAGGCCTAGCATATGAAAATGTTCTCTGGAGCAATAAAGCAACCTGCATAGTTCATCACAGGACTAATTGTATAACAGACCTAGAGGCAACGGCACAGCTGTTAGCTCCCGTTGATCCAGAGGCCCCCAAAGAAGAGGCATCACACCTGCAAGAACCCGGAGATGATTATAGGATTAGACACGTTAAACAGCGATGGTGTGCGGACCGTACTTTGTCATTATAGATCGAGCCAAATTATGTATTTCCCCTCTCCAACACAAAAGGGGTAGCTTCAGCAAGAAAAATGTAATTCAACATCTTAAATCTTACCTGAAGTATTCTCAAAAGTATCTGTAGTGCAGACAGTTACTTCAGCGAACAGCCATATTGACTTTAGAGATTATCGGTGTAATTAATGCTCAATAAAAACAACATATACTAGACTTTAAAAAATAGTATTAATTCTATAATCTTAATATTCAACCCGTGTACTTAAAAAATGATTTTAAAACTGTTTTATCCAGTAATTTCAACTTTCTCCTTAAAGAAACATATAAAAGTTTACTTAATAACTAATAAAACAGACTTGTCGACTTAATCGACATTTTTTTCCATGTCTATTCACCTTCCTTTTTTTTTTCCTAAATGATAATGATGATGGCCAAGGATGAAGAAAGAGAAGGACGGTAATGAAGAAACTAACCCACCACAAAACAGTGTTTGGCTCCTGAATAATTAAGGAGCCAAAAGTTAAGGGTTGATTATATAGATGTGTGTAATAGCTTTAGTTTGTGAGCATTTCAAAGGAGAAAGTTAGTATTCTTTTACATAAAAGCATGACATAGAGGCAAAAAAAAAAAAAAAGAAATCAAATAGTATCAAAGATTGACAAGGATGTGAAACAGCAGGAACTGGGGTTAGAGGTGGAGGCTGGTTTAGAGAGTGATCAGCTGGGTGAGTGTCAGTGTGTGATTACTCTATGGTGCTGGCCCCTACTCCACAGAGAAACTCTTCAGTAACATGTTAGAGAAGGCCCACAAGGGGAAAGGGAATAAAACAGGGAAGGAGAATGAAGGAAAAAAACATGAAAAGCAATCAAGGGTTGTGCACAGACCAGTAGCGTGTCCTGCTTTAAGGAGTGCAGCTAACTTGACTCTATGTGCTCGAGTTTCATAATAAATGAATGACATAAAATAGCCATCACTAAATGCTTTGGATTGCAGCCTGAATATTTCTCATGGTTCTTACCCAAATATGCATTTTTCAGATATTTTTTGCAACACTTACAAAGCATTCTTTGAGTTTCTGGTAGATATTTTTGCCCAGCTATTAGACGAACAATCTTGATGTTTTGATTGGAGTTTCCCCAGTCGCAGACTTGGAGACATAGATTTGAGTACAGGTGGTTTATCTGGGAGAGGTTCCACCAGCAGGAGCATCAGTCCTGCTGAGCACTCTGGGAAACAAATCAGTTATCCCAATGGAGAAACAAGGGAGCTGGTGTATTTATCCACCAGTTCCCAACCTTTATTGGTTGAGAGCTGCTTCCAGGAACACTAATTCTCTGGCAATTCCAGTTTACCGTGAGCCCAGCCATCAGGCAGAAAGTGCCAGGTGCTGGCTCAGAAGCCTTTGGCTGCAGAGATTACGGGAGCAGCACTGATGCTGTCGATGACGCCAGTGCAAATCACTTGACTTCTAAGCTTCCTTTTCCATCCTGTAAAATAGGGATAATAAATTTCCTGTGAAGATTAAATGAGACAAAATAGTCATGTGCTTGGCATTTAGTTACCGTTCAATAACTGATAGCTTTGTTCTGTTTTAAGAACACTCACGATTTTGCATATCTTTTGACTCAGAAATTACTCATTTCAAAATTTATCTAAAGGAAATAATTATTAATGTATACAAATATTTAGCTGTAATATTGTTTGCTATAATTATTAATATATTCAGAGATTTAGCTATAACTTTTATATACAATGTTATTTGTTGTTTATAATGGGTAAAAATCCAGAAACAAAGTAAGTGTACAATAGCAAATTGATTAAACATTATTGAGTATCCTGTGACACAAAAAGTAAATATTTTATAACAATAAAAGTATTATCTATGAATTAAGCAAACTATTAGGGCACAAAACAATGTACATTATGACTACTTATATAACGTTACATACATAGATATATACATGTATATATGAAAATACTGGAAACATCAAATTGTTTTCAGTTTTCTGTGGAAACTGTAGTAATGAATGACTTTAATTTTCTATTTTGGGGGGAGTTATGGATCTGTATTCCCCCAAATTTCTACAATTAACATACATTGATTTTGTAATAAAAAAGTAAACTATTATTTCTTTCCATTCCCATTAAAATTTAAAGGTTTTAATTAATAATTTCAGTTGGTTTTATATAGACTGTTCATAGTAAAAATCTTCAGCATAGGATTGATCATAGATAGCACTTAGTCATTTTTGCAGCTCATCTCAACCCAAAACATTAAAGAAAGTTATTAAATGCCTAAGAAGTAATAAAGGACATTTAAAGATGACCTGATAAAGTAAAAAGATAACACATAAATTATAAAGCAAAAATAATAAAATAGGAAGAAAAATACAGCCCTACAGCTTATGGTATCTTGAGTAGATCTGGCCAGAGTCCATATGAACAAGACTAGTAATAGCTATGTCAATAGTGGACTATTATTTGTTTTAAACTTCCGTTTGGCGCACATTGTTCAATAACAGATCTGAGCAGTTTCCTCTCACTCAAGTAGATTCTTATTAGAGTGCAAGACTGCATTATCCATAGAGGAAACAGACACCTAAGGCATACTTGTGCCATCCTTGGAACCGGAACCAAGAGCTAGAGAGGCAACGGGGAAGCTCTGTCTGATTTGGAGATTGAGGTAATGGCATTTGAATTGAACCACTCAAGATAAATGGTGCCTGTCCCCTCAGTGGAGAGGAAACAGCACAAGTAAACGCCTGGGAGGGCAGAAAATGCTTTCCATCACATTTGGAGTGTGAGTGTGGGGGCAGTGGGGCTGTTGGGGGAGAGGCTTAAAAGACAGGGTGGTGGGATGAGATCTTTAAGAACCTAAGTAGGGCAGGAACTTGTTTTAGAAGACAGCCCAGCAGTTGTGTATAGGACCAAAAGAAAGACAGGAGAAGGGAAGACTAATTATAGGGCTCTTCTGATATATTCCAGGTAAGCAATAATGAGCCTCTGAACTCGGGTGTTTGTGGTGTAGCCCATAATGGACACATTTGAGAGACATTTCACAGCTCTACAATTTTCCTGACTGGGTAGATAAAGTACACAGACAGGATGGAGACCAAGATGAATCTGATGTTTTTTAGTTTGAGTAATCCAAGGTATGATGATACTGTTAACTGAGATGAAGCCCCAGGAGGAGACACAGCTAGGCAGAAGAACTTTTAATAGCAAATGGGAGGACATCTATTATCTTTGTCTTCCCAGAATATTGCACTGTTCCCACCATAACCTTTCTGCTGGCTATGAACTTGTCTCTAACCTTGGGGTTACAGATATCACCACCAGCATTACATCTCACCCCAGCACATCTCTAGGAGAGGGTCCCTAAACAAACTAAGCCAATCAGGTTGCTTCCCTGATCATGATGTTTTTTTGAATCAGAGCCAGTCCACTGTGGTCAGGAGTTAGCCTGGGAGCTTCTAGAGGAGTGGAGAGTGGTTGGCTGAGAGAATAAAATTAACACACCAAGAGAGAAAAACAAGAAACAGAGATGCACTCCAATGTTCATAGCAGCACTGTTTACAATAGCCAAGACATGGAAGCAACCTAAATATGCACTGACAGATTTCTGGATAGAGAAAATGTGGTATATGTCTGTCTGTCTGTCTGTCTGTCTGTCTATCTATCTATCTATCTATCTCCAATGGAATACTACTCAGCCATTAAAAAGAATGAAATAATGCCATCTGCAGTAACATAGATGGACTTAGAGATTATCCTACTAAGTGAAGCCAGAAGAAGAAAGACAAATATCGTAGGCTATCACTTATTTGTGGAATCTAAAAAAAAATGGCACAAATGAACTTATTCACAAAACAGAAACATACTCACAGATATAGAAAACAAACTTATGGTTACTAGGGGCTAAGGGGAGGATAAATTAGGAGTACAGGATTTGCAGATACTCCTAAATATAAGATAGATAAACAACAAGGTCTTACTATATAGCATAGGGAACCATATTCAATAGCTTGTAATAACCTATAATGATAAAGAATATGAAAAAGAGTATATATATATATTATATATATATATTATATATATAATATATATATATATATATAATATATATATATATATATAATATATATATAACTGAATCACTATGCTATACAAGAGAAACTAACATAATATTGTAAATCAATTATACTTCCATTTAAAAAAGAAAAGAAAAGAAGTGGAAGAAACAGTTGCTAGCAGCATTTGAGTCCCTAGTTTCCCCTTTTGCCTAAATTAGATTGGGGTGGTTTTTGCCCCATGAAATCAAATGAGCCCTACCTGATAGGAGAGCATCCTCATGAACAACAATAACAACTACTGGGTCCTTGTGTGATACGTGTCTAGAACTGTGCCCAACCATATTACTTATATGCTTTATCTCACTGAATCCTCACAAGACCCCTAAAAGGCAGATATTAATAGTATTTTGTATTAGTTCCCATTTCACAGATGAAGAAGGCTGAGACTTAGACTAAGTGACCTCCCTATGGTCACAAAGCTAGCAAATGTAGCGCCAAGACTGACTGAGGAGTAGGCTACATTCCTAACTGCCGATGCTGTCGCAACTGGGGAAGCTGTCAGTAAGATGATTTTAAACTCCTTTGTTAAGTCTCATCACAAATCTCCCATATAAATTTTTAATAACATTCTCATCTGTTCTGCTTAATGAAGTACTGATTGGCACAAGTTACACTTTCTTATTCTTGTCCAGTGGAAATTATTACAGAATAACACTCGAACCTTAAAAAGAAAAATCGCCTGTCTGCTGCTGGGCCAGTTCAGTGTCAGCACAGAATTGGGGGAAGACGGCGGGAGGACACAGGGAGTGGGGAGGGCAGGTGGAATCAGGCTCAGAGTGACCCACTGCTTTGTAGCTTCTCCAGAGAAAGAGATGTCAGGAATTCTCACCTCTAATCTCATCTCCCATCCCCCTCTTATCTTCCATTGGCATAGACAGTGGGGTACCATGGATTCTTCATTGGTTATGACTTAACTGCTTAGCTGAACTTGCCTTGTTTTCTCTGGATGCTTTGCTGACAATGAAATATTTAGCAGTGCTAGAGTTAATATATCTGTAAAAAGGAAAAGTAATAGAGTTCTCTTTCAAAAGCAGTGTGTTCAACACATTATTCCTACAACCCCTAGTCTCTTCTTGCTACTGATGCAAATTTGCTATCCACCAGCAACTCTCAGTAAATGCAAGAGAAAGGGCATAATAAGTATCATTTGTTAGATTTTCAGCTAAAGAATCTGGTAGGGCAGAATTTTATAATTTGGGGATAAAATAATATAGGGAGAGGGAGATAGAGTCCTTCCTGTAAACTTCAGTTCTCAGTTCTCTCTGTTAGTGTCTTAACCGTTATCACAGTGTGATGTAGTGGTTAAGAGCATGGCCCCTAGAGTTACATTACCTGATTCCAAATCCTGGTCCTGCCACTTCTAATTCTGTGACCTTGGGTGAATTACTTAACCTCTCTTGTGCCCCCGCTGCTTACCTGCAGCATAAGGATTACGTCAATATCAGTTAGGTACTAATAGGTACCCACAAGGTGGTTGTGAAGGTTAAATGGGTTAACATGTGGAAAGTACTTAGCACTATGTCTGGCATCCTTCACTCCCTCCATAAACGCTGCAGAATATTACAGAATAGTAAAAGTATGATTTTCTGGGTTATTGCAAGGATTATGTTATTCTTACTGCCACCACTGACTTCCCAGGTCATAGACAAATCTCTTAGCATCCTGCTTTGTAAAATGAAGATGGTATTTATTAATAGAGCATGTAGATGAAAATTCCAATGGAATTGTTAAGAGATAATGGTTTATTGGTCCTTATTATTGTACTGCAAATGATTTAACTATACATTTTTCCTAAATTTAATTAAACATATTCATTTTCCCTATGAGCTTATATTAGCTTACAGCAGAGTGACTGTTTATGATGTTCATTTTACATGTCTATAATATCACAGATATTAACAAAATAAACATTTTCCTTTTAAAATGGTACATAAATAATTATTATTAATATCTGTCACAAGTTTTCAAAGCAAAAATTACTTTTTACCTGTGTATTATAATAGATTATATGGGAATGGAAAAGTACTGTCCAGGCAATCATTCCAGTCTTCAAAATCGGATTTGAAAGTGCCAGAAAGACCACCAAAAGGGGAGTCAGACATCCTGAGTTCTAGTTGTGGTTTTATCAACAGGTGTTTTGTTCTTGGACAAGTCATTAAACCTTGTTAAGTTTCCTTAACGACATTGTTGTAGGACGCCATTATAATCTTGGTCAACAATAGGGTAGGTGGTACCAAAAGGAGCCAGAACTTGGAGGCTGGCCTGCATGATGGCACTGTCAGGCAGCATCATAGCACTGAGCAGGGAGAGAGGGCCAGGTAATAGTGCCATCACTGAAATGAGATGGCCTGGGTCTAAGTCTTTCCTTGATCACTTACCACTTGTATGACCTTGGTCCAGAGGCTTCATTCTATATGCTTCAGTTGCCTCACCTTAAAAAAAAGGTAAGGATAATAATAATGCCTATCTGCTGGTGTTGGGAAGATTAAATTAGTTAATATGTATAGTCTTAAGAGCAATCTATAACTTACTCATCCAACAAATAGTTTTAGAGAATCTGTTGCCAAACCCTGCTCTAGACAATGGGAATACATCAATAGCGAAACAAAGATCTTTGTCCTCATGGCACTTCCATCCCATTGAAGAAAGATAGACAATGAAGATTAAACATAATGAACAACTGAGTTATGACAAACAGTTGATTGTTAGACAATAATAAGCACTGTAGAAAAAAAGGAAAAAGCTAAAGGACTGATTCAGGAGGGCCAAAGCAAGTGGTAGGCGGGAGAAATTTCAAACAGACGACGAGAAGGCCTAATTGAGAAGCTGGCATTTGCAAAAAGACCGGAAGCAAATGAGAGAGTCAGCTAGGCAGGGGAGGGAAGTACGCTCCAAGCAGGGGTGATGGTCAGGACCAAAGCCCCAAGGCAGCAACATGCCCAGGAGGCTTGGGGCCAGAGGGGCAGAGGAGAAGCAAAACGAGAGCAGAGTAGCAGAAGCTGAAGTCAGAGAGACAAGATCATGGATGGTCTTGGAGGCCATTATAAAGTGATGTGTTTTTTGTCTGTTTGAAAAGGGGAGTCATACAAGCAGAGGAAATGACATAAGAAATATTTTGTATTAACTATTATCAGTGATTATAATTAGGCCATGTGATGAAAAAATAGCAACTGGTAACAGGCAAAGCTGTAACCAGGCAAGCCTGAGGTTAACGTCTAGAACGCGGGACACTGGGCAGTGGGTACCCCTGCAGGTGAGTGCAGAGTAGCTTCTGGGAATGATGCCAAGAGGCAGTAAGCTGTAGGTGAAGCTAGGTCAGCGCAGTCACGCTCAGGGTTACCTGGCAGCAGGCATATCACAGCGCTTAAGACGAAAATAAGCAGGATTCAAAGTCCAATAAACCCAGTTCAAATTCTTTCTCCTCCCCCAACTCTAGAATGGCATGTACTAGAGAGAGTTCCTCAACCTCCCTGCACCTGTTTCTCATTTGTACCATGGGAGTATTAATATTTACCTCCAAGGGATCTGAGAAGATTAAATGTACCAAGAATATAAAACACTCCACACATGTAGTTTTTGCCCACCGTTGGCAAGTGACAAGGCACCAAGCCACAGGGACTGGGGTTCAGGAGTGGAACTTCTGATGGAAGCATGTTGATGGCATCAAGGTAGGTCTCCCAACTTTCAGTTAAGTAGGGACCTGACCAGGTACCAAGACAGAGATGCAAGCAAGAAAAACAAGACAGAGATGCAGCTCCAAGGGCTGGGACATATGCTGGGGGCTTGGTCTCAAGGCACACGGCAAGAGCCTGGGCACTTTTCACAAAGGTTAAGATCAGAATATGATCAGTGGCAAAGTGATGTGATACCAGGCTCATGCCCTGGTAGACCAGGGACAGGGTGGGGACTGGGACTGGGAGAGTTCAAAGTTGCTCACTGGGGGGGCCCCAGCAGGGAGGACGGCAGGGCTCAGAAAGCAGAACGACTAGCACATTAGTACAAAAATGATCTTTGGGGCTCTATAATACTCCATTTCTAAGTATTGATAAATAATTTGAAAATGCCATATCTACTGGTAGTTTTCTGGTTTATCCTGTAAAGCCTAAAGCTTACTATAAGAATGTTAACAGCAGTTTGTTTTGCCATTTTATTTTCAGCTCATATGTTATTTCAGAGCTGATCAAAGACATTGGTTGTGAAGTATAAAATAAATCACACTTCTAAATAAACCACTAAAGAGTGTTAAATTGATTTAAGTGAGTTTAGGAATATTAATATTTAAAACATCTCTGTCCTAAGCCTCTTTATGACTACCTATAGTGATAATAACTACCATTTCATTCTACCATTCTTCATTTTATAATATTACATAGTAAACAATGCAAAAATATTATTTCTTAGCACTGGAATAGAAGTGTAGGGTTTCAGCTGTTAATTTATGTTTAAATATCTTGAATTTTATTCAGTTGATAAAAGTATACTCTAATGCTTTTATTATACTCTTTGCCTACGTTACGGTGAATCAAGTGCCGTGTTTGGTTTTTATTTTTAAAGAAAACTTTCCCACTCACATTCCTTTGCAGTACATTTGATTTTAAGCAGCATTTATTTCAGGATTAGTCCCAGTCTTGAGAAATTTTCTTACTGCACAATTTTCACATCTGTGGCTTATTTGAATATATTGTTAAAATTGCATACGTGCTTTTCCTAGATTTTTTTTTCCAATATACAGAGGAAAAACCTGGTATCTGCAGTGTACATAGAAATATCAGTGAATGTCCCTCAGTGGGAGGATCTGGGCACCAAAGCATCCCATGCATCCACTTTTGGTGGTAGAGTCACCTGGGCTGCACGGCATGACAGCCAGCTACGTGAGCTCAGACACGCCGGCGATGAAAGCAGCCCGAGGTCTGCATCACAGCGCACGCATTCAAAGGCATGAACCGCATGCATCTGTACTTACCTGGGTCCCCAGCCTTGCCCAGGACTCGTGCATCCTTTTCTTCTCCGCCTTGACCTGTCTTCTTCTTTTTCTTTTTCTTTTTTTTTTTTTTTTGTACTTCAGCAACCTCCCTTTTCCTTTCCAAGTCACCTCCATCTGCTCGTGCGTCAGCGTGGCCCTCCTGCCACGCGGCTCACTGAGGAATCCATGTCATCCTCCCTGCCTCCGCTCAGCACCATCGCCTGCCTGTCACTGCTGAGCGCTCTGCGCCACACTGGCTTGTTTTGTCAATAACCATTTATTTGTTGCTGGAATAGTAGCAGCCATTACATCTGACCTCCCTGTTCCATCAATTATGGATAGATTATTGGATGTGAACATCTGCAGAAGCTTGCTGTTGAGCTCACCTCCTGGCTGGGATTAGATAAAGTACTAAACTGTTGTTTATTGTCAGGCCAAAACTCTACTGGGGAGGCAGGGAATTCCAAGAGTAGCAGAGCCCCCTCAGAAGGACCAAAAAGCGTTTCATATTGCCACCGTTTCCCCTAAGATTCCAGCCATTTATTATTTACACTTATTACGCGTTGTTATAACCTACTTGATAAAAGCTCTTGGCAGGCATAGCATTTTCAGTCATTGTCACATCTGTCAGAATGGAAATGACTCATAAATTGTTTTCTTGTCTCTTCTATCACGGTGAAAGGGTAATAGATGAAGCTTCCTCTGTGTGCAGGCATTCAGCGGAAGACTTTCCTACCATGTTTTATTTTAAAGAAACGTGTTCACACAGTCTGATATGAAAGAATTACATCATGGATCTAAATTAGGGTTTACCGAGTTTACCAGAATAATGGCCTGTGGTGGAAAGGATATCAAATTGTACAGAGACAATATGCTCAAAATGTTTTTCAGGGCTTTTATGGATTTCTGAGAAGGGGGAACCAAAATGAGATTTTATTGAATCCTGCCTTAAATGAGGAAGAAATCTAGGAAGAGGGATTATGAATAGAGGATGGCTTTACCACCAGGGAAAAGACAAATCTCCCGGTGGTAATTGGTTCATGGAGAAATATAGAAATTTTCACTGTATTAGTGTTTATTAAAACCTCCTAGATAATTACTCACTAATATAGAACACTCCTTGACCCTTGCCTGCAGAGCCAGAAACCATTTTGTGCAAAATGGTCAAATGAAGTAGGCTGGGAAGTGGTCACTTTTGGGGGAAGATAAAGAACTTGGTTTGTCACCAAGCTGACTTTTCACCACATACCTCTCTGTCTTAACTTGTTGCTCGTGAAGGTGGAAATGTCATTCTAGATTAAAAGAAAGAGAAAAAAAAATCTTATATTTCTTCCACAGACCGGAAGAATTATTCCTCAAGATACCTCGATGAATCGAGCATAATTTCAGCCTCTGATCCATCTGTCCTCACAAGGGCTCATAATGGGAGAAACCTATTTATTTGGCAGTATGACTGGATGAAACGCACACATTGAGATAGGTAGGGGTTCTGATGTCATTTTAAAATGTCATTTAAGTCCTCCTTTAGGCTTGTTTGCTATACTTGAACTCTCCAGGATTGGCTGTTCACTGAAAATTTTCACATACTTTCCATTACCACAGTGATAACATGCCATATTTTTTCCTCCTTGAGTGAGATATAATGCAAAACAGTATATCATATAATATAATTAATATATAATAAGCTCTAACATCTGTATAGCATATATTAGTATTATGTAATACTTAGTGTATGAGCTTATTTTTCTTTAAGCCAAGTAAATTGCTGTATGTAATATTATAGAATACAGCAGCTCATTATATCCACATTAATGTTTCGGCAGATATGCCACACCAGCACCTTCCAAGGGCTCTACTCTATTCATTTAACAATATTCTATGTTAGCATAAGACTAAGAGCTAGGGATACAATGAAGAGCAAAATAGATATTGTTCCTGATCCAGTGGCACTTAGATCTAATTGGAAAGAGATAAATATTATATAGGTAGTTATATATGATGCTTTGGTAAGCTCTGGAACAGCACAAAGAAGTGTGTGTGTGTGTGTGTGTGTGTGTGTGTGTGTGTGTGAGATAGGTAGAGAGAGAGTTTTGGGTGAATGGAAATTTTTTGAGAGGCATTTCTATCCTTACACCTTTTGAAAATACAGTATAGACTTCAAGCATGTGAGAGGTTAACTATCAATTCTAATTCAGTTTATAAATTTAAGGATAATATTGAACTTTCATCAAATTTTTTAAAAATTTCAGACTGTAAAAATGTTTGCTATGTTTGAAGAGCGCTGATGCGCTGATCAGGGCATTCATAACAATTGCTATTTAATATGAATCAAAAGCTTCTTAGATTTAGCTCTCCTTGCCATCACCTATACCATGGTAGGGACATTTTTTGAAGGCAGATCCTTCAGAATGTTCAAGATTTTTCAAATGAGGAGGAACCATGAAAATAAATTTTCACCTGAGTCAAATGACATCATTTGTTTCTCTTTTATAAAAAAAAAAAAATTTAACATAAAATAAATTTGTCAGAGATTTTAAATCCAAAGATAAATTATTGAAAACAATTAGGGCATTTTTTTAATTTTAATGGAAGTATAGTCAGTTAAAATGTGTCAGTTTCTGGTGTACAGCAAAATGTTTCAGTCATTCATATACATACATATGATTGTTTTCATATCCTTTTTCATTATAGGTTACTACAAGATATTGAGTATAGTTCTTTGTGCTATACAGAAGAAATTTTTTTAATCTATTGTATACATAGTAGTTAGTATTTGCATATCTCGAACTCCCAATTTCTCCCTTCTCACCCTCTTTCCCCCCCGGGTAATCGTAAGTTTGTTTACTGTGTCTGTGAGTCTGTTTCTGTTTTGTTGGTAAGTTCACTAGTGTCTTCTTTTTTTCTTTTCTTTTTTTTTTTACATCTTAAATTACTAAATATGGAAATGTAGAGTCTAAAATCAAAATCATATTTTTGGAAGGGAGAATTCTAGATCTTTGGTCCTGCCCTGTTATCTTTCATACTTGGAAACTGAAGGTCAGGGTAACCAAGTGACCTGTCCAAGGTCACACTCTGAGTTCATGGCAGAAGAGAAGCCAAAACACATGTCTTTTAACACTCAGTCCTTTCCACCCTGGACCATACAGCCATCACTTTATGTGCTAGGTGATGTAAACAGTGTGTGTGTAACAGTCCAAGTGATGAGTAATGCATTTCAGGGAAAAGGGTACACAGTCCAAATGATCAATATAAACAGTAAGGTTTAGACTGCTCTTAACTTAAGGATATAGTTCAGCAGAATGCAAAACATTAAACTACTTTTGTGTGTTACAGTTTACAGAGCTGCACACTTGATGGTCCTCAGTGTTCATTCAACATAACATATCTGTAGAAAAAGATCACTGTATTTATTGCATGTCAGATACCATGCCTTTGCAGAGAGTATGTAAGAGCCTTTAAGTGATGTGACACCAGTTCTGTTTACCTCCGTTTTTATCGTCTTCCCCCACTGCCTATTGCCAGCTCTAGGAAAATGCTCTGAATGCTGTTGCTGCCCAGTCTGGTCCTCAGCCTGCTACTGCAGTGCTTGTCAGAAATCATTAGCCACTGATATCTTTGACTAATGTTGCAGTTGATTGTCTGAATCATGTTCAGACACTGCAAATGAGGCAGAAACATCCTTTCTGCTCACCAACTGTGAAATGGCTAAAGGGGATTAGATTGCCAGAAATCAGAATAAATGTATTTCCGATAAGATTTGACAATGATTTCAAGCTCAAGATGGCAAACTTGATTTTTTAATTTCTGTGCTTCTTATTGCACAAGAATAAATCTGCTATTGTTGCCTTTTTCTCCTCAAAGTAATGCACCATATTGAGTGCAGTGCTGAACTTTTGTTATGAAATGGCACGATTTGAGGTTCGTATAGGGGATGTATCACAAAATGTTACCTCTGCTGCCTTTTTTATGATGGGCAAGGAAGAAAGAAAAAAAACGGACCCTAGGCAATGGGCTCATAACTTTTTATTTACAGACTAGTCTGATGGATGCCTTTTTATCGTTTTACAGATGTATTTTTGTCCAGGTGGGTTTATTTAAACTCCTCTAGGACTCTTAGACTTATAGACAAAATTTAGAAAGAAAATGTTCCAATGTAGCAAAACTGTTGCAGTTTCATCCTCACTTGTTTCAGAGTGTCCTGGAAGCCTCTATAAATAGTTGGAGGCTTTGAGGAGGGAACACAGCTATCTCTCAGTATTGGAAGAACCCACACGTGGAAGAGGGATGCACTTACCCTGTACTGTCCCACACATCACAACCTTAGCGAGCAGGCAGCGTTGCAGATCTTGCTTTAACTTAACCAGTAGTTTTATTCACGTAACTCCCCGATGATTGAGTGGCTAGTCTCACGAGGGGATAGTTTCCCGTCAGGAAAACTGTTCAAGCAAAAGCCAGATGAGGCTTTCTCAATAGCACACTACTGACATTCGGAGCTGGGCCATTCTTTGTTATAGGGGGATGTCGTGTAAATTGCAGGGTGTTGAGCAGCATACCTGGCTTCTCCCAATTATGGCAACCCAAAACGTCTCCAGACACTGCCAAGTATCCCCCAGGGGGCAAACTTGCCCCCATTTGAGAACCACTAGGTTAGATAAGCACTTGGGAGAAATAAGCAGTTGTTTCATTCAAATCCTTTGTAGGTACTTTTAAATACCTCATCTCAGGAACCTTATAAAGTCTTTTTGAGGTAGACTTTATTCGTTTCCATTTTACACCTGAGAAAATGAACTCACAGACATTAAATCTCTTGACACAAGTCACTCAGCTCAGAACTAAACCTGCCTGACTCAGAAGCCTGTGATATTTGGAGAAACTTTGAACACCCAGAGGGAGATTTGATTAATTACTCCATAAGGCCTTCCAAAGCCTGGTCTGTGCCCTCAGAGCAGGAGTCCCTATGCTGAGTTAACTAAGGAAGAGAGCAGTGAGGGGAAGGTGTCAGTGTAAAAAGGAATGTACATAGAAAAAAAAAATACCCAAAATATGGAATAAAAAGAGAATTAGAGTTTACTGAAATTTTTGCAAAATTACATAATTGCCATCTCAGATGCACTAATGCTAGAACTTGTTTTATATAATACTTTCTATGGATTATTTTCCTACAGAAACAATAGCAGTTAGGGTCCCCAGCCAGAGCAGAGACCCACTGAAACTTCATGTCACTGATCTGTATTAGTTTGAGTTATGGATGCTCTGTACTGTGCCAGACGGAGAAAGAAAAAATACTTCCTCTCCTTTCCCTAGGCATGGGAGCAACTCTGCATAAAACTTTGAAAACTTGGAATAATAGGAAACAAGGCAGCCAACCGCACCACTTTTGATGTGTCATATTTGAACCAAACACCTTGAGCTGCCTAGAAAGTAGACAGACAAAAACTATGAATTAAAAAAGCCCTGCAAGAGGGGTGGGTATAGCTCAGTGTAGAGTGCATGCTTAGCATGCACGAGGTCCTGGGTTCCATCCCCAGTACTTCCATTTAAAACAAAAACAAAACCTATTACCTCCCCCTCTAAAAACAAACAAACAAAAACAAAAATAAAAAAGCCCTAGAAGACTCCTTTTATGGTCATATAAAGTATGAAAGTGAAGGACCTGCCTTGCCTTCAAAACAATGGTCAAGTTCTTTCTTTGTAATCAAACAGATGAATTGCCACTGGGAAGTTTTTCCATGTAAGACCGTCAGTTAAAACTGTGATTACTTAGTCCATGTTACTAGGCACGGCGTTCTATGCGTGAACCTTACAGCAACCTTTTCTGTCGGCCATCGTTGCTTCTGTGGACCCTGGGAAAGCTTTTTCTCATTGTATCACTCATTCCACCTCTGATCCTCTGCTCAAGCTCCGCTCAATGCTGACCCAGTCCCATTATTCCTTTAAAATGCACATTGAGTTTCTCTTTCTATATGAAGCCTTTCTCAGTTGTATTTTCTTCGTTGTGCTTATGATTATCTGAAATTCACTCATTTATTACAAATTACACATTTTCTCCTCATCACTTAAATGCAGCATAGACTGCATGGGGACAGGGATTGTGCATTATTCACTGCTGTCTCATTAGCACCCGGAACAAGGAAGACACTCAGTATTTGTCTAATGAGTTAAACAACTGTTTAGCTCTTTATGCAGGATTGCAGCATTATGTAATTTCTGCATTTGTATGTCTTATTGCCTTAGATAGTAAGGTCTTTGAGAGCAGGGGTATATCTATATAATACATATATATTATGTACCTAGAATATATATACATGTGTATATATATGTATACACATAATTTTATCTTGCAGTCACGTCTAATGATCGAATGGGATGTACTGGAAGGATTCTTTGCATTATACAGTGGTTTAAAGGTTGAGCATTATAAAGAACGTGGTAACAAGAGAGAGTAAAAATAGCATGTAGTTACCTTTTCAGGTATCAGTGACTTACACAGGCCTGATTTTCACATCTGCTGCTCCACACTCTCCTCTTCCCTGTTTTTATCTCTTCCATGCCCCTGGCATAAAGAACATTAAGGAAAAGCATGTGGAACTTCTAGAAAATCTGAAGGTACAGAAGTAGACCTCCAAAAAGGAGGTTATAACAATCAGTATTTGCTTAAGGGATCATAGCATGAGATGGAATTTCAAGACAAGGTTGGCCTCTTTTTTTAATAACCTTTTTCCCAAATTATCCTGCCACACACTATATGAATTGTTCCATTTCCCTTTGTTAGACTGCAAAAGACTCCTCTCAGAAGAAATGATTTGGAGCTTCAAAGCATCCTCTTTTTAAAATTACAGCTTCTTCTGGCAGAATTAATGATCTTTGAGTCATCCATACCAAAGTATAAATTAGTTTCATCAACTACTATTCTTCTGTCACTTAACTGAGGAAATTTCCCTGGGGAAATACGAACACACAAGGTAGGGGAGGTCTACCATAAGGAAAGAGGTCAGATGCCAAGTTATTTCAGAATTTTTCCCATGGAAGATCTTTCTTTAACCCAATTAAAAGAGAAAAAAATATTTTTCTCTCTTTTCTAAGTAGCAAACATATTAAAAATGAATTGAAAAAGAGTAGCATGGGAGATCATTGTACTGGTAGAACTTTTCTGTATCTTGATTGTGGTGGTGGTAACATGAATATTTACATGCAATAAAATAGCATACAGTTAACACCCCCCACATGTACGTGGGCAGGTGCACACACACACATATGTATACAGACACAAGCGCATGTAAAACTGGTGTAAGGTGGGTGAATTGTATCAACATGAATTCCCTAATTGTGATACACTATCGAGATGTTACCATTGGGGAAAGCTGGGTTAAGGCTTTGAGTATGCTCTTCATTATTTCTTACAATTGCATGTAAATCTACAATTATCTTAAAATAAAAAGGGTTTAAAACAAATGAACTGGGACACTGTTTCCTTACAATGATTGGTTGGACAGAGGGGTGGGGAGAAGATCCCATCTAATTTTGGAAAATCAGTCCAGGAGTGATAATCATCACAGTGGTTAAAGTAAGTTTCAGTTTTGAAAGCAGTTATAAAAACCATGATTTCTAGAATTTCTTCTGTTTTAACATTGTCTGAAATAAGGAGACCATAAGACAGAGATTGCAGTGAGGTAAGGAATGGGAAAACAGAGGAAGAGAAGAAGGGGATCAGTATCCAAGAGTTTATTTTCTTTTGTTCCAAGGCACCCTCACAACTGGAAATCCTAAAGATGTAAAAGAGAGAAAGCAATTGTTGTCTAATATTGTTAGATGTAATAATGGCTTCATAGTGTCCTGCCTTAAAGGTGCCAAAGCTCAAGCACAGAATTTATTTATTTTTTTAAATTGAAGTATAGTCAGTTACAATGTGTTGATTTCTGGTGTACAGCACAATGTCCCAGTCATGCATATGCAAATTATACATATTTTTGTTTTCATACAATCTCTCTATATAGATATAGATATATACTAGTGTTAGTGTATACCTATCTATATAAACACACTATATATACATATATATGTATATACTATTCATTTTGTTGACAGGTGACAATCTTGACTTAAATCCAATGCTCCCTTGAAAGCTATTGCAACAAAATAAATTAATGATTCTTAAAATTTGACTTTATAGCAAACAATTCTTTAAAGAACTTGTAGCATACTGCCAGAATTATTCTTTTGCACACTCTCATTTTTTTTATGCTAGGTATTCTATTGGTTTTGCTTTTAGGTAACCAATAGAAATTATCTCATTTTAAGAACTTGGATTTTATTGGAAAATATCTTTTCAAGTAAATCAATTTTATTCTAGTGGAAAGATAAAGTCCATGCCTTTAAAGCTTCTAGTAAAATACCTTTCAAAACTTCATCTCCATTATTCACTGAAATTGGAACAATGTGATCAAGTGGCTACACAGCATTCAATTTTTATTAGGTACAGGAACTGACTTTTCCAACTTTGGTAATCTTGTAATCATGTTCATTGAAATCGACATAGTAGCATGCTTAATCAGTGTTTTCCTTTGTCTTTTTACAAAAGTTAATTTCATTGTTCATAAAATTTAAGGATATACACTGAATTTTCAACTCATCAAAATATTTTGCACCTGAGATTATTTTTTCTCTCCTACCTTTGATTTGCAATAATAGAATTTAACCTTCCAGACCTTGGATTTGTTTCTAACATACTGCATGCCACAGGGATATTTAGTCAAGTACTATGGATTCCTCAGATTTCCACACTGTATTTTCCCACTTAAAGTATTCTTTGTAAAGAGGATTCCACTATTTATCTAATGATTAAAGTTGATCAATATTTAATAATTTATAAATTATACCTTAATTAAAAAGCAGGTAAAGTAACTTACCATAAGATCAATATAAAACATCTTTATTTTCCACAGAATTTAGGGTTTTTTAGAGATATTTGATATTCATGCTTTTTAAAATTGAAGTATAGAATATTGTGTTAGTTTTAGATATACAGCAAAATGATTCAGTTACATATATTTTTTCAGATTATTTTCCATTATAGGTTATTGCAAGATATTGAATATTGCTCCTTGTGTTATACAGTAAATATTTGTTGCTTATCTATTTTATATATAATACCCCAAATTTATCCGTCACCCACTTCCTTTCCCTTTTGATGACCCTCAGTTTGTTTTCTATGCCTGTGAGTCTGTTTCTGTTTTGTATACAGATTCATTTGTGTTATTTTTTAGATTCCATATATTAGTGATATCATATCACTTTCTCTGTCTGACTTACTTCAAAATGTTGCTGCAGATGGCAATGTTTCATTCTTTTTTACAGGTGAGTAATATTCCACTGTATATACACCACATCTTTATCGACTCATCTGTTGATGGACTCAGGTTGCTTCCATATCCTGACTATTGTAAATAGTGCTTCTGTGAATATTGTGATGCAAGTATGTTTTTGAATTAGCGTTTTCTCCAGATAAATGCCCAGGAGTGGGATTGCTGGATCATATGGCAGCTCTATTTTTAGTTTTTTAAGGAAACTTTGTACTGTTTTCTGTAGTGATTGCACAAGTTTACATTCTGACCAACAGTTATTTTCTACATGATTAGTAATCTCATATTATTTTTCCACTTTTATATTTTTTTCCTGTTTAACAATGTCCTTTCTGTCCTCTTAGTTTGAACTATACAATTACCAATCTACTGAGTTTTGCCTTGTATTCTCCTTACGATTTCACCTGAGTTGACTCCCCCACCAGCACTCACATTCCTGAGGAGCAGAGGCCCTGTCTTTGATCTAGGCGGGCTCCTCTACAGCACTTTCATGGTCCTCAGGGTGGGTTTCATGAACAGTAGGCCCTTCTTACTCATGGTTTAGCTTCCCAAAGTTTCAGTTACCCACAGTCAACCAAGGTCAGAAAATATAAAATGGAAATTTCCAGATCTAAATAATTCATAAGTTTTAAATTGCACAGCATTCTGAGTAGTGTGACAAAATCTTGTGTCTTCCTTCTGTTCCATCCCCTCCATCCGAGATGTGAACCATCCCTTTGCCTGGCATATCCTGGCCGTTAGTCACTTAGTAACTATCTAAGTTACTGGGTTATTGTTTCAGTCTCATGGGCTTGTGTTCAGGTTACCATTATTTTATTTAATAATGGCCCGAAGTGCAAAATGAGTGATGCTGGCAGTTCAGATATACTAAAGAGAAGCCTAAAGTGCTTCCTTTAAAAGGTACAAGTTCTTAATTCAATAAGGAAAGAAAAAAAATTGTATGCTGAAGTTGCCAAGATCTGCAGTAAGAACGAATCTTCTGTCTATGAAATATGAAGAAGGAAAAAGAATCTCCTGCTAATTTTGCTGTCACATCTCAAACTGCAAAAGTTACAGCCACAGTGTGTGATAAGTACATAGTTAAGATGCAAAACACATTAAATTTGTAAGATATTTTGAGAAAGAGACCACATTTACATAACTTTATTACAGTATATTGTCATAATTGTTCTATGTTATTATCAGTTATGGTTGTTAACCTCTTACTGTACCTAACTTATAAATTAAACTTTATCATAGGTATATATGTACAGAAGAAAACATGGTTTATAAAAGGTTCAGTACTGTCTAAGGTTTCAGGTATCCACTGGGGGTCTGGACACGTAGCCCCCATGGCTAAGGGGGGTCCACCGTAATTGACTATTTCCTTATTGGGCCAGTAATGAACTATATTCTTTTTAGGTAAAGTATTTAAGCTGAGAGAGGAACTCCCTCTAGCCACAAATAAAATGTGTTGTCTTTACTCTGAGAGAACTCTCCAGAAGCTGTCCACTAATGGCTGGTTAACAGAGTCCCAGAGAATTCTTGTCCCAGGTTTAATACCACTCTGATAATCTCACAGCAATCTCACAACAGCTCTCAGAGAGAGGTTTCCTTTAGCCACTCGGGGAGGTTTCCTGGACCAGATGTGTTGGGTCCTGGAAGTGCTGCCCACGTGTGCAGAATAGGATGCATCAACTCTGAAGTACTTACCTGTGATTTCTCAGGCACCTGCTCTCCTAATCGTGGGCCAAAGAGTCCTACCCTTAAGATAACGCTGGGTGCCGCAGGACGGTGTGTACTGCTTCTGGGTCCACCATGGCCAGGGGGTGGGAGACTGATGCAGGATAAACAGAGTTTAAGCCCTGGAGAAACTATCTTTAGTCATTGCTAATTCACACCACTGCATCCGTACAAACCTCTGTACTGCTAGCCTGTAAATGCCTTGAAGGCTATAAGCATGCTCTCTTCTCTTTTAAGATTTCCTAGGGTCTAACACAGCACTGGCATACAGAAACAGCATTTGCTGAATAAATGAACTATTTTTGACACAAAATATAATACTCAATGTTTAAAAGTACATTTGTTACTTTAAAAAGTTAAGATTTAATCTTTAAATTTCTAGAATGTCATATAAAATATATATGAACCAAAAAAAGACACTAGAAAGCCACTTCTTCAATATTTTGATATTTGGATTTAATAAGGTCTCATATTTAGTCTCTGAATTTATATTCACAAAATTCAAGGGTTCTGCCCCTTAACTCAGAAAGCTCTATGTCAAGTCATATCAGACTTAATCTAGATGTTGTCAGTTATGCACAACGGAGTGAAAAAAAGAATATTCTCAGGTTTATACAGGGCTTATTAAGAGGCCTAAAAATAAGAGTCAAAAATTTGAACTTTGCAGGTTTAATTGGGAATTGAAACACTGGGTCAATATGTATCAGTTAAGTTTTGATATCAGTATTATGTCAAGCCGTCACTTGTAAACCCCACAGACACATCAGCGAATTATGAGGTATCACAGTGGCCTCATTGAATTTATTTCCCAAATATTAACTTTAAGAAAGTAAAGATGAATATCAACACCGCCTCTAATATGCAAACTTTCTAAGATGCCCAGTTCAGGCCGCCAGCACATATGGATGTCTCCCTCACGCTGACTCTTCCCAACGCTGTCAAATGCCTTTCACTAATTCTTCCTTAGAAAATGTGCAAAAAGGATTTTCATAGAGGTCTTTGGAGATTTCCTGTGTCTTCATGTGTGTAATAGGTTGGGTCAAGTAACAATGAAGGAGGAGGAAGGAGGAAGGGCATTTTATTTTACATATTTTCCTTCTTCTGGCCCTTGAAAGGGAAAAAGAATAAAAAGGGAAATTATCCCATGCAGATGATGGCAGTGCTAAATTAAGATCATACGTTTGGCTGTGGCAGCTGTAATCTTTTGATTATTGAAGAGATTGTTGGTAATGAAGTACATTTGTAAGAAATATTCTTAGTGTATACTGAATACATGTACCAACTGTGAGATATGTGTCTAATAAAATGATAGATTTAGAAATTGCCTGGCACTGAAATTCATGCTTTTCAAACAGCTATTTATAGAAAGAAAAGTGATATTTAAGCTACCATAGTAGGCTACTATAATCTGCCTTGTATTACCTAAGATAATAGTCCCATATTTTAAGGTAATGTTGTAAGCCTGCAATTATTTATTCACACCTAAGCTATATCAATTGGAAGATTTTGGATTGTGCAGGGAAAGAATTATTTTTACAAGAGGAAGACTTCACTGTCATGGCTCAAAGAGCTTGCTACGAAACAAGTTAGACTATAGATAAAAATAAACCAAACCAACATGAATTTTTAATAAACAAAAACAAATTTTATGGGAACATTAAAAACAACTATTAATTTTAATTTTTTCTGTTATGAAATGGAACATCCGTGAATCTGGTCATGTATATGTTTCATCCATATTCTTCTTCCCCGTAGGTCCTTAACACTTACATCAAAATCTCTACAGACCTGGATGATGATCTCAGCCTGGGGAGAGGCTATGAAGCCACGGCCAAGGTCCTGCAGAGGTAAGTTAGCACATCCTTGTCTTGCTGTCACTGGGAATTCACTCAACTGTGAAAGACTTAAATTGTTTGAGGTCTGTCGCTTTCCATTACCGCCTGCTTAAATTTTAAGCAGTGCCCTTCTTAAGTGACCCTTTCATCATCAGTTATTTTAAACTAATGCAGTCTTTTTAAATATGCTCCTAAACCCTTCTTTGTCTATCCCTCTTTCGTATTATTTTATTTTTGATTTTTGGTAAGTTTAGCGGTGACCTTGAATGCGAGGGAAAAATCAGGTCACATCTCACAGGTTCGAAGAGCCGATAGCACAGAGGTATATCGTACGCTTCAGTAACTGTGGCTCACTGTAACCTTTCCAGATCTCTTCCTTGAGGAAAGTTTCCATCTTATGCTTCAATCATGCTTCTTCCATTAAGACATCTCTCCTTTGAGCATATCTGGATAAGCAGTTGGCGCAAAAAAAAAAAAAAAAACAATTTCCTTTAAAATAGAAAATTCAACAAAAGTATACATGAACAACTTTTGATAGAAATTTTTCCATAGAAAATATATTATGTGCCCCTCGCTCATTTTATTGTGATCATTGTGTACTCCATTTAATCACTGCATTATATTTAAGCAAGACAGAATGAGAAAAGCTATTAAAGTTAAGGCCTTGGTTTTTGGTATGTTATATCCAAGATGTAGCTTTAAAAAAATTTTAGTAGTAGTAATAATAATTAGGTATAGATTGTGTCAAATTCTAATTTCTTCCCATTTGTGTTTCAGTGGTAAACACATACAAGGTGGTGTTTTACAGAAACAGACTCACAAACATAGAAAAGACAAACTTATGGTTACCAAGGGGGCAACAGGGTGAGAAGGGATAAATTAGGAGTTTGAGATTTGCATATACTAACTAGTACATATAAAATAGATGAATAAGTTTATACTGTTGCACAGGGAACAATATTCAACATCTTGTAGTAACCTATAATGAAAAGGAGTATGAAAAAGAATATATGTATGTATATGTATGACTGAAACACTATGCTGTGCACCAGAAATTGACACAACATTATAAACTGACTATACGTCAATAAAAAAAAGGAAAAAAATTAAAAAAACAAGGTGATGTTTTAAAAGGTAAAATTGCTATTCAAAAGATTTAAAATGCCTCGTACATTGAAAGTGGATCATCAATGCATAATTACCATTACCAATATAATCATCATTCAATATTATATAAATAATTAATGAAATATTAAAATACAACACCAATGAAATGAAAGGTGCCCTACAAAAAAAAAAAAATGCAATGCAGTCCACGCTGGATGAATGGTTAGGGACAGACAGACTTATAAGGAGAGTATGGACATTTACTCAAGGAAGGCAGGGCGAGCCATGGGAAAGCAAGCAACCCATGAGTGTTGTGGTCCTTTCAAATAAAAATTGATAACCAGTCCATGGACAATCAATCCAGCTATCCCTTAAACTTTTACTTTTCAAATAACTACCAGAAAGAAACATATTTGAAGACAAAAAAGAGACATGTAAGGATTCAATTTAATGTCTGTTTGGACATACCCACTTTGTGCCTTTTTGTCCGGCTCATTTTGATTATTAAATTACTTGAGTCTGCTGTTAACCCTTCCCAGAATCAGTAGAAAATGGTTGGATTATTGGTCTTGCTTTGTAGTAGCAGACCTGGCCTAAACCTGTACAATGAAATAAGTGCATCCATTAACATGTTTATAAAATAATTTCTACAAAATGACATTGTGTCCCAACATAACTAAAGACATAAAACCTCAAAGAAAAATATTTTCTTTTATGAACATATATTAAGCACTTACTGTGTCACAGGACAAGTGTTGGACTGACAGTCTTTATAACTATTTTTGAAATTGATATACTGATAGTCTTTATAACTATTTTGGGTTATTGATAGTCTTTATAATTATTTTTGAAACTTCTGGAGACCTGAGTTTATCTTCAGATATTCTCACCTGTTAAACTGGTGTCTCATCTGGAATATGTTGGTCTCCACTCCAGGATTTGAGTTCTTGATCTGTACACTAAAAGCTAAGGGGAGGGCTGAAAGCAATTATCTGATAAATATTGGCAACAACAACAACAATCAAAATGTGCTCATTTGGCTGCTTAAGTACTATTTGGGGTTGGGGGTGTGAAAAAGGATCCAGCTGTATTTGATGCATCATGAAGTAGGGTATGTTTCAGGTAGGATTGGGGGTGGTTATAGCCCAGCACTCTGAACACTCTAGCAGCCTGCCTTGGCGCAAACATATAATGGGCAAGAAAACATACCCCCATCTCACCTGTATACCAAATGAAAGTGAATTCCACTTATAAGAATTCCCATCTGCTAAAATACCAATGCAGCCATCAATGATTTGTGCGGTAGATATAGGTTCTTAATTGTATAATGTTATGTAATGCACAAAAGAGTACAGGAAGTGCTTACTCTGAGGTCATTAGGAAATAGTGTCTTGATGCCACTGCAAACTTTCCACTCCAAATCTGCCGTTTTGCAGCACTGTTGGTGGTTATGGAGGAGCGCTCAGGGCAATGTAAACCTCGGTATAGTCTTTCACCATTTGTGCAAAAGACCTTTAGAGACAGACAGAGGCTTTAAAAACAAAAATTCTATACAAGTAGACAACAGCACCTTGGATGTCTGAGAAGCCTTATTAAATCGAGTCCACTAATCACTAGAAGTGCTTTGATACACATTTTGTGGTCATTTTTAGAAAATTTTGCTTCAAGGGCTTAGTTTTCTTTGATGCACACATGCACACGCACACACACACAAACACATGTATATCCGTTTCATAGTTCTAAACTGTGCTCAGATAAGCAATGACATGCAAACAATGGAACACAGCCAAAACAGAGGAAATTATGGTGGTGGTGACTGAGAAATAAATCAGGCTGCGAATGAAGCTTAGCTTTACCTCTAAATCTCTGTCTCCTACCCTGTGCAATCCCACAAGTTTCGCTAATGGGAGCCCTATCTCTATAAACATATTTTATCTCTTTAAAGGAAATGGAAGAGGATAGCCATGTCTAGGCTAAGTGTGTGTCTAAGGCCATCAGCTGAGCATTCATGAAAGGTGAATAAGCTGTAAGGCTGGAGGCTTCTAAAATGGTTATAAGAATTTATACTAAGCCTTCAGTTGAAAAACATACCACATTTGCTCAAGACTCGGGACTTGGTAATACAGTTGCCCACTTGGTAATTGTAGACCCAGTCTTAGTATTAGGGTTATTGATGAAGATTTTAATAGTGAGCTGGGGTATTTTTTGCTATTGGTCTGCATAATATTGATTGCAGAAGGGTTTAAGTAGCATAACAGAAAATAAGCATTTACAGTGTCTTCCCCGCCCCCACACTTGGAATACTAGTGGGGAAAAAAAAGAGTTGATATTCTAAAATGTTAACAATTGCCTGTGACAAAGCTATAAAAACCAGAATTATGGTTCATAAAACAGAGAGTGAGTTGAGAAATTACCAAGTAAATATTGTTATTGCATAGATAAACAATTTGAGTAAATACAGAGGAGGAAAAATCCTCAATATTCTTCATGGCATTTTTTAGCTCATTTACTGAAATGCTACAACTCTCCAAATAAGCAGGATGACTTTTAAAAAGAATCTAGGGGGGAAAAAATCACAAAAATGAGAGTTGTGCAAGACAGACTGGTCAGAACTAACCCATCTGTGGGTTTGTTCCTTACCAACTGTAAATTTTCTCACAAACTTGGGTTAAATTATTTCCTAGAAAACTTTCCACGGTGGAGATCTTGAAATCAATCAGGACAAAGTTTCCACTGTGAAAATTACCTTTCTGTTATAGCTGAAAATTAATTTCTTCTTGCTTGAGAGAAATGACATGCCCTAGTAATTTTCATATATTCTTTAAAATGGAACATCCAGGGTTGATGCGAAATTTCCTAAAAACGACCCCCCCAAAATACATCAAAACATTTCTATTAATTCATGAAATTAAGAATAGCTTTTTACATTTTCTCCTGTCACTGATTCCATTTGCCTTATTACTTTCATCTGTGGCCCACAAACTTGGTGGCACAATCAACAAACCCCTTAGTGGCTGTTTCATCTCTGCTCTATTTGATTTCTTCTCTCTGAGTAAATGATTAAGTTTTCATGCATTGATTCAACCAAAATCTATGTTCACTCAACCACATCCTTTATTGATTACTTCTACTGCAAACAGTAGGCCAAGTGTGATATACATAATTGGACAGTTGTCAGGGGATGTGGGTGTTAACAGTCCTGTTTTCCCAGTTGGAAACTGGAATCACCTTGATACACAAATATTCTGCGCTGTTTCATTCTCATTCTTTGGACCGAGGAGTCCTGTTCCTCAGAATATATGTTTTTAACTCTCTAAGGTCTGGTTGAATGAATTTAATGATTATACCATATAATATGCTGTTCAAGTTGCACCTGTGCACTGCATATAGAAAACCGGAATTAATATTTGTGTAACATTTTAACCTTGTCCTTTAACTTACACAAATAATCTGTAGCTTTTCTGTAAGACAATATTTGATTCTTTCCCTTCCAAAGAAAGACTGGTTTCTAAATCTATTGCTAACTTTTAAAGTTGGAAAGCCTTTCAGCAGCATAAACTGTTTCTATTTCAGATGCTTTATTAACAGCTTTGCTGACTATAGCACCGCACATTCATTGAGTGGAGCATATAATTTATAAAAGAAAGCCTTTTTCTCTAGCACGAATGTTAGAGCAAGTTCCAGATAATTTTGGATGTTTTAGAGATCTGTTGCTCCTCTGGGAGAAAAACAACTCAACTCACACAGCAATAGTTTTATTTATACTATTTTGTGTTTCTTGTTCACTGAACTTGCTTTTTTGTTTGTGTATGTTGTGATTTAACAATCCTCAGCTAGACAAACCTAATCCAAAATGTGCTTCCATCAAAAATATATCCGCTTTTAGAAACATGAACATAAGTATGCTCCAGTGAATTCATTTTAGCTAAATAAAAATGATCATTTTTCCCTAAGGTTTTAAAATAATATGAAAGAAGTCTCTACTTTTTTTCTTATTTCATCAATTTTTCTTTAAACTTGCAGTCCAAGAAAGATCTTCGAGTTAACACCAATTTGAGAAAACATTTCTAGTCCTAGAAATCTCCAACTTTGCTTAAAATTCTAAATAGTATACTATTTTATTTACTAATATTTTTATACCCTCGAGTTCTCTTAATACCATTTTAGTTGTTCCACAAAACAAATATTTAAAGTAATGAGTGCACCTCTCATGGTATTTTACTCCGTATCTGCACTTGAAATATTCCTCAAACAATTCATAGTATTTCTGGAGAATTTAACGATGTTTAAGTGTAGAAGATTATTCATAATTTTGTTATGAGAAAGTGAGGACAGAATCATAAAAGGCAACACTCACACCTTTGGGAATGTAAAATTCCATTCAATATGTAATAACATATACTAATTCTGGTATGTAGAGCATTCTTTTATCAATAAGAAAGGACAAAAGAACGCATTGATAGTACCTGATATTCAAGTAAACAAAAAGTTCTATGGCTCTGCCCCTCTAGAAAATAGACACCAGGGCTTTGTGTTTGTCTTGCACAGTATGCATTCAAATTATGATGTTTAATTCATTACATAATGGAAGATTTTTCAAAAAGTAACACTTAGCTGAATTTTTCTTCTTGACTAGTGGGAGACAAGTAGAGAGCTGTGGGTGTGATTTCTTTTTATTTCTCTGAGAGGTAATAATAATACCAGCCATCATTTATTGAATCACTACTATGTGCCAGACTATACATATATGCAGTTTTTCATCTCATGAGAACTTACGGCCATTTCAAAAATGAGAAAGAGTGCAGATGTGATTAGTATTATTCATCTAAGAGGCAAAGCTGGGATTCAAGCCTAGATCTTTCTAATATCCACCATAGCACACATGGTTTAAGCAAAAAGATTTTAAAGCAATCTAATTTATTTTTACAAACATGCCACAACATATCTATGAAAGTCAATGTTGTTCTCATCAAATCTTGGGAGGTTATTCAAGTTTACACCTCTAATCCTGCCACTACCTCCTTTAAAAACTTCTTTGAAATACTTTCTGAGCTTATGGCATATTCTTTTATATAGCCCCTAGAGCAGCACATCATTGTTTGAGAGATGGGTTTCGTCTTTGGGAACAGCCAGAAGGATCTACAGCCATGTTTAGAAAACATAGAAAAGAATCTCTGTGGGTAATCCTATTTTGGGGCAAAATTCATTAAATTACTTGGGAATGCTTTATACCACAACACTATGAAGGAGTTTCCTAAAGAGTAATTTAAAAATGCCATCAGTCTCATCATCAGATGACTTCACTTGGAGGGAACTATCTTCCTTTGCATACTAATTATGTCCAGACAATTGGAAATACGGATGTGAAGTACAGGGTGAAAATAACAGCTGGAAATACAGATGCGCTGGGCATGTGTACATAGGAGTTAGGACACACCATAGCAGTCTACGAAGTTGCCCATAACAAGCATTTAATGGAGGGGAGAGGAAGGCCTTGGACAGAACTCTGGAAGCAGCCAGCTTTGGGTGGGCAGAGACCTCAATGTCAGTAAAGTACTGGGGAAATGAGAGATATAGGAAAAATGAGAGAATGGAGATTGGCTGAGCGTGCTAGACGCTAAAGAGGGAGAAACTTTTGGAGAAAGTTGGATGGTTAACAGCAGCGACCCCCAGTCTGTGCTGAAGACCTGGATTAGGGGGGAGGAGGAGGAAACATGAGAATAGAGCATATAGCCTGTGACTATAAGCACACAGAATGTTTTATGCAGCTTATAGTTCAAAGATGTCTCCCCTCAACGCATATTACCATTTTTCAGATTTGTGTAGATGCTTTGAGATCACCATCGTATTCCCTAGATTTGGCTCCATATCCTTTTGACTGGCTTTTAAGACTAAATTTACCTGATAATTAGCAATATTGAGTATTTTTTTTTCATGTACCTGTTGGCTATTTGTATGTGTTATCAGTGCTTAACACAGTTCATCCCACATACAAATGCATAGATTTATCTCTCCAAATTGAAAGTGAAACTGTTGAAGGGCAGGAACCATATTCCCCTGTCTCTAGAACATTCTAGGGCATTTGATAGTCTCTCAAAAGATGTTCCTGAAATAAAAAAATATTCTTGATATTACTGAAATATTCAGGACACAGTTTATAGCCATGGACTCTAAACATCCAATGACATTCTCATGACTTACCTGGAAACTTACCTCTTTTTCTTTTTTTTTTTTTTTTTGAAGCTTAATTTTTATGTGTGCTGCATAAATGTTTCCCATCTCAAATTTTCAACCATTTCTTTATTCAAAAATATATGAAAGCCTTATATACACCAAGCACTCTGCTAGAAACTGTATTTCTTTCTAAGCATTTTGTCCCTTGTCTAGGTGACTTTAGTGATACCTGAGATTTCACTGCTAAGGGACACTTGCAAGAACAAACTACCTCTCATATTTTATAAATTTTTTAAAGGTTTTATTTTTTTTAGATAACAGCTTTATTGAAATATAATTCATATACCATACAATTCTCCCATCTTTTTTGACACTTAAAGACTAGTTTTATTAAATGCTTAGTACAGATCAAAGACCATGGAATAATGATCCTCAGAGCTGCTGTGTTTATTTCCATACAGATCATAGAAACACAGCATTTAGACACAATACTTCATTTTAGTCAGTGTTTCAAGGCAGCTAGACATTTTTTCCAAGTCGAGTATGAATCCTAATCTTATATAACTCCCCTTGGTTGTGAACATGATTTCCCAACTCATTCTAGTTGATTTTGTAAAACATCCAGACAAATTTTAATTTGGCTGATAGTGATGCTAACACAAACATTCCATTCATGGGGTTATTTTATGAATATTCTAAATGTACGAAAATGTTTTTGCATGAAGTTATTATTCCATTTACTGACCATTTCTGATGTGAAAAAATCTCAACTTCTTGCCACTAAAAATCAAATATTACCTTTTATATTACTTTTTCAAGAAGCGCTTTTCCAACTATTTATCGCATATGGTAATAATAGAGCTCATCAATTATTTATCGTAGACATTCATGGAAAAAATGATTCTGTGGTGAGTTCTGTTTGCTCAGAGATTTGGGTGCATGTTAAATTTTGCTATTTTAACTACAATCAGGGAAATAAGAACCACTTTGCAAAAAAATGTGTGAGGTTAGAACTGTTAATATTTTGATGTCCACCATACAACCAGAACAGTGAATATTTGATTGCTTTATGGCTACACACACATGACAAAAACACAAAAACAAAAAAAATTAGTTACATTGATTTTTTGCATAAAATTAAATTAAAATGAGTCAATACAGATAGAGATTTATTAGTCCTATAAAGTAATTAGACCAGTTTCAAGTTGTTCAGTCTCATTATGTTCCAGTCATATCATGTGCACACATTTATAAGTACAATGTGAATTTTAAACTTCCCAGAAAATTTGCATCATTCACTAGCCAATGAACTAACCTAATCCATTACACTGAAGGAGTAGCTTTATTTCCGGATTTCACTGAATCTAAGATTCTTCCTATTGGAAGATACACCTTAACATACCCAAGAAAGAAAAATATTCTAACTAAATTGACATTACTTTTCTTATTGGTTAGAATTTTGATTTTATACTTAATAAAAGCTACTTTAGACTCATTTATACATAGGTATTTTTATAATTACTCTTGAGAATTCATGTAAAAAGAAAATATAAGCAAAGTAAATTTATTACACTCCTCAAACATCTTTGCATTCAAAGCCCAATTCTTCTGAATCGCTTTTAAACTCAGAATTGTCACTATCTTTTTTCTCTCATACCTGTCATCTTTTGTGAAATCAAGAACACTGATGCTATATAGCCTTTCTTAAAATAAGTGCTCCAGTATCACCTCCAGGATTTCTGCCAAGTCATGGACATTCAATCTCCAGTTTTTAAGGTGGCACTTTCTTGTCTTCCAGAAAATTTCAGGGAAAGACTTTTAGAAAACAGCGAGTCCCCATATTCCTTTCTGAAATTATCTTTAAGTAGTTGTGACAGAAAGATCAAAGCATTGCAATCGTAGGTCATCTCCAGGAACACAGATGAGTTCAGCAACAACTGTGACTTGACTGCTCCCTGTCTGAGATTATAAAATGCCACCTGTTGTGATGGATCGTGATTTCAGAAATGTTAAAATGTGGGAATGTGTGTATTTTAGAATAAGTGAAACATGGTATTAATGTTGCTAAATTTTTCTTTAGTTGCAATAACATAAAGATTTGTAGCAAAGCTTCTCTATATGTCATATTTGTCACCATCCTATCTGGAGGTCCTCTGAGTATATCCTTGCTGTATAAACAAAGAGAAATGCCCATGCAAGAATCAACTCAATTGCAAAACAGTGTCTGCATCTCAGAATTTCATCTTGTGTTTTACTAAGGGACAGGTGCTCACTGAAAACTATTAACCTATGAAAGCAAAGAGGTAGTTGTAGGGATTCAGAGACATTCAACAGTAAGAGTGCCTCCTTTACTTTACTCCATTAAAGAACACCTTATAGGTTTTTCTGTTATTTTAAAACCTCTAAATTCTGGATTTTATCACTTTAATACAAAATGTTAACAGTTCTGACATGATTTAACAGTGGAATTGCATATAAGCTTAGATTCACCTTTCTGTTTTAAGGATTGATCAAAAAATAAAAAATAAAAAAGCCAGACATTCAACAAATACTGAATTTTCTTTAGCATACTTAATTTGGACCCATTATTTTGGAATCCTGTCTTGCCTGGCTCATAATGTTTTAATTCTTTATGGCTCTGAATCAGGAGTCTGAATCAGCAGTCAAATGTTCCTGGAGGTGGACTTTGTCTTCAGCTGCCTGAGCTGAGTCAGTCAGAGCATTTTTTACCTTGGATGTAGCTGTTTACAAAAATTTCTGTCTCTTTGGTTGCTCAAAGATTTTTTTCACCTTGGTTGCTAATCTCATTTGCCCCTATGAAAGCGTACCTCTCTCAGTAGACCCTCAAGTGTTCTTCACATAGGACATCACTACAATTGGCTCCTAAAAGAAAAGAGCTGATCTCTTTAGACAGCCTTTCAAAGAATTAGCTCCTTGAGAGAGATTTTTAGACTTTTTCCACTTCTCTCTTCCCTGACCATTTAGCTCTTAATCCTATGAAACTATGATTTGTGTATCCTTGGAGTAGCATTCAGATCATGAGAAACTAATGCATACTGGGGACTCAGATTTGTAAAATGAGAGCTGAATTCAAATAATAGAAGTACCCGAATATAATTCATTGAAATTTTAAAAATAATGTGCCCCTCTATTCTTTTTCTGATGATATTAATTAATTAATTTAATATTCCAGATAGAAGTACATTATTTTTTTCTTCCAGTTTCTTTTTTTTTTTTATTGAAGTATAGTCAGTTTACAATGTTGTGTCAATTTCTGGTTCACAACATAATGATTCAGTCATGCATATACGTACATATATTCCTTTTCATTATAGGTTACTGTAAGATATTGAATTTAGTTCCCTGTGCTATACAGTAGAAACTTGTTGTTTGTCCATTTTATGTACAGTAGTTAGTATCTGCAATTCCCAAACTCCCAATTTATTCCTCCACCCCTCTACTTCCCCCCGAACCTTGTTTGTTTTCTTGAGGTATAGTTGACATATAGCACTGTATAAATTTAAGGTATACCCCATATTGATTTGACCATTATATTCTTTACGAAAGAAAAAAATAGTCAAATTTGTCTTAGTCAGTTTTGGTCATTTGAGTTACTCTAACAGTCACCAAAATCCTAGTGGCATAAAACAGTAAAATCTTATTTCTTGTTTTTATAAATTCTTGCTGTTTGCCAGATGCTTGTGCCAGGAGCCGAGACTCTGACTCTCTCTCCTGCCTTGAATTCTAGTTAGATTTCAGAATCCTCTGTTTTTATCATATCTGTTCTAATATTTCCTGCAGGTATTTTATGAATCACATAGGCCTCCCCTCAAGGAACTGTTTTCATTTGCAAAGGAATGTGGAAAATTTCAACCTTTTTAGAGTTTTTTTTTTAAATAACTTTACTGAGTTATAATTCATATATCATACATTTACCCCTTTAACATCTACATTTCAGTAGTTCTTAGTATATTCATAGAGTTTTACAACCATCACCACTGTTTTTGTTTTTGTTTAGGGGGGAAGTATTAAATTTATTTATTTTATTTATTTCTTGGTGGAGGTACTGGGTATTGAACCCAGGACCTTGTGCATGCCAAGCAGGCACTCTACCACTGAGCTATCCCTTACCACAGCCACTGTTTAATTTCAGATCATTTTCTTCACCTCAGAAAGAAACCCCTAACTGTTAGCAGCCACTCCCAATTGCCTCCCCTCTTCCCAGCCTCTGGTAGCCATTAAACTACCTTCTGTTTCTGTGGATTTGCCTGTTCTGGGCATTTCATGTAAATGGAACCATACAATATGTGTGTTTTTGTGTAACTGGCTTCTTTCACTTAGCATGTTTTCAAGGTTTATCCATGCTGTAGCATGTTTCACTACTTTATTCCTTTTTATGGCTCAATAATATTCCATTGTATGAATATAGCATATTTTACTTATCCATTCAATTGATAGACATTTGGGTGGTTCCCACTTCTTGGCCGTTATGTATAATGTTATGAGCATTTATGTACAAGTTTTTGTGTGAACATGTGTTTTTGTTTCTCTTGGGTATATGCACAGGAGTGGAATTCTTGGGTCATATGGTAACTATATACTATACTTTTTGAGGAACTGCCAAGTTATTTTTCCAAGCAGCTGCACCATTTTACAATCCTACCAACAATGCATGGGCATTTAAAAGTTTAAGTTCTAACTCACTGTATACTCCAACAAAGACAAGCCACTTATTTTTAAAATGTACACTTTACATTTCATTATCCTGATAACCATCTTGCAGTTTCTAAAGCAAAGACACACAAAAAAATCTTCTCTTTACTGTACATTAAATGGAATGATATTCCAATAGTTTCTTGTTTTATTTCTTCTAGCCAAGGACAGATGACGGAAGCAATTAAATACTTGAAAAAAGTTGTGAAAATTGCAAGAAACAATTTTCAAAGCCTAGATTTTGTGAGAGCAAGTACAATGCTTGGGGACATCTACAATGAAAAAGTGAGTAGTATGTGTTCCTTGCTCATAGGGAGAAATTTGCAAAACTTTAAAATTCTACTTTCATGTGCTCTTTACCTTCCCATAATAAGTTGTGTGGAATGGCCCCAGGAGTGCAGGACTTAGTCAATGCACAAGGCAGTGACTGGGAAGAGAGATGCCTCTTACTTCCTCCTCTTCCGGGACCTGGTCGCCATCTTGGTCCAGTCACTGCAGGCTGCTAACGCTGATTCGTATCTTCACAGCCAGTGCAGAGTCTAAGTGATTTTGGATTTGAAAAGCAATTAAAATATGTCAATTCAAAGGAACTTCATTATAACAATTGGCTCTTACTGCTGACACTAACATTCACCTCCCTTGCTCCAAATTCTTGCTTTTTTTAATCCAGCTGTGATGCCCCTGCTTGGTCCCTCAGGAGAAGAAAGGACAGTCCCAAGAGTAATTCTGAAGGAAATAAGGAATTCTAGCAACAGATTGGTTATGTGAAAGAAGAGAGAAAAAAGTCTAAAATAAAAGTATCTCATTCAAGAGTCCATTGCTAGCGAAATGCATTGGTCAAGATGGACTTTTGGTTTATCTTCTCCTGACTTTATCTTTTATTACCTAGATTCTCCTTTCGAAACAGTATGAAAGAGGCTCGTTTCTCTATTACAATTGCTGTTTTGATCATGAATGAGATCTATCATTTTTGAAGGTAGTGACATTCTCAAACTGTTCTGATACACCTTGTCTTAATCTTTCTGAGGCTCTGCATGTAGTGATTAAAAGCGCTAACTCTGAGACCAGACTGGATTAAAAGCCCAGCTCTTTCACTTGTAAGATCTGTGACCTGGGACAAGCTACTTACCTTCTAGGTGTTTCAGTTTTCTCACCTTATAAGGTTGTTTTGTGTGTTGTCTTAATAAATGTAAGGCACTTAGAACAGTGCCTGGCAGAGGAAGTAAGCACCATCTTTATCAGTGGTAGAGCCACTATTATGCTTCACACCCTTAAGTGGTATCATTCCATTGACTTCCCTTTTCCCAGGCTCAGTGAGTTTAACTAACTCCCCCACCACCACCAGGTCTCCAAGCTTCCGGGTGGCTGTGATATTCAAATGCGTACTCTTAATCACTACAGTCTTTTCTTTGCCTTATCATTGATTTCGATGATTTCAGCCACTCCCATTGCCACTCCCAATTACCAGCCATATGCTGTTGCTCCCAGATTTGTGTCTCCAACCTTAATCTCTCCTCGGCACTGCAGACTTGTAAAGCCAACTGCCTACTTAGCATCTCTACATGGATGTCTTCTAATATACATCTCAAACTAAATGTGATTCCTCTCTCCCTTGACCTACTTCTCCCCAGTCTTCCGCATCTTAATGCATGGTACCATTATCCATCAACCCAACTGCTCACGCCAAAAATCTGAATATTCTTTGATTCTTCTTCCCCCACCTTCCACATCCAATCCGGAAGTAAACCCTGATCTTTATGCCCCCAAAACACATCTCAGATCCGCCCACTTCTATCTCTGCTACTATCACCACATCAGTTTATAACACAGTGTTTTCTCACCTGTACTGTTACAGTAAGCTCTGAACTCATTTCCTCATTTCTCCTCCATCAAATCCAGCCCCCACCCAGAGGCCCAAGTAATTATCTCAAAATATAAATAAAATCATATTGTTTCTCTGCTTAAAATACTTCCATTGCTTCCTATTCTTCTCAGAACATAAATATGCATCCTCACCTTGACTTGAAGCAGTCTGCATGAGATGCATTAACCACCCATCCCCAATCCCTGACTTTATAGCCTCCCTCGCTCCTCCTTATTGTCTCCACCACAGCCAAATGGACTTTCATGGAGTTCTTCAAACATGCTGAGCTTCTTTCTGCCTGAGAACATTCACTTTAGCTGGAATGCTTTGCGTGGACTGCTCCCTAGTCTGAACTTCATATTGCTGACTTCTTGTCATTCAGAACTCAGCTAAATGCCACATCTTTAGAGAAAGCTTCCTTGAGGCAACTCAATCAAAAGTAGCCACCAGGTCACTGTTTAACATTACTTCAGTTCTTCATGTAGCACTTACAGTTTTCTTACTGGTATTTTTCTTCTTGTTATTGCTGAATGTGTCTAGAATAGAAAGAAGCTTAATGAGAATAGGGACCAGATCTGTCTTTTTTTTTTTTTCATTCCAATTCTTTGATGAGAACCTAGCACAGAGTTGGTGAACAAAAATAAGCGAATTCATTCAATCAATACATTTGTAACCAATTTTATACCACTTGAGAGTTAGTATTCTCTCACTTTTGAAATTCCAAACCTCTGGGTATTTTTTTTCCCCTAATATTTTGGCATTTGAAAACTTGACTAAATCTTTAAAAGTAAATCTAATGTTGCTGATACTTGTCAGTCTACCTTTTGAGGCTCTCTGCCAACTGCCCTCATCATACCTTTTCTGGCTTCATATTATCAGTGCAATGTATTCTAATTGTATTCTTAACCATAATTTCCAAGAAATAATACTACTATAAGACCACAGATATCATATGAAATAGTTTTGGGAAAATAGTTTTCTCTAATTATTATAGTGTTGTTACAACTAAAGTTAATACACCTTAAAAATATCCTCATTAGTTTACATTTTACTATATAATCATGGAAGATGGGCCACCCATCCCACCCTCTTGATGTGATGGGTTTTTAACTGAAAATATATTGTTAATGTAAAGGGTCAAATGAGGATACTTTAGGGAAAATAACTAGGTATAGATCCTTTATGAGTTTTTTTAATTGTCTAATAAGATCAGAGAATCACATAATTAAAACAATGGTAATTCCAATACTAAAATAGAAAGGAAAATGTGTGAGAAATGATCCTTCCTTAGTACTGGGGGAAATCCCCACTTATTCTGAGCTTGCTTATTGGACAGAGTGACATTTTAGACACTAAGAAGGATCTGGTAAGAATCAAAATAATGCGTGAAATTCTATGTTATAGTGTAATAATGCAAGTTTTGATTCAAGGTCTATGATGTCATAATATCCTGTCCTGAAATTGTCCACCACATGCTTATTAGTGATACTTACTACATTAAAGGCATCATCTCTTCCAATAAGATGCATTTGTGAAGTGCATAAATTCACTTATATATCCTTGAACTCTTATTTAAGATCGCCAGGATTAATTTCTGAAATCTTCTGAATTCTATAACAGAATAGGGATTAACTGATAACAGAAAAGGACTGTGGAATGTCAGACAGAACCTTTGAGAGGAGATTAAATTTAGATATTAAAAAAATTAGATATTAAATTCTTTATGAATGAAAAATCTGGAAATACAATGCACAGTAATGAAACCACACTCTAAAAAAGTACGTATAAAAATTCTTGCATCTGAAAAGAATTAATGTTATATTTCCTTAAGAGCATTTTAAACTAGAGAAATCTAGATCCATACCAGTTTCATGGTAGGTATATATGTGTCTAAAGATTGAACAATAGGCACAATTTGTGGAAGAATAATTACCTAACTATAATGCTTCTATTTTAGGGGAAAAAAGCATTTGTTAAATAAGATCTAATAAAAATTTTAGGCATATGAATACTTCTACTAGCAGCAAGCTAGCTCCTTGACCATAAATTCTGTTCACTGCTGAATCCCTGCTACCTGGCGTGGGCCTGGTACACAGGAGTTGCTCAGTGAACGAATGGATGAGTGAATGAGTTTGTTCCAACATAATAATATATAAAAATAATTCTGGAAATTCAAATATATGACCATTTATTTATGGCCCCTAATTTTCCCAGTTGGGGCTCTCACCTAAAACAATAAATAGCCTAAAGCTCAAAATTACAACTAAAATAATAAAATTAGATATTTGTACTTTGTTTTTAAAAATAGAAACATTTGGCCTAGTTATATATTTTCATCTATTTTTGTCCTATACCTTTGATGTCTAGCAGGACCATCTATAATTTTAACTAGTTTTATTGTCATCTTTAATATTTATATTGTTTCTCTGTCATATAACTTATTTAATTGACATACAGAACTTTGATAGTTTTAATTTTTTCTAATTAAGTAATCTTACCCTCATATACACTCTATGTTTCATACTTTGAAATAAGAGGAAGAATTGTTTGCCTCAACAAACAAAAATTACTATTGATGTAATATGGAGGGACTCTGTTTAAATCAGCAAATTTAACTGGAATGAACCACTTGAATAAACGGTTCACCCAAGCTGTCCTTGTGAGCGTACAACTGTTAGGTTTGCTGCTCGGGTGACGTAACTGTCACAGATGCCCTACTTTCCCCCCTCCTCACCTTGCCAGCAATCTCCCTATTCAGTCAGTTTTTCTGCTCTTTGGATTCCATGACTGTACAGAGGTGCTTAGGTGTTGAGTATGCATTTTATCCGTACTGGTGTATGATATGAAGCTGTTTCTATGGAGCTTTTTATTTCGAGTTCCTTCATAAAATGTCATAAGAAAAATGACTCAGAAGCTCATAGTAAAACATTTCTTTTCACAAGAGTGTGCGTGCATGTTTTTGTGTGTATGAGAGAGAGAAAAGGAGGTAGAGGGAGGGGAGATGAAGGACCCTCAGGGTTATAAATCAGTGAAGAAAGGAACTTTTTGTTCCCCAGAGTCTTTAAAAGTGTAGCTTAATACTAAAAATAATATCCGTCTTTGAGGAAGAGTTTTTAAGGAGAAATTTTAGAAGACTTGGGGGGTTGCAGAAAGTAGTCTCTTCTCTGAGGCTCTATTTCATTATTTGTAAAATAAGAAAAATATTTCTTGATCGGGTGACTTATGAAAGCTAATGACATAATACATATGAAGTACTTAACACTGGCCTTGACACTTCGTAAGAGTTAGGTAACTGTTAGTTATTTGTAGCTTTTAGAAGGAGAGATGTGGATGACAAGGAAGGAACGGAGGGAGGGAGGGAGAAAAGAAAGAAGGAAGGGAGGGAGGGAGGGAAGAAAGAAGGAAAGAAAGAAAGACCTTGAATTTTTTCACCTTAAAATGTTGCAAAGGACTTGGAGAAAAGATAGACATTTAATTGATCCTTTAAGTTATGCTAGTGTTGTTGTCAAGATCATATGTTTTCAAAAGCTTGGGAACCTTCACATTCTCAGTCAAGAATGACACACGCACATGGGAAAACACAAGTAAAAACCGAACAGCAAATACCTCCATCTATTTTCACTCCCCGTTCATTAAATGGGTTGGCTGAGAATGATCTCTTGCTGTGACTGAAAACAAGAGCTGGTTTAAAATAATTCATCTGGTAAATCCAATGCTACAAGTAAGAAAATTCCATCCAAATCAATGTGACTTAGTTCTCCCTTTCCCAGACTCCTTTTTGCTTCCATATATTAGGCTGAACCATACGAAAATGCTAACATTTGACCATTTTTAATCCAAAAAACTCTGGTTTCCTACAGTCCAATCTTGTAGATACACCTTTCATAGCCAATTAACCTTAAGATATTGCATGGTTAGCAAACATAACTTTTAAAAAGGAACTCATTCCAATAGAGGCCCTGCTCTTCATCTCTTTCTTCTTGAAGATGAACTGCTGAAATTGTTGAAAGATGAGCGCAGCACATGCCAAGGTGGGAAATATGTGGAATGGTAAAATAAAAATTAAGAAGAAAATTCTTTCTCTTACACTTTTAGGGCTACTACAACAAAGCTTCTGAATACTTTCAGCAAGCTTTTGACATGACAGCAGAGATGGTGAACACGCTTCTGACGGATGAAACAAAAGTTCATTATGGAATAGCAAAAGCTCATCAGATGATGCTGACGGTTAGTAATTACATAGAAACTGCAGATCTCACCAGCCTTGACTGCCTGCTGTCATGGAAGGAGAGGAGAAGTGACATTGCACCTGATCCAATTATTGGTGAGTCATTGGTTTTTGTATCATTCTTCATGGCTGAGTCATTTTCATTGGAAAGGTTTACTCAACCATTGGCGATTTTAATTTTATTGGCAATTTTATTTTTATTTATCCATTACTATGTGAATGTTGGATGCACCTTCGTGCTATGTTGTACCTTCAGTGTCTAAGGAAATCATACAATAGTGATAATGACTTATTCAACTTCATAAATCACCATTTTTTCAGTTATCTTAAAAAGTCAGCAGTAGGTACTGTTCAGCTTAAGGAATGTGAAGTAAGCTTGTTTTTAAAACTGTTTATTGCTATACCTTACTGACAAGAGCAAATGTTCATAGATGCTAATTAGTATTATTCTCTTACTTTTCTGATGGTAGTTAAGTTTTCCTATTTTTCTCAATTCAAGTGTGAATATTAATTGAGAAAATGTTTGATAGTAATTTCTCTTAATTCCACTTTTTTCCTGTGTCGTTTTCTTGTGATAATTAGTCAAAATAGTCAGTTAAAAATAATTACCTAGAGGGGATGTGAGGGTCAGTTTATGTTTCCACTTGACTAGGCTCTAGTCTTTAGTTAAAAACTTTAGGATTTCTTTTTAATTTTAAACAGTAGTGCCCATGAAAGACCTTTGGGCTACATAATTATTTGCTTGCAAATCAAACTTCTTAAAGCAAAACTTTATTTTAAATGTTTGGGAACTCAAATGAAATCATAAGTTAAAACTCTTTAATGTAAAGAGGTATCTCATTTGTATTTTTAAAAATATTCTTAATTTTCATAGAGTTTTTAAAGGTTACTTTCCATTTACAGTTATTACAAAATACTGGCTATATTCCCCATGTTGCATAATACATCCTAGAGTCAATCTTGCACCCAACAGTTTGTACCCTACCCTGTATTCTCCCTCTCCAGCCTCCCCAATGGTAATCACTAGTTTGTTCTCTGTATCTGTTGAGTCTGCTTCTTTTTTGTTATATTTACTAGTTTGTTGTACTTTTTAGACTCCACATATAAGTGACATCATACAGTATTTGCCTTTCTCTGCCTGACTTATTTCACTTAGCATAATGCCCTCCAAATCCATCCATGTTGCTGCAAATGGCAAAATTTCATTCTTTTTATGGCTGAGTAATAATATTCCAGTATATATGCACACATACATTCATCTGTAGATGGATATTTAGGTTGCTTCTGTGTCTTGGCAATTGTTAAAAATGCTGCTATGAACATTGGGGCACATGTATCTTTTCAATCAGTGTTTTTGTTTTTTATGGATATATACCCAGGAGTGGAATTGCTGGGTCTTAGTGCATCTCTTATTTGGAACTCTTCCCCTCTACCTCAGGTCATTTAGAAGAAATAATAATCTGCTTTAGTGTTTATTTCCTCCATAGAATAAATAGCAAATAATAGTAAATTTGACATAAAGAAATTTTATTGATTCTTTTACATCAGTAGAACTCTCCTTTACCACTGTCTGTCCTCTAGCTAGAAAATAAGAAAAAGTCTCATTCCTGACAGATGCACAGTAAGAGGAACCAAGATGAAGTCCTCAGAAAGAGATGGCTTATTGAATTTCAATGCGCTCAAGTGCCCCAAAAATATTTATAGTTCACTACTAACTAACTACTTTCAGATAATACTTTGCTTGCTCAGGATGTTGTCTTGTCATATATTTGGGCATTTGTTGTGTCATTTTGAGTTATCTTCCCTTTAGGCTCTCACTCTTTCCTCCCAGGAGATAAAGCAGAGGAAGTGTGAGCCATCTACTAGATGATTTGTTTGGATGAACAGTTCGGTAGAGTAAGTTGAGCTACTCACATTTCCAGATTTATCTGGGCTACACGCTAGCCATCACAATGATAATCATGAGAAAATACTCCTCAAAAGTAGTTTCTGATCAGAGCCATGTGTCTGTTTACTGCAATCCTGTGTTTGGCTTTTTAAAAATCTCTTTAGCATTCCTTTACTCTATAAAGCTGTTCAGTTTTCTATTCTTTTTACATTTTATCTCCCCTTTTTTTTTTTTTTTAGTAAGGGCATGTTGTGTTTTAAAAGGTTTAGGAGCAGGACCAAAAAATGCACTTTAAAATATTATTCAGACACATAAAAAACAAACAAAAAACCCAAAATAAGTGAACAAACCAAACCAAACCAAACCAAACAAAAACAAACACATAGATACAGAGAGTAGAGCAGTGGGTATGAGAGGGGAAGAGTGGGGACTAGGGGAAGGGCAAAATGGATTAAGGGGTCAACTCTATGGTGACAGATGGAAACCAAATTTTTCGTGGTGAGTAAGCTGTCATGTATACAGAAGTAGAAATGTAATGTTGTACACATGTACCTTACATAATGTTATAAACCAATGATACCTTAATTTAAAAATATTCAGACAATAAATAAAACCTCAGCTATATGTACGGTGGAGAAGATTAAATTCTCCAGAATGCTGTAACAGTACACCCCCTTGCTGACTGATTTGACCAAGATTAGAAATCTGTACATGGATGGGCTACATCATTATAGAAGTGAAAAATAATAATCTTTCAGATTCAAAGATAAATGGGAAGTTAATTCTCATACTACTGGTATAGTCAGCATTTTTAGTGGTAGGTATTCTATTTGGAAATAAAACCTGTAAAATTTTACAAGGCTTCAAAAATATTTCTGAAATCACAACTCTTACTTTTCTATCTTTGCTCTGCTTAAAAATCTTCATGGACTCGCTACGGTCTACAAGTTAAATACAAGCTTCTCAAACTTTTTTGACCATCTCCCTCCCCCGACTGCACACACACACACACACACACACCCCATACAACATACCCTACTGTCACCTTATTTCCAGCTCCAGCTCCATCCAGGGAAATCTCACCCACCTTGCAAGTTCCTTCTCAAATGCTGATGTCTTTCTTGATTGCCCTCTCAATTGAATATTGTCTGTCTGTTCCCACACTGAATGTCGTTCGTTTCTCTCTTAAGCTTTTTCCATTTGTTATCTTCCGCATCCTATCATGGCCATTTCTGTAATTGCCTTCTCTGCCTGATCAGAGAATGAGTCTCTTGAAAACAGGTCCTGATTCTTGGTATTCCCTACAAAAGAAGGCACAGTGTCTGACACCTACCAAGTAAATATTTGTCGAATTAAATAGAATTCAAAATGAGTATGTATGTCCTAGCCATAAACTAGTGTGCACTAACCAATTTTAAAACAAGATTTGTTGTTCCCTGTCTCCTTGAAAAATATGAAAAAAAAAAAAACCCTAATAATCCAAACACTGTATTTTGATTACCACCCAATTAGCTCACGGATGCAGGACAGCACTAAGTATGATGTTGACAAAATGAAGAAATATGGAAATATTATTTAGAAATCTGAGGAGCTTTTAGGTTTTCAAATTTTGCCTTTCTTCTCTGAAGAGGCATCTTTAATCTTGCTATTGAGGGGTCCCATGTATTCAGAGAAAAGCAGATCAAAGATTTGAAAGATACATTATAAAAGCGGTGCAGTTATCTTCACCTCTGAGACTTACATCCTCCAAACAAATCATTAGCTCACAGAGCAGGCAATATTCTTTTAAGCAGAGGTACATGACCCCCTAAGGGAATAGAGCACTGAGAGCACTCGGGTCTCTAGATAAAATAGAACAGTGATTCACCAGCAGTCATCTCTCATCTTTGCACCTTTCAGAGGGAACACAGCAAATAGAGGGACCTTCATACTATTCTAATTGGCTTAGAGATGGTTGGAATGATTTCATATTCCTCCCTTCCTTTCCAGTAGTAAAATAAGAACAGATTCTCCTCCCAAATTTAGGAATTTAGAAGAAATTCAAATTTATTACAGTTCAATAAAGTTATTCCAGCCTGAAGTAGCAGAATTCGGTTGGCTCTCGAAGGCTTAAGGGTCTATGAATTTCTGCTGGTTCCTCCAGAATATAATTTATTTTCCTCACCAGAACTGTTATCTGCACAATCAGTTAATTTTTTTTAGTGAAAGGCTAATTCATCTTGCCTTGTGGAGATCACAGACCCGGATGAGGGACAGTGACACCGAAGCAAAAGCTTTCTTTATTCAACTTACTAGAACTGTTAACCTAGAAATGTAATAATAGCCATTTAAATGCCAATGTGGTTAACCACTTCACTGGTGATATCAGTAACACAGTTTTAAAGCACATCCTTATTGTAGCCAAATGTAAGTTATATCAGATAAATAAGATGGAAGTCCTGAGTACAGAAACTAGCTAGTCAGTAAACACACACTTTTTTCTACAAAAAGGCTTATAAAGTTTTTCTTGACTGCCAAAACTATCACCCTGGTTTTATGAATTAAGATTCTTAAAAGAAAATGATAAAGAGCATGAATTTGTCTCTCAGCCTTGGTTTGTGCTGGCTTGATCTGTGGCCTCTGGCTTAATGTCGAGCCACATTTTCTTACCCTATCCTTTGCTTGTATTTTCCATTCATAAATTCACCCATTTTAAACAATGTGAAAAAGCCACATTTGTGAGTCTCATGTTCTACTGTACTTTGATCGCAACTTCTGTTTGCTAAATAACACTAACAGTGAAAAAATGTTATGAAACTAGCCAAAAAGTCAGCAAGCAGGTTTTAACATCATCCTATCTTCGCAAAACAAACTTGTGTATAATAATAAGTTCAGAAACATGACGCAGAAAAAGAAGATTCTGGTGAAAAATGTGGCTGAATCAACGGTCACCCTACTGGCAGGTTGGTGTATGTGAGAGAGACTGTCACTCAAGAGTCTGGTGACCTGGCTCTAATACCATATTGAGCACTAATTAGCTTATGACTTTTGGCAAAAGATTTCACTTCAAGTCTTTTTAGTCTGTTATCTGAGGTTTGAAATAGATCACTGATCAGATTCCTCTGGAACTGACCACAATTCCTCAGTAAGAGCATCTTCTAAATAAGTAAGGAATTTTTGTAGTCCTTAAAAATACAATACAGATTTTCATGAGCATTTTATTTGTTGCTTTTCCCCATAAACACTGGTTTCTGAGGGCTTCCACAAGAGATAATTTTAGTATTATTATCACTATTATTATATATCTAACAGCTGTATAAATGCCAGATTTATGACTTGATCCTTCTGCTAGAATTTATTAAAAAAGGAGTTTATAGCTATCTGATGTCACTTGCAATTTAACTTCTCCCTGGTTGGCACTGTTGAATTTGCTAAACCTAGTTAACTATTTGATCTGCAGATTTTCAATTCATTCGCCTGTTTTCAACCCTATGTCATAATTTCCCTCAGCATTTCTTCAACCCCTACTTTTCCCCCACTGCTCTCTGTGCCTCCGATTCCTGTACATGTCTGGTTCTCTACCTGTCATTATTCCTTCCTCGTGCACTTTAGTTGCAGCTATCTCTGTCCTCCTAAATCTGGTACTATGCCGACAGCCTCTTTCTAGCTTCTGAAAATGAATTAAAATTTTCTTGAATTTTTTTGAGTTTTATAGAATCAGGAGATGATGGAGTTGTGTGGTACCAAAGAAATTACCTGGTCCACACATTATATTTCCAAATGTCCTCAGGACCAGGGGAAGGCAGTCGTACAATAATCCAAGAGATGAAATGGATCTATAATCTAGTTCTCTAGAATGCTAGTCCAGGATTCTTTCCATGTGTTGCCCTTCCTTACATATTACTTTATAGTTAGTAAAAGCCATGTCTAACATTTTAAAATATTGCATTTTGAATTAAAGTCTGGATGAAAATATTCATAGTGTAAAGAAACAAATGGGACTTTGCTCTTTGGCCAAAATGGAATAACAGGGAAAAGATTTACCCTCCTGTCTTAAAAACAAACAAGGAAACAAACAAAACATGGAAGATAAAAGTGCAGAAATTGGACAACACACAGCACAAGACAGTGATCCCTGAGAAAAGGGAAGCAAATGAGCTGAACTGTGTAATTTTCCCAGCGTCCTGCCTGGAGGGAGTTGCCGGGCTATAACACAAGGAGGGGAGCCAGGGCGGAGCCCAGCAGACTCCCTGAGTTAAGGAGACTGAATAAGAAGTTCAGGGAGACCCAGGTGGCAAGAGTTCAGAGCAAAGAGTACTATAAAGGAAAGAGCTGCAGAAGGAGAGAGAGAGCGAGAGAGGGAAAGAGAGAGGTGTGCAGAGTCATCTGCATACTGATCAGTTATGTGCATGTAAAGAAACTACTGAAGGCTAGGAAAAGTACCACCCAGTAGACTCTGGCAGATCAATAACCTAATCTCAAACCGAGCTGGGAGGAGTTTGTGCTTCCACCAGCCAGAATGGAAAAAACCTCATAAAACATGGGACATCAGGTGGAGAACTCAAAAGGGCATTGCCTCAATAGTAGAGAAAAATAAGCTGTAAATGAAAGGCTACTTTGGTCCCACCTACCCAAGTTTAAAAACAAGTACCAAGAGACTCATATTGTTTCTAAGTAGCTTATCTGAATCCTAGAACAAAACACAAGAATATTTATAGGTATGAAAAATACCTAGCACCCAGCAAGGTAAAATGCACAATATTGGGCATCCAAATAAAATGACACAGACATGCCAAGAAGCAGGGAGAAATAACTCATAATGAAGAGAAAATACATAAATAGAAACTGAACCAGAAATGCAGCAGATGATAGTATTAGCAGACCTGGTTATAAAAAGGTTAAGACTACATTCCATATATTCAAAGATGTAGTGGAAAGATTAAACGTATGGAATCAGGAAAGATATGTTAAAAAGCCAAATTGAACTTCTAGAAGTAAGGAATAAAATATCCAAGATGGAAAAAAAAAAAACAACTTGGATGGGATTAGCCACAGATTTAGATAAAACAAAGGAGAAGATGAGTTTGGAGATATAGCAATAGAAACTATCCAGGATGAAGCACAGAGGTAAAAGATGCTGAAAAGAAAAGAACAGAGCATGTCAGAGAAGCATGGGTCAACTTCAAGAAGCCTAATATGTGAGTAATTTGGAGATCCTAAAGGAAGGAAAAGAGAGCACTGAAAAAAAATTTAACAAACAATGAATGAATGATTTTCTTTCTGAACTTGATGAAAACGATAAACCCAGAGATCCAAGAACCTCCACGAACCCTAAGCAAAAGAAATACGGAAGTTAAACCAATATGGTTAAACCAAAATGGTTCAATAAAAGAGAATTCTTGATTGCTCTCCTCCAGACAGAAGGAACATGAATCTAGACAGAAATCTAGAATTTCTACAAAGAATGAAGAGCATGGAAATGAGAAATGTGTCAGTAAAAATAAAATATTTTTCTTTTTTAAATTGCTTGAAAAAAATAATCAGCTACTGAAAGCAAAAGTAATGACAAAGTATTGTGGAGTTTATAACAAATGTTGAGTTAAATGTAAATTAAACAGGAAATCTGGTTCTATACAAGTACCTTCAGTTTCAGCCAGGCAGACAGCTGTCAAGTTGGGGACCACAATAGCTCAATATTTGGACTGAACTTCTTAGTGCTTACCCCATCAATCTCTTTTGGGGGAAGCCCCTGTTTTTGAAGCTATATTCTCTTTGCTTAGTGGTTGGGTCTCTTTAAAGGGGATTTATTTTGATTTCCATCTTTTTTCTTGGATTGTAAAAACAATCTGGTTTAGGATGAGTGATCCATTTTTACCCCGAGCATCTTTTGGTCCCAGATCATCCCAGCCTCCGCAAAACAGCCTCTGCTGTAGGCTTTGTGGGTTTTGATAGCTTCCTTACTATCTGGTATGAACGTTGTTTCAGATTTACAATATACGTCTTTGACTTCACATCTGAAATCAGCCTCTTCTCCAAGGAGCACTAACAAAAGTAAATTTTGAAAAAGCGAAAGCAGTCTCTAAAAATATAAAAATAAAAACTAATGATCCTAAATGTGTATCCAGTTGGTGACATAATCACACAGAAAGAAAATATCCCAAGTAGCTTTAAAACAGAGAAATTGGACTGTGTGTCTCTAGGTGGCTAAATCCTAAAAAATGCAGCCCTCCCCTGCAGAAAAGTTAAACTGTTTTCAGTAGTCATGTTATTGGTGTTGATGTTGGTTTTATTATTGTGAGAATGTTTGCATGTGACGTAAGATACATCAAATAGATACTTATTTCATATAGTAAGTCTTTTATTCCCAGCATCCTTGTGAACTGGGATTTTCAATGTTACCCTAGTTTCCTCATTTGTAAAATCAGTGTAGGGAGGTGGTTAAACTATATGATCTCTGAGTTTCTCTTTGGTTCTTTAAATCTATGATTTGTAGATTTCTCAGAAAATACTTACGCTTTTAAAATTCACTTTGCTCTAATTAAATTTAAGGAAATCCTGGAAAAGATTGCCAAAGAGATGCCAAAAGAATTAGTATGGGTTTCTAAAGCATCATGTCCTCAATATGATTTGCAATAAACCCCACATAACTCCTTTACATTGTTTTTGCCATAATACTACAAGTATATCAACATATAGTGAGGAGGGGGAAAGAAGAAATAAAGATTTATCAGAAGAATCATTACATAATCTGAAACCCAATTACTTCAAAGTTCCCTAGTCATACTCTACAGTAATGCTCCTGTAAGGCTTTTTAGACAGACAAACTGAAGTACAGAATTAAGGTAAATTCAAAAGAGACAAGGCTATGAATTTGGAAAACGCATATTTCAGTGATGGGCAGTCTTCTTTGACCAAATTCACCAGATAGTGTGTAGTGAGGAGTCTGAGCTTTGAAGTCAGACAGTCTCTTTGTTTGAATCCCAGTTGTTTCACTTCATAGCTGGTGGACCTGGGTGACTTTACCTGTTACCTCAGCTATAAAGGAAGATGACAATCCTATTCGTCAAGCTTGCCCTGAAGGTCCAGTGACATAATGCATCTGTGTGGAAAACCCTGTTGGTTGCCTCCCCAGTGGCCACTGCCTAAATTCTTTCCTGCTAAAAGAACCCTGACTGTTCTCCCTCCTAAAGCCTCTATGTCCTTGCCAGAAGGTTAGGCCCTTCTCCATCCCCAGGGATTGAGTATTTACTAATATAAGCCAGCCATTCTGACCTCACTATACTTGCCAAGTGATAGCTTTCAGGAGGATATGTGACACAATTATAATTAATGATATAAGAGAAAATCTGAGGAATTCCTAGGAAGGTTTTCTTCATTCTTAAAAAGGGGTCCAAATAAGAAGATCCCCTTTTTCCTGACTTTTAAATGTTGATGTGTGAATATGTGATGCCTGGAGCTGCCGTACCCAGCATGTGACTAAGATATCAAAATGACAAGGACGGTAGTGGGAAAGCAGAGGAGGAATCTAGATCCTTAATGACATCCTTACATGCTAAATTATCTAAGCCTAGAATTCCACCACCACATTTTTATGTGACATAAATTTGTCTATTTCTTAAGCCCCTTTTAGCTGGGTTTTTTGTTACTTGCAGCTAAAAGCACTCTAACAATAAAATGCAAAGTAGTACTGACACATTATCATAGCATAAGTAGCAGCTGTGGTTGTGGTCACAGCCCCAGCAGCTGCCGCAGTGCCTGGCAAGGAATAGTGCTCGAGGAATGCCTGAACTGGGACTATTTGTTGAAAAACCTACTTTTAATTTTTTAACTGTAAAACATTTAATTTTTTAAATTGAAGTACAATCGATTTACAATATGTTAATTTCTGGTGCACAGCATAATGATTCAGTTATATATATATGTATTCCTTTTTCATATTCTTTTTCATTATAGGCCATTACAAAATATTGAATATAGATCCCTGTGCTGTACAGTAGGACCTTGTTGTTTATCGTTTTATAGATAGCAGTGTGTATCTGCAAATCCTGAACTCCCAACGCCTACTTTTTATTAAATTCAGTTTCCAAGCACTAGGCAATATCTCAGAATCTGACCTTTCTGAATTTTAAAAATGCCCCGTGTTCTAAATTTATTTACCCCTCCACCCAAATTAATGTCTTTCCTAATTAGGACACCTATTTTTCAGAGGATCAAAGTTGTGAATATTGTCAGGAAGAAATCAGTCTGATTGAATTGATTCACAACTTACTATGAAAAACTGGAAGTGCTTTAACCTATTCAGAGCAACTAGGATTTTTTAAATGTTGGAAGATTACCTTTTGTCAGAACTTAGTTGTAATATATCATGTAATGGAAATCACTCAGGTAGGGTGGGGCAAGCTAATTATGAATAACTGAGGCCAATATGTGGACTGGTCTTCCAAAGTCTTAGAATTTGCCCTAAATTCAACTTCTCTAACCTATTCTGAATTTCAAAGCTTTCCTTTCCTCATATATAAATCCGTGGCTTTAAAAAAAAAAATGCTTATTAGAATTTTTAAATGACAAGTCACTCTCCCCTTAAGGAATCTGGTGAAAGTTAATGTCTCTCTCTCCTTTCCTGAAAAACATAAAATTACTGCATGTAATTTTCAGAAGGTTCAGTAACCACTGCTGAACGGAGTAGTTTCGACAAGTGCTTGCCAGTGTCTTATTCTGTACTCTCCTGGGCACATGGCAGAGGGCATTTCTCAGCCGTTGGCAACGAGGCAGGGCTCTATGACTGGTTCTGGCCAATGAGCAAAAGTTACTTCCAGGCGAAAGCAAAGCAGAGCCCATCTGAGATAGTGCAGCTGATTCTCTACCTACTGCAGTGATCACGGAGAAGAAGCCTTTTTAAAAATCACAGAGCCACAAGATTGAAGCAGCCCGGATCACTGCGTCGCTACACATAGAATATTTGTCCTGGAAAGCCATTCATATCTGCAGCAGACTTTGTGTGAACACAGAATAATCCTTTATTGTGGTGAACCCCACTGAGAGTTTCACAGTTGTTTGTTACCATGGCTTAATTTAGCCAGCCCTGACTCCACCAGCTTCGGGATTCTTCGTGGCGGCTCCCTAGTTAGCAGCGGTGGGAACTCCAGTGGGAGAGCTGGGATAGCCGTTTCTCTGTGTGACTATTTATGAATTATGTGTTCATAGGTTGTAGGTCTGCCTGTAATTTTTTCGGGGCAGAGATCCTTTAAAATTCTTTGTGTCTCACTTCCATTCCCAGTCACAGAAAACAAGTTTGATAAGACAAATGGGGAATAAAACATTAAAATGTATTCTTTATATACTCTTATGTCAAAAAAAAAACCTTAAGAACATTTTTTCTGCATCTTTTCTGCTAATCTCATTTAAATCATGATAGATTAACAAAATGTGCTTCTCATAAATTTCAAGAAAGAGCTTAGAGAATTCAATGGCTTCTGTAACTGATAAGAAAATAAAATAATTCCAAAGATGAAATATGCTGAAAAAAAAAAGACAAATCAATACTTAATTATAGCCAAATTTTTAAATAAAAAAGATCACAGAACTTGAGCCTTAATTTTAAATCTCCTCATTCAAATACAGTTTCCCCATCTTTATATATTTTCTGTAAGTGACAAGTTTGCTTCCCTAGGAGCCAAGTATTTCTTCAGAAAACTAATGCTCACTTCATTGGGAAATAATAATGTAGCTCTAGATCCCTCGGGTTGAAAGATCTTTTTTTTTCTTTTCTTTTTCTTTTTTTTCCCCCTCTGAGAGCCTCCTTCTCTATCTGCTGCCTTGGTTCAATAAAAGAGAATTCTTGATTGCTCAGACAAAAACTATACTTCTTTTAGATTCTGCTCACAGTTCGTGGTAGCTGATGGTGTGACCAGTTTTAACTTTCCAATGTACACTGAACTCACTACTCCTAAGAAAAATGTAGCTGGGTTTCTCTAATCTTGTTGTATTACAACTTTGTCTTTAATTGCTAGTTTGAAAAGCTTATGAAAAGTTGGTTGGTTGGTTGGTTGGTTGGTTAGACCAAAGTAAAACCAGAGTAAAGGCTGGAGCTGTATCAGTGGGAGGGGAGGGTTTGACATTCTAGGAGGATCCTATTGTCCCCCGTTTTTGTGTTTGTCTGATTCCCAGAGAGGGGTCTTACCTCTGCTTCAGTCTGTGTCCCTTTACTTGTGGAATGGGTCCCAAATACTGTGTCCGTTTAGCTAAACACTTTCTACCATTGCTAGAATTGAGAGGCAAAAAGACTCTCTTCTAAGTGTATTTAATCCTTCTTTGGTCAGGCTCTATTGGGACAATTCCATATGATTTCTTCTGAAAAAGAAGTTAACAGTAACATTTAAAACATGAACACATGGAAGGCTCAGATTTTGCAGGATTCTATTTTTTTTCAAAAGTTTCCCTTAATTGGGGCATTGTGTGGGAGTGTTTAGTTCTATTTACCTCTCACCTTGCTATTTTCATTATTATGAATTTTTTTTGGATCACAACATCAGTCAAAAATGATATTCCCCAGTCCCCAAATATACTTTTCTTTAAATTCTTTTACTCTGTCCTCTCTGTATTTTTAACTTCTAGACATGACTGAACGTTTCTATAATCTAGGTTCTTTAGCATAATTAATAGAAAAATAAATAATCTTCATGATGAATATTCTTTTAGAAATTAGAAATCATTTATAATGCCTTATTATGATGATGGACTTGGCGAACAATCCCTGGATATATATTTCACTTCTCATGGATGATGCCTGCCTCTCGGGGATGGGTACAATGTGCTCAGTATGAGACATATTGACCAAGAGTCTAATCAGATGAAATGCTAGCATATTTCTTAATTTTAATGACAGTTTATCCTGACTGGTGTCTTGACCATCCTGAAGTGAATCCTCAAAAACACTACAAATGCACCTGAATACATATACTTTCTGAATCATCTGAACTACTGTAGCAAAAAAGAAAATAACTATTAAATGCAATATTTATTACCCATAACTCTTTTAACCCAATAACATACTTGGGTTTTTTTTTTTCATCTTTTCATTGCCTTCTAAATCTTCAATCCAAAATCTGAGCCAAATAGATGTTCTTTCGTCATGCCCTAAATATAAACAAAGTAGGACTTTGTCAAACCAATAGGGAAAATGAAAGTTAGCTCACTTAGGTGCTGTGCCTCTAAAGGAATGCATTTATTGACTTCTGACATGGAATCAGGCACCCAAATGAGAAAAAAAAAAAACCAGTTAATTTTAGCGTTTAGTGAGACAAGTCTGATTTCTCTGAATAAAGACTATACAGTTCATTGTATCAGCAGCTAGTGAAGTATATTTTGCACTCTTATTAAAGGAAGTTTAGCTTAACACCTTCAAAGATCTTCTAGTTTTGCTCATCATGTATGCTCCTGGGAAAAGATACATGCTTTTCCTCAAGTCTCCACATATTGTTAACTTGGATATTAAAATAACAGTGAAGAAATATGAAATAAAATGAAGTTTCAAATCAATAATCAAGAAGAAGATTAATGAGAAAAACCAGGAGAATCTGGGTCAAAATGACCATCATAAAATTTTGGGGTTAATATTTTTACTATTCAGGTTTGTTTGGCCCAAGTTTTCATCACCACCCACTAATGGGATTATGAAAAGGAGAAAATCAACCATAAATTTAGGAGGAAGCTATTATGTGCCCCCTTCAGGTTATTAATTAAAATTGAAAACTAAATTAATAAAAATTTAAAACTCATTGTATTGAATACAACATCAGCAAAAGAAACAATATTTTTTCATAAAAATCTTAGTAGGGACCGATGAACAAAATGATAATATGATTTTATCATAGGAATACTCCCTAAAATATTGATGTTCAAATAAATATTTATACATATTTATAATCTATCTATCTATTTACCTATCTATCTATCTATCTATCTATCTATCTATCTATCTATCTATTTATCTATCTGTCTATGAGAGAGACAGAGTATTCTCAATTGAGTGAATTCACTTGCGCACTCACTTTCTTCCAGGGCTTTACATTGTAATCTTGTTTGAAGATGTATATGATGAAATGTCAATAGAGTATATTCCTTCATAATTTGATTGGCAGGAAACAGGGAACAAAACAATGCATGCAGAGCCTTTTTAATAATTTATAATTACTTACATGAATCTACTAAGTTTAGGCACACAATTATATGACTAATTATGTTGAAAATCCAAGTGGATGCTTAAATAGATGACCATGCCCTGAGGCCTTTCCAGTTGTTTCTGCTGTCTCATTTAACCATGCAAATGTTATTAAGCATTTCCTGGCTAAAAATTTTCAAGCATATGCAAGTGTAATTGCATAGATAATTATGCATAATACTGTCACTTTTTATATCTAACATAGGATTTTCCTTTTAAAAAAAATAACAGCTTTCTACTGGTAGCTGGCTCAGTACATGCCAAGAAAAATAGAATTTGTAAAAGATACATAGATCAAAACCAATCTATTGCTTTCTCTTTAGGAGTTTTATTGACTCTTTTTAGCACAGCAATTTAAAGGGAAACAAAGAAAGATTAAGCCATAGACTAAAATTAAAGCAAATTTTAAATACCTATAATTAAAACAATCTCTATTCGTAAATGGATCCAATTGAAAGTGTGTAATTCAATAACTATTTTTAGATCTACATAAATATTTATACAAACTTGATAACAGGGGGTACAAAAGAACTAACTGCTCTGCTGTACAAATAGACATGTATATGGCAAGTCTTCCAGATTTGCAGATACTAAGGCTAGTTTATATAACAGCAAAAAAAAAAGTTCAGAAAAGGAAATTAACAAGCACACACACATTGGGAGGTTAATTTCTTGTCATGAGCATATTAAGGAAGCTGTACAATATAGAATCCTGCCTGATGCCATGCCTTGCCTGGCTGGATTCTGCACAGTCCTTAACAAGTCACAGGTCCTGATGCAAAGTTTGGCATGTGTGCAGCTGAGTGGTGGAGACTGGCTTACACAACTCTGCCCAGTTGCAAGGGAAGCTGGGAAAGTGAGTATCTTCACACAGCTTTCCAATTACCAGAGTGAGAACAAGTCCCAATTTTTCACTTAAGTTTGTAAGTTAGAGAATTTCTTAAGCATGGAAACAGAGGTTTAGATGCTGGGAGGGAACCACCAGAAATAGCTGAGTGCTATGAAGGAAAAATAAAGTGGAATAAGAGGACAGAATGTGGTTGGGTATGGGGAGGGCTATTTTAAATAGAAGATTCAGAGAAGTCTTTCAAAAGAGGCATGGTTTGCAGAGGATCCTGATCTGAAATGGTGACTCAAGTTGTGACTATCTAGGAGGGTGGGGAGAGGACATCCAGGTAAAGCCAGGCTTGTCTGGCTAACAACAAAAACAATATAGTGGGAACAAATTGAATGAGTAGGAGAACAGGAAGAATTGAGGTTCCTGTTTTAATTTAAACCTTTCAGACCATAGTGATGACTTTGGATTTTATTCCAGTTGTGATGAAAATCTGTCATCAAGTTCTGAGAATAGGACTCTGGTTGACTTTTCGGAAAGATCACTTTGGCTGCTGAGTGAAGAATAGGGTAAAGCAGTGGCTGTTTGACGAAAATTTACCTACAGTGAGAAATACAGTTTACCTTGTGACGTAGAATTCACAATTGAGTCAAGAGTTTGACAAAACTGTACTTACTACATGTGATGCACTCTGGTATTTTTCTAGTGTAGTCTCGTCTACTTCATTTTTAGTGATTTTTTTGGCTTGTTTTTATGAGGGGGAGGTAATTAGGTTTATTTATTTATTTATATTTGGAGGAGGTACTGGGGATTGAATCCAGGACTTCATGCATGCTAAGCATGCACTCTACCACTTAAGCTATACACCCTCCCCCAATTTTTAACAGTTCTTTTAAAAAATTATAAGTAGAAGATTCTTGAGGGAAAAATGACATTGACATTAGAATTGTTCATTGTGATTGAAGAAATTCTGTTGCATTTTCTATCTCGATACAAGTATTTGAAGATACCCTGTATAAACTTAAACTTCACAATAAGCCTTAGGCTGTTTCTCAAGGGTGCAACTCAAGGACCACTTGCATCAAAAATTACCTGATTAGTGGTGGTGGTGGGAGGGGTTGTTATAAATGCTTATGCTAGGGCCTTACCACAGACTTATTGAACTGGAATCTCTAGTGAAGGGACTTGAGAATTTGCTTTCAGCAAGCTCCCCAGGTGATTCTCAGGTGTGAGAACTGATCTTAAATTTTTCTGTATTTTAAGGTGGTAATGCCGGGTTAGCTTTTCCTCATGAGTACGTGATATTTCACTAACGTGTAAACCTATTTAGTGGGTCTTCAGATAACATTTCTTAGCAATATTGTAAATTCACATATGAAAAATGGAAAGCACTTTAAACCAGTCTATCTCTTCCTTTTGCCTCCTTTAGACATCTATTTTAAAATCAAATCAAAGTCCTTGAACTCTTCCTTCCTAATTCCAACTCTTATTTGTTACTTCACATCATTTATAAGAAATAATCGTCTTTTTCTCTGCTCAGTTACCTTTCTTTTTTCCTTCTAAATGTTTTTAAAATTTCACTTCCCCAAGAAGCCTCCCTACCCATCCAACCCAGGTTGAAACATGGCTAAGTATCACCTATTCACAGTGCACAGTTCTAAATGGCATATGAGAGCATCATTTTTCAATAGGTTTGCATGTCACTGATTTTTACTAAACGTTATCCTCCACTGTGGCACGGGGGGTGGGTAGGAATTTTCTCATCATGTCATTCTGTTTTGATACACTCTGGATACAACAGGTTAGATGGTTTCTCTAGAAAAAGGTCTTCAAAGTATCATTAAAGTATAGGGGAAATCTGTCTTTACTGGGTTCTAAAATGAAACAGGAAACCCGCCAAGCAGCTGTCATAGGGATCACACGCACGCGAAATCAGGCTTCAATCTGACACATTTGATGTTGGTAAAGAATGGGGCTTGAGACCTGGTGTTATAAAGTCACTCTGTAAAATGTCTTCCAATTTCACATTCACTTTTGCTGTGGATGGAACAGTGTCTCCCGTATTGGTGGTATCACCATGGCAAAGCCCATCACGGGGACGTTATCTTCATACCTTAGCCAAAGCAAAATGTCCCGATTTACATGCTGTGCGTCAGAGGAACCCTCTCCCATTGACTCAGCTTCAAAAACAAAAAGGGACAGAATTCTTATGTGTTCGCGGGGAAACATGGGGTTAAAGTGGACTGCATTTCAGGAAGTGTGCAGTTGACTTGCTCGGTGGTGAGAGGTTGCAGTCCTAGCTAATGACTTGTAGGTAAGGAATCCTCAGTTCTCTCAGGTGGTTTCAGTCGATCAGTTTCAGCAGAATGATGAAAAGGTTGAGATAAAATAAACTGACAGTTGCTACTCATCGTACGCAGCAAGCTGCACCCAGGCAGCTGAGACCCTGGGAGCCCTCTTTCTTAAACAAAGGCTTTCACTGCAGTGAGCAATGAACTCCAAATGAAAAAAAAAATGGGGGCAGATTGGCAGCTGGTGACCGGCAGGAGGAGGGAAAGGAGGGAAACTGGGAAACACAGCAATTGTTGGCTAATTAGAAGCCATTCCCACCTACTTAATACCAACCCATTAAGCAGAAAAGACTTTTCATCTTTCTCTCCTGCTACACATGACATTATACTCCAATCAATACCCTCCCACTGGCTGCCTCAGTGCCCACAAATGAATACACTGCAAGTTTAAGAATGCAGTAATTGATTTGGGACACTGAAACTGCAGCTTTCACAGTATATTTTTTGAAGATACTAATGCAATGTTTGTGATGCTTAGATAAAGTAATCATATCTGTAAACTGACAGCTGTCAAAATTGAAAAACATAAAAGAAAACCAAATCATGGTAGACGTATTTGAGCCTTAATAACAAACAATCTTGTAAATCAATTTTCCCCCTTTGGGGAGAACAACTCAAATATTTGGCTTAATAAATTCACTGTCACTACCTCCATTTCGATCCTTTACACACACACACACACAAAATTTACAAGATGACATATGGGAAGCACACTAGGTATACATAAAATTATATTGCATTATGTTTGAGCAGGATTTTAATAGAATTTTTTCATTGGTCTCACTTTTAAACTTACGGGAATTTATCTCAACAACTTTAATAAACTACTGGAAATTTATCCTAATGAAATAGGATAATATTTGTGTACCATTACCTTCATATTATTTTGAACAATTTCCCATCTTTCCTTTGCAGGTGAGTTTAGTGACTCTCAGAAACAGATTCTATCTTAAATAATATTTACATGAAAAAATATATAAATGTTATTTGTCCTTGTTTCAGTTCTATAACAATTATAAAACATTTTTCTTGAACCTAAATATCAGCTTCCAAATTTTATAGTTTTCTAACCAATATTCAGCCCTTACACAGTATTTCTGAGACATTGATCACAGTGTTAGCCAGATACTTATGGATGTTGGAGCAGCAGATAATAGAAAAGAAAGGCTGTTCCTCTACGCTACGTCAAAATAACTAGGAGCAAATAGAATTTCAGAAACTGAGATTTAAAGTCATTGTACTGAAGGTGGTGATACAAGACTGCCTTGTAATTTCAGAGTAGGACTTTCAGTGGGGAGAATTTATTGAAAATTATGCTGGTCCAAGAGCAGAGCATGGTGCTATGGTTTCATTTGTGTGCATAAACAAATGAGATGAGATCCAAATTATCTTTGTATCGAGTGTTAGTAGAATGGGTTAAGCTTTGCATGTTGACTTAACTGTGTTATTTTTAAAGAAGATATTTCGAACACAAGCTTGATTACTGCCCAAAGTATTGACTGGCAGTGCCAGACATTTGATACCAACCACTCATACTCACAACTTATACACATTTAGAAGTAGACTACCAAAGATGGCACGCTGCAGGGAGAGGAATAGGAAGAGGGAATCTTCTTGCTTTAAAATTGTGACTTGATTCCAAAACACAGCCCTATTCATCAGTTTTATTTCTCAGAAACATTTTAACTACTGATATCAAGCCTTATTAGTAACTCACAGGAAAATTCTTCTGGTCTCCCCAGCCAACCCAAGTTTACTATTTCAAATGGAAGTGTGTGTGTGTGCGTGTGTGCGCATGCATGAATGTTCATGGTTGTGTGTAGTCATAGATTCCATTAGAAAAATGGAAGTAACACCAAAAGTGTTAACATCACTTCGAGATTTATTAACAGAAATGCTCACAGAAACAGCAAGTCTTTCATTATTAGGATTCAGTTTTAGTTTTGAAACCAGACAGGCATGTGAAAGCACTGAAAGGGAGTCACAAAATTATAATGAAGTTTAACCACTGGGAAAACGTGACATGAGTTAAGGTTGAGACTAGTTTAGGCTGTGGAGAGAGAAGATTCCCTAATGACCTAATAACTATCTTCAAGTCGGTGTCATTAAGGAAAGGATACTTGACAACCGTCCTCCATCTTCTCAGAGAACGGAGCAAAAGAAAATGGATTTACTATTAGAGTATATAAATACTTCATTTATCGATCAAACTTTGATGATTTCAACAGCCCAAACATTTACTTTGTTGTTGCTGTGTTGAAGCAATTACAACCTACTTTACAGAAGAGTATATTTACCCTTTAATAAGTATATTAAAAACAAGGCAGCATGTTATAAACAGGTATAGTGACAACATCAATAAACATTAGCTGAAAATAAAAAGGAAGTTCACAAACACACACACACACATGCATAAAAGAACATTCATACAAGCACTCAGTAGTCTAGGGCCATTTTATGTGGGAGCAAAGAGACCTTACAAACTCAATGATCTTTTACTATATTACATAATCATTTTTTTCATTCATGGCCCTTGGCCACCAAGAAAAGATTAAATTACACTCATTTTTAGTTTATTTAAACATGCAGGGGGATCCTAGGAAATTTTCTTTTGTAGAATTTTAGTGATGTCAGAGTCCCAGATTTCTAGTTCAGTCTTTATTTTACAGATGAATAAACTTATGTTTATGGGAGGTGAACTGTCCTACCCCAGAGCAAACAGAGGAAGTGGCAGGATCAGAACCTGAATGCATATCCACAAAGCACACCTTACATTCTTTGCATTTTACTGTTCTGCCTGCAACAATTTTACTATTTAATATTTTTTTTAGTTTTGACACCTAGTGGAGTAAAATTAAGTTATCTAAAAAGTTGACCCTCTGCCATCTAAACAAAAGATTGGGAAAACAAGAGAATTTGAAAACTAATTCAAGCTACTGAGTTAATTATTCAATCCATTTCACAAGTCTTCAGAAAGCTTAGAGATGGAAATGAGTCTTAGGGGGATGGTCCAAAATAGCAGCACAGAAAAATCCTAAACTCATCTCCTCCCAAGGACACACCAAATATGCAGCTGTCTATGGGATAACTCCTGCTAAAAAGAACTAAAAACTAGTTTCACAGCCTCCTCCATAATAAGGGATAGAAAGACACAGTGAGACAGGTAGGAGAAGCAGAGGCATGGTCTTGCCAAAAACCTTATTCCTGGTGCAGCAACACACAATACTAAGGGATCTCACGGGCCCACAGCCTCTCTCCCTGAGGCACGAGGGGTTTGTGTTCGTATTAGGTATCTCAACTCTTGGAACCTGAACCAGAGAAACAAGGCCCTTAAGACATCTGGCTTTGACACTATTTACAATATTCAAGACATGGAAGCAACCTAAATGTCCATTGACAGATGACTGGATAAAGAAGATGTGGTATATTTATGCAATGGAATACTACTCAGCTATAAAAAAAGAGTAAAATAATGCCATTTTCAGCAACATGGATGGATCTGGAGATCTTCATACTAAGTGAAGTAAACCAGAAAGAAAAAGAAAAATACCAGATGATATCACTCATATGTGGGACCATAGAAAAAAAAAGGACACAAATAAACTTATTTACAAACAGAGACAGACTCACAGACACAGAAAACAAACTTATAATTACCAGGGGGGAAGGAAGTAAGCAGGGATAAATTGGGATTTCAGGATTTGTAGATACAAACTACTGTATATAAAATAAATAAACAACAAGGTCCTACTGTTTAGCACAGAGAACTTTATTCAATACCTTATAATGTCTATAATGAAAAAAGTATGTATGTGTAAATAAATCACTATGTTGTGCACCAGAAATTAACACAACACTGTAAATTGATTATACTTGAATTAAAAGAAAGAAAGCAAGCAAGCAAGAAAGAAAAACAACATCTGGCTTTGGTAACAAACAGGGTTTACATCTAGGACATCTGAAGGACTATGGGAATCTGAGATATTCCTGTTGAGAGGCTAACGTCCAATCTTACTTATCCCAGGAGCCAAGACAAAGGTAACAATTTGAGAGGTGACTGAAATATATGTGAAGGAGATTCAGTTCTAATCTTGAAGAGTCTGCAGGAGGGGCAGGGATTAGTTGGAATTTTCCTCGGGGACAGAGGTGTCATACAGCACTATTTTTTACACTCTCCCTTTACTTTGCTATCACAGGTGGGCATGTGGGAACATAACCTCAATAAAGCTGAGGGCATGCTGCATCCCCAGTACTCATCCTCAACCTCACTAAAGCCACGGATGTGCTTCACCATTAGCATTCTTCTCTGGCATCACTAAAACCCAGGGCGTGCCCCAATCCACTGCTCTCCCACAGCCTCAATAAAGCTGGAAAACCAGCACAGTGCACATGCAGGACACCTCTTGATTGTCTGACTCTGATGGACAGAGTGGTTTGTGTTCCTTGGTCCCACAAGAACTGTAATAATTGGAAAGACAGAGTTCTTGGCAAGATACCACATCTAGGAAACTCCACAGACAGCAGACTGAAACACACCACCACTCTGCAAGTGAAAAAGGCCTATTTAATTGTTGTGGAACTTCAACCTAAGGGACAGGCTTCAGGTTTGCCACATATCTAAATGCTACACAGGTATACCATCTATGTGTCTTCCCTTGGCCTCACCACAGATGGTGTTACCTCTCAGAAATGAGCCTCAGCTTTCATATGAAGTCCAGTTTCTTGCAACTATTGCCCTGAGAACACCTCCAGATCTTCTGGTCTAAGGGTCAGCAGGGTCTGCAATTCCAATACCCCAGGATTGTATAAAGTACACAGGACTGTGTACTTTAAATCTGCTATCTAAGAACTCGATTCCAATAAGCCTGATCCTGGTGTTGACCAAGATCACTCCCTTTGGAACACTGAAAGGTCTTGGCACACCCTCAACAACTGGGACCTATCAAGAATAAATCAGGCTCCTAAAGCAATCATGAAGACAAGAGCTAGGCCAAGAATGGATGATAAAATTCATCTCCTACACAAGGCCACTTCTTCAAGACTAGAAGAGACAGCTGTTTCACCTAATACATAGACATAGGGATTCTGAGAAAACAGAGACATATGTTCCAAACCAAAGAACAGGACAAAACCTCAGAAAAGCTCTTAATGAAACAGAGATAAGTAATCTACCTGATAAAGAGTTCAAAGTAATGATCATAAAAGATGCTCACCAAACTCAGGAGAAGAATAGATGAACACAGTGAGAATGTTAACAAAAAGACAGGAAATATAAGAAAGTACCAAATAGAAGTCACAGAGTAGAAGAATACAATAACTGAACTGAAAAATACACTAGAGGCATTCGACAGCAGATTAGATGAAGTAGAAGAACAAATCAGTGACCTGGAAGACAGGGCAGTGGAACTCACCCAAATACAGCAGCAAAAAGAAAAAAGAACTTTAAAAAGTGAAGATAACTTAAGACCTGTGGGACAACATCAAGTGGAATCACATTCACATTATTGGGGTCCCAAAAGGAAAAGAGAGAAAGAAAGGGGAGAAAAGCTTATTGGAAGAAATAACAACTGAAAGCTTACCTAACCTGGGGAAGAAAAAAGACATCCAGGTCCAGAAAGCCCAGAGAGTTCCAAATAAGAAGAACTCAAAGAGATCCACTCAGAATACATTATAATTAAAATGTCTTAAGTTAAAGAGAGAATCATAAAAGCAGTAAGAAAAAAACAATTTGCAGGCCAAAAGGGAGTGACATGATATATACAAAGTGCTGAAAAGAAAGAACATCCAACCAATAATACTCTACTGAGCAAAGTTATCATCAGAATGGAAGGAGAGATAAAGAGTTTCCATACAAGCAAAAGATACAATTCATCACCACTAAGGTCTTATTTTAGCTGAAAAGTCTCTAAGAAATTTTAAAAGATTTTATTTGTGCTGCAAGAAAAGACACTACCTGATAGGAAGCAATATGTGAAAGTATAAATCTCACTGGTAAATGCAAATATATAGCAAGGACAGCAAGTTAACCACTTATAAACTAACGTGAAGGTTAAAATACAAAAGTAATAAAATTAATTATAACTACCATAATTAAGGGATACAAAAATAAGTTACCACAGTTAAAAGATACAAAAATAAGATTTAAAATATAATATCAAAAACATAAAATGAGGGATGGAGGAGTAATAATGTAGAATTTTTACTATGTGTTCAAATTTAAGTTGCTGCCAATATAAAAGGCTGCTATATATAAAAACTGTTATATGTGAGCCTCACAGTAACAAAAATGTGAAACCCTACAGCAGATACACGAAAGATAAAGAAAGGAATCTAAGCATAACACTAAAGAAATTTATCAAACCATAAGGGAAGAGAACAAGAGAAGAAATGAACAGAAAGGAACTATAAAAACAGCTAGAAAATAATAAATGCCAATAAGTATATATTTATCAAAAATTACTTTAAATGTAAATGTATTAAATTCTTTAATAGAAAGACATAGAGTGGCTAAATGGATAAAAAAAAATCAGCTAATCTACAAGAGACTCACTTCATATCTAAGGACATACACAGTCTAAAAATGAAGGGATGGAAAAGTATTTTCCATGGAAATAGAAACCAAAAGATAGCTGGTGTAGCTGTACTTATACCAGACAAAAACTGGCTTTAAAACAAAGAAAGTAATAAAAGACAAAGAAGAGCATTACATAATGATAAAAGGGTCAATCCAACAAGACGATTTGACATTTTCAAATATTTATGCTACCAGCATAAGATCACCTAAATACATAGAACAAATATTAACACACCTAAAGGAAGATTTTGATGTAATACAATTATAATAGGTGACTTGAAAATCCCACTTATATCAAGGGATATATCATTCATATGGAAATTAATAAGAAAACATCAGCCTTTAACAACACGTTAGACCTTATGAAATTAATAGATATATAGCAAACATTCCATCCAAAAGCAGCAGAATACACTTTCCTCTCAAGAGCACATGGAACATTCTCCAGGATAGAGCATATGTTAAGCCACAACACAAGTCTCAATACATTTAAGAAGACTGCAGTCATATCAAGAACCTTTTTCAACAACACTGGTATGAAACTAGAAATTAAAGATGAAAACTGAAAAAAAAACACAAATAGGTGAGATTAAACATTATGCTACTAAGCAACCAATGAATCGTGAAGAAATCAAAGGGGAAAAAATTACATACAGACAAATGAAAATAGAAATACAACATACCAAAATCTATGGGATGCAGCGTAAGTGGTTCTAAGAGGAAAGTTCATAGCAACATAGGCCCACATCAAGAAACAAGAAAAATCTCAAATAAATAAACTTTTAACTTGAAGGAACTAGAAAAAGAAGACAAATGAAGTCCAAAGTTAGTAGAAAGAAGGAAATAATAAATCAGAACAGAAATGAATGAAATAGAGACTAAAAAAGCACTAGAAAAAGATCAATGAAGCTAAAAGTTGGTTCTTTGAAAGAAGAAACAAAATTGACAAAACTTTAGGTACACTAAAAAAAGGGCTCAAATAAATAAAATGAGAAGTGAAAAAGAAGTTATAACTAATTTAAAAAATACAAAAAAATCATAAGAGAATACTATGAATAATTATGCACCAATAAACTGGACAATGGATAAGAAATGAGTAAACTCCTAGAAAAATACAGTCTTCCAAAACTGAATCATGAAGACAGAAAATATGAATAAACCAATTACTAGTAAGGAGACTGAATCAGTATCAAAAACCTCCCGACAAACAAGTCTAGGACTAGAAAGCCTTGCTAATTAATTCTATCAAACATTCAAAGATTTGATACCTATTCTTCTCAAACTCTTCCAAAAAATTCAAGAGGAGGAGTGCTCCCAAACACATTTTACAAGGCTAACATTACCCTGACACCAAAACTGAAAAAGGATATCATACAAAATTACACACCAATATCCCTGATGAGCATAGATGTATAAATCTTCAGCAAAATGTTAGCAAATTGAATTTAACAATACATTAAGAAGCATATACAGTGTAAGCTACTGGGATTTATTCCAGGTATGCAGGGGTGATTCAACATCTGCAAATCAATGAATGTGTTATACCACATTAACAAGATGAAGGGTAAAAAGCATAAGATCATCTCAATAGATGCAGAAAAAGCACTGGACAAAATTCAATATCATTCATGATAAAAACTCTCAATAAAGTGAGTACAGAGAGTACGTACCTCAACATAATAAAGGCCAAATATGACAAGCCCACAGCAAACTTCATACTCAATGGTGAGAAGCTGAAAGCTTTTCCTCTAAGATCAGGAACGATGCAAGATGGTCGACTCTCCACTTTTTTTCAACATGGTATTAAAACTAGTAGCCATGGGAATTAGACAAGAAAAATAAATAAAAAGCACTCAAATAGGAAAGAAAGAAGTAAAACTGTCACTATTTGCAGATGATGTGATCCTAATATATAGGAAATCCTGAAGACTGCACCAAAATCTCTTAGAATTAATAATAAATTCAGTAAAATTGCAGCATACAAAATCAATATACAGAAACTGGATATATGAGTGAGGATAAAAGCTAAGATGCTGAGCAAGAGAGAGAAAAGACAGAAGGTTCGTGTGAAGTTTTGGGGAGGTGTGGCAAGTGTAAAGGAATGTATAATGAAGGAAATGGGAGAAGATGTGGTATGTTGGATTGTGGATGAATCCCCTTTGATTATACCTGAAAAGTGCAAGACATTGAATTATACTTCAACTGCTTTTATTGTTGGACTCTGTTTCCTCTCCTGTGTCAAAACTCAGAAACTGGACCACATGAGTTTCTGGGTTTATAAGTTCTTTTGAGGTTATCTGTTTGAATCCAAAACTTTTTTCTTCTTTTGCTGATGTTAACTTGAGTACCTATGGTGATTAAAAGTTTGGCCAATTTAAATAAAATAAAATTCCTCGCCTCCAGGCTCTTATATTCTATTCTACATAGTCATTCATAGCAGAGAAATAATTACAGAATAAATTAGTTTTATTTGTCATTTTCTATTCTTATAGACATTTCCCTGTAGGTATTACAGGGCAGTTTTAAAAACAACAAAACATTATAATGGACAGCGTTTTACATTATGGAGTATATTACATTGACGTAAGAAAATCAGTCACTACCATTTCTTATTAAACAAAACAGTGGTGTAGTTGTTGCATTGAATGTGGTATTCCCAAATTTATTTCTCTGTGTGTTTCTCTAACAGACTAATGTCATAATAAGTACATAATAAATATTTTATTTCTTAAGTAACATTAGAATATAATTAACAGACATTTTATATTATTATTATTTGACTTTTCCTTTCTCTTGATAATCAATGCATTTTCAACAACCATCAATTTTAAATAGTAACATTTTCCATACAAATGACCATGATATAATATTTAATATCTATAAAATAATGAACTCAATAATTTATTTTAAAAGTGGTCACTTTCTGCACTAAAGTGGCAGGGAAGGGACTATTAGGAAACCAGATAAGACTTCAGTATTGTGTAAAAAGAGTGAAAAAATGTACTACAAAGTATTAAAGTTTCAGTGTCTTCCGCATGTCTTAAATCAGGATGTCAGAAATCAGTTTGTAGAAGTAAAAACAAAGGTATGGAATTTGTAATTGACAGTTGTACCACAAGATCCACTTATAAATGGGGTTATTACATCTAAAAAAAAGTCACTGCCATGTTTTAATTAGCCAAACAGCATGCTTAATAGCTGCCTTTGTTTTGTTTTTCAGTTTCTTTTCTCTTTTGCAGCAATTGGCCTGGAGATTTGCTTGTGGTTGTCACTTTAGACTTTCGTTTACTGAAAATTGATAGTCCAGATTTTCTCACATAGATACAGAGAACAGAGTAGTGGTTACCAGAAGGACAGGGATGGGTGGAAGGGCAAGATGGGTAAAGGAATCAACTATATCATGATAGATGGAAACTAAATTTTTGGTGGTGTTCGTGATGCAGGGCATACAGAAGTAGAACTATAATTTGTACACATGAAACTTAGAAAATGCTATAAACCAATGGTATCTCTATAAAAAATAAATTTTGAAAAATAAGGATTTTCTCTTAGCTATCAAAATTCTCATCTAGTTTACCGTTGATTTTCTACTACCACCGAATTTCTTCAATAATCCATACCTGCATAAAAAGACTTCTGTAGAGAGGCACTCCATGTGCACAGCCAAGTGTATTTCATTTTCTAAGGATAGCAAAGTGAAAACATTTCAAAATACTACTGTGATAAAATTTCATTTTCTGGTAGTCCTACATCAGAAGTGAATAATTCGAGGTAATACAGTATTGAAGCAGCATGTTGGTGAATCTTGCTTGTAATGAAGTCCTACTGAACTCAAAATATAGTGAGTTGGTTTTATATAATGCTTGCTTTTATTGAATAAATCTTTCAGAATACAATCCTTATATTAACCTTACCTTGTGCCAAGCAAACTTTACAGTCTATTGATTTGTTTGTCATGTGCATTTCAAGATTTTAATCTTAAACTATAAAATTACACTTTTTCAACCATCATTTGTTTATGGATTTTGGAGTTGCATCCTATTTTTTATTTCGGTTTCAAAATCTAGCTCGAAGAGTCTTTTAAAACAATAATCTTCTGTTGAGAGCTTGATTCTTTTAATCCTATTTCTTGAGGTTAATATAAAAATTGAACTCATTTCAATATGATATAAGCTATATATTTAAATTCTATATATTTTTGATTGGGAAAAATATAAAGTCATGTAATACCAGAAAATCCAATCTAGCAATTTTTTACTCTCATTTCTCGTTACGAAGGATGTATTTTTATAACAAATTATGTCTGCTGACATTTTCTTTACCTTTATAAATCGTTGCCTGCCTTGTATTGTTTATGTTGCACATGCACATCTAACTAGTAAACTACACAAAGTTTATCTGACTAATATAAATCTTCTACTCCAAGATTGTCAGGATATTTTTATGTTTGTGAGACTCATGCAAATCCATAAGCTCTGATACCCTGGGATGGAATCAAGAGATAATATCTGTAGTGAGACACAAGAGATGTGACTTCTAATACAAGTCCAACCATTTACTATCTGATCTTCATTTTCTAATTTATTATATGAGCAAATCATTCCAACTGTACAGGACTATTGAAAGAATTGAGTATGAAAAAAACTGGCACAGTGAGATATATATATAAAAATATGTAAGTAGGTATGAACTATTGATTCAGCTGTTTGAGAGATGAACTCGAGAAAAGGCAAATCTAGAACTATGCAAAGACTCAGAGAGGGGAAGCTGAAATTCACCCGTGGAAGAGCACTTAGTCTTAGAGAAAAAAAATTCCTATACATATTTTTCATTATATATATGGCTGAATGTCTTATCTTATTTTCCTAAAGAGGACACATGGTCCTTGGAATAGAGCTTGAGACTGCTGGTCTCAAGAGATTGTACGATGGAACTTACTTCTATTTATTTGTGTATTTATTAAACAGCTTAAAGCAATTTAAACAATAAGAAGACATATTTATAATGCAAAAAACAAGGTACTCATAACATCTACATACACAGACCAAGTTTAGAAAAGTTTATTTAGAAAATTATTCATTTGACTATGCTATATCCTTAAGATGCCCAACTCTTTATTAGTGAAATGACTGGGACATTGTGGTCTCTACCCATAACTGTTGACTGAAAATTTCTTTAAAAGGAAATATTCTACTGAGTTTAATTTGAGGGAAGCAGGTAGATTTTAGCAGATCTGGAAGAATATATCAGTTCTGGAAATTATATATCTCTAAAATTGCCCTTTCACAACTGGTTAAATTTGATTAAAATACTTTAAAAGTTCTACTACAAAGCATAATGTCACATTTATTTCAAATTAGAGGATTTTAGAAGGAAGTAGGTAAGTTTTATGTTTTAAACATTATTTCCTTTTATCTCTTGTACTGAAAACTGATACACATTTAAACATTCTTTGCTTTCTCTTAAAGCTAAAATTTTGAGTTAGAATTGTGTTTACTATCCTTGACACTTCAAAGAAAAGTAAAAATATATATAATACCTTCAAATTGTAAAATATTCCAATTTTTGAGACTCTCAGTAGATCTAGAATCCCAAGTAGCTATAAATGTCATTACTAAGATGAGGTGGGGGTGAAATATAACATCTTATTGCAAAAAGATTATTTGAATGTAGTACTGAATTTAAGATTCACTTTCTAGCTTCAGCTATCTAGTTATAAGAGGCCCTAAAAGCAGTGGAAATAGCAGGTGATTCCATTCTACATGAAAACCTATAAATTCAATCTTATTTTGACTACCTTCCAGGGTAGTCTTCCATTAAGAAGAGATTCAGAACCAATGTAAAGGAAGTAAAATGAGCCCTTGGCAGTTTTACCAATAGCTGAGAGCCAGTGACTATGGGATAAACGTAGTGATGCCCAGACTCAGCCAGATAAAGCCAAATCTAATCTAATTCTTATCTGTTCTAAAGCCCCAGACTGTAATAGCTAAAAGAACAGAAATTTAAACAGAAAATCATATCATCTCTTTTATTTAAAATATTAAATTTAGTCAATATTTTAAATTATGGATATATCTCAACTATTATACAATGTTTACCAATGGATCTAGTTTGAGAATGTGCCACATATTTTGCTTGAATTCAATTTACAATACTATTTCAAGAATTTTTCTAAGCTACAGTGAATTCCTTTGAAAAATTACTGCTCCTCTTTGTTTATAGTTTCAAGCTATACCTAAACACCGAGAGAGTTAGAAATTATTTGGGATAATTCGGAAATTAATTGAAAGGAATCAAAATGTAGAGAAATGCTACAAATTATAACCAGGAAATATTCCACTGAGGTTGGCAATAAATGATTATAAAATGATTTCCAAAAGTCCTCACATAATAATTGTGGACTGAGACATCTATTTTATTCTGATGTTTATACATTATATTTATAGGGATTCTAACCAGGTTACATTGAGACCAAATACACTTCAGATTTCAAGTTCCTCCTTTTATCATTCAAAGTTGTTGCTGCCCAGCCTACAAATCTTAGAACAGCATTTCAGAATTGCTTTTTACAAAATAGTTATTTGTTGCCCATCATTTTGAAAAATTAACTCAAAAATTATGTAGTCTATTTCTTTCCTGATGTTGAATGTGTATTCACATCTGTATGAATGCAAACATAAGATATAGTTGTGCCTGAATGTGGGTATGGAAGTTACTATTTGATGTATGTACGTGTGCAGCTGCTTCTCAGCAACAGAGAATCTGTAAGAACCTAAGCATGCAGAATACAGAAAGCAAAGTGGAAAGGAGATTTTTCAACTTAATTCCTACCAAAAGAAAAATTGAGTTAAAAGAAAGGCTAAAGGACATAATGAAATTCTGTCCCTCTCTGAGAATTTGGTTGGCATCAAGGTGGTGACACAGATGTAGTGATAAAGAGAAGTAAACAGACTTGAGATGTATTTTGTACAGAACCAAGACTTGGTGATGGATTGTATTTGAGAATGAATAACAAAGAGAAATAAAAGAGAATTCTTAAAATGTTGGCTTGTTGACACTATTTTCACTGGGGAAAAACCAAGGGTTCTATTTTGGATGTATTATCTTAGACATTTAAGATGTTTTTTAGATTCTCAACTAGATTTGAAGCAGGAGTTAGTATGTAAGTCTGGATCTCAGAGGGGAGGACTGGGCTGCAGATACACATTTAGAGTCATAACTTACATATAATATTTGAAGCAGTGGTACTTCATGAAGTAACCTTGAGAGAGCATAAGAGAAGAGAAAAATGAGGTCACTCTACACTCTACAATCTCACTCTAAAAGTTGAGATTTAAAAGAGCTAGCATTAGAGGACAGGAAAGAGCACAGAGGACTATGCATCTGTGAGACACTTTATTTCCATTGAAATATACAACAAAAATTTTTAACCTTAAAAATGAATGACTAAGCTGTCAAAAAAAATAAGGAAAATATCCAAGGGCTTAAAACAGGATGTTCTTATACATGAGGAACAGCAAAGGAGTCATTTTGGCTTAAGAGGAGTGAGCAAGAAAACAAATAATAGGATAGTCCCAGAGTTAATTGATGTGTAAGGTAGGAATAATTCAACAGAGAGGGAAGAAATTTGGAGAAAAAGAGAGGATAATTGGAGCAATGCTCTTGTTTAGGAAAGGGGGGAATGGGATCTACTGCACAAATAGCAGGGTTGGCCCTTGACAGCAGCATGGACACATCTCCATTGAAACAGGAGTATGGGCACAAGACAAGTAAGGTGAGTAGATATATTGGAAGTTTATCAAAGTTATCTTTTAATTGCCCCAGTTTTCTTAGTGAAATAAGAAACATTATCTAGCAGTCAGATAGGAAGTTTTAGGAAAAAAGAGAAAATATTGAAATCATTTTCTAGGAGAATGAAAGAGTATGTGGACTACATCAATTCATGACTATTCCAAGGCAAATCTAATGGGCTACTTGAGGTTAGTGTTCATGAATGTAAAGACCAGTCAGCATGGTTGTGGTTTCCTTCAAACCAAGTCAAGCTATTTTTTTGGTACAAGGCACCCAGTATGAAGATAGCTGAACTTCACAAGGGTTGGATTTACCAAGTGTGTACCCAAAATCAAAAAAAGTAAAAAGGAAAGTTAAAGGTATATGAAAAGGATGAATTAATGTGATCATGAATAAAATATTTTTAAAACCTCAATGGAGAAATGCAGAAAAAGCATTTGACAAAATTCAATATCCATCATGATTAAAAAAAAAAAAACCTCTTAATGAAGTGTGATTAGAAGTAACACACCTCAACTTAATAAAGGCCGTATATGACAATCCCATAGCTAATTAGACTCAATGGTGAAAAGCTTTCCTCTAAGATCAGGGAAAAGACAAGGATGGCCACTCTCCCCATTTTAATTCAACATACTTTTGGAAGTCCTAGCCATAGCAATTAGGCAAGAAAAAGAAATAAATGCATCCAAATAAAAAAAAAGTAAAACTCACTATTTGCAGATAGTATTATTCTGAAAATGATATAGAAAACTCTGAAGATTCCACCAAAAAAAAAAAAGACCCTCTTAGAATTAATAAATTATTCAGTAAAGTTGCAGGATACAAAATTCATATACTGAAATCTGTTGTGTTTCTATACAGCAATAACAAACTATCAGAAAGAGAAATTAAGAAATAATCCCATTGCTAATTGAATCAAAAAGAAGTTAATATCTAGTGGAGGGAGGGATAAATTAGGAGTTTAGGATTAACAGATACACACTGCATATATAAAACAGATAAACAAAAAGGACCTACTGTATAGCACAGGAACTATATTCAATATCTTCTAATAACCTGTAATGGAAAAGAATCTGAAAAAGAATATATATATGTTTATATGTATAACTGAATCACTTTGCTGTACACTTGAAACAAACACATTGTAAGTCAACTATACTTCAATAAAAATTTTTTAAGAAAAATTTAATACCTAGGAGTAAATTTCACCAAGGAGGTAAAAGAACTGTATACTGAAAGACATCGATGAAAGACAAGGAATAACAAGTGCTGGCAAGGATGTAAAGAAAAGGAAACCCAGATACACTGTCGGTGGGAATGTAAAATGATTCGGTCACTGTGAAAAGCAGTGTGGAGGTTCTCCAAAAAGTAAAAATAAAACTACGAAATGATCCAGAAATTCCACTTCTAGGTATTTATCTGAGGAAAATAAAAACAATAATCCAAAAAGTGACGTGTACCCCTATGTTCATTGTAGCATTGTTTACAGTAGACAAGATACAGAAACAGCCTAAGGGTCCATAGATGGCTGAATGGATAAAGATGTGATAAATATATTGCTCAGCCATAAAAAATAATTTTAAAAATCTTGCCATTTCTGATAATAAGGATGGACCTCAAGGGTATTTTGCTGTTTGAAATAAGTCAGAGTAAGACACATACCATAAGATTTCACTTATATGTGGAATTTTGAAAAAACAAAGCAAAACAAAACATAACTAATAGATACAGAGGAAGACTGGTGGTTGCCAGAGGTGAGGGAGGTTGGGGGCTGGGCAAGATGGTGAAGGGGGTCAAGAGGTATAATCTTCTAGTTATAAAATAAATGTCATAGAAATGTAATGTAAGCATGGTGACTTTAGTCAATAATATTGTAATGCATATTTGAAATTTGCTAAGAGAATAAATCTTGTAAGTTCTTATCACAAGAAGAAAATATTTGTAACTTTGTATAATGACTAGATTTATCCATTTGACAGTTTATACAGATACTGAATTACTATGTTATACACCTGAAACTAACATAATGTTATATGTCAATTATACATCAACTTTAAAAAAAAAAATCTCTCTTTAAAAATGTTAAAAAAAAAGGAAAATCTCCTTTAAAAACATTTCATAATAAAATGAGCCATTTTCAACAATACTAAGCTAATGAGATGCAAAGCTTTAATCAATATATTTACATTCAAGATTTTTCAATATTGCCATTACTTCAATTTACTGATCACATTTACAGATACACTCACTAGTTTTATTAGAAACATCTGAACAACATATAGCCTTTGACCAAAAATTGTCCATATAACGGAGAACTAAAGTCCACACATTTCTTAATAATGAAGGCTTAAGCTCTCTGCTCCTGGGCAAATTCACATAATGTGCCTGTAAGCTCTGTTCTGTATCCAAAATTATGATTAGTATATTTAATCAATGGTTCCTGTCCTTATTGGGGCTATCAGCATATCAAAACAGTATGTGCTAATTGGACATAATAACAGCTAAGTCTTAGAGCTAATATAAAATAATGACTAACATTTATTGAGCCCTTACATGTTAGGTCCCATGCTGAGCAATTTCTAAGCAGTATCTCTTTTATTCCTACAAAGATATCATAAGTTAGGTGAAGGTGAGCTTACTGGCGGCAGAGACCTTGGCTGCCCTATTCTCCAGTAAATATCAGTGCCTGGCATTGAGTAGCTTTGAATGTATTTATTGAATAAAGGAACCAATATTACTAGTGCTGCCATTTTACGCATTAGGAAACTGAGGTTTAGGAAGATCAGGAGACTCGGCAGTGAGTGAGAGCTGGCATCTGAACGCAGGTTTGATTGCAGAATCCATACTTTGAACCACTATCTTTGTCCTGCTTGGTCAATGACCCCAAATTTTGTGAATTTGGAGGATATTTCTTTTGAGATTATGTTTAAGTTTGAACCCCTTAAAGATCGGAATTCAGTTGAGTATATCTCTGTTAAGCAAATTGTAGTTTATTTAAGTCAAAAAAATTATAGACCTACTCAAGGAAATACTTCCTTTCAATTCCTTAAATAGAAAATATCCTATTTTTCAGAAAGTGAAGATAACACAAGTTTCTGCATCAAGGTGGTAATAGAAACCGATGTGCAGGAGGACGTATGGCCTTGTTACTCAAAACATTTGGGCATCACCTGGAAGTATTTTAGAAATGCAGCATCTCAGGCCCACCCAGGTCTACGGGATCAGAATCCGCATTTTGACGAGTTCCCGGGGGTTCTCAACCCAGGGTACACCTTAGAATCCTCAGTCAGCTTTTTAAAAACTACTGATGCAGAGACCTCATTCCCAGGGATTTGTATTTAAACGGGAAGTAATTGGGGGGCACCCAGACAATGGTATTTTTTAAAAGCTCGCTCAGTGATTTCTAAAGAGTCACCAGGATTGAAAACCACTAGAATTATAACTTTGAGACATCTGTTCTTCTCCCAGTGCCCCCACTAGCTGAACAAATCATCTAACTTCCCTAGGTCTGTCTTTTAATCTGTTTAATGAAGGTGATGTATACCCTGCCCACTTCAGGGGAGTTGCAACAGACACAAGAAGCTTTATGAAAGTTTAAAGCATAATGCACGTGTTATTTTCATTGTGTTGAACTACACATGTAATTTCTAATGTTCATCATTTGAATGTTATTTTAAGTGACCTAGAATGTGCAGTGTTTTTTTTTTTTTTTTTAGAAATTTAGAAATTATTCAAGCAACTAAAAGACATACAAGCTCCTTAAACTTTATAAGGAGTAACAGAGAAATGTCTGAATGGAAGCCTGTCTGAATGAATTTTTGTGTGACACTGATTATCAGCCCAGAGTGTAACTAAAGTAGTCATTGGAACTAAGGCATACCCACGATGTGACAATATATTTGTTTTGTCCTGCTTAAATCACAGCAGAGATTTGAGACTGACTTTCTTTTGTTTTCAATAATGTGTAAAGTGCTTTTGGATCTACATCTTTATTCTGGGCATGTGTGAAAAATATATTCTTTATCCTTATTTTAGTATCTAAAAGTTATAAATAACCAATGATAGACCCTTGTACTACCTTTCATTATTATATTTTTATAGGTGTGCTTTAATAAAACCCTATAATTTATAAAATAAGAAAGAAAGTGTTTAAAATCCTCAAAATCAGGAAAATATTCTGAAACATGATTTAAAAGATTGAGTTTTTGACTTTATCAGATACAGTATTTTTTATTTCTTACACGTCAGTGTCTAAAAGGAAAGTAAAAATATTTGCAGTCATTAACATAAACAGTTCATGATGTTATGTCACATGTACCTCAGAATTTCAACCGTAAATACTAAGGATTTGATTCAAAACTCTGATATTATAGGGCAATATGTAGTTTTAAGAAAAGAAAAATTTGAAGAGGAGAGAAATGCTCAAAAGCAACCGTTTTGTTGCTGAAAGTTAGGCATAGTTAATAGGTTAATTTCTGTTTATTGAATAAGAGAGACCAATGCTGATTGATATAGTAATTTCAGTGTTTGCTATGGCAAATATTTAGCTCATTATCAGTTTTAATAGCATTTTGCAGAACAAGCCTTTTCTTGACATCTAGAAAATACTATTAAATTTCCCTGCATAGATACATTGTTATGACATGCAATAACTACTTGAATATAAAGGGGATTAATAATTTAAAAGGTGTTAACAAATTAGGGCCATCATTAAAAATAGACTTTGAACCATTTTGTAGCAAAATCAGATTGAGGTAATGCTCTGCTCTTATGATAAAGAATTACTGCATTAATTCTGCAAAGTGAACTTATTGCTCCTATTCGTCTCCAAAACCCTGGAGCATTAAAAGACAGGAAGAATGAAATGATCACTGCCTTTTTTTCAGGCACAACAGCTCCAATATTTCCATCACAGTTTCACAGCTCAGCCGGCCTCGTTGTGTTAATGTGGAGGGGAAAAAAACCTTCAAAATGTCATCTTTTTCTTTAATTTTGCTTTTAGCCTGTCCTATAAAATCAGGCCAGATTCTCTCAGCCAGTTTATAATAATAATAGAGAATTGTATTTAACTTAGGCAACATCAGTATTGACTACATGGCCTAATACTGTTTTACATCTTACTTTTTAAAATGTAATCCATGAGTATGGTGGTGATCTTATTTCCCATCTCTTTATTTCTACATTTCCAACTCTTGATGGCTGGAGTTGATTTGGCTGATGGGGGTGGCCAAGTGATGTTTCCTTTCTTCACTACTCCGTATACATCCCCCCTAAAATGAAGCACTTTTCCATATAGAGGACAACCCCACAGAAGTTGTTGTTTGGTCAAGAGAAATTAGTAGCCTCATTTTCCTATTTGATTCTTTACATTTAATATTCAATTTTCTATCCTCTCTCTTTTTTTCTTTTGAAAATATTATATATGATAACACATCGATGACACATTTTTAAACACTCTTGTACTCGCTGATAACTAAATTCTCTGTGCAAACTATTGACATAAACTGAAAAGAAAGTAAAAATCGGAATAGAAATTATAACTGTGAAGCAAGTGTTCATAGAAGCATGAAATGTTAAAGCTGAAATGAACCAAGAGTTCACCTTGTCCAACCCTTGAATGTTCAAGGTGAGGAGACTGAGACCCAGGCAGGTTAAATAGATTGCTCTGGCACACACGGCTGTGAGTGACAGGTGAGCTCTCTCCATTGTATTTTTGCGTTATCATCTATCCCTCAGATCTGAAACTCCCAAATTTCTTCATACTCCATGAGCACTTTATTGATCACAGCTGTAAAGAAGAATGAATACAGGACTTTGAGTCATCGGGCCTGGAATTTGAGTCCCAAATTATGCACATATTCTTGGGAAAATTTCTTGCCCTCTTCTTAGTATCAGTTTCCTCATCTACTCAACATGCATAGTAACATCCTACCTCAGGGATGCCATGTGAATTAACTGAGATTATATATGTATAGGCGCTGTCAACTAGAAATCATTATACAAATATAAGTTATTATCATCAGGAAGAAACGTCTGCTTCCACTAAATTAAGGCATTTTGTTATCTGGGAGGGGAATTATTAGTTAGCTAACACGTTAGCAAGGCCTTGAGGCAATGGGACAAAACAATAAGTTTTCATCTGGGGAGAAGAAAAGGCAGAGAAAGATCTGAGGTGCGAGCAATTAGAGCAGAAGGGTGAGGCTCCAAGGTCGGTTGTCAAAACCAACAGAAAGACAATGGAGGAGCTCTATTTTGTAACTGAGAAAGTGGAGGTTTGGGGAAGCTAAGTATTTTGACCCCAGTGACCCAGCCAGAGGTGGGTAGATCTTGGACTAAAACCAGGCCTTTCTGATTCCTGAGACTGGATATAATTAACTACAAGGGGGATAATTCACAGTATCATAAATAGAAGGACATTTTTGCACTAGGATCATAAGAAAACATTTTTTTCTTGTGTCAAAATCTAGAGGTGAAAAATAATATGAAGGAAACCTAAGGAAGCCCTAGAGATCTTAATGTCAACTTGCTGAAACAGTGATAAACTAAATGTTTCGTTTACAGCATGATTGCATGAATGATCCTAAAGGAATTCTTTTTTTAATTGAAGTATAATCCATTGCAATGTGTCAATTTCTGGTATACAGCACAATGTCCCAGTCATGCATATGCATACATATATTCATTTTCATATTGATTCTAAAGGAATTCTGATCGAAATTTGTCAATGATATTCTTTAACCTTAATTCATTTAAGAAGTGAACAGCATCTAAATGTTCTAGTGACACTGATTTACCCACCAAGGCTTCCTCCCAATACACAACCCTTCTCACAATCCCTTATAACCAAACTAGAGGCTATATTTCCTTCCTGTGTTATAAATTGATTGAGGAAGAGTTATTTAACAATTCATTAAACCTTGTTGATTTCATCCTCTGCCAAAGATCCCATAAAACCTAATGCTGAAATATATTTATATATAATGTCATTTAATCCAGTTTTGAAAATCACTGCAGTAGAATTTAGGAGTTATGAGATTAATGGCTTTCTCACAAACCTACTTTTAAAAACTACTCGTTGAGTTTTCTTGTTTAATTTTTTATCAGATAGGTAGTCCATGTGCAATAAATATATCATTAAAATACTCATTTAGAAACATTTAACTCTGCCTGTCCCATCCAAGCAATGATACTTCCTCATCCAGTATCAACCCAGTAAGAATGTTGCAATGAATTGTAAACTTTATTTTTAAGAGTACCTATTGGTACAGAAATAAAGAAAGAGAAGCAGCAATGAAAACAGTAAATGAAAGGAGGACTATGTCCTGTGGTAGATGCCAGGCCAAAGACCAGGCTTGTACATCATGATCTCCTAATCAAAAGCATTTTTTCTCACATGTCAGAATTATTGGCTTACATACATCTTGCTTCTTGTTTGAGGTTCAGTAATTAGGTATTTCTTTAAGTTAACAAACATTCATTTTTAAATGCAAACATTTGTAAGAAGGTTATGGCCATTCATTCATGAGAATTGGTTGGTTAATCTGATTGCTTTCTACCTAACATTTAGCTGAGCACAGCTGAACTGAGACCCTGTGAGTCTGAGTAAATAATTTTTTGACTCATGCCCTCTCTGCTCCCCAGATGGACTCCATTTCTGAAACCCCCAACTTGCCCTTCACGTTCTGCTCTCCTGGAGAATTCAACTGTCTGACCTGAGTGTGTGTTTATGACAGAGGCCATATAGTCCGAGCAACAGTCCCCTCAAGAGAGCTGAAGCTTTAAAAACATTTCTGTCAGTGTTATTGACAGTTGATTTATATCCTTTGAATTTGCACTCCTGGATCAAGATTCTTTTTTCTCCCCACCCATAGAGTATCATCATCATTTAAAATGGTAAATCTGGGCAAGTGCCAAGGTCTGCCCGTCTTTGGAAGGCTGCCTTTCTAATCAATTCACTTGGTTTGGGGCCACATTACAAACCAGATCCACTGCATTAGTGCTGAAGTAGGAACAATGAATACCTTGTTATCACTGAAGGATCATGTTCTTATTTCCAAAGATACTTTCAGGGAGACATTACATAAAATGCTCTCATAAAGATAAAAATTAGAGCTTTATTTTCAAATTTACCCCATTCTTTGATTTAGAAGTCAAAACCTGGAAGGTTGAATGCATTTTACCTAATTGTGATTTTAGTTTCTTTCAAAGAAATAACTCGGCATTTAAATTACAATTTAACTTACAGAGAATTACTTTGTATAAAAATTGTGTCTTCCATTTAAATTTACCTTAATACACTTTTTTTTATACTGAAGACATAATGCTCTAAATTTTAAAAATATCAGATAATTACACTTGAAAACCTACCTATCTGTACAAGCCTTTAAGGTATACAAGGCTAACTATTTTTAAATAAGCCCTAAAATTCTTCCAAAGCTTTCGTCACATTTTTATGACTTATAGAATAATGAATATATTAAAATCTGACATAACATTTAATGAAGATTATTTTGGAGGGAAACACATATAAAAATACTTAAATAATGCTTATGGCCAAACTGAGAATCAACAAGCCTCTGCATGAAAAAGTGAAATAGTTTAATCAGTAAACTGGAAACTGATGATCTTTGCGGAGGCGGGGGGTGGAAATGAGAAAAAAAAGAAAAACAATCTCTTTGTAATTGCTGTCACTTTGGGCAGACAATAAGAAAAAACACCGACATTAGTGTCACCTCAGGACACGATCATCCTTTTTGAACTGAATTTATTCAGTACATTTCTGTTCCTCAGCACCATGTCTCCAAGCATCACTTTGCTCATCATTGTTAAGAGCCTCAGTCTGGAGGTGATCCTTTTATTATATTTTGATCATCTGTAGATAAAATGTCAAGCACAAGTGATATAAAAGAAGCAAATGATATCTGTGTTTGAACATAATAAAAAAAAAACCCCAAACCCTGTTACCTAACTGAGCCTAGGTATATGTAGTCTCCTAAATGGATTCTATTTTAATTCTAAAATTAATTATTCTTATTGAAATACTTATTAACCGAATAACCAGGGAACTGCATATTAGTAATACCTTAAGGAATATTTCTTATTGGGGTGACAGAGGCTTGGAGTTGTGATTGGATAGGATACTATAGTGCCCTCTGCCCCATGAGAGGGTTGAAGGCTGCATCGCTCTCGAGTAGCCCCTTGAGGTTCGCTTAGAGCAGCATTTCTGCTTCGGAAGAGGCTGTCAGCCCTCTGGGCTACAGGAATATGCTGTTTTTAATAAGAACCTTGCACAAGACGGTAGCTGTGATTTGGAGTCTATTTTCTCCCCTCTACCACTGTTGAAATGGAGCAGATCACAAGATGATCGAATACTCAATGGCAAACTAGTTCTGAGCATTAGAAATCATCAAGAACACCCAATCCATAAGTTAGACTTTCAAAAAAATGATTAAGATTCTTTTGGGGTCTTTCCTCCACTTCTGTGCTCTGGGAACATAACTGTGTTGCACTGCCATAGGAGAAGGATGGAAATGTTAGAATTAAATTCAGGTCGGTGTCATCACTCTCCTCTCCTCTCCTCTGGCTTAGCAGTAATCAACCCTGTAATTTAGTGTCATCTTTTCACTAGAACAAAGTTTAGAACTTGCATAGAGTCAGCCTATAAATATTAATGTGCCATCTCTGAAAAAGGAATAAGGTACAGATGGAAAAAAAGAGGCTTTTTGGTGAAGTCTATAAGTGCAGCAAGTTTGGGGGTCACGGTCTATGACTTCCACTTTCAGAGCTCACTATAGATGGTGACTAAGATTAAAGAAACTGATACCACCTCTATTTCTCTCTTTGCTATGCTCTCTGCCTTCAATCAGTTAACCATTGAAGGATATTACATTTTTTTAAAATGTGTCATTTTAACTAAATTTATCTGAAAGTTGTGAGCTAAGTACATCCACTCTCTGTGTCACCTTAAGAGCACTAGCTTCAATTCCATTGTTCATCACCTTTAACAAACCCTTTGCAATCTCACCATATGTACATTAATTTGCTTATGAATGAATACTATGTTCTACCATACTCTACACTATGTTCCAGTGAAAGTGGGGATGCCTGAGATCTATAACCATTATGCAATGAGCTGGACTTTGACTTGGATTGCCATCAACAAAAATGCCTTGCAGCCTTGTACTTAGTAAAATCAGAAATAGGAGGACTAAGTATCTATAGAGAAGATCAGAACAATTTTTCATCCCAGTCCTCAAGAATATATGGCTCTTCAGCATAAAGTAAATGAAGAGATTAAGAAGAGCTCATTTACTTTTAAAAAGAGCTTCTCCTTTACTTAAAGCAGCCATAGTTCAGGGGCAAGTGTTGTGGGATGGGGGGCGGGGTATGGAGAAAGTACATCAGAAGCAGAGCACAAGCAAACAGAGTAGAGAATGGTTGAATTTAGCATGACTGAGGAGCCCTGCAAGTCCTGAGAAACTGGAAGTTGCACAACTGAAAAAAGAGAGATGAGAAAAGTTCTGGGAACTGAAAGTCCTAACTCTAAGTAACTAAAGAGGTGAGAGAACTATTGAAAATGTAAAAGCACTGACTGCTAGGAAAATGTCATCACTAGAGAACAGACTGCAAGTCCCAAATCCAGATATAACTTTAGCTATCTGTTTGCAGCTCAAAACTCAAATAATAAAGCTCTGTTTGGTTGTCAACTTTGATAACTAATGTAGAAATTATGGGCGAATATTGTTTATTATTTTTTAAGGAAGGTGTTCATATCCTAGAAGTGTATCAGAAGTCAGGAAAAGAGGCAAACCATATGTCAGTCACAGTGCTTAGTATTAGATAAGCCAGACAAACTGTAAGTCTGAGGTCATTGAAAACTCAATTCTCATCTCTTTTTTAGCCCTGAATATTTGTGTGTGTGTGGTGAAGGAAAGTGCAGCATTTATTATAAGGCACCAATACAGGGAGAACGGGTGGCTTGTACTCAAAAACCCTGAACTCCAGACCTGAATTCCTTCATGCCTATTTTTCAATGTGAATATGCAAAAAGTACCTTCTTCCTTAAAAGACATTAGTGAATTAATAAGTAGAAGCTGAAAATATATATACTTGAAGCTCTGTATGTATTTTATCATTACTTGCATTGCTTTTTTGGGGGGAAAGGGGGCTGAGAGGCAACTGCCTAGGTTAGACAAACTATTTTTAAATCCAAAAGACTCAAAGCAGTAATCATATGTTCATTACTACTCATTTTCCTGAAGTCAAAATTGAACACAGTTAATAAAATCAGTGTTTCACCAAAACCTCACTGTATATTTAACAGTTGCCTGCTATGTACTTTATCTAGGGAGGTGATTCTTGGGTGGCTGTAACAGCTGTGGGAACACAGTAAGAGAGATAGCCAGCTTTTGTCTACAGACTCCATTGCCTTAAGAGACATTGAGATCAGCAGAGAGAAAGAAAGAAAGAAAGAAAAAGAAAGAAAGAGAGAAAGAGAGAAAGAGAGAAAGAGAGAAAGAGAGAAAGAAAGAAAGAAAGAAAGAAAGAAAGAAAGAAAGAAAGAAAGAAAGAAAGAAAGAAAGAAAGAAAGAAAGAAAGAAAGAAATTGCACTGATCCAATAGATACACTGCTGAGAGCTTTATATTATATTCCTACCTCAGACATTGTACCACCATTAAATTCACACATTCAGGCCCTGGGAATCAAGCCAACCTGACATATAAGTTTGGCTAAAATAAATCTACTGTATTAGTTTTTGTGAAATTGATTAAGCTCTGTGGATTCCAGATCAGTTCTATTTTTCAAGCAGTCAAAGGCAAATAAACCCTAATGTAAGAGACAAAATGAGAAGACGACTGGCAGAGATAAAATTGAATTGTAGAGGGGGAAGCAAGCTGCTATAAGACATACTCTGAGCCAGAAAACAGCACAAGGTCATCGATTTGGCAGTTGTTTTGGGTATTTTTTTTTAATTTGCTAACAGGCAACATTTTTTTAAGCCTGTTAAGGAGACTGTCCATCACAAAGGCGTAATTTTAATCAGAATTCTTACAACACTTCCGAAATTCCTAAAGGCAATCAGCTCCACTCAAATTAGTAACTCAGATAAATCACCATTAATTAGCTAATATAAGCCAGCAGGTGGTTTTGAGCCCAGAGACATTCCCTGGTTATTTAAATTATGTATACTACACCATACTAAAGAAAGAGTAAGTAAAAGGGAGCAAAGAGACAAGTCTATAAAAAAAAAAAAAAACTGTTTAGGGATAATACTCAACTAAAATCTCCTGCAACTTCCACGTCTTACCCAGAGGAATACAAGGCAGCCTTGACCCTCAATTCAAAAAAATATTACTCACCAACATCCAGCTCTCATTTCAACACTGATTATGTATGCAATGTACAAAGTGTGCATTGGAAGCTTACTTGAATATATTTGTTCTAGAAAGATTACTGATTACTAAAGAATAGGAGAGGAACAATTGTTTTTCAAGCATAATTTGCGACACAAGAGAATCTTCTTCATAATCTTTATGCCCTTGTTTTCTTTAATTGACCTACTCTAATTTATGTAATTGAGGGTTATTTCCTAGACTATAAAAAGAGTTAGAGGCCCAGCATAGCCGCCCACCATCTAAGACTGTCTTTGCGATGGAATAGTTTAGAAGATGATTAGTTTGTATTGAAAATTCATCTGTGGATACAGGGGCAACTTTTCTTAATCCTGTTAAAGAGATATTCCTTTACATTCTTAAACAAATAGGGAAACTTTTTATACGCCAATCACAGAATAGTTTTTGGACAAAAACTACTGTTAGACTTCAGAGACCTAATTTTATTCTGTTCTGCTAATGCTGTTCATATTATGTATCATTTCAAACTTCATAGCTGTAATGTCTACTTACAGGATTTGGAAAACAAGCATAAAAAAAAAAAATAGACCTCTAAACCTGACTAAAGACTTCACTAAAGAAAATCAGAGTCTGATTCTGTTCAAACATGAGAGTTGAATTTCCATAAACTATAATTTGTTGAGTCAGGAGACATACATTCGTTTTAAGAAGACTAAAAGGCCTTTTAAATTGAAGCCTCCAGAAATAAACCAGCTCCTGTGATAGGCTCGACTTGGTTCTGGGTCCTTCTCCAAGCTCTCTGAGGACATGTGGTGCAGAACCTTAAATTTGTATCACAGTTATGCCTGGAACGGGCCAGAAACCAGACCAACCCATGAAACTGGGGAAGTGAGGAACAGTTCCCACCAGCATTTCTCTAAACATACTTTTATCTCAGTGGGAGAGGAAGAGAGACAACACCACTGCCCCCAACCCAACAACAACAGAAAAAAATGACCTGATATTAATATTTTTGTTTAAACTGAAATTGTCTGGAAAATACTTGTGAACCCTTATTTCACTGTGTTCGAATATTGGCCGCAGGATCAGACCAAAGGGCAAATCGTGACTACTTTAATTTCTCAAGTTCGAGTTCACCATCAAACGGCCCAACAGCTTCACAAATACAAAGAGCTAACATTGTAATGTTAAGCCAGCTGGAAAATCGGCACCAAGTGTATGTGGAGTTTGAGACATTTTTAACATCCCTAGTTTTTCCATACAACTCTCCATCCTTCTTTGAGCAAACTAACAAGTCCTACCTGCTGGTGCAGCCCTGCATGTTTCAGAGAAGCAAATGCTGGCTTGTTGCTGGCTTCATGTAACCGTGCCCTTTGATATCTTTTTTTTTAAACTTTGTAATAATGCTGTGACTACTGCTGTTCACAAATATTTTATTTATAAAATCTATCCTCCCCTAGGGCTGGTACAGAGGATCTACAAGCTGAAGGCTAGTCTATAAACTCCACTCACTCTAGGGGCCTGAGCTTCTTTCTCTAACATCAATCGCTGAGCTGGGTGTTTAGACAGAGTAAACTAGCTGTGCTTCCCAACTGCAATAGAGAAAGCAAAGCATCTCTTTGCAAACAGGTTTTCCTGTTGTGGCATTCTTTAGACAGAACACATTGAGAGAAAGCCATTGTGAGGTAGCAGGCCCCTTTCTGTCCATGGGAGTGCTAGAGGCCAGTACTAAAGGCCAGAGGAAAAAATGTTTATTAAAAAACCTATCACCACCTCTAGATTAGCATTTGAATAACAAACCTGAGGTCCTTCACACTATTGCCACGTGACTGTGCTGTTCCATAGGTTATTGAAAACACTGATGCAACATGATGCAAGAAAGACCTGGGGTCTCAAAAACACAAATATTGTTCCTATCAACTGTCGTTTCAGTGGCCTTCTGCCCCCGGAGTATTAGTAGGACTATATTTAATAACTGAACTATGGTCTATATTTCAGACTTTAGCTAAACTTTACTTAATGGCCAAAACAGGAAGGAAAAGGCATTCTTCATTTCCTCTCTCTCTCGATTGCCTAGACAAGCTTTACCTGCTACAACCGGCAGAGAATACTGCCACGGCCAACCACTGGAGGTCAGCTCCCGTGCGCCCAGCAGCGCGTGCCAGTCCCCGCTCCATGGCCAGGGGCGCTCTCCCTGCCTGCCCCGAGCCTTTGGTTCTTGCCAACAAATGTCTTCTTTCTCTCATTCGGCCCAGATTGCCCCCTGCCCTTTAGAAAAACACTCATCATAGAAACCATATACTTGTGTGATCTGTCTGCTCTCCTGATTTCCACAAAGAATGGTGATACATTAACAATAACAAACCTTAAGAGCTAAAAGCAGAGTAATTGTGAATAATATCCTCTGTCCACATAATCTTCCATAAACAAGTAACTTATATCTGGTGATTTGCCACCAATTCTAAACAGTTCCATGAGATCATGAAAATGCCCATTCCTCTTGCTCCGTTCCTGCCTTACCCACCCGTCCACCAGCTTCTGCCACTGTCCTCCCCAGACCCTTCATCCAATATCCCCAGATGTGCTTTTGGCACATGCTTTTGATCAAAATTGGTGATAGTCCAACACCCACACCAGGCATCTGGGTGTTAATGTTCAGTATTTGCTCTCTGGTTCTTGGTTTATTGATGGTGAATGACAGGGACTCTCTCTCCACTTTCCTCTTAATTTTTCAGATTTTTACTCCTAAAATATTACAGGATGGGGGACCACTCCCCATGTCCACCTCGAGTACCTCCCCACAGGGAGTGGCCACTTAGCCCACCATTCATTCGTTCACTAAACTTGAGTACAAACCATAAGCCAGACATTTTTCAGGCCCCTGGAAGTATGACATGAATAAATAAAACACAATCCCTGCCATCAAAGGGCTCACATTCAGACGAGTAAGCAGATGACAGTATATTTCCGTGGTTGATAAGACAGGCATACATCACACTTGGGAACACAGAGACATGCCCTCGTCCCACCCATCAGAGAGGGTTACTGACTCTCCACACTATGCTTAGAAAGTAACTCAATAACTGGGCTACACCCTTTGTGGGACTAGAATGTATATGAGAAGGCGGCTTGGGGAACTTCATTGGCATTTACTACATTAATCTCTTTTATTATTTTTTTTAGCAAAGTATAGTTGATTTGCAATATTGTGTCAGTTTCAGATGTACAGCAAAGGGATTCAGTTATACATGTATATGTATATATATCTATATTCTTTTTTCTATTCTTTTCCATTATACTTTATTACAAGATATTGAATATAGTTGCCTATGCTGTACAGTAGGACCTTGTTGTTTATCTACTTTAATTATGGTAGAATGCACCCATACTCCCAATTTATCCCTCCCCCTCTTCCCCTTTGGTAACCATGAGTTTGTTTTCTATGTTTGTGAGTCAGTTTCTGGTTTGTAAATAAGTTCATTTATTCATGTATCAACTACTTTTAGATTCCACAGGTAAATTTTATCATATAATGTTTGTCTTTCTCTGTCTGACTTACTTCACTTAGTATGATAATCTCTAGGTCTATTCATGTTGCTGCAAATGGCATTATTTCATTCTTATTTATTACATCAATACTTTTTATCCTGGGAAATCCATATTTGAAGACCTCTAGGTTCTACCTCTGCCGCTGTTTACCTGTTCACTGTTACTTCTCTCCTCTGCCTCCCCTCCGCAGCCTTGCTTCCCTTCACTCCCTCTCTCTTACCCTCTCTCTCTCAATCTCTGTCTGTCTCTCTCTCTATCTCTCTCTCTCTCTCACACACACATACATGTACACACATATTCCAAACACATCTAATAAAAGCCAGTTTCGTTCAGAGTAAGGAGAAGCAACAACCAGATATGATGGGATAGTACTCCTACAGACATAGGGGTATTTCCTAGAATAAGGAAGATGTCAATGCTCATTCGTTTCCCTCCCTGCTCTCTGAAGCCATTTGGCAGTATTCTTCCTTATTGATAAATAAGGCACTCTTATCGAAAAGACGCTCTTCCTTATTGATAAATCAAGTCTAGGTGACTTAGGTTTGTGGGCATTTGCTCCTCACAGTGGATGAATGCTCCAAATGTCCCTATTCCAGTCTGTTCCTTTGATTGACTGTTCCATGTGAGAGAAGCTCTCATGGTGCAATTTGTAGTTCTTTCTGTTCAGTCAATCCTAGGGGTAAAGCATGCACACTCTGCTGACTGACCAACTCAATAACAGCCGCCTCCCCCTCGCTGGGACAATGCAGATGAAATGCTCTGTCAATTTAAATTGCTAGACGAATCTTGGTGTTTCCAAAGCTAAATAAGAAGCAAAAGGCCCAGCAGAAGGAGATCAAAGCAAACTATAATAATCCTCAAACTAGATGTACTTATTACCCTTTAATTGTCACTTGAAGGAAACTGATATGCTAAAGACATATGAGTGAAATTGGACTAAATATTTCTTTGAATGCCATAAAACTGAAGGGTGTCTTGTATTCCATGTTTTGTTGTATTAAAGACATGAAAAGAAAAAACAAAAAAACAGAAGAAGCAGTCTGGCTGTGCTGCTGGCTCACTGTTGAACTCTCTAAACCATCCACCTCTAATTCAACCTGACACTGCTAATTTTGGCATTAGAGTTTGAAATGAAAATCAATATCTGTTTTGAGCTTGAAAACAGAGTGACTGTACCTCAGGTAGAGCACGGCCAGGCACTTATTTTCAGTGATCTGTAAGGAAGGTAATAGAAATTTTCCAATTTGGAGCATTTAAAACACTTATTCGGATGAAATTCTGATTGCCTTGGTGGAATTCGCTATGAACTGCATTCTTTCTCCCTCTAAGAGGCCTATGATAAAATGCTTTCCAAACTTTCTTGCATGTTTTCTTTTTTAGAAAAATCTATGTTTCTGAGGCCATTTCCCATATGAGATTTAGAGACTGTCCCTTGCCTTCCTGCTAGGACAAAAGGTCTCCAGCTAATGTAGGTGGAGAGTAAAAGGCTCAGTCAGGGCCTGAGGACGGATTTCTCCTGTGATGTCAAGCTGAGATGTTAACTAGTACTTTTGCTGGAAGGAAAAAGTCCTATCGGAGGAATTTATTTTGCATTGCATTTTCTGTTGTCTTCTTTTGTTGTATATTACATTAAAATCTCTTCTGAAAAGAAAATTATGTCATTAAGAGATGTTTTATATAACCTAGCCTGTTCTAATCTAACCCTTACTTCAATCTAGTCCTCTGATGAGCTATTTTGTTTTAAAAAGAGGAAGAGAAGGGAGGAAAAGAAAGGAAAAAAGGGAAAGAGCAAGAAAGGAGGGAGGGAAGAAGGGAGGAAAGTTAGTTCACATAAAAATTTTTTTTAGTGTTTTGAAGTATTTCTTGTTTTTAATGCATTTATCTCTTCTTTCTTTATTATTATTTTTTAAGATTTGTATTTTTATAATTTTATTTTTGGGGGGAGGACGAGGTAATTGAGCTTATTTATTTATTTATCTTTAGAGGAGGCACTGGGGAGTGAACCCAGGACCTTGTGCATGCTAGGCATGTGCTCTACCACTTGAGCTATACCCTCCCCCTCTTTTTTTTTTAAATGCAGTATTTCTTTTATTTCTAATGATTAGTTATATTTGCTGTATAAACTGAGTTCTGTACTCTTCCAGCTGTAAGGGATACGAGGATACCTTCCTCACAGAGAGAATGGAAAGAATCCTTGTGTCCCCCTCTAAAATTATTGCATAGCTCCAGCAAAACACTTTCAACACTATTCCAAAAGTGCCACAAATAAATTTTTTTTAACCAAAATGTCACGTTCTTTACTACTCTGTATCATATCTTAACTTTTTGCCGAGAAGCTCCACATATAGCTAGTAATACTTATACAGCATAATTTCCCCCAAATGCTTCATGAAAGATAAAGTAAAAAAGTATATGGTAAAGAGTAAAAGCGCCTTCCGCGCACGGATACTGTCTTGAGGAATGAGACTATCGCCAGCTTAGTATATATCCTCTCGGACACATTTCTATGCAGCTGAGTGTGTGGTTTGGTGTTTTTTCGTTTTGTTTTAAGTAAAATTGACCTACAACACTATGTTAATTTCCAGGTGTACAACAAAGTGATTCGCTATTTCTAAGCATTACAAAATGATCACCCCAACAAATCTAGTTATCATCTGTCACTGTACAAAGTTATTACGGTATTACTGCTGTATATTTAAAAATTTTTTGAATAGAAGTAACCAGGATTGAACCCAGGACCTAGTGCATGCTAAGCATGTGCTTTCATTTGCTATATCCTCCCTATTTCTTAAAAAAAATTTTCTTAACGGAGACCATGCTGTACATTTTAAACCTGTGATTCATTTATTTTGCAACTGGAAGTATTTACCTCTTTTTTATTAATTGTTTATTTTTTTAATTTAATTTTTTTGACGTGGTGAGATAATTAGGTTTATTCATTTATTTATTTTTAGAGGAAGTACTTGGGATTGAACGCAGAACCTCCCTCATGCTAAGCATGCGCTCTACCACTTGAGCTATACCCTCCCCCTGCCGAAAGTTTTTACCTCTTAATCTCCCTTATCTATTTCACTCATCTTCCAACCCCCTCATCTCTGGCAACCACGTATTTGTTCTCTGTATCTGTGAATCTATTTCTATTTTGTTATGTTTGTTCATTTTTTCTTTTTTTTTTTTTCCAATATTCCACGTACAAGTGAAATTAAATAGTGCTTGGCTTTCTTTGACTTATTTCACTTAGCTTGATACATTCTAGATCCATTTGTCTTGTGCAAATGGCAAGATCTCATTCTTTTTATGGCTGAGTAATATTTCATTATTTATATACCCATTCTTTATCCATTCATTTATTTATATATCTCTAGACACAGGTTGCTTCCATATCTTGTCTATTGTAAATAATGCTGCAATGAACTTGGGGTGCATATATCTATTCAAATTTTGTTTGTTTGTTTGTTTTCTTTGGGAAAATACCCGGAAATGGAATTGCTCAATCATATGGTAATTCTACTTTTAAGTTTCTGAGGAACATTCATACAGTTTTTCACAGTGATTGTAACAATATACTTTCCTACCAACAGTGCACGAAAATTCTCTTTTATCCATATCCTCACTACCACTTGTTATTTGTTGTCTTTTTGATGACAGCCATTCTGACAGGTATGAGGTGATATCTCGTGGTTTTGATTTTCATTTCCCTGATCACTAGTGACATTGAGCATCTTTTCATGTGTCTGTTGGCCATCTATGTTTTCTCTTTGGAAAAATGTCTGTACAGTTCCTTTACCCATTTTTTAATTGGATTTTTTTTTTTTAATTTCAGTTGCATAAGTTCTTTGTATATTTTGGATATTAACCCCTTATGAGATACATCATTTGAAAATATCTTCCCCCATTTAGTAGGCTACCTTTTCATATTGTTGATAGTTTGCTTTGCTGTGCAAAATCTTTTTAGTTTGCTGTAGTGCCATTTGTTTATTTTTGCTTTTGTTTCCCTTGCCTGAGGAGACATAGCCAGAAAAAATATTGCTGAGACCAATGACAAGGAGTGTACTGCCTGTGTTTTCTTCTAGGAGTTTTAGGTTTTCAATTCTTACATTTAAGTCTTTAATTCATTTTGAATTTAGATACATGGTGTGAGAAAGTAGTCTGGTTTGATTCTTTTGTACGTAGCTGTTGAGTTGTCCCAACACCATTTATTGAAGAGACTATCCTTTCCTTGTTGTCTATTCTTGCTTCTTTGTCCTAGATTAATTGACCACATAAGCATATATTTGTTTCCTGGCTTTCATCCTGCTTGATTGATCTGTGTGTGTGTGTGTGAGAATGTGTGTGTGTGTTTGTGCCAGTACCATACTGTATGGATTATTGTAGCTTTGCATTATATTTTGAAATCAGTGTATGATACCTTCAGCTTTTTTGTTCTTTCTCAAGACTTTTTGGCAGTTCAGGGTCTTTTGTGATTCCATACAAATTTTAGAATTATTTTTTCTTATTCTGTGAAAAATGCCATTGATATTTTGATAGGGATTGCACTGAATCTGTAGATATGGTCATTTAAATAATATTAATTTTTCCAATCCATGAGCCGCAGAATATCTTTCCATTTGTTTGTATCATCTTCAGTTTTTTCCCATCAATGTCTTATAGTTTTATGGGTACAGATCTTTCGCCTCCTTGGATGGATTTATTCTGTTTGATATACCTGTAAATGGGATTGTTTTCTCCATTTCTCCTTCTGATATTTCATAGTTAGTGTACAGAAATGCAACAGATTTTGCATATTAATTTTGTGTCTTGAAATTTTACTGAATTAATTTATTAGTTCTAATAGTGTGGTGGCATCTTTAGGATTTCTCATACTGTTATAGTCAGAAAAGATACTGATATAATTTCAATCTTCTTTCTTTTATGATTAGTTTTGTGATCTAACATGTGATCTATCCTGGAGAATGTTTGATGTGCACTTGAAAAGACCATATTCTGCTTTTGAATAGAATGTTCTATCTCTCTATCTAACCTGAAAATATTCTATCAATCAATCAATCAGTCTATCTATCTATCAATCTATCAATCTATCTACCTATCTATCTATCTATACGTGTGTGTGTGTGTGTGTGTGTGTGTGTGTGTGTGTGTGTGTATAATCCACGTGATCTAATGTGTCATTTAAGGCCAGTGGTTTCTTACTGATTTTCTGTCTGGATATTCTATTTTATTGATATAAGTAGGATATTAAAGTCTTCTACTGTTTTTGTGTTGCTGTCAATTTCTCTTTTTATTTTTGTTAATATTCGCTGTGTGTATTTAGGTGCTCAAATTGGGTGCATATATATTTACAATTGCTATATCATCTCATTGATTTGATCCTTTTATCATTATAGAATGTCCTTCTTTGTGTCCTGTTACAGGCGTCATTTTAAAGTCTATTTTGTCTGATATAAGTATTGGTATCCCAGATTTCCTTTTATTTCCATTTGCATGGAATACTTTTTTCCATCCCCTAACTTTCAGTTTGTGTGTGTCTTTATATCTGAAATGAGTCTACTATAGGCAGCGTTTAATTGGGTCTTGTTTTTTATTCATTCAGCTGCCTTATGTCTTTTGACTGGAGCATTTAGTCCATTTACATTTAAATTATTGATAGGTATGTACATAATGCCGCTTCCATTTTGTTAGCTGTTTTCTGGTTGATTTGTAGATCTTCTTTGTTCCTTTTTCTTCTTTTGCTCTTTCCCCTTGTGATTTGATGACTTTAGTGTTTAGTTTATCTTTGGGGTTATGTTTGGATTTCTTTCTCTTTTTGTATATGTCTATTAGAGATTTTTGGTTTGTAGCTACCATAAGGTGTATATGTAATAACATATATGTGATTATTTTAAGTTGATGACTTCTCAAGTTCAAATGCACTCTAACAACCCTGCATTTTACAACCCCCCACACACACACAATGTTTTGCCATCATATTTTATATCTTTTTGTTTTGAGTATTCTTTAATTACCTCTTGTGGTTATAGATGATTTTACTTTTGTCTTTTAACTTTCCTGCTAGCTTTACAAGTGGTCGATCTACTACCTTTTCTGTATGTTTGCCTTTACCAATAAGAATTTCTTTCTTTTATAGTTTTCATATTTCAGAGTGGTCTTTTCTTTTTCACTTAGAGAAGTCCCTTTAACATTTTTTATAAAGTCAGTTTAAGGGTGCTAAGCCCTCTTATCTTCTGCTTATCTGTAAAACTCTTTGTCTCGCCTTCAAATCTGAAAGTCTTCCCAGGTAGAGTATTCTTGGTTGTAGGTGTTTTCTTTACATCACTTTAAATATATCATGCCACTCTCTTCTGGCCTGCAAAGTTGCTGCTAAAAAATCAGTTTATAGCCTTATGGGACTTTCATTGTACTTAACTAGTGTTTTTCTCTTGCTGCTTTTAAGATTGTGTCTTTAATTTTCATTCTTTAATTACAGTGTATCTTGGCATGAACCTCTTTAGGTTCATATTATTTGGGACTCTCTGTGCTTCCTGGAACTGATATCTGTTTCCTTTCCCAGATTAGGGAACTTTTCAGCTATTATCTCTTCAAATTAGTTCTCTACCCTTTCTCTCTTCTCTTTCTGGGACCCATATAATGTGAATATTAGTATGTTTGATGTTCTCCTAGACATCTGTTAAATTGTTCTCTTTTTAAAAAAAAAAACAACTCTTTTTTCTGTTCAGCTTTAGTGATTTCCACCACTCTGTCTTCTGGTTTACAGATCCATTCCTCTGTATCATCTAATCTGCTGTTGATCCCTTCTAGTGTATTTTCTATTTCAGTTATTATATTCTTCAGCTCTGTTTGATCCTTCTTTATATTTTCTACCCCCTTAACTTCTCACTGTGTTCATGCATTCTTCTCCTGAGTTCATTGAGCATCTTTATGATAATTACCTTGAATTCTTTATCAGGTAGACTACTTATCTCCACTTTGCTTAGTTCTCCTGGGGTTTTATCTTGTTCTTTCATTTAGAAAAAATCCCTCTGTTACCTCATTTCGCCTAATTCTCTGTATTTATTTCTGTATTAGGTAGGTCAGTTACATTTCCTAATCTTAGAGAAGTGGCCTTACAATAGGAGATGTACTATGGAGCCCAGCAGCACCCTCCCCTCTGGTCACCAAAGCTATATGCTCTAGGTGTACTCCCTATGTGGGCTGCATAAGCCCTTCTGTTGTGGTGGCGCTGACTACTATGGGCAGCTGGTAGGGGGGTCTAGCTGCCTGATCCTGTCTCCTATGGTGGCTGCTGGCCCACTGATGAGGGATGGCTGGCCACAGGGGCTGGGCTGGGCCAACTGGTGGGCAGGGCTGAGTTCCCAGTCCACTAGTTGCTTGGCCTGGAGGGGTCTTAGGACTGGTGCCAATTGGCTGGTGGGCAGGTAAGCCTCCAGCACTAATGGGCTAGAAAAAGGACTCCAAAATGGTGCTTTCCAGCACCAGTGTCTTCATGGTAGAATGTTATTGGAAACTCATATTCATTTTCTTTAAATCTAGAAAAGTGAATGTTACATGCTTATGATTTCTTTAAAATTTCACAGCAAAAACTTATAGCTAAAATTGTGTTCAAAATTTTAATTATGAAGAAATTCAATAATAGTTGGAGAAATCAAAGAAAAATATCACTAATTAACCAATTATTTCACTTAGAGAGACACCAGTATTTAAAAGATTTATAGCTATCTTTTGACCAATAATTTCACATTTCTTCTTTAGTTACCTAACATTTCCATTTATCAGAAAGGAACAAGTGCTTTATTATTTTCTTCTTAAAAAGATAAAGCATTTTGAGTCATTGGATGCTATTCTGGCTAAAATTTAAGCTCAATAGTCTCATGAATTTTCATAGCTGAATTTTAAAAAATACCTCACAGATACGGTAGAAGAGACTCCAGTGGTCTCTCAGAAGTAAATGTCTGTGTACCCGGGAAAGCTGTTATATTGTGTTTATATGCTAATAACATCCTGGCTTGTTCAAATATTAAATATTTTCTGAAAATCATCAGTGTAATAGTTCTGTTTCCTCAAGTTCTTATTTGACAACTTGAGAAAGCCACTCTGGAAGACATCTTTGGTAGGCATTTGTCACTCTTAAGATGAAAACCAGTTGATTTTAAACAATAAGTTATCCAACACTACAGCTAGATAACATACTAACATAAAATAGGATAAGTAAATAGATTCTTCTTAAATAATAATTCTAATAGTATTTTAAAATATGCTTCTAAAAGTCCATTAAGTATTAATCTATTATTGTTTCAAGGAAAACATATTTGAAATTAGGTGTATGACTGCCATTATTTCATGCAAGCTCATGAATTTTTGTAATTGTGATATATATCATACTTACAGAAGTGTACAGAACATATATATTTCATCCAAATGTCATGTATTAATCAAAACATGATGCTAAATTCCATAGCATGTCAAATCTGTACTATATTAGAATGTTCAGAACTTACCTTAAATTGTTAGAATAAATCATTATCAGTTTATAGATTTATTCATTCACCCATTCAAAAACTAATTGTTGAAGAAAAGCTCTAAGTGTTCTAAAGAGCTGTATGTTAGGATTCTTGCCTTCAGGAAGTGTTCATTTTAACAGAGGATTTGAGATACATACTATGATTTTTTCAAAGAACTATGAGAGATAACTCTGTTTTCATGGACGAATTCATGGAAGAGCTGAACTTAAAAGATGAACAGGATTCTTTGGCCAATAGGCAAAGTGGAATAGAAGAAAAATCTAAATAAATAATGGAACTGCATGAACAAAGGACAGAAATGAAAAGACGAGAATTGTGAGGGAAATGGCAAGGAACCCAGTTTACCTGAACATACTGTATCTATGGGGAAATAGTGGGAAATAAAGGTGAGCTCTATTAAGATGGAGAACAGCGAAACGTTTGGACTTGTGTTTTGGTCATTGGGAGGCTTCTCAAGATTTTTATCCCAGCGTCAGATGAGCAGAGCAGACCTTTAGGAAGATTAATCTGGGAGTAAAATACAAGATAGATATTGGAGACAAGGAAGAGAGAAGCCAGAGAGACCAGTGGAAGACTACTGTAATAGATCTAGTAACAGAGGCTAAATTAAGGTCGGAGCCTGAAAATGGAGAGGAACAGCTAATAAAAATCTTTATATTAAGATATTTTAACTTAAACTCCTTTTTCTTGAAATATGAATCATAATTTGTAATGTTGATGATAATTTAGTTTGTTTCAGGCACTGAGCTAGGTGCTAAGATAAAAAAAAATCTTGGATTCTCTTTTCAGATAGTCAATATAATAAAAACAAGTAATAGCAACATTTCAGTCCTATAAAAAGCTTTCACAATTGAATTCTATCAACTTTTAAGGAATAGATATCTCCAGTGCTATTTAAACTTTTCAAGGTTACAGATAAAAAAGAAGCATCCAATTATTTTTACAAAACCAGTGTAGAATTTAATACAAAAATTTAACAAAGCACTAAAAGAGAAAAATAACTATAGAACTATCAGACTTTCAAACAGTACTACAAAATTTTGAATAAGCAGAATCAAGTAGACTATTAAAAGAATAACATGCCATGACCAAATGAGGTTTGTAACAGGAGTGTAGAGACAGCCCAGTATGAGGAGATTTATTAATGTAACTCACTGCCCTTCCCTCAGCCTCCCCTGTAAGATTCAAGATGTATCCCAAAACTCCTCCTACTCCTCCAGAGACCTAGGTGTTCTGGATAATGTCATTTCACTTCTGCCTCCACATTCAAAGTTGGCAGGAGTACAGAGCACAGCCAATCTCTGTGAGTTGCAGGCAAAACTCCTCCCCTAGCTTTGGCTCCTGACTCCCAGCTTTACGCCCACTCTCTGCCTGCGGCTATCAGGTGTAATCTCCCTGTATCTATTCTCACTCTTCAAAGCAGTGATGACAAAACATCCTGATCTCCCAAGACTCAGTCCATAAGGTTTTCTACACACGCTTCCCCCACCCATCCCATCTCCCAATTCTCTTCAACCACTGAAATCCTTTCAGTGACTCCTTAGAAATTCATGGTCAGAGAAGCAATACCCTCCATCTGTCTCCACATCTCTCCTTTTCATCCCTTGAAGCTCTTATCTCCTGGTTCATTGTCACTATGCATAATGATCCTCCAGCATTTTCTCTTCTCACTTTCCTGACCTCTTCTACTTCAATGACCTTGTCTTCCATCTTATCTTACCTACTCTTTCCTGTAGTTAAACCTAATAGACCTTTTCAATAGTGAAAACTGCACTGCCTTCAACTCAGTTTCAAAAATCCCACCATCTCCTGTCCCTGCACTTTGCTTCATATAATAAATGAGTTCCTTTCAAGCCCTATTATCAGTTGGTCCTCCCACCTTTTCATTTTCCCTCAGTTCCCTCATGTTCACATTTCATTCCACTGTTTCCTAGTTCCCAGCATATATTAGTTTTGGGGATTTGGGAATGAGAAACAGAGTTCGTAGGAATTCCCTCAATCATAAGCTGTTCTTAAAATACTTCCATAGTCTTCATACTCCTGATTTACTATCAATATATTTAAAAGTCTATAATCTAAAAATATAAATATATGAATAAATATTAAGTTGAGTAAAATTGACAAAGAGCTGTTGCTTAGAGTGATTATTCAAACCCTAGAAAATGCCAGCAAACATTATTGGGTGAGAATTCAAATAACGTAACATTCCAGTCACTTAGTAGTGCAACAGCACTACTCAGAATCACGTATCAGAAATGCAAACTGAGAGATTTTTCTTTTTGCTTTGAAAACATATTTCTTGGAATACCATTCACAGAATGTGTGTGAAGTATAGTACTCATGTAAGCCAAATAACAGTTAATTTCCTTGAAAGATCAACTCACCATTAGCAGCAGACAATGCCATAAGCACATACTTATAGCACGGCCACAGCCCAAAACAAGCCTAACCAGAACATGACTATTTCTCTCTTACATGTTCTCATTAAATTTCCAGAGATATCAACCTTAGCTTTGATCCTGAGTTTCAGCATTTCCTACTCTTGATTTCAGCTTGATGCTAGTGGATTTCTTCCCCCAAAGTATCGTCTTTATGTTGTTAGGCATTCATTCTCACAGGGGAATTATAATGCTTTTACCTGTTTCCCCAATCTATCAACTTATCTTTTTTTTCCTGGGATTCAGGATTGAACAAAACATAGAAATTTCCTGAAAAATTCCAGGAAGAAATTGCCACATGAAAACTACTTTTCTGTCTTTAAGCAGCTTAGAGTCTGTGGTCCATCTCTTGCCCCTCTGTCTTCTTCATAATTGCCTGGTAAAACCATGACATTAACTAAACTCAACTCTCTGTCGACTTCTTGTTTGTATCCTTAAAACAGAATGTTGCTGCAGAAAAGCAGACGGCCATGCTGATTGGTGTAATTTTAAATTCATGATCACTAACCTTAAGTGGGCCTTTAATGCTGACCCCAATCACTATACTCCTCGAGTTCATTCTCTCTCCCCTTCTTGTAGATGACTACTTCACATTTTGTCCCCTTTACTCAAACCTCCAACACTTTCTCCCCCATCCTCACTCTCAGTTGATGATCCTATTTCTTATTTTATTAAAAAACAATCAAAAGAGAACTCCCAATACAGTATCATCACATCCACTCACTTACCTACATCTCTGCTCAATATATACATTCTCTCCTTTTGCTGAGGATTGACTGTCATGCTCCCAGCCTAGGCCAGTCTGTCTACCTGTGTACTATATCTCATCCATTCTCATTTTCTCAAAGCCATTACCTCCAACAGTTCTCACCTCTCTCCATCTGCATCAAATGATCTGTAGATCATTCTTATCAGTATATAAACATGCAGTAATTTCTCTCACCTTTAGAAAAAAAGTCTCTTGACCTCACAGTCCTCACCAGTTACTGCCCCATTTCTCTGCTCCACTTCATCACAACACTCTTTAAAGAATCATCTACGTTAGCTGCTTCTAATTCCTGTCTCCCCATTCTCTCCTGAACCCACTCACATCAGATGCCTAGTCCCACCTTCTACCAAGACTGTGCTTCTCTAACTCATCAATGACTTCCACATCATCAAACCCAGTAGGCATTTCTCAGTCCTCCTCATCTTATTTGACCTATCAGCAACACTGAGCAGAGTCAATTACTCCCTCCTCCTTTAAATATGCTTTTCAAATGGCTTACCATACTGGCTTCTCCTTCCTCCCTAACCACTCCTGTTCAGTCCCCTTTGCTGGTTCCATGTAATCTTCCTGATCTTTAAGTGTTAGAGTGACCCATGGCTCAAGCTTTAATTTCTTCTCTTTTCTATTTGCACTCATTCTCTTGTTGATCTCATCCAATTTCATGGCCTTAAATATTATCTATTCACTAATAATTCTCATATTTATTTATATGCCCTGGAGCTCTCCTCTCACCCAAATTCCAAGCTTGTATACAAAATTCCTAACTGACATCTTCCCTTGAATATCTAGGAGACATGTCAGACTTGGAATGTGCAAAATCACCCTCTCATCCCTTACCCCAACTGCGCCCAAATGGTGCTCCCTCCAGGCTGTCCTGTCTCAATTAATGGGTGCATTATCCTTCCATTTGCACAAATTTAAAACCTGAGTGTCATCCTTAATCTCCTCACATGCCACTTCAAATCTGCCAACATACCCTGTTCCTGGAAAACATATCCAGTATCATGTAACTTCTTACTATCCCCCTGCTACCTCCATATCTTGCCTGGATTGTTGAAATAGCTTCCCATACAGTCTCTTCTAGACACAGCAGTCAGAGTAATCCTTTTAAAATACTAGTTAGATTATGTCACTCCTCTGCTTAAAACCCTCTGAATGATTTCCTATCTCACATGAAGTAAAAGCTAACATGCCCCCAACAGTGAGACTGTATGTGATCTGGCCCTCGGTTACCTGTCTGATAACCATTCCTTCTCCTCCCGCCCACTGTGCTAGTCCCCCTCTTCCCACACAGGTCTCCTTCTGTTCCTGGGACACACCAGGCAGGCTCCACCTCGGGACCTTTGGACTTGCTATTCTTTTTGCCTGTGCTGCGCTTTGAGATAGTCCCATGGCTTACTTCCCTTAGAATTTTAGCCAAATATCACGTGGTCATACTGTTTTGAATTTGGTTTTGTTTTGGGAGGGAGGTAATTAGGTTTATTTATTTACTTATCAATTTTAATGGAGGTACTAAGGATTGAACCCAGGACCTCAGGCATGCTAAGCATGCACTGTACCACTGAGCTATACCCTCCCCTCTCACCTCATCGTACTTTTAGAAGTTGCAAACCACCCCCATACACATATATACATTCCCTATATCTATACACTTCCCTTTGTAGCATATATTATCATGTGACATGTATTTTATTTATTTACTGTCTGTCTTTAACCTCTAGAATTATAAGCTTCATGACAATAAGATTTTGTCTATTTTCTTTCCCCAGTGTCGTATTCCCAAAACTTAGAACACAGATACATTATAGGCACTTTCCAAGTATTTGTTGAATGAATGAACAACTGAGAAGAGAAAGATTGCATGATTATCTCAATGGGTGCTCATAATATATTTACTAAAATTCATCATCTATGCTAGGAATAATTCCATAAAAGCAATAATAAAATAAAAGTGCTTACTATCACTGCTATCATTTAACATTATTATAAAGAAAGAAGACATATAAGAACTGGAAAAGGATGAGAACAGTGTATAGTCATTTACATAGATTTAGTTGCTCATTTGAAAAACCAAGGAAAAACAATGAAATGCCTTATAAACAACAAAAGAACTTGATAAAATGGCTAGGTACAAAAGTAATAGGTAAAAACCAGTAGTCTTCTAGCTTCTGCTTAAATGTAGAAAGCTAGAAATAATGTCATTCTAACCCTTTCAGCAACAACAAAACTACAAGATCTGCGAAATAATTTTTTTTGAACCCATAAGAGACCTGAGATCACAGGGCAACCAACCCAACTCTACAACCAAAAGAGAAAAAAAACAAAAATGTATCTTTATAAAAACAAAACATTTCTGTATGACAAAACACCACAAATTTTTCAAGTTTTTAAATGAACTTGGAAAAGAATCTGCAAATGTCACCGAAAGCTCATCTCTATTACAAAAAAAATTATAAATATAAATTTAAAATTATAAATCAGCAGGCAAAAGACTAATAACTCAATTTTTTAAATGGAAGAAGGATATGGAGAATTTACCAAAAAGTAAATTTTAATGTGAAAAAAATGCTGGACTTTACACATAACAAGAAAATGTAAATTAAAAGTATAGGAAGGTTTCTCATCTATCAGATTAGCAGGTTTGTTAATGCATATGTTAGTGAGCATGTGATGATAGATGATCTCCCGCAAAACTGGTGAAAGGATAAATGCAGCCTCTCAGGAGAGTAGTTTGGCAACATAGAAATTTTAAATGCACAAAGCTTTGATCCAAAACTCTGTGTTGATCCAACAGATAGACTAACACATTCATTTATTCAACTATTTACTAAGCATCTGTATATGCTAGTACTGCACACTGATTAGAATGGCCAGAATCTGGAGCATGACAACATCAAGTGCTGGTGAGGGTGTGGAGCAACGGGAACTCTCCTTCATTGAAAATGCTAAATGCTGCAGCCTAGAAGACACGGTGGCAGTTTCTTACAAAACTAAACATACTCTTATCTTACCAGTGAGCAGTCACACTCCTTGGTATTTACCCAAAAGAGCTGAAAACTTATGTCCACACAGACACTTGCATGTGGATGATTACAGCAACTTTCTTCATATTTGCCAAAACTTGGAAGCAACCAAGATATCTTTCTGTAGATGAATGGATAAATAAACTTTGATACATCCAGAAAATGAAATATTACTTAGTGCAAAAAAAAAGAATTAGTTATCAAGCCATGAAAAGACATGGAGGAAACTTAAATGCATATTACATTAAGTAAAAGAAACCAACCTGAAAAGGTTGCATACTGTATGATTCCAAGTCTATGACATTCTGGAAAAGTCAAAACTATGAACACAGAAAAAGAAAAATCAGTGGTGGCCAGGGATTGGGGGTGAGGGAAGGATGAATAGGTAGAGCACAGGGGATTTTTAAGACAGTGAGATTATTCTGTATGAAACTATAATAGTGGATACATGTCATTATGTATTTGTCCAAATCCATAGAATGTACAATATCAAGAGTGAACCCAGTGGAGTCTGCTCATAGTGGGGGAGGCTCTGTGTGCGTGGGGTTGGGGAGACAGATATATGTGAACCCTCCGTGCTTTTTACTCACTTTTGCTGTGAACTCAAAACTGTTCTAAAAAAATTAAGTCTATTCTTTTTCTAAAAAAAAAAAAAAGAGAGAGAAAGGGAATGATATCCAAAATATATGATTTCTTTTAAAGTACAGAAATATATGTACATAAATAAGACATAAATATGTATTATGTATTTATATGTGAATATGTACTGTTTTATATACACATGAAGTGTTTCTAAAGGGATACTCAAGAAATAGTAATAGTGGTTGCCTCTAGGGAAGAGAAGTGAGTTGCTGGCGATCAAGGATTTCAAACAGATTTTTTACTGTTCAACCTTAAAAAAAAAGACCATGTGTATGTATCACCTCTTTAAAAAATAATTTAACTTTTTAGATGCAAATGAACTTATTTACAAAACAGAAACAGACTCACAGACATAGGAAACAAACTTATGGTTACCACAGGGGAAAGAGGGTGGGAAGAGATAAATTAGGAGTTTGGGATTTGCAGATACTAACTACTATATATAAAATAGATAAACAACAAGTTCATACTGTATAGCACAGGGAACTATATTCAATATCTTGTAGTGACCTATAATGAAAAAGAATATGAAAAGGAATATAAGTATGTACATGTATGACTGAAACATTATGCTGTGCATCAGAAATTGACACAACATTGTAAACTACATTTAAATTTTTTTAAATAAAATAGTAATTATAATACCTCTTAAATTAAAAAACATGATATGCAGGGAATAATTACAGAATTCTTAGAGCCTGTCTTAGTCTGTTGGATTGCTATGACAAAAATACAATAGACTGAGTGACTTATAAAGAACAGGAATTTATTTCTCACTGTCTGGAGGCTGGAAGGCCCAAGACAGAGGCATTGGCAGATTCAGTGTCTGGTGAGAGCTCACTTCCTGCTTCATAGCAGCCCATCCTTTCACTATGTCCTAATGTGACAGAAGAGGTGAAGGAACTCTATGGTGGCTTCTTTTATAGGGACACTAATCCCATTCATAAGGGCTCCACCCTCATGACCTAATCACCTCCCAAAGGCCTGGCCTCTAAATACCATCACCCTGGGCATTAGGATTTAACATGTGAATTTGGGGGGATGGGGCACAAACATTGAGTCTATAGCAAGGCCTATTATTTTTTTAAATCCTTCAAAAAGGATTTAATAAAGTTCTTCCTCTGTAATAATGTCAATGCCATGAGAATATTCTATTTATTTCACTTTCTAAAGCTGGAACTTCTTTACTACACTGAGTTTATATACTACAGTTCAGAAAAAGTAGTTCATGGAGTCACTGGTGATATATGCATGAAGCATGTCACTTCTCTTTAATGTCATTCCAAAGAAGTTGTTTGTATAACATCTTAATGAAAAGTATCATTCAACCTGGGCAAGATAACAGGTATCAAAGAGAAAAACGCCATTATGTACCAGTGTTTAAATAAGAAAACAGGTCAGGTGAGTGAGAGAGAACCCAGGTATCAGGGCAAGGCTGTGTCAGGGAAATTTTTTAAATAGGTGGTTTAGGTGTATGGATATGAGGGACTCTATTCAAGTTGACATGTAATTTACTTGACATTCCCAATTGGGATGAAATGCTGTAAGATGCTGGAGCAAATCCACACAACTTTAAACTACATAGAGTATTTGGGTTTTTTACTCCCAGTTTCTTAGTTCAGGTAAAAATGGCAAGAATGATGGAGAAAAAATTTTAAAGTACTTTGTATTTATATTGTACATCTATTAATATGTTTATATTATATTCACTTATATTTATATTACTTATATATTCAATATTTATACAATTATATGTTTTTATATACTTACAAATTTGTTGCGGTCTTATCACTGAAAAACCTATTTTATATTTTTCTTCAATTTAATTCACTCTCATGGGGTTAGCCATAAAAGTAGTCTTTTTCCAGTAATTTTTGTCATCTGAAATATGTATTATCATTTTTAATATCTTCTCATTCATTAAAGCGTAATTTATATAGTGCTTTCCTATATAATATTTGTCAGCTTTCAGATATAGTACCTTTTTCTTTTTTCCCCAACCACAGTGCAAGAGAGCCAGAGAAGGTTAACTTGAAAGGAAGAGGTTATTTGTGTAGTAAGGAAAACATCTTAACTCTGCTATCCTTTCTCTCTCCTCCACTCTATGGCCAATACAATTATATAACCAAAATGCAGAAAGGTGACTTGACATCGTCTTTGCTCTTTAAAACAACTGCACCCTTGAAAATTAAGATACTCTATATAAACAACAAGGACCTACTGCATAGCACAGGGAGCTATTCAGTAACTATAATGAAAAAGAATATGAAAAAGAATATATGTGTGTATAACTGAATCACTGTGCTGCACACCAGAAACTAACACAACGTTGTAAATTAACTATACTTCAATTTAAAAAAAAGATACTTTATGTAGCTGAAACCTTCATTCATGAAGACAGGAAGGAAAAATTAACTAAGTAGTTCTTCAAACTTAACTTTTAAATTATCTTTAGCAATTGTACGTAAAGAGCCCATTTCTTCTCTGAAGCACTTCAGATATTGTGACTAAAAGTTTAGACTTTCTCTGCTTTACTTTCAAAATGAGCAAATAATATATCCAAGAAGAAAACCAGTTCTTAAAAACTGTGTATTTCTTAGGTACTCATTAAAGAGTTGTCCATAGATCTTGCTGGAAAATTCTTTCTTAATTAGATGGCTTTTCAAACCAATAGATTTGTCTTCATATATCTTTTGTGCTCTCACCTAAACTTTTAAGAGCAGACAGTCCTTCACCATGTCTTTCAGCAGGGATTTATTGCCCATCTGCCATATGCCAAGCAATACTTTATTATGCCACATTTTAAAAAGTAAATCATAAGGTACAAACTGTGTTCATTCAGAAACCATTAAGTGTGTACGCTCTCTCAGACATCAGGCAGGGTACAGGGATGAATATATTATTTTTCAAAAGAGCAAAGTCTATAATCCTAAGACCACCAAGAAATGGTGATTCTGTGCTTAAATTCAAACCACAGAAAGTTTTCCAAAAGTGACTTCTACCTACCTATAGGTCAGAATATACGTGCAGGTGTATTATGTGCACATGCTCCAACACAGAGATTCAAATTCTGACCCACCAATCAAGCTATTGAAGAACTCAGTCCTACCATGGAGAACCCAACAGGCTTACTTTTCCTGAGACAAGCATTTAAGTGCATTTATATGTATTCTGTTAATGTCTTAGTGTTTGTTTTGAAGCCTTATGCTGCCTCCTAGACGCCTATTAATGCTTTAGCAAACTGTACATAAAACTCTCACTTCTTCTCTGAAGACCAAGCACAAATACAGAGAATCATGCTGTGATTATAGATTGAGTCCCCCACTGAAAACCCCACCCCAACCCCGCCAGCCATGTACTCCTGAATCCATCTAATTTGAACACTGCTACCAACTGTAGCTCAGCACCTAGCTCACAAATGTGTTTTTCACTCAGTAGGTATTCAGTGAATATCTGTTGAATGAATGACAACTGATTACGGGTTGGTTAAGTGGATAGACACAGTGTATATTGCTCTTAAACTATACCCACCACTGGAAAACAGTTTAAAATTTCACTTGGAGAGTAAAGTAGCGTGACTCTCTGTCTCATTCATTATCATGCAAGTGGAGTAAAAGATACGTCTAATCAAAAGAGTGTCCCCTGAGCAATTGTTTTGCTACCTGGGTTCTGCAGAACACAAGTGGTAATGGCCCAGAGCTGGTCTAAACAGCATGTCAAGAGTCTTTGTGTATAATTTTTATTTCTCATTGTCTTCACCTTCTCTGAAAAGAATGGCTGATAACCTTTCCTTGTCATAGCTGAGCTTTTAAGAGTGTTGTTTTATCTATTTTTTATGACCAACCTTATACTTGTTAACTGTAATTTTTGCTTTATGTAACATAAAAAAAAATCTGTGATATGGTGCCCAGTGAATTAACAAGAATAGCTGGACAAAAGACAAGAAATCTTTTTAAAACAAACGTTAACATTAAACACCTTGGATAGGTGGGCCTTCTGGGGATTTTGCTTTAATGCAATGCAACGAAAGTGCACCATTTCTGTCTTCAGAAATAGTTTCTCTCAGATCGCGAGCTTGTCCAAAGCCATATTACATAAGGAAGGGCTTTGTTTGTACATCAGTATTTTACATCTTAGAGTCTTACTAAATCCTTCTTTGATCAATCTGATATTGAACAGATCTATATTGATTTCTTCTACACCTGTTTATGGTATTTGTTTTGATATATCCAGGATTAAAAGCCAAATTAACAAGTGTAATCAATTTTCTGAGTGATAAAGAAAAGTCCTCTAGTACCCTTAGACACAGTCATCTAGGGATAAAAAACTTAAGTGAAGATGTTGTAATAAATGGATCGATTCATTCAATCACAGGGCATAAAAACATCAGCTCTGGGAAAGTGCTTTCCTCTAAGAGCTTTAGCTACCGAGTTTCTCTTGTGTTGCACCAAATGATTTGCATTTTTAGAGAAATTTCATGTCTGCAGTGAGCTCCAGTGAAAACATGAATAAATTGCTTTTCCTTCCCTCTTTTTTCTGACTTTATGAAGCTGAATCCATTAGAGGTTGAGTCAAAGTATAATGAAATAAAGGCAACAACGCACCTCGTGGAAACCCTGGATTAGAGTCCCCGCTAGCCCAAGCCCGGCTGTCCTGGACCACCCATCAGATTGGTGGTCTTTAGGGAGGTCCCTGGGGCATGTGGCAATTTTTTTAACTGCTTCATTAGAAACAGTCTCTAGAAGACAAGAAAATACATAGACAAACAATCAAGAATGAAATGGGCTTTCCACGGCAGTTCTCCACAAAGTCAAATAAACCCTCCCCTCCAAGCCCAACACAGTACAGCTGCCTAAGAGGCCTTCTTGTTATCGCCTTCCTGCTGAATTCGCTGGGGTGAGGGGGTGTAGAATTCATGAGCACAGGCTTTGGCTCCAAACTGACCTGGGTTTGCATCTCACTGAGCCAGTCATCACCTGTGTGATACTGAAGAAGTTCATCCCTTCAACCTTTGGTTTCCTTCTCTGTGTGTCAGGGATACTAATGCCTAGAGCACAGGATGGTTGAGCAGTTAAAAAAAAAAAAAAAAGATCTTAGCACATTCCCGAGCAGAAAATGTACTCTCAGTCATGGAAAGGAACTTAATTTTTATTCATATCTGAATGTTTCAACTGAAGAAAAAAACAAGCAGCTGTTTCTTCCTCCTCTTACCAAGCAAGCCATTTTGTTTTTATTTTACTTTAAATCATTGGGATAAATAAGAGTAAGGTTATATAAAACAGTAAGTCTCAAACTTTTGTGAGCAAACATACGACCTTGGTACCCTTTTAAAATGCAGATTCTGATTTACCAGGTCTACAGTGGGGTCTGAGATTTGGGGGGTTCTTTTGGAAGGGGAAGTTGTTTCAGGAAAGAGGTTTATCTGACTTAAGTTACTGCATCTTGACTAGAAAAAAAGCAGAATTTGTAATGTAGCATTAATAGAAATTTTAAAAACTATGTGAACACACCACTGTATTTATTTGTCTTAAGAAAGTATTCAGTGTCTGAACAGATTGATAGATGTGAATCAGATACTCTCATTAAAGTTTTAGGTATCCAGAAGGAGAAATTCGGTATAATTCTGCCTCAGTGTGGTCTCTTCAATGCTTCATCCCAGTCCAGCTCTATTTAAGATAATGATTCTGAAGGGGAAAAAAGAACCTATAATTTTGAGCTCAAATATACTTCTGATCCTTATATAAATTTCAGTAAGCTTTAAATAATAACAGAAGCCTTTGAAAAGGGAATTGCTATATACTAGAACCTGTAGTATGAAAGACCGCATATCAGTTTTTGACACTTAAGAGAATCTGCCCAACTTGAAAGATGTGTCCTGCCTTACAAGTGTTTGTATCTTGACTTTTATACTCATCAGATATAGAATAACCACATCATGATTTCTGCTTTAAAACACAGAACAGATTACCTTTTTGTTTGTTAACAAAAAGTAGGAAAGTATTAACAAGAAATCTCGCTTTTTTTTTTTTTTTCTTTTTGGTAAAGTGAGATTAACTCTGTAATTTCAGGCTTTGGTTCACAGAATTTTTATAGACTGTAAAATGAGAAGTGCCATGAATGACAAACCAACATTACCCCTCACCCCCCCAAAAAAAATAAGAAAAAGGAGAAAGGGAAAGAAGAAAAGAAAGACAAGGGAAAGAGAAGCATCAAGTCATTTGTTAGCATCAAGTACACTGACATTTAAACCATGCTTCACATGACCAAAGTGGCGACATTTGCACTTTGTGATTATGGTATGTGATTTCACACACACACACAAGATCCATTCTCCCACTTTGTCTGCTCTGTGTCCCAGGAAACTGACTTCAGACTGCATCTGAAGGTTCACTTGTCTTCTATTGCCTTCTGTCTTCCTGGTTTGGATTTATCCAAAAGGAGTCGCCAGCAGGAGATCAGAGGTTAGGAAGGTGGAGAGGTTCTGACAGCTGTGACACTCTACCACCGCTGCTTCTAGATGCAAATGGATGAGCCCTTTTCGAAATTTCCATCTCTCACTCAGGGTCCAGTAAAGCCATCCTCTCCCCCTTTACCCTCAGCCTGGGGAGGATAATGGCATAACATCCTTCCATCGCGAGTCCCTGGGTGCCTCAGGACCCCTTGTCATTCTCCAGCCCTGCCCTCATCTCTCAGTGGTTCCTTCATTAAAGTCCCTTCAGAATCCCAGTCGAATGTGCCATCTGTTTCGTCCTGACTGATGCTCACTCCTCTTCTATTGTGAGTATCAAGCAAGGTGGCTAAAGGCAAACAAGTACAAGAAATATCAGGAAACTTGCACTTGCTGAAGAGTTCAGTTGATTAGAGAACAGTGCTAATGAGGCCAAAATGTGTGTCTGGCTGTCCTCCAGGCTCACAGGCTGTACCCCTGACCGGCCATTTTACACACCATCAGTCACCAGGAGGACCATGCCAAAAAGGACACATGAGTCTGTGCCAATCCATCACCACTTCTGGGGACATAATTCAAAGGCTAGCTGTTCAACTGAGATAGCTTCAAAATCATCTTTGTTCCCAAAGGACAGCTTTTATACTGTGATTCTAGTGAAAGTATTATATGTTATTTTAAACAATAAAACCATGCCTGTCAATATCTTTGTCAAAGATATATTTTCATTTATTACTTAATCTGTAGCTAATTCATAATAACATGATTAAAAGTCAAGCTTATCAAAATATGCCTTATATTGGCAATTGGACTCAAGGTTTGTAAGAATATATATTCAACTCATCTCTTTAAAATTTTCCAACTGTTACGATTAAATGAATGAAACTATATAACCAACTACATAACCACAGTCTAAAGAGTAAATAGTTAAATTTTAATTTATTTATTTAAAGTGATTTTCTGATTATCAAGTGTGAATAACAAATTTTTAGGGTATATACTCTGTTCTTGTCAGTACAAACACCTTCTAAAACCATGTCGTAATAAGCCACTGTATTAATGTTGATATACTGGGCTTACTTCCAAGGTGTTAATTTTATACGATTTGAATACATCGAGGGGAGAGACCTCTCTTCTTCTTTCAGAAGTCAATTTCTGAGACTCTACTATCAGCATGAAAAAGAACTATTTCTACTAAAATTGAATCTACGTCTTTAAGTAAAATGTCCTGAAATACTAAAGCAAAATACAATCTCATCATTAATAATGGCCTAATGCTAGAGTCTCCCATAAGATATGAGCACTTTTTTAGACCTGGTATTTAGTCTTAATCTTTTTCATAAAACACAATCTGAATTTTATTTTTTTTTGACAGAACCTTTTGAGAGATTTTGATAAGGTCAACAGAAAGCACAGTCTTTTAACATTAGGTGATCAACTTTTTGACAGTAGCAGGACCAGCATAGCTAATGGAGTAATAGCCTGCAGGGTCCAGCTAAATATAATATATGAACGTAATCAACCTCTGTGATGACTATTCAGAAGTAACGCCTTTAGCTTTGAACTGCAACACATATTTCAACAAGGCAAAAACCTTATGAAGAAAGTCTCTGCAGACCACACTGATACAATACCGCCTTCATCTCCTGCTCTGTGCGCTTGCTGCATACAGTGAGTTTTAAATTTAAGGTAATGACTGCTGTATATTCATGTGAGCGTACAACAATACTTTTGATTTGTTGTGGAAAGGTTGAATCCATTACCAGGGGTCTAGTCTATAAACTCTGACACAGCCTTTATGTATGAGTTATTATTTACCCTTTTTTAGTAAGGCCACTAAAAATGTTTTGCATGACAAAATTATAAAAATTCATTCGCCTTTTCAGTCACAAAACTACCAGGTAGCATCCTTTCCATTTCAATTTATACTCCCCTACAGATAACGTTTTCAAAATCTCGTTTATATATAATACTGTATTATATAAAAATTATGTTAACATTGTTTTCAAGTAAAGGGATGGGATTGTAGGTTTATTACAGTTCAGCATCGTTGACTTGTTCTACTGCTCTTTGGTACAAGGTAGGCTAAAAGATGGTAAAATGAGATCCTTTTATTGCCCACTTGTGGGAATCTGCCCTTTGAGAGTTGTTACTATTAGCAACAGGGAAGTACCTGTTTCTACTGGAATGGTAGGCAGTGTAAGCAAATACCATACTCCCAACTGTGCACTGGTTCTGGTCCCCCTTGCTGGAGTGACATGGGTCCTAATCTTCCAGCTTCCTTGAAGACCTTACAGATCAAATATCTCAAATCATATCCTAAGTCAGACCTACAGTAGGAAACCTGGGTTAAGAATCAAAATGAGTGCTTTTGCAAGACGGAACCGAGATGCAACAATCCCATGATGCTCACTTGCTGCAGATGAACAGAAGTCTGAGAACACCTGAGTGAGGACTTCAGCTGTTCCCCTATGTAAATTCACCTTTGCTAAGGTTTCCTAACACAGTGAGTGTGAATATCTTTTATGTAAACTAACAGCTGTGGCCCAAGTTGAGTAAAAGAATAACTCCAAATACAGCTAGCTTTCTCAGAGAATCTACTTGGGAAATATTTCACAATAAAAAAAAAATCACCTCTGCACAACATCTGAGGAATGAATGCTAAGCGATTATTTGAGACCAACCAAGCACAATTTCAAACTTGGAAAACCTAGGAATGACTTCTCCAGCTTAAGAAATATTGTTCCATCCTGCCAAACCAAAGGGAATGCTGTTTAAGACATTAGATAGTATAAAATAGGCGGTAGGGTGTCAGGGTGGTTCTATTTACTGTCGTGCAATGAAAATATTAAACTGAGAAGCCCAGGGTAGTTCTTTACCTCAAAGAGTGATAGAATATATTAGTTAAGGTAAAGGCTAAGCTTCTATTTCAGAGTCCCAAAAGTACAGTAGCTTAAGAGTATAGAAGTTTGTTTCTCCCGCAATCCTGAAGTGAGCCGTTGACTTTTACAAGGTAGTCCCACAGGCGTTCACGGGGCCATGACCTTCCATCTAATTGCTCCACCATCCCCTAGGGCAGGGCTTCTCAATATTGCACTATTGAAATTTTGAACTAGATGATTTTTTTTGTTGTTGAGGAGAAGGATGGGGAATGGCTGTCATGAGCACTGTAGGGTATTTAACAGCATCCCTGCCCTCTACCCACTAGAAGCCAAGAGCACTTACACCTACCAGTGTTGACAACAAAAATATCTCCAGATATGTCCAAATCTTCCCTGTGGAGCAAAGCCATCCCCACTGAGAACCGTTGACTTGGATGTTGTCATTGTCTGCATGGTAGAAACGAAATCATAGTTTTCCATGTTCAAGATTGAGGAAACAGGAATGCTTCAGGGACAATGGATACCCAATGCCTAACACTCAGACCTGGAGGAGGATGTATCATTCTGTCCACATTCATTGGTGAGAACTTCAACCAAATATGTATATGCTGAAGGGGAAGATCTAGTAGAGTGCAAAAAGCAAAAAACCTGATAAGTGAAAGGCAGAAGGAATTACTGGAGCCATGTCTTGTGTAGGCAAGAGAGGAAGAGACCTAGCGAAGAAGGAGAGGAGTTGGCCTTAGATGGGAGCATGGGGAATACGGAGTGTATCCAACAGGAACAAGTAAGTCAGTAACTCTTGACACAGAGCCTGTGGAAGCCTTTTCCAGCTATGTTTTATTTCCTCTCTGAAACTGGAAAATAAAGAATCAGCTGAGAATAATGATGCATATGGAAGGTTGGAGGTTTGAGAAAATGGAAGAAAGAGTAAATCAGTCATCTAGGAAAGCAGAAGAATGAATGGACTCGAAATGTTTAATAGGATGGCCTGAAAGTATTAAGGGCTTCCTAATGTCTGTGACCATGAATTTTGTTTTCATTTTTCAGTTTATTAGGCAGAATTGTTACAATTTGACTGCATGTACACACTATATTGCATATAAATACATATACACAATATACTGCACCTATTTTTTAAATTTACATGTATGTACTGTTCATTGTTTCTAAGAACGTTTAGAGCTTTAGCTTTTTAAACTTACATAGTTATCAAAGGAATGAAGCCAACCACAAAATAAGAATTAATTCAAAAAGATACACCCCACTATTAACAGCAACATTATTTATAAGTGCCAAGATACGGAAGCATCCTTAGTGCACATCAGTAGATGAATGGATAAAGAAATGCAGCATAAAAATGTAATGGACAACAACTCACCCATAAGAAAGAAGGATATTTTGCCATTTGTAGTCCTTCACTCACTTTTTTTTTTTTCACTTTGAAAACGAGAATTTTATAACTGGCATAACATTTCCATTGCATCAAAAACAACAAAGTACCTAGAAATAAACTTAACCAAAGAGGTTACCTATGCTGTGAAAACTGTAAAACATTGATGAAGGAAATTGAAGATGATACAAAGAAATGGAAAGATACCTTGTTCTCTTGGATTGGAAGAATCAACATTATCAAAATGGCCTTACTACTGAAAGCAATCTACAGATCCAGTGCCGCCCCTGTCAAAATACAACATTCTTTGTGACCGTGAATTTTAAGTGAGGACTATTGGTTTGTTTTCCAACCACACTGAGCCTTAACATATAGGAGAGGACTAGGCAGACAGTTGGATTTAACTAGGGTTATACTAGTCAAGCGAGTATGACAAAGTGAGAAAAGGACAAAGAAGTCAGCCTATATGCAAACCATGAGTGACCATGGAATTTAAATGGTATGAAGAGGAGAAAGAAGAAATCAAAATAGGGAGGAACAATGAAAAGATGGTAGAATTGGAAGTTCCAGTGGGGCTAAGGAATTGCTGGTGTTGGGGTAATAGAGGGAGTTATCCAGAAAGGGTAAAAGCTCGCAGTCAACTAGCTGAATGCAGGAAACTGAGTTGGAGAGGGGCTTGCAGTTACTGGTGATGACAAAGTCTAAGAGTGAGCATGGGAATTAATGGCTGCAGTAAGGTAAAGGACAAGATCTAAAAGCACAGAGTTCAAGGAATTGAGACCCAGGGTGAAAGAATCTTCTACATGCACATTTAAATTGCTAAATTAAGAAAGTGGTGGGAAAGTGACAATGAGCCAATGATAAAATCAGCTGAGAATGACACCAGTTGTAGGTCGATCGCAGCAATAGTTGATTATATAAACGGATAATGTAAGTTTTAGGAAGGGAAAAGGAGAAGGCAAATGCCCTGAAAGAGATGCAGTAGGGAGGAGGACACCTCCGACCTCCAAGTCCAATGGTAACAGGACTGAGGAAAAGAAAAACAAAAAGGGCTTCTAGGCTGTCAGTGTCCTCAAAGGACAGTCAAGTTTCTGTTAGATCCAGAATGTAAAGGGGACTTCAGAAAATAGAGTGAGAATACAGTGGAAATGTTTCAAGAGTTGTGGTGGGTAGATGGGAACAAAATAGGAAATTTGTAGAGCGTTACAAAAAGTAGAACTCAGGGAATGACGGGGACCTGGAGGTCTGTCATAAGCAAGGGTAAAGAGCATCCTATTAGATAAGTCCCGGTGCATTCAAGTCAAAAGGAGAAGGGCAGATATAAAAATTAAGTAACAAATTAACATGTCTAATTATATACAAACTTCCCATATCTTATTTGATCATTTGGATACTTTATATTGCTCTCTGAATTAATTGTCCTTCTGACAATTAGTAACAAGTCATCTTATTCCCAAGCAGTGACTGTTCTAGGTGCCATTTCATACATCACAGTAACTCTGTGGGTTAGGAATTTGAGCATGCCTTGGTTAGACATCAGTTGAGGTTACCCAGTGATGATACTCAGCTGACAGATGGGCAGGTTTGAAGGACCAAGACAACTTGACTCACAGACTGGAGCTCTGGTGGGATGGCTGGAAGGCTGGGCTCAGCTGGGACTGTCAACTGGATCATCAGTACATGGCCTTTCCAGGATAGCAATCTCAGGGTGGTAGGACTTCCTATATGGTGACTGGATTCTTCCAAAGCAAGCATCCTGAGAGAGCCAGATGGAAGCTGCGTGGCCTTTTCTGATCTAGCTTTACAAGTCATGTAGTTACTTCTTCCACATGCTGTTGATTACAAAAGAGTCCTAAGCCTAACCTAATTTTAAGATGGCAGGAGTTAGATTCCACCTTTTCAAGGGGGTGTGGTAAGGTCACACTATTGAGGAACATGTAGAGTGAGAGATATCATGAGGCCATCTTTGACCAACATAACCTTCCCTGGTGACACAGGTGATATTTTCGCTTTTATCATACAGGTGATAGGGGTAGATATCCCTGAAAAGGGATTCCCAGGTTCAAACTCAAAATAAAATAACTGTCAACTGTACTTGTGATAAACCATTAAATTTATACCTCTTTTTTTTCCTTTAGGAGAGTCTAGAAGATCCACAATGGAAGGTTTATGTCAAACCTCAGAGCACTCAGAAGATCTCAATGGGTATGGTAAATCAAGTTAAAGTTTCTATGTATCCACATTATGCAAGATACTAAGTATAATGCAATTCTCTAAACACAAAAGGAGCAACTTCATCTAACTTGATAAACTAATACCAAAACACTGTTTTTAAACAAATCAAAGATTTACTTTTAAATATTACACAAGTTTGAATAGTTTTAATGTTTTAAGCAGTGTCGGAAAATTACTCCTTGAAGAACTTGGAGGTTGGGGGTGCGGACCCTCCTTGAAGTAAAAAATATGCATATAATTGATATCCAGCCCTTGGTTCCTCTGTATCCTGAGTTCTGCATCAATGGATTCAACCAGACACAGATCATGTAGTACTGTAGTAGTTACCATTGAAAAAAATCCACATAGAAGTGGACCCCTGCAGTTCCAACCCTTGTTGTTCAAGGGTCAACTGTAATATCTTAAAAGCAAGTGTCTTTTACTTTCTAGCCCAGTATAAAATTTAATTTTATAATGTATTTTATTTCAGATTTCCAGATAATCAAAAAAAATGAGACTTAAACCAGCTTTTGACTCAGTCAGCTGTGCAAGAAGAACATTATCATATCAGCTTCATCTTCAATTACATCCCTATAATAAGGGTATGTTACAAATAATACAGATAGAATTATAATAAAACTATGACTGTGTTTTCATTGGATTTTGTATGGCAATTTCCTACTACAAATTTAGTCTAAGACATCCAAATCCATGTTTAAACATCAAAAATATATGCCAAAGACCTAGAAATGTCAATAATTATCTATAAAATGAACTGTAAGATTTCCCTCTTATCCACTATTCTACAAGAAAGAGTGCTACTATAGAGTCAACATGTGGTTCTGTCTAATGAGAAGATCATTTTAAGCTTAAGAGAATCTGTGGTGGATAAATATAGGAAAAAATCTGCTAAAATTCCCTTGAAGCTTTTCAACATAAATGAAAGGATTATAGGCAATAAAGATTAGTATATTGGTAAGCAATATTCAAAACAGTTTGCTTTACCTCAGTAAAGGGAAACTGTTTCCTCTGCTTATACCACTTCTGACACCAAATGTGTGTGTTTTTCCACACCAAGCAATTCTCCAGTTCTCAGCAGACACGGACTGGAATGTCTTACAATTTAACTTAATTCTGACACTAAGAGCCAGGAGTTAGCACAGACTCTGCTAACAGATTAAGGGATCAGTTCCACGAGACTGTCCCCCACTTCATATGCCAATTGCAAGTCCCAAGTTGTCACTTGTACTTCTGGCTGAGTTGGCTACAAACCGAGGATTCCCACAACCCCCACTTCAACTTCTGTAATTTGCTATAACAGTTCACAGAACTCAGAGAAACGGGTACTTACACTTGCCAGTTTAGTACAAAGAATATAACAAAGATACAGATGGGCAGACAAGTAAAAGAGACACACAGGGCAAGGTATGGGGAAGGGGTGCAGAGCTGCCGTGCCCTCCCAAGGTGGGGCACCCTCCCAGACCGCAGTTCATTCACCAATCCAGGAGCTCCCCAAACTTTCAGTTAGGCTTCTTATGGAGGCTTTATTACCTAGGCATGTTGGTTGAATCATTGATGATTAGGGATTAACTCGGCCTCCAACCTCTCCCTCCCCAGAGGTCAGGGTGTAGAGCCGGAAGTTCCAAGCCTCTAATCACATGGTTGGCTCCCTTGGAAACCAGCACCCGCCCCCCAGTTCTCATGGGCTTTCCAAAAGTCACCTTATTAACATAAGTGGAAGCATGGTTGAGAGGGTCTTGTTATTAATGACAAAAGATGCTTTATTCAACTTATCCTTCTCTCCGGAGTTGCCAGGGACAAAAAACTAGTGTTAATTTACTGTATTACATTAGGAGCTCTGTGCCAGAAACCAGAGATGGAGACCACATATGTATTTCTTATTATATTACAACATCACACTATGTTAAAGTGTATTTTATGATACTTTAACTGATAGTATGTCATGTCTCCTTACCAACTTTAAAAAGACTATGAAAATCCTTCAGTCTCAGTCCCTCCCCCTAATATGCCTTACAAAATGAGGGGGCATCGCTGAAATAATCAAGTGTACAATTTCTAGAGATTTGCAGGTCTAGGGGAATCCATAAATGAAGTACTTTACCAAAAATAAAGACTTTTGCTCACACTTAACCTTGGTCAACATACACTTTAATTCTAGTTCCTTTGAATTCCTCATGATTAAAGATTGGGGCTAACCCTAGAACACTGCAGTGTGGAGTCACACTGCTTCCACGTGCTAGTGAAGCATCAGCATTCTGCTCAAGGAGATGATTCAGTGCAAACACCAAAAACTGTAGATGAGTATATGGAAACATAGAATAGTCATCCTTTGTTGTTTATTAAATCACTAGCACCAATTTGCACAGCATTGCTGACTCCTGAATTATTTTTTGCCATACACACAGACTTCCATGTTTTGTTTTGCCCTAAGATCAGAATTAAAGTATCTTTATCTCTTTAAGGGAAACCCCAGATATCTCCCTCAAGTCTTGCAAAATGTTGAGACAGAGAAATAAAGTGGTTAAGGGAGTTCTCTGAGAAGACACCTTTGTTAAATTAACAAACAAGGAGGCCATTAGATGAAGGTGGTTCTAATATCTCAGTGGCCTGCATAAGCAAGCCAAAACCTAAGCCTATACATGCCTCAAGGTTAAGAAATCAAAATCTAGAGACAGTCAATCATAAACAACCAACTAGGATTTTCCAAATAAAGCAACTACTTGAGCTGTAGCTAATCAAATAGTTTCCTTGCTTTTATAAAAGTCTTGCATCTAGCTCCTGTCAGTGGAGTGCTCCTAAAATCTTCCAGTTTGCCATGATTCAGGTTGATTTTTGCTTAAATATCTCTTTAAAACGTTTCAATGTCTGAGCATCTCTTTTGACACCTTCTATAGCAATCTCCAGGTCTCCTTTTTCCAGAAGTTTCCTGTTTTAGCCAGAAACAGGTATTTAAACAAGCATTTAAAGTGTAGTGCTGGTCAGGAACAGACCAACAGGTCAATGGAACAAAGAACACTCAGAAACAGCCACAGTTATATATAAAAATTTAATTTATGATAAAGATGGTATTTCAAAACAATTGGGAAAGGATGGCATATGTAATTGATGTGCTGAAACCATTGTTTATCTTTAAAGGAGCAAAATCTGTAATGTGTTCCCTACCTTACATCATCTAATCAGATAGAATTATAAGTAACCCAGAATCAAATAGAGGACTGTGTTTGGGGAACACCTTCCTAATTAAAAAATCAATGTCAGGTGCAGAATAAACAATGACTACAACATATGTGACTACATTAAAAATATTCATAGAGTGAAAAGTTAACTGAACAAAGTTAAAACACCAATAACAGAGCAGGAGAAGGATTTACAACAACAACAAAAGCTAATGCTCATAAAACACAAATTATTTTTTAAAAAGATTCATAAAGAACAGAGAAGAAAGAAGAAAGGGAAAAGAAGAAAAGGAGACACAAGAAAGGGAACAGAAGAAAAAGAGAAAGAAAACGTAGTAGGAAAAGGACAAAGCATAGCATTTGAATTTAAGTTGTTATTAGTTTAAAATAGATTGTTATAAATGTAAGATGCTCCAATAAGTGTTCCAAGTATATCCAATAAGACAGGCAGTCCAGTAAGTCGCTCCAATAAGACTGGACAGGCATGCGCAAAAGAATGAAACTGAATCACTGTCTTACACCAGACACCAAACTTAACTTTAAATGGATTAAAAGTTCAATGCAAGACTTGAAATCATAAAACTCCTAGAAGAAAACACAGTGGGTAAGCTCCTTGACGTCAGTCTTGATGATGAATTTTTTGGAATTGACACGAAAGCAAAGGCAACAAAACAAAAGCAAAATAAACAATGAGACTACTTCAAACTAAAAAGCTTCTGTACAGCAAAGGAAGCCATCAACAAATGTAAAGGAAATTTAGGAACAGGAGAAAATATTTGCGAAATATCTGTCTGATAAGAATTTGTATTGATATTATATAAAGAACTGTTATAACTCAGTAACAAGATAAAGAATGCAATTTAAGAAATAGGCAAAAGATTTGAACAGGCATTTCACCAGAGAAGGTATATATATATAGCAAATGAGCACCTGAAAAGATTCTCAGCACCATTAGTCATTAGAGAAATGCAGATTAAAACCACAATGAGCTATCACTACACACCTACTGAAATGACTAAAATTTAAACTTCTGAACATACCAAATGCTAGAGCAACCAGAATTCTCAAAATCAGTAATGGAAATATGAAACTGTACAGCTGCTTTGGAAAAGAGTTTAGCAGTTTCTTATCAATTTAACCACACACCACATGACCAGCAACCCATTCTTAGGTATTTACCTAAGAGAAATGAAAACATGTGTCCACACAAAGACCTGTGTGTGAATATTTATAGCAATTTTATTCATAATAGCCCAAAAACTGGAAATGACCCAAATGTTCATCAATGGTGAATGAATTAGCAAATTGTAGTATATTCGTGAAATGAAATACGACTCAGCAATAAAATGAAAGCAACTATTATTAAATATAACAAGATGAACATCAATGCTAAGTGGCAGAAGCCAATCACAAAAGTTCCATTTAGATAACGTTCTACAGAATGGAAATCAGATCAGTAGCTGCGAATAGCTGGGGGTAGAAAAAGGGAAGTGACTATTAAAAAGGAATCTTGGGAGCTGTTGAAATGTTCTGCATTTTGCTTTGGCAGCAGTTGCACACGTTATAAACGCTTCTCATTTCTCAAATTGAACTGTACACTTGAAGGTACATTTTAGTATTAAATTATAACTCAATAAATATGACTTTTAAAAAAGCAAAAGACGAAAAGAAGTTTGCGACTATAGAGTAAATTCAGCCTGATCACATTGTTATTTAAATATAATTCTGTGTATTTGTGGTCACGTATATATTTAAATACATACAGAAAAAGGTCTTAAACGTTCTAAACCCAAATGTGAACTGTGATACCTCTAGGGAATGGGAAAGTGGAAATAATTTTACTTTTTATACATCTGCATTGTTTAAATTTTTTCCACATATATGACTATCTATTGTGTGTATATGTTTTAACAATAAAAATACTAAAGACAAAGAAGATTCTCCTACTGTGGTGTAAAATGTTGCCTTAACCATTTTCATTACAAATACCCCATCTCATCTCACTCTATTAAAAAAATGAGATAAACTGTAAGAAAACTTTATTTTCCTTTTATAAGAACAATTCTAGCTTTGAAGTTCTAAATCCAAACAACAAGTACTGATTTTTTTTCCTCTGAAACCTTTTCTGTAATAACAGCCTTTTGCTTATAGTGTCTTTTTAAATTAATTTTAAGATCCCTTAAAAAGGTGTCCGGAAAATTTTGTGAGAAGATTTTTAATCAAAATGTCCGCATCTTTGAAAACACTTCAGGAAATTAGATATATCAAACATAAACCTGTTGGGAAGGTCAACAGAAACCAGGATTTATGATCAAATGCTAAACAGCCACACTGCTGTCTCCCTTCTGATAGATTTAATCAAAAGGTTTCTTCAGCGCTTTCTCCTTAAATTTCAATTTGAGTCATTTTTACTTGTGAAACTGAAAACAAACCTGAAAACAAAATCAAGGTTTTACGATGACAGATGCAAATCACAATTGCATCAAATGCTGGTTCTTACCTATAAAAGATCCTTCCATAAATAATGCAGCGAGGACCACTCACAGAGAAAGTATAAGTATTTACGATGGTCTCTAATTCCTTTTTTATCAAAATGACAGTGCCTGAAATACAGCATTCCATAGTGTACCACCATTACTTGCAGTTTCAGTTTCTCCCTTAAAAAATTTGCTACCATATCATCATACCTTTTCTGGTTATCATACTTTCTAATAAAATTCCCTAAAAGTGGTTTTTAAAAATTGCATCCCAGGTTACAGTAAACAAATATCTTTGTGCTCCTGCATTTTAGGTTAACACTGATAATATCCTGGCATAGACACCTACTGATCTAATTTTTAAGTAAGGACCCTTTAAGGACCCTTTATCTTTATTCTCTTTCCCATGTCTTCCCTTCTGGGGGCCTTCCTTTCCTCTCACAGGATAGACATAATGTATCTACACAGAAATTATGGTATGTATAGAAATGTAGAAGACATATCAGGAGCCTCGTTTAAAGGTGAAATATAAGGAGTCTTTAGAAAAAGAAATGAACATAACTTCCATTAAGGTGAAAGGCTCTAACTGCCTTCTTTCCTAAGTAACTTTACCCGGATATTTTTCAAGGAATACATCATATTATTGTTATCCCTAACTGGTATTTATCTCCTCTTCCTTCCCACACACACACTATAGAAATTATAAAGTATGCCCTGGAGAGTTATATGGCCATGTTATTATTTGGAGATTCTTATATTTTAAAAACAATGACCTGAATTGAGGTCAAAGAAAGAAAGAAACTCAAAGAAAATCAAAGAAAGAAAAAGATTCAAATGCCCTAGATTTAATTAATACTTCACTAAAAACTGCTTTTCTTTCCAAACATCTTGCTTTTGTTTCTGACCTCTCAAGCTCTGTATGAAGTAACAGTTCATAAAATCACCCCATAAAATTTATGAAATTGAAATTGACTATATTGTTGTCTCCAAAATTTTGAGTGTATATACCATAACCTTATATTTTATATATATATGAATTACCACAACATGTAAAAAAAAAAGTTTTCATTGCTATTTGCTTGGACAATCTAGAATTTACGAGGCTGAATAAATTTAGCATCAGAGGATAATCAGCTTGTCACCACTTGTAAAGCCCTAAACTTTAAAACAATGTTCTGCATCCACTAGTGGTCAAAGAAATGCAAATTAACAATGACTTCATACTAATATTTTACCACATATGATGAAAATTTTAAAAGAATACAAATAACCAGCGTTTTTGTGGGTAAAACAAGGTGGAAGAAATGGAAATTGTTAAAAAAAATTAATCTAAGAGCAATTTGACAGCATGTACCAAAAGCCTTTAAAAATTTTATGACCTTGCAATTTCATCTCTAAAAACTTATCTGAAGAAATAATCAGACAAGTGAGAAATGTTGAAGGTGCAAAGCTATTTATTGAAGTTTCTTCCTAATGCTAGCAAAAGAACAAACAAAACCTAGATTCACTCTTAAATACCCAATAATAAGTAATTGGTCAAATAACTGATAGTGCCTTCATACTAGGTATATCAGTTTTCTATTGCTGCTGCCACAAATTACTACAAATTTAGCGTTTATATTATTGAATATGCACAGAAAGCTGTTCTTGAAAGATATACCACAAAATGTTAACAGTTGTTACGTCTAAAGGTAGAATTTCAGGTGATATCAATTTATTTTTGATGCGTATTGTAGAAAACATTAATTGCTTTTTAAGGTGATATAATTCATTCAGGACTGAGGTTCCCAGTGCAGTTATCTCTTCACCTTTGCTAACTGTAAAGATGCTGTAGGTTTAATCTAGCTTTGAAACTACATGTCCTGACTGCCATTAAGGTTATGTGTGATGATTCAAGGAGGAAATTTTTCAGTCAAACTTTAGCATCATTCTTTAATCATAATTTATTCAATTTAGGTTAATCTGTCCTTTTTAAAAAAGTATTATTGCTATATCCAATATCTAATATATTCTGAACCTATGACCTTTTTGATGGACATAAATAAGAAAAAGGAATAGTCTTCATTCTTCCTTTACTCAGTTAATTCACCAGAAGCAATTTATGTGAAAATAACTTAGAAATAATTAAACTCCTAATAAAAAAAACCTAAGGAGAAATACAAGCCTCAGAATTTAGAGCAATAACTTAGCTAACAAAGCCAAAAGAATGTGATTAGGAAAATCAAGTTCATTCTCAAAACATGTACAGGATGAACAGAACCCTCGTTTTTTTAAACCTTCTGGATTAAGAATTTAATTTTTTCTAATGGTTATCCAGTTAGTCAATAAGCATTAAGGAGAGATTGTTTTGTGAGAACACAGTAATAGGCTTTCTGTATATATTCTTTAATATGCCATAAAATCTCTGCTCTGAAGAAGTGTACATAGGAGCTGAAGATTAAGGACTCTGTAATATATATTTTGTAAACACTCATAATGCAACACATTAGCGAATTATTCAACTCCAGCATCTTATTTCTAACATATGGCTCAGATCTCAAGAATAATGATACATCATCATATTTTATATCTAGCATACAAAATTATGGCAGAATCAGGAAGTACTCAAGAAGTTCAGTTTTGCTGCCTTGGACTTGCAATTCTGTTAGTATTTCTGCAGCAGCCAGACTCCCTCAAGATCGTATTTATTTATTTATTTTATTTACCCTATGTGTCAGTTAAAAATAGCATGTTTACCTCACAAACCGCTTCTGGGACTACAATTTGGTGTAGTCACTATGGAAAACAGTATGGAGATTTCTTTAAAAACTGGAAATAGACTTACCCTATGATCCAGCAATCCCACTCCTGGGCATATATCCAGAGGGAACTGTAACTCAAAAAGACACATGCACCCCAATGTTCATAGCAGCACAGTTAACAATATAGCCAAGACATGGAAGCAACCTAAATGCCCATCAACAGATGAATGGATAAAGAAAATGTGTTATATATATACAATGGAAAACTACTCAGCCATAAAATAGAATGAAATAATGCCACTTGCAGCAACATGGATGGACCTAGAGATCATCATTCTGTGAAGTAAGCCAGAAAGAGAAAGAAAAATACCATACGGTATCACTCATATGGGGAATCTACGAAAATGAGACAAATGAACTTATTTACAAACAGAAACAGACTCACAGACATAGAAATAAGCATATGGTTACCAAAGGGAAGAGGTAGGAGGGATAAACCAGGAGTTTGGGTTTAGCAGATACAAACTACTCTATAAAAAATAGATAAGGAACAAGGTCCTACTGTATAGCACAGGGAACTATATTCAACACTTGTAATAGCCTATAATGAAAAGGAACATGAAAAAGAATACATACATAACCGAATCACTATGCTGTACACCAGAAACTAACACAATGTTGTAAATCAACTATGCTTCAATTAAAAACAAATGCATAAAAATAGCATGTTTAATAACAAGTGTGTTTAAAATAATTCATTTATATCCATAAGGTTAGGCTGTACAATAAGAAATGACCCCAATCTCAGTGGCTCGTGGCAACAAGGCAGCTTTCTCATGTGTTGACTTTGGCTGTGGTTCTGCCTCCTGTCCCCTTTACCCTGGGATCCAGGCTGAGGAAACCCCCATCTGAGACATCACCCTTCTCATGACAGAGAGAAAAGAGGAATGGTGGACATAAATGATGGTTCCTAAAAGTTTCTGCCTGTAAATTATATATGTCACATCCGCTCACATTTCAAAGGCCCTTATTCTGCCCCTGGGTTGCGAAGTCAGAAACCCAGACCCTTCAGATCAGGGCCTGCTCTCCTCATTGAGTGGGATGAGGACCAATGCTAGGGGGTTTTTTTTGTTTTGGGTTTTTTTTTTTTCATTCAAGTCTGTTTTTCTTCCTTCCACCACCAATCCCAAAATTCACTTCTCTCCTTAGGCACCTCACCCCCTACTCTAGTCTGTCCAGACTATGCCTTAATGTGTGTGTCCCTGAGAGACATAAGTGTTGTCAGGTCTAAGTTTGTGTCTTCAATGGCCCCAGATGAGATCGTGCCAGGTCTGTGTGCACCACATTAAAGCTTTCCATTCCCCTAAGGTTAAACTTTCACATTGCTTCCAATTGCCCATCCTACAGTCTTCGATGCGGACCCTTGTGCAAGTCCCTCCAGGACTATGTGTAAGTGTCTGGAAGGCATACTCCAGAGGAGGAGCATTGGCTAAAGCGAATCCGGGTAGTGTTGCAGAGGCTGCCAGAAGCTTCTCTCGGGGCACTGCAAAGTCACCCTCCCTCAGCAGCGTGCTAGAGCCAGTTTACACAGGTGTGCGAGAGCCAGTCGTTAAATGTTTAAGAATTTTACAAGTTTAACACGGCCATTGTTAAAAAGTAAACTTCATTTTACTGTATTCACTTCACTACTTTACCTTTTGCACGGTGTTGTACCTCATTTCGCTATGACCCATGCTCTAGGTGTTGCCTACCTCTATTGTGGCTGTTCGTGAATGCTGAAAATGTTACGTAACTGTACCACCTCATCTCATCCCATTTATATCTCATCCCAACCCCACTTCATGGATATCACACTGATAGCCTCAACTCAGCAGCAGTGGAAGCATTTACACCGTGAATGTTGGCAAAGGCTACAAATCAGGGCTTGACTGTTTTGTTGATTATCCAGACAAGAAGGTGATGGAGAAAAATGAAGATTAAACTTAAAAGTATGTTGTATTTGTAGTCATTACATTGTGAATAACACACACACACACACACATGCACACACACAAACTGAGGCAATTTCTCCCAGTTCTCAAAAACTATCATCCAATTCAGTAAAGAAATCCCTCATGTCACTGATTATAGAGTGAAGTTCTGACATAAGTGGTGCTGAAGCTAAAAGTGTTTCAGTTTAACAATAATTTTTTGGAGCTGAAAAATGGTTTTACAGTTGATTACATATCAAATTTAATGACAATACCTTTACTGGGAAAATAGCAGATTGGAACTCAACTCCATTTATAAAATAATAATTGAATTGTAACCACTGATTTGCTGAAATTAAAATCTTTGTTTACTGTATCCAAGCTGTATGTAAGTGTTCATAGCAGCTTTATTCATAATAACAAAAAACTTGAAACAATCCAGATAATTGTAACTCTGTTTATAGCTTGCGATAGTTGTAGTATGATGTATTTGAGTACTCAATTTTATGTCCTTGAAACCAATTCTGGGTCATCAGGAAAAATTCTACTTAGCCACTGGTTTAACAGAGAAGACATACTACTAGGAGAAGGTATTGGCAGTATCAAAAAGCAATAATCATTATCATGAATAAAAATTATAGATGTGCAAATAAATAAATAATACCTTATTGTCTTTATACAAACTCACTTAACTGCTCTGCCTAAGATCTTTGCTCAAATATCATCTACTCAGACAAGACTTTCCTCACAATCCTATTTTTAAAAATACACATGCATCTTCATCACAATGACTACCTCCTTTATTCTTTATCTTCATAGAGTGCTCACTTTATCTTACGTGGTTTCTTGCTTATTTCCTTGTTGTTATTCTCCCCCACTGCTAAATTAACATTAATTAAACAGAACACAGGGTGCCAGATGATGAGCAGCAAAAGACCACAGGAGAAACTGAAATGACGTTTACTGCTCACAAGTCCTGGCAGAAGTACACAGCACATTTTGAGCAGCCACACTGGGAGGCCAGGCAGGTGCAGATACTGGGAGAGGCAGGACCTGGGGCACATGCCTTTATTAGTGTCCATGGGCGGAGTGCTTTAGGGTTCCTGGGCGAGGACCAGATTGGTCAGTTCAAACCAAAGGAAGCAGGGTTTTAGAAAGCTCCACGGGGTCTTATCTAAGAGGCACAAAAGGGGAAGGTCCTGGGAGGTAGGGAAGACGTTTACCACAAGGGCTGTTGGGGAAGTCATATCAAGAACTCACAACTGCTTGAGACACTGTTATCAAGGGCATGTTCTCTCACAAGGGGATTAGTATCTGTAAGGTCCCTTCAGGTTAGTTGGCAAAGCAAGATGGGTTTCAAGGCAGCAACACCATGGAGTAGCCCGGCCGAACTCTCAATACCCACTAACTCGTAAGTTCTATGAGGGTGTGAACACCATTCATCTTCGTCACTGTTGTACTCACAGCCCCAGGATAGGGACTGGCATATAGTAAGTTCTCAATAAATATTTGTTGAGTGAACAGATGAATGGATGTATGTGAATGAATGAATGAATGAATGAATGAATGAATAAACTCAATGTTTCAGACTCATATAGTTGGAGTAAGACTAGCTATGGAAGAAATACTGGAGCAAAGCCCAAAGGACCACAAAAGACATTCTTCATAATCATTAAAACAATAACTTTTATTGAGTGCCAGCTGTGTGTCAAATCCCATGACTACAAAAAGCTATAAAATGAAAATCCATCCCTGAGGCCTACAATGTAATTAAGGAAATAGAATATACTTACAAAGAAATTAGTAATAATAGAATGCAATAATTTCATGATTAGTAAAATATCTTCAAGTGGTACAAGATGTTTCAACTTCATGCAAATAGGTGTGTGTGTAAATATACATATATGAGAGATTTTTGTAGTTTCACAAGTAAGTGTAATATAGGGGGAAAAAGTCAAAGCAGACTTGTCAGGGCTAAAAGGATCTGCTAGTAATTTATTGTGTCTTATAGCACAACATTCAACAGCATTCAGAAAAAATCCAGTCTCTCAAAAATGTGTCATAACAATGTCCAGCTTACAACAGCAGATTATTAGATTTATGAAAAACTAGAAAACTATGGCTCCTAACCAAGAAAAACAACAGGCAATAGACACAGACCTGAGGTGATCTGGATTTTAGTATTAGCAGATAAGGACTTTAAATAAGATATTATAACTCTGTTCACGGGCTTAGAGGAAAAGATAGTCATACTAAGTAAGCATATGCAGAATCTCAGCAGAGAAATAGAAACTATAAAAAAGAGCTAAATGGAAGTCCTGGAAGTATAAATTATGCTAATATATATATATTATGTGTTATAAATATTTTTTAATTCCTGGATGGGCTTAAGAGTATATTGGAAACTGTAGGAGAAAGTTATCATGAACTTGACAGCAAATCAAAAAGAATTATCCAACAAAACAGAGGGGGAAAATGATCGAAAAAAATTAACAAACTCAGTGACCTGAAGGACAATACAAAATATTCTAACACATACAGTATAACTAGTGTCCCAGTTGGAGAGGAGAGAGGAGACAAGGCCATATATGTATGTGAGAAAAATAACGCCAAAATTTTCCAAATGTGGTGTAAAACATCAACTTCCAAATCCAACAAGTGGAACCCCAAATAAAAAAGGGTAGCAAACCTGGGTACATCAAAGTCAAACTGCTGATGATCCAGGTTAAAGAGAAAATCTAATAGAGAAAAAAGTACATGATATACAACAACAGAAGCGATGGCAGACTTCACATCAGAAATCATGGAAGTCAGAAGACAATCAAATAACATTTGTAAACTGCTGAAGGGAGAAGCGGTTGCTTCTGGCAGGTAGAGATTAACTGAAAGGAATCACAAGGGAACTTTCTGAGGTGATGGAAACATTCTATATCTTGATTAGTTATTGTTTATATAAAGCTATGCACTTTTTCGAAACTCACTGAATTATGCATTTAAAAAAGCTATCAAATTAGAACTCTCTGTCGAATGAATACATCCTGAATGGTTGGAATAAAGACATTTGAAAATGAACAAAAACACACAATCCAAAAGCAGCTGCTAATGAAAGCTATTAAAAAAATAAACTCAAACCACAGATTGGGAGAAACTATTCACCATTCAATTATATGACAAAGACCTTAGACCCAGAATATAGAAAGAATTCATACAACTCAATAAAATCAAGACACACATTCCAATTTAATAAAAAGGCAAAGTATTTGAACACACACGTGTTTTATGGCAGGTAAAGTTTACTTCAGGAAACAAAAATCACCGCAGAATTTTCGAATAAATTGGCACCCCAATTTTTAAATAAATAAGGGAACGCAAAGCTTACAAATAGTCAAGACACCATTGAAGAAGGAGGAGGAAGAGAACAAATTAGGAGAACATGTTTTGCACTAAAATCAAGACTTACTGTAAATCCATTGTAATTTTAGAATGTAGCATTTGTGAATGAGTAAGTAAATTGACCAATGGAATACAGAAGCCCAAAGCAGAACCATACCCAGATGGAACCTTGGTTTATGCCAGAGATGGCACTGAAAAATTACCAAAACAGACTATTCAATGACTAGTACTGGGAGACTCGGCTATTCACATGGGAATAAAATTGGAGCTTTATCTTAATACATACACAAAACAATAAATGCCAAATTGATTGACGATTTAAATGTGAAGGGCAAAACTTCAAGACTTTCAGAAAAAAATATAGGAGAATACTTTTATGGCCTCATGTTAAGAAAGAACCTTTCAAACAAAAGATATCAATAAATTTGACAAATTAAAAATTTTAAATTTCTGTTCATCAAGAGACACCAAAAGCAGAGTGGGGAGAAAAAAGCCACAAAATGAATGATAAAACAAGGGTAAACAAAATTTGTGAAGAACTTCCATGAAACTATAAGAAAAGAGATACACAACTCCCCCTAAAAAATTGGACAAAAAGAAATAAACATTTCTGAGAAGAAAAAAATTATAAAATCACACACACACACACACACACACACACACACACACAACCACACACACACACACAGAAAAAATGCCCAACTTCATCTGCAGCACTGTGAGCTCTTCCTTTTTTATTTAATATAAACAGGGGCGGAGGGTAATGCTTTAAAAAAAAAAGTAGGGGTGCAGTAAATCAATGTGTTAACACAAAATAAACACATGTTCAAATCAACATATGTATGTATACATATGACTGAACTATTACACTGTACACCAGACGCTGACACAACATTGTAAGCTGACTATACTTCAATTTAAAAAAAGGAAATGAAGCCAAAAAAAAAAAAAATCAATATTTAGCCCAATCTAAGACTAAACTCTTAGTTTACCATCACAGATTGAATTTTGTAGATATCACAATCTTGGATTTTACCAAAAAAAAGTACTTTTTTACTATAATTTTTCATTAAAACCACTAGTAAAAATTTTTTAGTTTGACATAATATAGAAAGAACAATTCCTCGGTACTGTCAGCTGATGGATTGCTCCTGAGTTCACCGTACACTTCTTACACTTCATCTGTGATACTAAATAGATTCAGTCAACAGAGATTGGAAAAGGGGCATGTTTTAGGAATTCCTCATTTTTGTTTAACACTGTCTCCCTCTATTCTGTATATTCTTTGTCATGTCTAGATCAAAGATGACTTTTTACAGATGTTGCACATGATTTGGGTTGTTTTCCCACCTTGTCAAATTTAACAAGGCAAACTTAACATTTTACTTTTTAATCCCATCCTTCAAGATGTGAAGAATTTCCAGAGAGAACTTTATCCCAAAAGACTCGTGGCCTAAATGGAATTAGACAGCTAAAAAATATTGTACAAAAAGAATAGTTTTAAAGGTTGTTTTCATTAATGTTTGGATGTTAATACAATTTCAAAGATTAATTCTAATGTCTATGCTATGATTTCTATTATTTTTTCTTGATTATTTAAATGCTGTTAAGGCTCTCAGAGCATATAATAGTCATCCTAAAGTTATCTAGCTAATATATTCTATCTGAATATTAACCTTTACTTTAAATCTATCTCCTTATACATTTATTATTTGAAATATTCTGATTATTTTTGTTTGAAAGTTAACAAGTTCTATAATCATTAATTACTGCTGCATTTTACTCTTGCAATAATATTTACATTTACACTTCAGCGAATTGACAGGCTTTCAACATTTAGAATCAATAGAGTTTTTTCATTTCAAACTACATATAGAATGTCTATCTGTTTAAAAGTGAATATGCAGATATTAGCAGTAAATCTGAATTGTATGCCTTGTTTGTGTTGTTGGCATTTTTATGCTGATTCAAGCTGGTAGTAACTTACAGGACCACATTGCTGGATTCTGCAACGGTTTAGGGATGACAGTTGAAGTAGACATTGGTCTAGTCATCCTTCCAAAAGCCTTAGCCTAAACCAAAGACAGAAATGTTGGCCAAGTATTTTAGCTAACACCCAGCTACGATGCATCCCTAAGAGGGAGCATGTAACCAAACATCCATCTCCTAGACAGAACCCTACTCCGCATCCACATAAATACATATACAAACTCTTTATCTCCAAAGTTCAAATTTGCCCAGATACAAAAACATAGAGATGGGACGTAAAGATGCTCAATGGGTCATGTTATGGTTGTTCTTGTTCTTGTTGATAATGATGACTTCTTCTTATCCACAATCCGCTGTCACTTATAAAACTTCATGGCAGCCCCTCAAGCGACACCACACACAGCCATGCCCCGCGCTCAACGTACTCCGCCCAAGGCGATAGCACTGCTTCAGAATAGACTTGAACAAAGTAGGCTTCTTGGTGAATTCTGAATAGAAGAACAAAAACAAGATTATTTAAGGCATAGAAGGCATTGACCTAATAGAAATCATCTGGCTAGAATCAAAATGGTAAAAACAGAAAGAGGAGGAAAAGACAAAAAAAAATGCTTGCTGTAGTTTATTTAGCTCAGTTAATGCACTGTTCTTAAGCAAGCAAACTTCCACTTACGTCAATGAGGATGTGCGGACTGACTCAGAGAATAGATCATGCATATTAAAAAAAACAAACCCTAATGGATGACTTGCCTTGAACTTTCCATCCTCACCCATTTTCAAATTGCCCAGCCCTAGCAGAGTAACAAGAATATGATTCTTGAACATTTTGGTTTCAGGAGGCTTCACATTCTAAAAATTTATTGATGACCCCAAAGAGCTTTTGTTTATGTGGGCTATTTATATTGATACTTACCATATTAGAAATTGAAACAGAATCTTTAAAAAACATTATTTATTTTAAAATAACATAATAAACCCATTGCATGGTAACACCAGTGGCAAATTATGTTGTGAGTTCATCCATTGTAACAGATGTACGCTGTGGCAGGGGATGTTGATAATGGTGGAGGCTATGCATGTGCAGGGGCAGGGGGCCATGGGAAATCTCTACCCTCCTCTCAATGTTGTCAACCTAAAACTACTCTAAAAAATAGTATCTTTTCAAATTTTTAATTTAATTAAAAAAAACAAAGCAGTGGAAGGATACACACAAATCTAATAAAAGTGGGTCTGGGTAACAGGGAAAACAGACATGAATGAAAACTAGGCTTGGAAATCCATACTTCAGTGGATTTTTAAATTCTGTTTCACAAAATGTATTGCCAACTCATAACAAAATAATACATATATAATGTAATCTTCGTAAACACACTGATCAAATCTAGAGCAAATTATTAATGACACTATCTCCGTATGATTTTTTCTTCATTTACTTGTTTGTGATTTTTATTCTGTTTACTGATTTGTATTTGTGAGTTTTTAATGACAAATATGTATTACCTGTGTAATTTTAAGTAGTTTTAAAAATTTATCATATCATTTCCCCAAGTTAACGAAGAATAATTTAGGTAGTATCTCAGTATGTGCATTTTGAGCAACCCCAGAAATGCTTATAAATCCCTGGACCCCCTCAAAGTAAATTTTCTCTACATGTGTTCTACTGAAATATCCTGCCGATGAAAAGTACTCAGGACTTACTTTAAAAAGCAAGCTGCTTATTATTTTTAAACTACCAAATGCATTTTTAAAATTTGACATTAGTCGATTAACTTTCTTTCTTGGAAACCAATTTTACTAGTTAATATCTAGTCAACAGATGAAAGTTACATTATATGTCCATTCACATATATTTCAGTGTTGAAAGATAAACAGAAATATTTTCTTTTCACAGACTCCCCTAGAATATGTTTTATTGATAGCCTCGTCTTTACAGCTCAAAATCATTTGGATTCTCTTCCAATACTTGTCCATTCATAAAGAGGAGAAGTGTAAAACTATTTTATTAGAAATATTGATTTTAAATTTAAAACTGTTGAGAATAAATTGCTTGTTTAAGAAAAGCCGGAGGGGAAACAGCGAACTAGAGTGTTCTGTGTAAATAAACAACGTTAGGGCATGCCGGTCTCCTTACAATTTCTATGTGGAGATATCGTGCAATCAAGTGCAATTCATGTCTCTGAACCTCAGCTGCAGAGAATAAAGAAATCTGTGGTACAGTATTGTCATCGCTGATGTCTATCAACAACTGAAATCAAGGGCACATACATCATCTCTGCCCATCCATTGTTCTCCCTCCTCGTCCACGAAATACCCTGGCAAATAAACACTTTGTCAGAGTAAGATCACAAAACGCTTTCAGAAAAGGTCTGCAACATACTCTAAAGAAAACAAAGGGAGCCTTTAATCAGGTCCAATAAGCGATGATGCAGCCAGTCAACATCCTTCAGCAAACAGTGCTCCAGCTCCCAAAAAGCTGGTTGGTCAGTGGGCAGGAAGGATTCTCCTATCAAGGGTTCAAAGGAATCCTGATCAGGGGATGATCTGAGTTCTTCCTAGTGCATCCTTCAGGGAGGAGATAAACACTTGTCTCCAAAGGATCTCCTAAAACTCCATGTAGCGTGGGTAAGAGAACGTTGAGAAAGTACAGCCTCCTTTACACGAAAAACAAGTCAGTATTGTGCAGGATTTTAAGTGTAAGAGTGGTAATTCTTATGCAAGTGAATACCCTTAATCTGGAAGTTCTTAGCAACTACTAAATACATTCACTTCCTTGTTAGGTATTCCACATAAGTGTGTTACTAATGACAGAAGCCGTTATTTCAAAGCAATGTTTTTTCATTCTAAACACGTACAAAAAAATTGCACCCCATTTTTTTTTATTAAAGTACAGTCAGTTACAATGTGTCAGTTTCTGGTGTACAGCACAATGTCCCAGTCATGCATATATACACACGTATATTTGTTTTCATATTTTTTTTACTAAAGGTTATTACAAGATATTGAATATAGTTCCCTGTGTTATACAGAAGAAATCTGTGTTTTTCATCTACTTTTGTATATAGTGGCTAACATTTGCAAATCTCCCATTACCATTTTTTAAATAAAGGGTATTAGAAAAATAATTTCACTCTTTAAATTCATGGAGACTCATGGAGATACTGTAAAGTCCTGTGGAGCAAAAACTGAGGGGTGTCAGTCTGTCCCTATACACTACCTGCCACCGATGGCTGTGCTTCTGTAGCTTTTCTGTCAACTTTTTGCGTTTCTCTCTTTTCACTGCTATTTGCTATTAACTCAACGTATTAACAATGTATGCTGCCTATTTTTCAAACACTGGGTGAGAACTCAGTGGCAGTGCTCAGCCTCTCTCACGGAGCCCCAAGTGCCCTGAGAAGGTCGTTGGTGTTCAGAAGCCTTTGATCAATTACTTCCAGGCTTAAGACGAAATATAGTTTAAATCTGACTTCTGGGAAAGTGCTGGATTTCACTTTCCTGGACCTTTTCTGCCTGAGAATATAGACATTTTAGAGCAGGATGGAGAGAGAGAGAAAAAAAATTACGATCCTATCATATTAAGTTCAGGGTGAAGAATAAACGTCCCATAAGCTTGTAATATTCCTTCAACACCTCGATTAGTCATTTAAAATGCGTTTGCTTCTGTTGCCACTAATCTGGATTCAAATGCTGACCCATTCAGCACCGTTAGCTTCAGCAGGGGTCTCTGTTGTGATTAACACTGATGCTGGTTATGGCTTACACTTGGCATGGGTGCGAGGCTGAGTGGGAAGTTCACACTATAGACTTTTAGTTTAAACTGGAACTACAGAAAAAAGTGGGAATGTATATTAGGACTCTTTCAGAGACAGGTCAGAGATATCCTATTCAAATCAACTTAACCACATAGAAGGAATTACTGGGTGATGTAACAGGAAAGGATTTGGATGCCTTTGAGAATAACTGAATTAAGGAACTCAGCTCGCTCCTCTCTGTTCTGCTTCCTTCCCCCACCCCCTTCTCCCCTCTCCTCACATCTCTTACCATCTCACCCTCTTTCCCTCTCCCCTCGTCCCCCATCCCAACCCACAGTGATTCATCTCAACTTCTCTTTGTAGTGCCCTCTTTTCCCCCAACTGTAGAGTTTCTTCCTTACGTCAGGGATCCTGGCAACAGAAAGCTCCAAATTATATCATCACAGCTTAGAAACCCCGGAGGACAGGACAGCTTAACTTCCAGTATATAAAAACCCAAGGAAAGAAGCCTCATTGGCCTAGCGTGGGTCGCATGTCCCATTAGACCAATGGCTAAGACCCAGGAAAGTACATCACTGCGTGACATCACCCAGCCACATCACGGGGTGAGGTAAATCCACACAAGGCAGGTGCTCTCACCGCAGGAGGGTGCAGGGATGCTTGACATACAGAACTTCAGACAGCCCAGGCAGAGTGTAATTCATGACTCTCTTCAAGTGTCTACAGAGGAGGATGAGGAAGGTCATCAAGAATTATCTTCTGGTCAAGAGGTCAATAAGGCAAGACAGGGCGATATGGCAGAGACAGCGTCAGAGACAGAGGCACACGCAACAGCTGCCCCATCCTAGCTGTGCTACCAAGACAGAAGAAACTAATCTCCTGTCATGGTTTCTCAGAATTCAGCCTCACAGTCAACAAAATGAAAAACCGCTTTGCACATAATTGTGACGACAGTGCAACTACAGGGGTGGACATTGGTAATAATTTATTTTGCATTTATGTGATCCTAACTTCTAACAAAGTCATTATCTGATGAAAAGCCACATAATAAACGCTCTTGCTACCTGAAGTACAGCACCAACGATATTGCTAACCTGCTGTGTGACCTTGGATAAGCCATTTCATCTCTTTGTTCCTACAATATGAGAATTCTGGACTAAATTGTCTCTCAGACTTCTTTTGGCTATAATATTTTATTATTCTATGGGAGTCTTTTCACAAAGCCTTAGCTACTGTGCTTCAAAATATAGGGCACAATAAATCCAACATCTTTTGTTAGCACTTGCTGATTCTGTTTCCCTCGGGTCCTTCTCACAGGATGAATCTGAAACTTTTTCTGTTTACCAATGTGCTTATTATATACTAAGCCTTTAAGCTCCACTATAAAATCAAAATGCTAGTATTAAAAACAAAAAGAATCACTTTCATTTAACATTTTCAGAGAAAAATTTTAGCTATTAAAATTTAGCTCTATGATTAAAATTTAAATAACCACTGTCGTGTGAAATAGGTTTCAGATAAAAATCTATCCTAAGGAAAAGAAAGAAGAGAGACCTTTGAGGGGGAGATTGAAAATAAGGAATAGGATGTATGAGGAGAGAGAGGAACCCAGGAAGCGGTGAAGGGAGGAGAGAAGGCAGTTGTTTACCTTGAGGTACCATGAGAACAGACTGGGAAAACTAAAAGCTCAGCTAAAACTATCATTTGTATTTGAAAAAGACAACCAGAGAAGTCACCTTTCATCATGTCTTGTCATGTCTTGTGTCATATGCAATGTCTACTAAATCTTCCAGACAATAAATACAGATCAAACCATCTTTATCATACACACTCGTGCCCGTCAGCTCCCTCCCCAGCCTCCCAAAAGAACAGAAAGAGTCACAAGCCACCGCCGCCGTGGCCTCCGGCCACGCCCTCACCGCCTGCAACCCCCACTGGGCTGCGTGCTTTAGACTCTGATAGTCAAATGACAGTTCTGCTCCGTAGACTACGCCCCACACTGTGCTAGGCGATAGGTTTCGTCCTTCTTTCCCTTCAGTGGATGAAACTTGCTTCCCCATTGGGTGAATCTCTCTCAGGACTTCCTATCACGTGATAAGAATAAGCATTTCTCAGTACTGAAGATGGAAAAGTTGACTTCAGAGACAGGGGCCACTTGAGTGTCTGACCCCTCAAAACTGTAATCTATAAGAATTAGGGGATTTAAAAGCAGCTTTGTAGGGAGAACATGCCCCAACCAAGGGCCCCGCAGGCACGATAGTCCCCGGAGGTAAATAAACTGAATGTGCCAGGGTTAGCCGCATGCAAAGATGTAAGCGGGACGTGTTCAAGTGTCTCATTACTTTGGTGAGCACCACCTCTGCTTTCCACGCCCTGAGGGGTGGCTACACTGACTGGAGCTGAGCGCCCAGTTCCTTGAGGTGCCTCGGATCTCTCCGTCTCTACAAATGCTGGCAGGCTCCTCCGTCTCTGAGTATCTTTAAAGCCTTTTTGTACCTCTGCACCCGCATGCTTAAAGCTCAGTAAACTCTGTTATTGCTTACTTCAGTGAGCGGGCTAGTTTGAGCACTGGAAGGATAACTGAAGATTTGGGTCTCTGCACATCCCCGCAACAGGAAAGGGTGAGTTAATTAAAAGCTTAACTAATTCTCCCCACCCGACTTCCACACGGCCTTTTCTTGTGGCCTGGCTCCCAGCCAAGTCCTGAAGGGCAGCGGACTGCCAAAGACAGCGCCCCAGCTGCTGGGAAATGTGGGGCTCAGATTACTCCAGAGTGGCCAGATTATTACATACTAAAAGCAAATAAGAAACAGAGAGATTTTTTAACAGATAACTGAGGCTTACGAACATACTAGCATTTTCTTAAGTTTATTAGCACTATGAGGTTCTCATCTTGCAAACATCCACAACTGTTAAAGCACGGAGTGGCTATTTCTCTCCTAAAAACAACATTTTCTCCACATATTGAGCTGACGTGTTTTGCAGATAATAAAAGTGAAATATCTTTGAAGCAGTAGCACAGGAAATACAGTCATATGGCTCTGAGAAGAAAAACAAGAGTAAAGGAGAAACTTTGCCCACTTTGCAACCTACTAAATTTCTCAAAACTGTTGATTCTAAAAATAAAACCATGTCATTTTTGTAAAAATAAAGACAGGAAAAATTTTCTAGTTCTAATACTCTGCTTTCTAGAAGCCAAAAGAAATGATCTAGCTTCAGTAAAGGGATAGTGGACGGAGTACTGTTTTCATTGAGCCAAGAATGTTCACCATAAATGTGAACAAACCTAAAATGCTTGAGCAAATGTATGTATCAAAAAGTATGTTCGAGGGGAGGGTGTAGGTCAGTGGTAGAGTGCCTGCTTAGCATGCACAAGGTCCTGGGTTCAATTCCCAGGACCTCCATTAAAAATAATTAATTTAAAATTTGTTAAGTATGTTCATCAGAATAGCAGATTCATGCAAAGTCCAATGGCAAAACAGAACCTTTCCTTGAACCTCCACTACAGTTGTCTCATTTTCCCACTTGACCTAAACAAATAAGTAAAGTTTTCACATAAGCCAAAATGGGCTCCAAAAAGCAGAAATTCTTCATTCTGCCTGTGCCCATTCAGGGTGTGTGTCTCGGGGGTGAAGGGAAGAAGGGGTTGGTATCAACCACTGTCTGATGAAACAAAACCGCTGCCCCAGCTTCTCTCCTCACAGAGCACAAGGTGCTTACCCCACTGCTCCCACCACTCGCTCCTCTTTGTCTTCAGGTATCCTTCTCCCCCAAAACCCACGAACTTTGCAAAAGTAACACGTCTTTTATTAGACATCTTTCAAAATACCTGACGCTCTATAAAACTTTGTTAAACAAATGATTTAAATGTTTTATTTATTAATTAATATAGTAATTTCAGGTATCTTGGTTTTTAAAAAAAAATCATATAATTTGGAAAACAAGGTCTCGTATCTCTTAGACCATAAATATAGCAGCAGAATTCCTGAAATTGCAACAACTTCCAGAATTTACCTTCAACCTCAGGTTCCTACATAAAGCCCAAGAAATGGGGAAGAAACTGGAGAAACGTACTCTGTTCATTTCCTTTCTGTGCATATGTTGATGGCGTCAGATTTTGAGCTGCCTTCTTTCTCTGCATCATGAACTCCCGCCTACCTGGAACGTCGACAGCTGGTTTCTCATCCCCAGGTAATCGAGCGCCTAGATCCCAGACACTTGGCTGGTGTCTGATAACCAGGCTCTGCTAGAAGCCCGTGTGCCCACCTACCCAGTGCTGCTTGGCTGCTGTTTAAATCTTAGCCCTATGGTTCTGCAGCCACCGCTTATATCCTAGCATTCCACCTCAAGAGCTGAGGCAGGAATCCTGTTCACATTTCCCCAGATACACGATAACCTCTTAGGACAGCATAGAATGTAAATTATTTCATCGTCAGTTTTCTCAAGAAACATGAGGTGAATTTCCACTTAAAACACTAGTTTTAAAAAAAACTACATTTTACATGATTAATACAAAAACCTGATTATTAAAACTAGAAATGACATTCTCATATCAAGTTATCTCTTTCTATCCTTTTCAGGATTATCCTTGAGACAATCTATGGGCATCCTCAAATAGTATATACATCAATATTATTAACAATTCTCTGAGGTGATATATGATGATTATTATTTTCTGAATTTTGTAGACAAAGTTATTGAAAGAAACAAGATTATTTTCCTAGGTTCTCAAAAAAAAATTTTTTTAAATGTAACATTAACACATCAAACCCTTTGGTGATCACGGATCCTACTTACTTTCCTCCAAGAAGAATTTGAAGTTACACATCATAAATGGAAAGAAAGAAAACTAATATTTTCTGAGGACCTAAAATGTGCTAAACGCTGTGCTAATAACTCAGATAATAATTAAAACAATGAAGAAAGTAGTATTGGTCTCATTTTACAGATGAGAAGAGTAAGACACAGAGAGGTTTCTTTTCCAAGGATCCCATTGCTAGGAAGTAGGACAGTCCAGATTTGCTCAGAATTTGAACCCAGGTCTATCCAACTCCAAAGCTAATGCACACTATTTCCTGTATGGGTATAATAAAATCACATAGGTATAACAAAACCAGAAAGGACAGAATTCCAGATAGGTAGGTAGATAGACAGATAGATAGACAGACAGACAGCAGATAGATAGATAGATAAATAGATATAAGAAAAACCACACACACACACAGAAAAAAATCTAGAGAAAAGGAAGATAAATATGTATTCCCAAAATACACATATTGAAAAAACCTATTGCATTTTAACCCAAATCTTAGGTCTGCACTATCAGCCTAAGCAAAGAGGGAAATCACAAGGGTAGCAGCTCTCATTTACCTAGTAGAAAGAATATCAGTCTATTAAGAAGGAGAAACAGCTTACAAGTTCTAAAGAGAGATTTCTTATGTAGCACGCAAACTGCACCTCACACAATAGAACCATTTTCTCCGTAGCAGTTAGTCAAAGATCACTGAGCTGTCACTCACACAGTGTTTCTTACACAGACCCACCTCTATAGCCAGGTGCAGGCAAACCAAAATAACATGGGGATAGCATAACTGAAGAAAAATAACAATGTCACCATAGAAAGTTCTAACTTCCTCAGATCGTTAGATCAGAATCTTCTCTTGTCATCCCAAGGTCATTAGCAAACACCTTTCTGATAACAAGTAAGAGTGGGCCAGCTGCCTCTGCCAGAACTGCTGGTCATTCTTGAAGTCATTTAGCTTGTCAATCAGTCAGTCAGTCAACGAGTATTTATTACGTGCCCACCATGTGCCAAGAACTGTGCTAAATACAGGGGAGTTCAACAGATCTGGTCCATTTTAATGAAACTGACACTCTGGTCGAGGAAACAATTTACTGAGTCCCACAAATACTTATATTTAAACACCAGGAAGTGTTATGAAGGCATTACAAAGGGCTTTGAGAGCCAGTAATCGGGATGTGATTTGGCTTAGAGCAGAGGTAGGGAGCAGGTTTAAAAACTGCATCCCTAGGGGGAGGGTATAGCTCAAGTGGTAGAGCGCATGCTTAGCATGTGTGAGGTCCTGGGCTCAGTTCCCAGAACCTCCACTAAAAATGAATAAATGAGTAAACCTAATTACCCTCCTCAAAAAAAAAACCTAAAAAAAAATTAAACGCATCTCTGAGAAAGCGGCATATGAGCCGAGATCTGACTTGCTTTTATTAAGTACATAATTAATCATCTACCCTTGCCAGTTAAGGACCATGTGTGCAGCACCATATTGGAGACCAAGAAGTATACAGAGAAGCCTGACAGTCACATCTTTGAAGCAGTTTAAATTTTAAATTCAATTACACAGAAAAGATGCATGCATGTGAGAAGCCAATAACACAAGAAAGCACTAGAAAGGCATCGAATAAGTAGCACAAGTAAGTGACAATGGGCAAAGGGACTGATAAACCCTTAGGGGCTAGTGTAACCCAGAAAGAGTTCTCTGGGACAACAGGAGGTGACGCAGTTCCTACAACAATAGTTTTCAAGTGTTTCTGACTAGCACATACAGTAAGAAATACATTTTACACTATGGCCCAATAGAAACATAGAGATGTAAATAATAAAACTAAAAATACCGCTCATATGTGGAATCTAAAAAAAACCAAAAGAACATAAATACAATACAGAAACAGACTCATAGACACAGAATACAAACTTGTGGTTGCCAAGGGGGAGGAGGGTGGGAAGGGACAGACTGGGAGTTCAAAATTTGTAGACACTGACAGGCATATGTAGACTAGATAAACAAGATTATACCGTATAGCTCAGGGGAATATATACAAGACCTTGTGGTGGCTCACAGCGAAAAAAAATGTGACAAAGAATATATGTATGTTCACGTATAACTGAAAAATTGTGCTCTACACTGGAATTTGACACAACATTGTAAAATGACTATAACTCAATAAAAAAAAAGTTTAAAAAATTTAAAAAAAAATCGAATCAATGGAAAAAAATAATAAAACTAAAGTTTTGTGAAGCAAAACTTGTTCTCACCAAATGTGGTCCAATTGATTGTTTCTGTCCTACTTCACTTTCTTACATTTTTCCTTATGTTGGTCCCAATCCATTAAATTAAGATCATTACCCACTAATGAGTCACAACTTAACATGTGAGGTTTCTATAACAGAAAATATTTCTGCACACAGTGAGACTTCTTCAGAAAATAAAAGGAAATGCAAAAGGAATTCTCACCTCCTACAAAAGTGATCCAAGCCAACGTGACTTCATGCTTTCTCACTCATCCTCTTTCTTCCTTCCCTTCATTTCCGGTCACATAGCTGGCTTGGCAATAAAACAAAACAAAACAAAACAAAACCCTCCACACTCAGAATGTGACTGCACCACAAATTTACATTATAACCTTCTCTGAGGCTTTATCCCCCCTACTATCTTCCACCACCAGCAGCACCAGCCTGATTCTGAGTGGAAATGTATGAAGCTCCTTCACCCGAGTGTGGGTGAAGATTGCTGTCACCCATATGGGGTTATTGCTATGGGTGGGTCGAGACTTCAGATCAGACCAATATTTCAAGTCCTGAGGCAACACATGAACAGAGGGCATTTATCCCTTAGTCCAGTATGTTTCTTCGTAAGCATTAATTTTAGACCCCATGCAGTTTTTCCAAAGTCAGAGCTTTTACAATTGTTCTGGTCCATTTTGATGAAGACCTGCAGTTACTAGAGATAGAAAAATATATATCATGCAGAGTAGGCTACCAATCTTACATGAATCATCCAGCGATACCCTCATCAATCCCCACGAATGTTGATAAACTTTTTATCTGGGAAGGAGGTCTCATTCTTTAGTCATGCTGAATGTCTGAAATACTGGCTTTCATTAAGGATTGACTTAGCAAACGCCTCCAAAACTCTGCCCTATAGATTTGACCTAAGCGCCTAAAAGAAATAATGCCCTCCATTATTACCAGCTTCATAAATACTCTACAGACATTCCCCAGTGTTTCTTTTAAGAAAGAGAGAGTTTGTTTAAAAATAAAATGTTAACTCAAAACAAAACAGTAATCAGTCTGAATCAGGCAGGGAACAGGTTCAGAAATGCATCCATTGCATTTACTGATACAAATGATGAAAATATATGTACTGATTAGATATTAAAAGTTAAAAGCAAAATTGATTTTAAAATGTATTTCTCACTTTGCCCTACTTATTTACAATCCTCCTTTAAAAGCCTGGAAGAATGGTTCTCTTCCTCCTCTGGTGGGTACAACTAATGCTAACGATCTGGGAAGCAACAGGAATTTCTCAGAAGACGTACATGTTGCTGCATTTCATAAGCTCTTGCTAACCTACCCCAGGACCAGCATTACCAGGGGAGGTTGGAGCTGCCTGCCTCCTGGCCTAGTTTGGTTCACTCAGGGGTTTTTTGTTTGTTTCATGTGTGTGTGTGTGATTGAAGAGTACTGCTATTATAAAGAAGACGTTCAGTGCTCTAAAGCTAAAATAAGAAGGTGACAATGGTCGCTTCTGTCTTAACCACGTCCACTCCAAAGGGTAGCAGCAGGTCTTTGAATTGTGACTCTCCTTAAAATGAATCTTCAGACCTGCACAGGCCCCAGTTTAAGGACCGAGAAGCCTCAAACCACAAATAAAAGGGTTTCTTTAATCACTAAAAGAGTTTTAGTGATTAAACGACCTGTTACGAGATTTGAATCAGATCTGATTATTCTTGGTTCTCTGACACTAAAGACAGAAGTTAAGTAGCATTTACATATTTTGACTTACATATAACAAGCTGAGACCAGGCTGCTCAGCCTGTTTACATCGTAGGGAGGGAACTAAAGTTCATTCCCTTAGGAATTACCCTATTTGCTCTCCTACGTGTATGGCTGTTGATAGGTCAGTGGCGGGAAAGTCAAATTGCTGCTGCTGCGTCTTTTAATCAAAAGGCAAGGTGAGTTGTTTTTCTCGGGCTCCTCGTGGGCTAACTTGTATATTTACATAAGGAATGGCTGGCTTCCACCAGGGTGGCCTTGGAGGGGAGTCCAGGGAAGGCCTGTAATGCACCACCAGGGTGGGATTTCCCGGAGGAAAAGCGCCTTTGAGACCCCGGCGCAGCTGGGCCGCTTCCCGGGTCTTGGGCCACAGCCGTGTGGCCAGCGGAGGCGCCAGGGCGCGCCAGGGCTTCATCGGCCAAGGTGGGCGATGAAGGCACCTCTGGGGCCCCATGCATCTGGTTTGGGAGAAAAGGTGACAAAGGCCCAAAGGCAGCTGGTCAGAGGGGAGCACGAAGCGGCCCCGGAGCTCAGCCCCTCGCGCGCGAGGTCCCCGGCGGGGCGCAGGCGGGGACGTGCCGGGAGGCGAGGGCTGCGGGGCTGCGAGCCCTGGCGGCCTGGGAGGGGCCCTGGGAAGGCCTGACCCCCGAGGGGCGCCCGCCTCGCGGCCGATCAGAGGGCGAGCCTGCGGCTCCCGAGGCTCGAGACGCCCTCTGCGCCGCTGCCCAACTCCGCAGCCGCGCTGGGCCTCCCGAAAGCAATTTGACCGGCGTGTCCCCGGCCGGCCGCCTAAGGCCACGGCTGGGAGAAAAGAGGCCGAGGGAGAAAAAGGGAATGGGGTGGGGGAGGGGACCGGGAGCGAGGAAGCGGTGTCATTTCCACCAACTGGGCTCTTTCCTGACCCAGCCGCTCATCTGTCACCGCTGTCTCATTCCTGTTATTTACATCTGTCTTTAGCATTCTAATTACTCGCTTTATTACTTTAGCCTGGAGGAATCCTGTAAAAAACAACGGAGATGAGGATCCTATCACACAATAAAACTGCCCAAAATCCCCGCTGCACATTATACAGAGCACTTGAGAATATTTGTGCTGTTATATGACCTCAATATGTCCTTAGATTGATCTTATTATATCTTTCTTTCTCCCTTCTCTTTCTCCGTGTGTATGTGATGAACTCTTTTAAGGTGTAGAGTGCAGGAATAAACTGGTTAACCAATGATGAAAATGAGATTATTCTTAAGCAGGAGGTACAGGGGGAGATGGGTCTCCTTTAAGAAGACTTTGAGATGTTTGAGCCAACCCCATCCAGGTCCAGTTTCTAAACTCTTGGTTTTATTTTCGCTTCAATATGACAAAGTAGAGCCATCTTCACACGCAAGCTTCTAGGGCTGAAAGAATCTTGGAAATTTAGAGGAGAGAATAAAATGCCTAATGTCTTTCATTATCTTGCATTAATCTCTGAGCTCCCGGAAGGTCTCAGGAAGGGAAGTGAATTTAGAGTGGAGATAGAAGTGGGGTTCAAAAATCGTGGTGGTTTGAATGCTTTTCTTTTAATGTGAGATTTAGAAGGGGGGTGGTGTTCAATCTCTTACTAAACCCCTGATGCCAAGATTCACAGAGACACTCAATATTTGAATCCAAAAGAGGCTGATCTAACCTACCAGAAAATCCAGGGCAAAATGCAGCTTCCTAACTGTTATTTATTCCTGCCAGTGGAGTTATCATTGCACTCAGTTGCAATTTTCTGGCCGTGCTAATGGTTTTCTTTATTGTGTTACACTAACATAATCTCCTCCAGAAAGAAAATGACAAAATATATGGATTTTTAGATAAATAACTGAGGTAATTTATTGGACTTTATGCTCTTCTGATGGTGTGGTTGATAGATAATGTAATAATACGTACATAATTAAGCGGGTTTACTGTACCTCAGTCCAAATAGGTTCAAGGGCAGTATCTCTGTCTTTAGGCCTATAGTTTTCTCAATGGATATTTACTTCCTCCACCCTGTGGAATAAAGGGCAGACCTCAGGAAGCAAACAACGAGGGACTAAGTGCGGGATGGCAAAAGGGAAAGAAAAGAAAACTGATCAATTCTCTGATCAAGGATTTTAGAGTAGAGCCCACTTTTTCATACTCCCCACTCTTTCTCATAAGCGTTCAGTGAATTGATGAGAAAAACATGAAACATTGAAGACAAACATAGGCTTTTCCAGAGAAATGAGTGTCTTACACCCAGGTCGGGGGGGGGGAGGGCTTCAAAAACACCTTGCAGGACCCAGAGATCTTCTGTCAAGGAAGCACAAAGGCTTCTGGGAAATCATTAACCCTGAACTTGGGCACCACATACCCCCTTGCCCTGGCTTCTGGAGGTTGCCATTCAAGGCATGGTGTACTTGCTCTTCCAAACTCATCTAAATTACATCAATAACAGAGCGCACTCTTTAATGAGCTCTCAACTTTAAAGACTTGAAGGATATTAACAAGCCGCTTGACAAATGGTGCTTAGAAGCACATTAAAGACGCTGCTAATGGAGCGCATAATGACGGCTAATTTTCGATCAGATATAAATTAGAGCCCCAACAGTTATTTGCCTTAAGGACTTTATGTAAATGATTCTGTTCTGTATAAACTGAAAAGCGAAGAGAGCCCTGCCGTTTTGGCAATCCTTGCGGATATGATTAATAGATCTACAACAGAACTGGGCAGAGACAACTGATGGCATTTCCATCTAAAAGTCGGTGTGTTTAGGTGGTTAAATAAGATAGCTTCTAGAGTCGATGTGTGCTTCTTCTTCAACCAAAAGGGTAAAAATGTCCTTGGCATCTCCTCCATGTGGTTAAAGATGTTCACAAAAGAAGAGCATCCAGATGTCTCCCTTAGACCTGTACCTCATACCCACCGAGCTGCCGAGAACAGCCACAATTTTACATATTTCATTGGGACCCAAATCTGTGTTATATGCCCCCTAGCCACATATCCCCAAAGCATCTTCAAAGACACAGTCAATTTTACTGGGATCTAAGATCTATTGATCACTTTTTAGAATCCTCTCACTGTGAAATTGCCTGAGATCTCATTCATAGCTTTGCACACAATTCAGGTTCTACAAGAACGTGCCGGGAAGAAGAAATGGTTGGGAGTAGGAAAGTGAGGAGGAGGAGCTGGGGGAAATTATGATGGAAATGGTGAGGTGGGAAGAAGGAGAGTAGAAATGAGCATGAGGGCAGAAGGAGTTCAGATAGGAAAGATTGGAGGAACTCTTAATGCCTACCCAATTTAAAGTGGAAGAGACATTGGTAGCTTTGTTTGTCCCCCCCCCCCTTCTATGCCTCCCACATTGTAAGTGTTGAATCTCAGAGTGCATAAAAGGGTTTGGGGATTGATTCTTAAAATGCATTATCTTCTAGCCTATTTCTGCTCTGATGGGTCTTAGGAAGCCTGAAGAGGAGTTACCCTAAGATGTGTCGCCTGTGTCCAGTTTCTGCTTTATCACATCTACTTGGCATCCGCCAGCCCAAATGCCACGTGTAACACTGGGATTGCTTCGAGCTGCATCTGGCTGCAGTTTTAGGAATAGCATCCTTTCCTGAACAAGGGAAAAGAGTTTGTGTAAGAGTGAGTTTGCCAAACCTGAAAAACCAGCTAACTCTCGCTTGTCAATGGCTTGTTTATTATGAGTTACAAACAAAAGCTCAAACTTTCTGCTGCAGGAAAGTAAAGCATTACTTCATCTCATAGCAGTTTTCTCTGCCTTAAACACACAAGATAAATATGTTCTGGGGAGGGGATCTTTTTTTATAAGCAACTCATGAGCAGTGTTAAAATTAATATAGAAATCCTGCCTCAATAAGGGAGCTATTTCTACCAGTGACACCAGCTTCTAAGATTTCCTCATCCAAGCCATTTGAGAGATGAAAGTAATGAGAAGGGCACAGGGGAGGGGAAAATGGAAAGATGAGGGGTTGAGTTTTAGAGAGATTTCTCCTAGACTGATTAAATCATTTTATCTTGCAGTAACTGATACCTAATAGCCAAGAGTTAAATGGTGGAGAGTACGAATGCTTCTTACCGTCATGACTGAGTTATGAAGTAGTTTCAAATTGGGGTACAATAAATACGATTGTTCCTGTCTTGCATTAAATCTGTCTACTCTTCCCTCCAACCCTCTTCCCCAATCCCACACACTTCCAGTGCTGATAAGACATGCTAGAAACAACTGGACATTTCTTCAACCCACTAGTGTAGGAGTCTGTAGCAATGGGAGCAAGTAGGAAGAGCAGACTCAGCCCTCATTTTGTCTGAGAGCAACATCCTTCTCCCCTCTGCTGTCCACTGGCTCCTGGATCCTCAGGCAGATGGTAGAATCAGATGGTTAAAAACTAACTTTGAAAAATGAAACAGCTACACTAATAGCAAAATTAGTAACAAGGCTGCAGAATTCTGACCTCAGTTGGTTGCGAGAGGACATGTGGCTGAGCTTTTCGGAACGGGAAGTGATGTTTGGCACATATTCAGCTCCAAGAGCTTGACTGGCTTATTTTCCCGCTTTTTCCTTCTGCCCAGAGGGGATAATTCATGTCATCTTTAGGGAACTTTGTGATTTTCTTTACAGCGAATGAACGCATTGTATCAAGACTAACTCCCAGTTACCTGCGTGCTTCCACTTTTCCTCGGGACAAATGGAGAATCCCTGACCAGATGAAGCTGGGCTGGTTCCCCAAAACACGCCTTTTCTATTTTATTATAATGTCCCTTTCCCTTTTGCACAGTTACTATCTAAGATAGGGAGAGGGCAGGTGTGACCACATCTGGTCACTGTGCCTTTCTTCCTCTCCCTGGAGGAAGATAGAGATCATCTCATATTAACTACCCATCTCCCCCTCACACCCCTTTTTTTTCACTTGTTCATCTCCCAGATTCTGAGTGAATCCCAGGAGCGGGGAGGAGGGGAGTCTTACTGAAAAAGAAAGCAGCATAAGGGGAATAAAATCAATGGAATGATTTAGGAAATGGAAGAATGAACCTCTCTGACAATACTGTAATTAAAAGCTCTCAGAGCTGCAAAGTGAAAACTTGATGAAAAAAAAGTGCAAGTTGCCAACTGATTCTTATCTAATCCATTTAGGATCCTTTGGTGGAATTTAGAGACTTAACTTAGGGATGTGAACTCCACACCCTCAAAAAATGACTTTCCTCTCAAGGAGTCAGGCTGTCCTAGCTGGGCAGCCAGGGGCTGGGGTCTTTTCTCCAATCACAGCCCTCCCCAAAGACCAAAGACCCTGGAGGGAGAGGAGAAAGCATGTGCCTTCATTCTGGCTTCAGGTGAAAAGGTGGGCACTGCCAGGTCTTGAGATGGAAAGTTAGCCAGTCCAGGCATTGTTAGTTACAACCTCAGAGCTGGTACTGAAAGGAAACTTGAAACCAGTGAACCAGGCTGCTCTCTCTGGAAGCCGCAAAGTCCAGGAGAGCCCAGAGCCTGAAGCACTGAACCCTGATTCCCAAGGGAACCCTTGATCTAATTCCAGCCTCCCACCTCCTCGGAGCGCAGCGGCAGGCCGGGTCCTCGCGTCCTCCCTGGGAGTCACAGACTGCTTCCACTTTGCAGCCAGAGGTCTGCTCCAGAGACACTGTCTTCGAGCTCTGTGTAGAGGCAGGGCGTGAAGGAAAGACACCTGTGTCCAACAGAAGGTCAAAGCCCGGCGGTGCACTAACAAAAGGCATGCCGCCTGGAGTCTCAAGCACTTTCCCAGGCGAATCGCGTGTCTTGATAAGACTAAGAAGGAGAGACTTTGAGTGAGTTTGAAAAGTTTCACCAAGGCACGCGGGCCTCAGGGAATGGCTCTGAGTCTACCTGTGTGTTGGTTTGTGAATGTCCATCTATGCGTGTGTTACCCGGATGACCAGTAGCGAGGAAGATGCCGTAGATGAAGTAGAGGGTTGCCACTTCTCTTCTGATCTGTGGCTTCAGGCCAAGGCCGCGGAGGCTCCGTGTACTCTGGCGGGCTGTGTGCCTCCCCTGCGCTGCAAAGTGATTAGGCTCACCTAGGATTGGAGCAGAAAAGGCATCTATTCTTGGCAAGGGTCAGGAGCCTTCCTGTGAAATCTACGCTTACATATCTGGGCCCCAGACTGCTGTTGAACTTGGAACTTGAAAGTGATTTTTTTTTTTCCAAAAGGGATTCCCTCCCTCCCTCACCTTCACCTCCATCACCTTGCACACCCAGGACAATAACCCCCACAAACCAAGGACCTACTCTGTTTCTAGAAATCAGGGAGCCTCCACCCCATTTAACCAAAATGCACAGAGATGCAGACTGCCATTTAGCAAAGCCCTGGGGGCCCACTGGGAAAGTCGGACTCTCTGGCTCTGTGTGTGTTAACCCTCCGTCTCCCAGCGAGCCCAGCATCCTCCGAGTCCAACAGGCCTTCCAAGAATACAAGCACTGCCCCAGCCACTCATGCAAAGGGTGTCGATTTATGCCCTTCAATCACTTACAAATCCATCAATTACTTGTGTTTTTTTCCCCTAAATCATGCTCCATTGATTAAAAGGACGACTTCAACATCTTACAAGAATTCCAGAAGCCAGTGGGCTTTCTTTAAAAAATATTGGACACATACTTCTCATTTTCTTGTTGCCTCAAATTATTCAGGGAAACCTAGAAGCTACAAGAGAACCTACCCATCAAATTTTTAAAAAATCATCAATAGACACAAATAACACTTTGAATACCCTCCCAGGGTCCAGAAGATGGGAAGGTTAAGGGAAAGAGGAAGGAAGAACTATTTTTGAAAAATTACAACAAAAATTTAAGAATCACAACTCAGACACTATGAGAGGGTGAGGGGGGCTTCTCTTAGCTACAGCAAAGTCTGGGGGTGGGGAAGGGCTCTTGCTTTCCGCCGAGTGACAGCTGGAGTAATGGCTGCAGACACAGTGCGGGGGTGGGGGTGGGGGGGCAGTAATTACTAACCAGGCTCACCCGCCCCCCTACTTTAGAGCGACTGCGTTCTTTTTTGCGCGTCCAGCTGCGCGCTCGGCTGGCTGCTCGGCCTCGGGGCATCCTGGAGCCTGAATGGGGTGGGGGTGGGGGTGAGTGCTAGAGGACTTTAGATCGAGGTTCCTAAAAGGCTTCTGAACTAGAATGTCCCCAAGGTCTCGCCCTTGCAGGGCCTTGGCGCAAAGGAAGGCTGAGCAGAGACTGCTCCAAGCCCAGCAGCCCTCAACCACTCGGCCCACATTAGGGATCTGGCAAAAAGTGAGGGGTGGGGGTCGATGCCGAAGTGGGTAGCAGCCCAGGAAACTGATTCATCTCCTCTGGCTGCACGGGACTGAAACCTTTCCACGAGGATGGAAGGCAAATCGAGGCCAGGTCCCCTCCCGGTTCAGAGAGCGCAGACCCTCAGAAGGCGCAGGCGCTCCCTTGGGCCCCACAAGCCTGAAGTTAAGTGTACACCAAGGGATCCGCGCTGGGGAGGGCGGAGAGGAGGGGAGAGGGGTTGGGGCTAGGTTCTCCACCTCCTCCCGCCGCCTCCCTCCCGCAGGCTGGAAGCCTCACGTAGTCTGGGATTTTTTCAGAATAATTGATGGGTCCAGTTCTCCAGAGCTTTCCCGGTGAGAGCGCGGCGGACCGCGCTAGAATTTAAATAGATGTGATTAGTAAAATGCAAGGGGGTAAAGCGCCCAGGCCTCTCATTCTCGCGGGTTCCCGGCGGCGCGCCTGGCAAGGCGCCTGCTCCCCCGGGCTCTAGGGGCACGCGGGGCCGGGGCGAGCTCGTCCAGCGCCGAGGGCGGCTCGCCTCCCCACACCCCAGCGCGATGGACCTTAACACTCACCCTCTCCCAACCAGGTTCTCACCAACGTGCACCCCGACCTGGAGCAGGGGGAAGTTGAGGCTTGCAGGCACATCAAGGCCAGCGGGTACCAAGTGATGGTAAGCCAGAGGGTGGGTGCAAAGATCCTGATGTCTTCCCACAGCCAGAACCGACCAGGCGGGTGAGAAGCCTCAGCCTTGAAAAGCGAGGAAAGCTTCTCGGTGGTCGCTGTCCCCAGGTCCTGCTTCTCACACTCACTGTTCTTTTTCTACCTCCGCCCTTACCGGTAGTCCTCTCTCCAGGCTGCCGAGACCAGGCAGCAGGGGTCTCGGAACTTAAGGCGCCCCTTCACTTACCCAAAGCTCTAAGAATGTCCCCTCCACAAAGAAGTGACCTAGGCTGGGAAAAGCTTTCGCCTTGGTGCTCTCTCTCATCCCTATGTCATCGATTTGTTCCTGAAAAGGGGGCTATGCATTCTTATAACATCTACAGCCAATTAATATTGCATTAACTCTATTAAAAAAAAAAAAAACAAAAGCACCAGAATACTGCACCCTATCAAAGCCATCTATTATTCACGGAAATGTAATTGGAGACCTACGATATGTGTGTTATGGGCCAGTGGAGGAAAACAGAGTCGTGACAATATTTCAGAAAGGAAGGGGATCCGAGGGTATCTAATATTTAATTTCAAGTCTGTGGTTTTCTAATTCGAGATTAAAAGCAGTCACGTCTTTGAAGCCAGACAGTTGGTATAAATGTACAGTTAAAATATTCTATTCCACGGTCCCTAGACAGAGCTCTCTGCTCGTCCCAGGCTTCATTAAATTTTTATTATCATCCCAGACTAGAGCAAGGAATGAGCGGAAAGACTGTCCATCTAATTGCAATTGATAAAAAAAAAAAAAAAGCTCTTAGATTTCCCCCCTCATTTTAATATATTAACAGCAGTTTTCTTCGTATGTCCAGTCTTTCCCAGCCCTGTGATAAATACAGTTTATCACACAGATACATTTTCTACTTTCCAACAGGCACCACGCTTGGCTGTCTTCTCTGCTCTTTGAGAAGGCCTGGGGGTGGGGGAAGTTGAAGGGGGAGAAGGGTATTAGAGACTGGCTTCAGAAAGTGATGCTATATGGGGAAAAAAGGTGACATCAGTTCTTGAAGCATCTGGCGAAAGATCAACGAGAGACAACATTTGCACTAAGGTGGTTTTTCCTGTGGCAAGATGAAAGTATATTGTTACCCAAACAAAACAAACAGATTATAAGACCAAGCTACACTTTTCGACAGCCTTTCCACTATGTGGGATGAAAGCAAAGAGTCATATTTTCATTTTATTTCTTTCTTTCTCACTGCTGCACCCCCAACACAGACACACAGACACACACACACACACACCTCAAAACGTTTGTTCTTCTTGAGCCTTCTTTATGTGCTACTAATCTGTCACACCAGACGACTGTAGGGGTGTGTGTGTGTGTGTGTGTGTGTGTGTGTGTGTGTTGTGTATTCCGGAAGCCTGTCTCAACAAGGGTGCTTCAACATTTTTTGAAACTGGTGTAAATAAAGCTTTTCATCTCCAGGCAGAATAAAACCCACAGTTTGCTTTGTGAGCAGCTCCCTATTATCACATCGCCACTTAATTTTATTTCTATTCTCTCCAAGTTAAATAGAAAGACTGGCTCACAAGGGAGCTGCCATGTGCCTACAGACTGGGGATGTCAAGCAGAGAGACTCACTGTGCAAAGTTAATTTCAATTCCCGAGGAGGATTTCACATTCCGGCTGGCTGTGACCCACAGTAATTAGCTGAGATAACTAATGATTACTTACTTATTCCTTGTAATTATCTGGATTTAATAATTCGCTGTGTAATTTATTAATTCGCTCATAATAGCCTTTCAGGACTAGGAATGGCTCCTTTAAAGGGGCAAAGCAGGCAAAATTTAGTGATTTTTTTTCTCATTGTCATAAATCTGTCTCCTGACAAATGTAGACTTCAGGAACATTTTTATCATCATAACTATCCAGGAACCTTTGTCTTCCTTTTTTATCCTATCAGGATACCAATCCAACTTTTTGTTCCTTCTGTTGTAGCCCCTCCCTTCAAGGCCAACTGAAAAATCAAGTGGAGTTTAAAGTTCTAACGTGGACCATTTACCTAGAGATAAAAATTGTTTTTGCCAAACAATTGAAAAGATGAATCTATAAACTTAACGTCATAGCTTGCATAGAAAAATTTGAGCTTTATCCCTTTATCCCTTTATGCCTTTTAAAATCAAGTGAATTTCTAAATGCCTTTTCCACTATCTCCTCAAGCACTTCCCCACTAGATAGATCAAAATGAAATGATTCATTTAAAGTATAAAGTAAAGCATTTTTACCTCCAGAACTCCAAAGAGAGTCACAAAATATGTCTTTGATAGCCAAAGGATTTAGTTACTTATTGTTATTTATTTTTAAAATACATTGTATAGAAAATAGGGAAGTGTTACATTGACAGAAAATCCTAATTATTTCATTTGCTTTTTCATAGTTCCACTATTTTTCCTCAGCTCTGTGTCAATGAAACAATCTATAAAGAGCTGACCAACTGATTTAATGACAAACATCTAAAGAAAATTGCACTTTTTCCAGATAATATTATAACCCAATTGGTGTAAACAGTACTTAGATATCAACCAGGCCTTACATGATCTTTGCTATTAGTCGCTTATTCCCTTCCGGCTTACACTTAAATGATTCTACTTTGAACAAAAAGATTGGATCATTTGCCTTTAAAGAAGTTAAAAGAAAACAAATTATATAGTTCTGCAACATCAAAATAAGGAAGACTAGACATGCTGCTAAGTCAATTCATAAAAGATCTTTTTGGAATAAAATAGTAATTGTGAACCTTGAAGGGGGAAATTTAGGAAATGAGTCATGAATGCCAATGGATTTGATTGATATGACAAGTACCTTCAGCCACAGTTTGCTATTTATCCATCTGAGTGTTTTGAAAGCCAGTATCAAATGGATATTTCTCAACAATATATACACAGTTTCCTCTAGCCTTACCTTTAATTTCTTCTTTAAGACCAATCCTCTTCTCTCCAAATCTCTATGGTTTGTTTTGGTATGTTTTGCAACTAGCATTAATAGAAACTTTCAGAATACATTTCTTTTTAAAATTCTTCTTTCCCCATAAAACAGACACATTTAAGCAGGCTTGAATAATGGATATAATTACTATCTCGTAGTAAAGAAAGTTTTTTTTTCTATCTCTTGTAAGAACATAAGGAAGAGGAACTTAGAGTGTGATACAGTTTTAAAAGTCCAGGAACACAGGAGACAAAGAACACTTGGTGAATGTGGTTGGGATGGGGAGGATATAGGGCTTCACTCTCAACTGTTGAAGTAAATGGATAGTTGCTTTTCTGTCACTTTCCTCACAAAAATCTAGGACAAACATGCATACATGCAAGCTACCATACATCTCAAAATGCACTAAAAAGAACACCTATTTTATTTCTATCCATTGTATTTCTCAATTTCAACTATTTTTACAGGATTTCTCGCTTCAGTTAAAGATGTCATATCTGTAGAAAGAAAACACAAGCATGCACCTCTGTCTCCTCCCTGACTCTCCTCCCTCCTAACATACATTTCCTAGACCCTTAGCTAACAGCCACATGTGGGAAGGAGGAGGAGTTACTTATTGAAGATAATTTTTATCCTAGATCAGAAAGCCTGATTTGTTACACATTCAAGCTATTTAATTCACTTTCTCCACTCCAGAAAAACTAAGCAAGCAGAAAGTTCTCCAACTAGCTAGATCTGCAGGGTCAAATGTGTTGTTGGAACAAGACTGAGTCTGTGGTTACTATCCGTGGTGCTGAAACAGTATCCCATACAATGAGATTGGGGGCTGGCTCTTTGAAAAGACTTAGGAAAACTGAGTCTAATAACAGGGGGTAAAGTGGGAGAAGGGACATTCGGCCTCCTAAACAGAGAAATAGAATTAAACCATCACTATCAGTATATATGAAGTTACAATTCTTTCTTTTAAATTTTCACAACTTTCTGTATTTTCTTAGCTGTCTATGCAATGTATATCATTATTTCTAAATGGACATATGGATTTTGTTTTTTCAGGAGTCCTTTTTATTTCAGCGGTAGAGAAGGAAGTCCCTCCACCCATTATCCATCCAACTTCCACAACTCTTTTTGTTACACCTGGAAATCATAATCAATTTTCCAATAACATTTAATCCCAACATGAACCCTTATAAAAATTTTCACTGACTTGTGGGCTATTTCCTAATCTCATCCTCAAAATAAGAAATATTCCAAGACAGATTCATATTAGAGGGGTAAGAGCTCAGGTTAGCAGAATTACCTGTGGAGGATGGCCTGGCTCCTCCCTCCTGTAGGACCTATAGATTAATATGATGTTCTCATTATTAATAATGTAAATATCTAAATCAGAGTTTTCCTGAAGAAAACTTTGAAAATTTAATATGTTGCCCAACTGTTGTAGGAAGTCTGAAAATTATTAAAATTAGTGAGGATCCTTTAAACTAAGATCAGAAAAAGAAAACTCAGTGTATCAAATGGGCAGAATTACTTTGCCAAACTACCAGTAGACAGACTTCCACCAACTCTGGTGTCTGGGTGAGTCATAGAAAGGGGACACAATTTTGCTCCTTTTAACACCCAGGATTTCTTCCTCAGCCCTATTCTGCCTATTGCAGAATGTGAGTTTCCTTAAAGATCATGGAAATGGAGAGAGTGGGAGAGAGAGAGAGATGCTTCAATTTGTAATTCAGTAACCCAAATGCTTCCTGCTCTGGCTTTGGGGCACTGCTCTCCAGGAGTGGTAACTGAATTGAGAACTATGGTGGGTCAGCTCCTAGGCCTCAATCAAGGTGTCTTACTCCCCTAACCAGGCCTTGACTCTTGCCACACCCAGTCTCCCATTGCTACTGATAACTGAACTGAGTTCCTTTCTTCCTTTTACCCAAGCAATATCTCTGCTCACAAAGATTTTCTTTGCAGAATTTTTCAGATCTAGAGAAAGGAATCTAAGGGAGGTAGCCAGAGCCAAATACTGTGATCTCATCTAGGCAGAAAAGCAAAGCACCCCTGAGATGAGCTCTGGCTATTAGAAGGCTATTCTAAACTCTCTTCTTTTATACTTTCTGAGAGAAACATCTCCTACTAAATCCAAGTCAGACTTTGACAACAACCAGTCCATAATAAACCATCAAATGTGTTTCTGCTTTTAAAAAATCTCCCATCAAAATAATTCCCATGTAAATGATTAAAAACAACATCACATTTTAGAAGCCATTTAATTTTAATAGCATATTTTAATGAAAAAAGCAGCATACTTTGCCAATAAAACATTAAAATCATCTTTTCAATGAAAGACAATCAAACAACACCAAAAATAAGTTAATACATTACCATAGTAAATAAACCATCTATTAACAAAAACAAGAAACCAGGTCATATACAGAACTCAACACTTCGGAGAGCCTTAAAGGGAACAGCAATACAGCAAAATTTGTAAGAATATATCTATATGTGCATTTTGAATGAACTATTTACAATAGATAAGGTACCAGTCATCACGTACCTAATTTTTTTTTGTTCCAAAAGAATTCTACCAAACAATGTGAATTTACAAGCAGTGCACTGTCTTTTCTTATAGTTCAAATTAGTTTTTCTACAAACAAACCTCCAAAAGGAAAAACTGAAGGATTCTTGTAAATGTTAAAATGTAGTCAACAAAGCAATTGAAAACTAGAAGACTGAAATACCTTGGTGAAATCTTAGAATCTGGAAAGGCAAACACCAAGTGACAAATGCACCTAAAGCTAGAAAATGATGCATCACAGTCATGCTTCCAACTGCTTGAGTTCTTCTCTTTCATTAGAGGTGTGTGTACGTGTGCCTGTGTGTGTGTGTGTAAAGGTGAGTGAGAGAGCGCGTGTGTAGCAGGGACAATGTGGGAATCCCCATTAAATATGTAACGAAGTAAACAATACTTTGGACAGTGAATCAGGTCTACACGATTAAGACGTCCATTACTGAGTGTCGACTCACAAATCAGAACACTACCAGTAAAAACAAAGGAAAAACAATCTTCATTCAAAGTGAGAATATACAAATGGGCTAAAAGGAATACAGTGTAAGAGGAAAGCTGTAAAAATTCAGTAAACTTATCAAACATAAAAAAAAATTTAACTTCACTAGCCATACTTTACCCCCATTTTTAAGACTAAAGAAGTTTAATTAATTAGAATGTGCACAAATTAAGTTGCTAGAGAGATAAATTAATAATTTACAGAGGGTTGTTCAGCAATAATCTAATAATAGCTTTCAAGATCAGTGAACACAGCAGGCGCAACTCCTTTCTTAAGCATTAACACTTCAGAGAAGGAAAGAGGGGGTAGGAACCACAATAAAAATATATGTATAATATACAGTGTAAATGCAGAAAATCTGCCATCTTTTTTTAAAATTCAAAATACTTTAGAGATGTCTCTATCACATTAAGCATCAACTCTAGTTTAAAGTTTCAGTCCTGAATCAATTTCTATTTCTGAAAAATAGCTGCAAAGTGTACTTTTAAACTTGAACAAGGGTGATGTCTTTAGGAATAAAAACAAATCTTACTTGATCATTCTGGGGGCCTTTTAAAAGGCTGTCTCGTCTGCCTTCCTGCAAACAGCCAGCTCCAGACTTCCTGTGAAGAGGCCAACGTGCCTTCTCCGGGTGGGGTGGGGTCGAAAGGGACACCTTTGCTACAACTTGACAAATCCCTTCTTTTGTTTTTCTTTCCTTTGAGAAATCCTTTCACATTCTCACCGGTCTTGGGCTCAGTTGCTCGCTTGTTCGCTCGCTCTCCAATCCTCGCTTTCTCTGGATTCACATTCACTGGACTTGTTTTTGATCGCGGAAAGTGGAAAGAAAAGAGGCAGAAGAGAGAGAGAAAAAGAGGTGAGGAGGGGCCTGTCTCTGGAGAGGCCATGGGTCTCCTAAATGCCCGCGGAATATTTCATTCTTTTCTGTTTCTGCCTCTGGTTGCAGAACCAGACGCGCACCACGTTTTTCTTAAGGTCCAGCTTCTCCGCGATGGCGGCGATCTTCTCGGAGGAGGGCCGCGGCTGGATGGCGAAGTAGGCTTCGAGCGAGCGCTTCTCCGGCGCCGCAATGGACGTGCGCTTGCGCTTCTTCTCCGCGCCGTTGAAGAGCTCCGGCTTGGTGAGCTTCTCGCGGTGAGACTTCTCAGCCTCCTCTAGCCACGCTTGCAGGATGGGTTTGAGGGCGATCATATTGTTGTGAGACAACGTGAGGGACTCGAACCTGCAGATGGTGCTCTGGCTAAGCGAGCCCACGCCGGGGATCTTGAGGTTGGCTAGCGCGGAGCCCACATCGGCCTGGGTCACCCCCAGCTTGATACGTCGCTGCTTGAAGCGCTCGGCGAATGCCTCCAGGTCCCGGGGGTCGGCGTCCACGTCGCTCATGCAGCCCATATGTGAGGGCAGCCCGTGTGCATGGGCCATGCTGAGCGCAGCTTGGTGCATGGGGTTCATGGTAGCCATGTGCGGCGCGTGAGCTGGAGTGGACACCACGGCGCCGTCGGGGCCCGCCATAGCACCCAGAGCCAGCCCGGGACTCAGATGCTCCAGCAGCTCGCCTTCAAGCGCCTGATGCGGCTGATGGTGGTGATGGTGGTGGTGATGGTGGTGGTGGTGCGTGCTTGCCAGCGCAGACGGGTGCGAGATGGGCACCGACGAAGAGGAGGCAGCCGACGTACACGGGATGGTATTCATGGTGTGGTAAGTGGCGTCCGGCTTGAAGGGGCTGTGGTGGGGCGGGTGATGGTGGTGGCTCTTGCTCTGGGAGACGATATCCACCGCCGCCAGAGCCTCGGCGCGGGCCAGCAGACTCTCATCCAGCCCGCCGAATATATTGCTCTGCAATTGCAAGTAAAAGGCACACATTACTCTCAGCAGGGAATTGTGCGCACTCTCTCCGGAAGCAACGGCCCAGCGCTCCACACCGCCGCCGCGCCTACAACATTCCCAGAACGTTAAAATAATAATTAATAATAATAATAATAATAATAATAATCCTGAAACTAGCAGGTGAGGAGGAGAGGAGCCACGGAGAGAAGCCAAGAGATCACGAGGAGGAGGAAAGTGAACCTGCAAACACAACACAACGTAACACGCGCACAGGCAACATTCCAGGTCATAAAAATTAATATGAAAGGAAAGACCCGCTGAATACATAAGAGAGAGAGAGGAAAACTGGTTGGAGGTGTGGGGTGATTTGCTGTGCAGACATGAAAAAAACATCAAGCAGATAAAGGGGGCTGTCAAAATGTGCCTTTAAGCGGTGATTATGCAGAAATACGCACCGGTGGGGTTGGAAGACACGCTCGCCGCATCGCCTCGGAGCCCCCGCCACTGCCGCCGCTGCTGCCGCTGCTACTGGAGCTGCTGCTCCGGCCTCCACCGCCCCCGCCACTGCCACCACCGCCGCCAGCATTGCTCGAGCTGCTAGGAGAACTAGCGGAGGGCGCCGCGGGTGCAGAGGACCCGGGCGAGGCGCTGTGCAGTGCCGAGTACTTGGGCTCCACGTGCAGGCTGCCGCCGTGAGGCATGCTGAACGCCTGCTTGCTGTTCAGGGACATCATCATCATCTTCCCCTCCGGCCCGGGCGTTTGTCCGTAGCGCACTCACTGGCCCCGGCGGCCGGGACCCTCCCGAGAAGTGCTGGGCGAGAGCGAGAGCGGGGAAGGGAGATGCAAAGTTGCGCTCACTCGCCGCTGCTCCAAGCTCTTCGCGCCTTGCCGCGACTACGCGCTCCTGCGCTGGCTCCGCGGTCAATCTGAGCGGATGCTGGGCTCCGCTTGCCGCTGGTTGCAGACCTGGGCGCCCGAAACTGCCCCCGCGCTTCGCGGCCTCGGAGTTATACTCCCCTCTCCCCACGCCTGCCCCCGCACCCCCCGCCCTCCCTCCCTCTCGCGCGCCTCCGCCCTCCCCTGCCAGGAAGCGCCGGTTTCTCCTCCTCGGATTCTAGCGTCCCCCAGCTCCCAGGTTGCCTCCTCCAGGCTTTGGTCCTTTCTGCTCTCCTGACACCCGCCTCCCGCTCCCCCGCCGCGCCCTCCACACCCCGCTTCCTACCCCCGACCGCGCTCGGATGGCGCCTCCCCTACCCGGCGGGCCGCAGCTCTCACTTACAGTTGCGCCCCTACTCAACCCCACCCTACTGGCCAGGTCTGTACTCCAGTCGCGGGGCAGTTCCTACCTAAGAGCCGCCCTCCAGCCCCTCCTGCTTCTTCCGCCGCGACTCTGCCTCGCCGGCAAAAGAAACTCCTAAATAAAGTTGCGGGCCAGGGAAGCCTCGGGTGAGGTTTTCCCACTACAAGGAACGCCTCTTACCTGGCTGCCTCCCCCGCCTCTTGCTTACCGCTAAGTTCCAGGCCTCCGCCCCCAACTCAGCCTGCCCCTCCCTGCAGCTCAGGTGACCCTGATCCCTGGCTCGCGACCACAGTGGAGGAAGCGGACGCTGCCGCCGATCAGGATCCTCCCCGCTGCCCTGCGCTTCCGCCTGGTACGCGTAGCGGTACGCGCTCGGCTCTGCGACCCTTCGCCCGGCGGGTGCCTGGAGCCGAAGAGACCTAGGGTCCACAGGGCTGCAGGGCTTTCTCTCACTCGTTTTCTCACAGCTCTCAGCGGATTGGACAGCCTTGGAGCCGGCTTCGGTCGCCTATGCGCATGCGACTCCTCCCCCCCTTCCCAGGCCCCCTTGTACTCCCCCAACGCCACCACCGACATACACTCCTCTCCACCCTCTTTTCTCTTCCTCCGGATCTTCCTCCTCCCTCCTGTCTCCAGTTCAGTGTGAGTTGGGTCTTGGGCGGATCCACTGGTAAACCTTGCCACTGGATTTATTATTCTTCATTAGCCACAATCAAAGGAGGAAGGGGCAATTGACGGAGAGGCAGGGCCAGAGATCACACAGCGCATGTGCTGCAGAACATCCCCCTCACCCCAACACACACACACAGACACACACACACACACGCCCTCAGGGGCTGGCACAAGCCCCACTTATCTTCATTTCCAGCCACTCGGTGAAGAGACAGCCTATTTTTAGCCAACACTTCGCTAGCACTTTTGTCCCAGTGCGGACCACTTTTCTTAGAAGTGGGCACACAGTCTTAGTTCCAGTTGTAAAAGAAGTAGACAACCTCTCCCACACACAGACGCGCGCGCGCACACACACACACACACACACACTCCCAGCCTTCCTCTCCTCTCCGCTCCGGTCTTCTCTCTACTTCCTTCGGTGTTGGGGGCTGCTGTCACCTCCCCAGAGCTTGGAAGGAGCGGGGTGCAGGCGAGGGTGAGAAAGCCCTGAGACCCGTACGCTGGAGCCCGCCGGTGGCCCGACCAGGATGGGGGTGGCTGGGAGCAGGTGCAGGCACACGGTGCCTGGGGAAGGCGAGCAGGTGCAAGAGCAGGAGGCAGGCCTGAGAGGCGCTGGCGCGCGCTGGGGACAAAACAGAGTGGGAAGGAGCGTGGCGAAGGGGGGCCCTAGAGTGGTCAGCGCCTGGAAGCCCCCCCGGAGGCTGCAAGTAGAGGGCCGCCTGTTCGCCCATGACCCCCGCGGGGCGGGAGGGCAGGTTCAAGTCGGGAGCACGGTCCTCGGGAGTTGCCAGAGTACTAGGAAGGCTGCAGCAAACGGCGGGCTCTGTCCGTGGTGCTTAAACCCCTTGCGCTTTCTTGCGTATTCACTCCTGGGCTTGCCTTTCTCCTCCCCTAAGTGGAGGAAAATAATAAATAGTAGCCAAGGGGGGATTCCTACCAGCAGTGTTCCGGAGCAGGAGCTCGGAGAATCCTGAACAAGGGACTGGAGAGGGGGTGTTGACATGAATGAACGTGGCTTGTGCTGGATGGTTCAAGTAAATGCTTAGGTGTTTAATTTCTACCTCAGCAACAGCCAGGGTAATTTTCAAAGAAATAAAAAAAATTGACATTGTACAGCTCTCACTGTCTCAAGCTTCGAGAAATGAAATAAATCAAAGTTAAAGGCTTGAGTATCATTTAATTATAGTGCGACTAGCGCTTTGAAAGAAGTAGAACAACATCTCTAAACAAATTATGACTGGGCCAGGAAGGAATTATTAGATTGAAATTTCATTTAGGCTCGGGAGACACCGCGCTTCACTGTGTAATCTGCTATGCCTCATCTGATTTGTATGCTTAATTCAGCTTGACGAATTTATTAGTTTTCATAATAGTGAAAAAATGGAGCAGCACTATGAGCTAATGCATTGTGTGTACTATAAATTGTATGTCATCGTGGAAAGGCTGAAGTCTATAGAAATCTTTTATTAATGCCGGCATAGGAGGGAGGATTTTCGCGCAAGCCTTGGAGAGTTTCACGCCAAACCCCACTGTTGCTGGGTCTCGCTGGTCCGTTAACATATCGTCATACTAATTAGACTACTTCATCAGTGATACAATTTCAAACTTCAAATTATGTTCTAATTAACCAGGGTTGTCCAATTTGCTTAAGCTTCAAAAGGCTTTGGACGGTCTAATTAGTATAAGCTGTTGAGCATCTCTAAAGCCTAATAAAATCTGTTAAAATATTTTGGATATATATTCTCAGTACTGTGTAAGGACCAAAGAGCTAAAAGTGAGAGTGGAGGAGGAAAATAACTGGAAGACAAATGTCTGCATCCACCTAGTTGCCCCAGATTATAGTGCTAAGTGAACCACGGGAGAAACTTGTGGGTATTGCACCTCCTAAAGAGTGTGTTTATGTGTTTAAATAAAGGCATAAGAATATCAAGGAGAGAAAAAACCACAAGGGGAAAAAAATTCTTCTCTTTCATTAGGTGCCTAATTAGATGTAAAGCGAAAAGCAACCCTGAGGAGTTTCTCAAGCATTATTGTGGCATCCGTCTGCTGAACTTGGATTGCAAAATCAAGTATTTGGGGGGGGTGTTTTGAACCTCTCCCTGTCCCCTCCCCCTTCATTGAGCTTAATTACTTGCAATAGTTGTTTTAATGTATGTTGTCACCTGGGAGTATTGAGAAATGCATATCGTTAATATGAATTAATCTTGATTTTAATAGCAACTGACAACTGATCTCCAAAATGCTAAACACTTATCACCACTTCATATGGTAAATAAGGTAGTATAATAAATTCATGAAATAAAGAGGGCATTGTGAAAATGACTGGACAAAGTTTGTTTGATATGGAATTCAGTGACTAAAACTGTTTTAAGCAAGACAGCTCCCAAGAGAATATTTTCCTGATGAGTAAAATCCGTATATCATTAAATTAATATAACTTTAAAAGATCTTCTAGATATCTATCAGTGTTATCTCTAATTTTAGGGAGGAAAAAAGGGAAGCCCTTTATTCTAATTATCAAGGTGAGATAAATTAATTTGCAGTTGTAGAGCAATTCGAGTTTATCTGTATTCACTTCTCAGAAAACACAGACAAAAAAAAAAAAAAGGTTACAGTTAGATTTTCCCTTTTCTCACTCCTAGTGAAAAATCAACAGCAGTGATTGTGTTGTATTAGAGAGAAAATGCAGTTCTTCTTCCTTCATCACCATGACCTGCAGTCTTACAATCTCTACTAACAGAAGTGTTCAGAATACCAACATCTTTGCGATGATATCAATAAAACCCATTTCGGTTTTGCCCACAGGCAATGAAGAACTCCGCAAGTGTGGAAGCTGCTCTCTGAGGAAGTAAGTCTCCAGCCCCCCAGAATAGCAGAAACCATCTAAACAACTGGAAAGTTGGGAATAAACCCAAAGGATGGCAGTGAATGGATCCACACTGGAAATCTGCTTCACATGATCTCAATACACACTTTTATGCCCAAGCACCTGTACGCGCCGGCGCCTCTGCCCACCTTCAGACCTACCTAAGAAACTGAAAGCAGGGAAGTGATTTGGTTTTTTGTTTGTTTGTTTTTAAGCAGAGAAGTGGAAAATGAATCAACTGTGTGACTACACAAGGAGCGCCTTTCTTCTCTCCAGGCCTCTTTGTTTGACAATAGCTTCTGTCCCAACTGCTGCCAGATGTGCATAGATGTGACCAGCTTCCCTTCAGGCCCACGAAGAATCGCTTGAAGTTCCACCTAAGCTCCCCGACAGTGGGGTCCCTGCAGTAGGCGCCCCCCACCCCGAAATCAGCCCGCAGCCATCCCGAGGGGAGTAATCACTGTCTCCTCCCCTGTATCTGGGACCTAATTTACTATTAAAATTTTAAGCAGTGCATTCATATTTTACTGGACCTAATGTGTTTTATTAAATTTTAATCCATTAAGGGCAGTATGATTTTTCTGTATTTCAAACAGAATTGAGTTGGATTATAGGAAGATTTCTTAAAGGACAGATCTGGCCCTATCCATACACCATGTCGATCTCGGATAGACAGGGCTTGAGGGAGGAAAGAGGGAAAGCATGGGTTCTCCCTCATCCCATCTCCTCAAGGTCAATCCACTCTGGATTCTGAATAAAGTCAGACCCTCTGAGCTCTCTCTGCACTCTGTAGCTTGGGGCAGAAGGATATGGGGTGATTAAACTCCTCCCTGGCCTTGGCTGTTTCAAGGAAGAAAATAGGAGGGAATTTTCCCTGAAATTAAGACCTCTGGGAATGTCCAGAGAGCTGGTCACAGAGCGGAATGCTGGTCAGGAAGGCTTTCCTGGGTTTCTCACGTCCTGGGGCTAAGTTTGAGGAGTATGGGTGCATTTTGCTCAAACATCTTTCCTCTTCCGAGCAAGTCCACGACTGCTCTTGCTTTTGTCTCTTACTTTCTCTCTCCAATGGCTCGCCGTGAGTCTCAAGTCCCCCTCGCTTAGAAATTTGAAGGAGCCCCTCTTTCGCCCAAAGATACCAGGCATCCCTCTGCCTGATGACACAGCTCGACTCGGTGCCTTCCTGGGTGACTCTCTCTCACTCTCAATGCCACGGCAAGCAGTCAGCGAGTGTCTCCGGAAACCTCTGTATCAGGCAGTTCCCAGGCCCTTCTATATTGAAATTCGGGCTTGCAAACTCCTACCCTCCCATCAAAGGGGATGAGAAACAAGTTGCTATTAGCGCTCCGGAGGGCGCACTTTGAAGGCAGGGAAAGACTTGCTCCAGGGCCAGGGCCCTGTAGTCGCTGAACGAGCCAAGTGGGGCTCTCTCTAGATAATTCTGGACTGGACTGAGAACAGCGGCTGGGCAGGGGACAAGAGGCTGAGAAGAGGCACAGCAGAAAGGAAACCTTCCCCGGTGGAGGGGAGGGCGCAGAGCAGAATTTCAAATAAAGCAGATCGGGAAGAAGGGGACGCGGGACGCAGCCAGCCCCAGGCCCGCGGGATGCCCGCGAGGCTCCTAACCGCCTTTCGGATTCCTCCGAGTTGGCTGGCTGAGGCCGAGTGTGGCGAGGAACCCGCACGCGGGGACAGCTGATTGCACCCACCGTAGTCGACCAACCTTTGGAGGACACACAAATGGCGCAGAATTTAACAGAAATTAACCTCTGCAGGAGGAAAGGAGTGAGTACTCGGTATTCAACTCTGCACTACCCAGAGCGCGGGGACGTGAATTCACACATCTCAGGCACGGGCACACATCCAGAGACACACTCGCACGCCCACGCACCCAGATACACACGTGCTAACACGCACACTCACACAAGCTCGCACCTGCTTCTCCCCTCCCCCTCTGGCTCGCCACTTTGGCGGGCAGAGGAGGGGGAGAGGAGGGAGACCTCCGAGTTCCGCCCGCAGGCAAGCACCCCAGTGTTTACTTTCCCCAACGACACTGTTATTTTTCGTCGCAGTGAGTTTCCTTGGTCCGTGTGTTTACCTCTTCCCAAAGTTAAGTCCAGTCACGAAATCAAACTTAAAGCATTGGAACAATCAATGAAGACTTCTGCAATCCATGGCGCCTTGCGCTTCCTGGAACTAAAATAAATGCAAGAAATCGAAACTTAATTACTTGAAAGAAATCCAGAAATCCCTCTGCATAATTTATCCAGTCATTTTTAGTAGCGTTGTGTTCGGCGCAGTGTATGTTAACTCCATACTTTTGGCTAAGATCTGGCTTCCTTCATGGATTCCTTGGGAGTAGCTGCACCTGACCTCAGCCGGAATTTTGCCGTGCCCTAGGTTCCCCCTTCCTCCCACTCCTCAGAGCTGAACTCTTCTTTTCTTTTCAGAAGTCACCAACTGTAATCGTACAAGAATCCCTGGGGCTGAGTGTTGTGTGTAGTTAAAAAATAAAAAAATCTCACCTGTTCTCTCTTCTTTTTGCTCACTGGGGCTGTACTTGAATTTGTGTGAGTTTCTAAATACTAGATCTGAAACTGGGACCCTTAGTAAATACAAGCCAGGACAATTTCTCTGAAGGAACAGTGTACCATCAAAAAGTGCCATTTGGCTGGTGATGGAAAAATTGATTAAAAGGTGGACTTTTCCCCCTTCTCTCCAGGGAAATTCTCTCTCTCTCTCTCTCTCTCTCTCTCATTCTCTCTCATTCTCTCTCTCTCATCTCCCCCTCCTTCTCCCCCTCCCCCCTCTTTATCTCCCTATCTTCATTATCTTCCCAAGGCACACTACTAGAATATTTGTTCTGACTACTCTACAAGGTATTTAGCTGGACCACAAACCCAGAACACTAGTTTCTTCCTCTGATATCTGTTCCTTTCAGACTCACCCATTTTCTCCTCTCCTTTGTTTTCTAATTGATTGAGAATCTTTATATCTATGAAGTGTCAAAAGATATTCAAGAGGAGGCACTAAATAAAACAGATGATCCTGCATTCAGCTTAAGGATGCTGGCTAAAATCAAGTGACTTTTGTACATATTGTGATTCTGACATTGGTACTACTGGGAACTTAAGAAATGTGGTGGTTACTAAAGCTATGGCCGGTGGATGTGCAGAATGAGGGGTCCCTGAATCTATTAGCATGGTGAGGGTGATCCTAGAAAGATGAGCTTTTTCATAGACACCTTACAGAAATCTGAAGTAATGTTATGAAAGAATGAAAAATACATTGGGGAACAGCTTGGAAACTGAAGTACATTTTGATTTAACTTACGTTAACAGAAATGTAATGTAAAAGTGAAAGGATCTAACAAAACCATTAATAATTAAAAAATAATTACAGATAGTCTATCCTTGCTATTCATAACCACTCAACACTTTAGACAAAGAAAACGGAATACTCTTAATGGGAATGAGATGTGAGCAGACTGCTAATGAGAAGTTAACTGAGGACTGGGCATTTGTCAGAGGAGACGAGTTTCCTGGTTTCCCCCACCTGCATATTTTAATTCTCTCAGAGTTACCTTGGACCTTCCTCCTTCCATCAGCATAGACCCTGAGTGTCAGAGTTTATGCAACAGAAATCTCTTGAGCAATAAGAATACAGACCTTATCGAATTGTGAAGATCAGGGGCACCAGATGGCTTGTCTATTAACCATCCTCATTGACAAATATTTATAGGTGCCTAAGAGACACATGCTTCTCTAATAGATTTTGGGTGGACAGTTCCATTCCACGAGGATTTCACAAAACAATGACCCTCTGAAGCAGCAGTTTGGTCCCTGTCTCCATTAGTGATCACTTAAAAAATATTAGTCATCCTTTAAGGATTCATTGTCATCCTTATTCTTGTACTCCTGATCAAAGGAAATGTGTCCCAGTATTTTTTTAAAATGTGTGTGTGTGTTTTTCTGTTACCTAAATTATATCTATTTTCTTTCCAGTATATAGTTTTCAGTGTCCAAAGTCTTTAGAGCAGTTTTCTACACATAATCGTGGAGCAAACTTTTAATCATGCACTAAACCTTTAAAAATATGTTGGGAAGGAAGATACAGTGACTACATTCTGCCTTTCACTGCATATTCTTCTTTATTTTGTTTGAGAGACACATGGGACTGCCCTAGAATGCTCTGTTGACGTTTGGAGGCACTAGGAGGAAATCAAAGCAGGCTGGCAGAAAGCAAACTTCACTGCCTCTTTTCAGAGATAAAGGGAATTCTTACAAAAGGAGAGATTTGCAGACATACAACTGGAATTCAGTGAAGTCATGGCTGAGGCATCTGCTGGGAACCTATCAGGAAATGCAGACCTACAGTCCACGTCAAATCTTTCAAATATAAAGAATTTGAACCTTCCTTCCTTCCTTCCTTTCTTCCTTCCTTCCTCATCTCCAGATGAATTAGAAACAAAAACAGCACGTCTTTTGCAGGAAACAGAAAAACCTAAGGAGAAATGCTAATAGATTGCCTGCAAAGATTATGAATACTTCTTAGCTGTACAAATATGACCTGGGTGCATAAAACATGTTAGAGTCCATGTAGGTGTCCACTCTCATTTTTTTTAATGCAGCAGAAGAACATTATGACAACAATAATAACAAACTCATGTTTAAACATTTATCCTTTCTTGAAATTTTACATATTGCCTATGATTTGTGTATAAATCTCATATATACTGAAGTGAGAGAATCAACCATAGAATTATAATATTTGAATACAAATATGTGCTTTCATCTCTCTTTTCTCTCTTCTATATGCATATACAGGTCATCAGGACCTAGCTCAGCTAACATGTGCTCTGGAATATGTTAGAACTTATGCCTTGGCTAGTTTTTTCTGAAATGCACTCAAGACATTAAATTGCTCTAGCATTGTGATAAGCATGCTGTATTTGAAAGCATTAAGATCGCTCCTCTTCAAAACACAAATGCTATGCCCTTTGTGATGCTATGTGCTCAATGAACTCCTTCTTTGCTTGTCAAGGGCAAGGCCAAAGAAGGCATTGTCAACATTGTGCTTACTTGACATAGTCCTATATTCATATTCCATTGGTTTCTCCTGGACCCCATTGTCTAGTCTGGACCACGTGATCAATCAGTTCTATAGAAACCCTGCTAGACACCTTGATTCATTTTTCCCTTGCAGTTCCAATTTCGAACTTACCTTTCCTGTTTTTTCTACTTTTGTCTACAGACTGCTGATTTCACTGGACATAGAAGAATAGGCTAGTTTCTCTTTAAATTACAATTTACCATATATTCATGCTACTCATTTAATATATCCATATCAGATATATACAGATATGTGTATCTGTAGTAGCTTGGCACTCATCTTCCTTTTGGTGTGACTTCCTCTACTGCATAGTCTGCGAAACTCAAAAACTACATTTTCCAGACTCTCTTACAGTTCAGGCACTGGCTGTGACTGAGAGGCAGAGATGTGGCTCCGTTATTCTCTGTTGGTGTGAATCTAAGAAGAGTGGTACTAGACTTCAATTAAAAAAAAAAAAGATGTGAGGATGGGCAGGAAAACCACTTTCCCAGACTAGAGATGTAGAGAAGGAAGTAGCAGAGATTTGGCTCAGGTCTGCATGATGCAGCAGGGAGATGTGTCCTGGACATGTGGAATGGAAAGGGACTCACGGCCGCAGACATGTTTTCTCCATGAAAATGAGGCTGCACAGAGCTGCAGGCTGAGCACCAAGACAAAGGTGAGCTGTGCCATCCCTGGTGCCTAGTCTCGGAGCCTGGTGTCCAGTAGGCGCTGATTCTCAGGAGCCTGTGGTAGAGCACTGCTCTGGCCAGGGAGCTGGAAGGGTGCCTCCCCTCCCTGATGGGTTCCCCTGCTCCCACCCCTGTTCCCGTGGGTCACCCCTCCCGCAAGCTGGTTCTGCCTCTGCACAGCTCTTCACCCTGAAAGGTCCTTTCTCAGCTCAGGTGGGGTTAGTACCTGGGACTTCCATTCACTGGTGTGAGTCCTTTCCTCCGAAGCCTAATAGAAGGTACCACCTCTTCTTCTCCCGGGTGTCTGAAAAGGATCGAGTGAGGACCCTTCCTCATAGGGAATTAGTGCTAAACAGCTGAAAAAAAGAACCACAACCCATTTGGCTTTGCTTAGGGAGAAAAAAAAAAAGCCACAGAGTGAAAACTGGGAACATCTAAATGTCCAATAATGGAGAAATAGTTTAGTAAACTAATATAGCTATATTCTTAATTAATATTCAGCCATTGCAATCATTCAGAGAACATTTCATGATATGGGAAAATACACTCTTTAAGAAAAAGCAAACAATATTAAATAATGATTTTTGGTTGTTGTTCAAAAGAAGTATAGAGATGCACAGAAAATAGTGAAAAAATAAGTGTTTCATTTAAGGGTTGCATTGTGAAAGATTTTAATTTTCTGAATTGTCTATGATGAACTGTATTTTTATTATCAGAATTACATGTGTGTATGGACTTAGATGCTGTTATGGATAGAACTTTCCCAGGTTGCATACTTGTTCTTGCAAGATTCATTGCATCTCTTATTTAAAGTGCTGTAACTAAGTGATCCATCAGCTGAATCATCAGCTGAACTCACTCACTATCACTAGCTGTAGTGAATATTTACAGATTGGAAATGGTACTTAATTGACTTGAGAAGGATGTATTTTGCCATCTAAGGTTTATAGTACATCTCCGAAATGTGGCAAAGCTCACAGTTTTGTACAGAGAAGCCAGTCTTGAACTACCGGACACTCAACTGTGGATCACACAGAATGACCCTCTATGGCCTCAATCATTTCAGCTGCAATCCATGTCACCTCTCTTTGCCTAGAGTGGGACCAAGATGTTCCCTAGGTCGCTAAAAGACAGGGACAAGAAGGCGTGTATCATCAGACCCTGTATTTTCACCCTTTCCAACACTTTATTCGGGAAAAAATGCACAGTTGGCTAGTTTAAGGGAAAAAAGACACTTGACTGAGAAAGCATCTCTACTTTCAGAGGCAGGATCCCTTATATTTTCCATCTTGGTCCCCTGGATGATAGACACTTGCAGAACTTTTGTAAACTAGTTGTTGTTGTTTTTAATTGAAAAATGAACACACAATGATGATTGGATTTATGCTCAAGATGGTGCAGTAACTTCAATCTTTAACCACCCCATTAGCTGCAAACACACAGCAAACTTAGATGAAATATAAGAAAAGAAAACCTTATAGGGCTTTGTCTAGCTAAATAATTTGATCAAGAAATGTATCATGAAGGGGAAAAGATATAGCTCAGTGGTAGAGTGTGTGCTTAGGATGCACAAGGTCCTGGGTTCAATCCCCAGTACCTCCATTAGAAAGATAAATAAACAGATAGATAAACCTAATTACCTACCCCCTCAAAAATTTTTTTAAGAGAAGAAAAATGTATTATGAGATTCATGGGCTCAAGTAATATAGACAGATTTGTTGATAAAGATTTAGAATGATGGATAGAGAAGAGGTAACTTATGTATGTGTTTACTGTCCAGTTAGTACATGTGAGGATTCTTTCTTCACACTATACAGGGACCACCTCTTCCTGTACATGTCCAGGAACCATCTCTTCATGTTCTTAATTGTTACATATGCTCTTCCTGGCTGATTATCATATCTCCTATGATAAGAAAAAGATAGCTCTTTAGAACATATTTGTGTTCATACAATATAGATTTTCTTGCTCTGCAATGTCCTAACACCTTTTATTTAATGCTGGTTGCATCATAATTCATGATTCTGCATCCTGCCTCCTGTGATCCATGAATACTGACATCCACTGATCTTCTCAAACATTGTAGTGCGCTTTGTTGATGATGACCTCAAATGCAAGTCACACTCAGAGTATCCAGAAAAATGTGAATTATAATTTGTTCTCTGGTGATGTTAAATTTACCTCTCAGAATTTTATAGAATAAGGATAAAATAGTATATTTTCCAACCATGTTTTCTCTTGCAATTTTTTAGGCCATGAACAGTGCCTTTCTAGATTGTACAGTGTTAACTGCACCCTGTCTTCCACACCCCATCACTGGCAGGAAAGATAGGTGAGGCCACTCACATGGGCAGAGAAAAAGATGGACTCAGTGATATCCATCCTTAATTTAGCACAACATAAAGCCAATCCAGGAGAACACGGCATCACCAATCCAGAAGAACATAGCATCTAACTGGGAATAGTGCCAAAAGAGGACATTGATCAGAAGAGCTTTGACATTGTGGACTCATAGTTTCAAAGTCTCTCAGAGGAGGAAGCATGGCCATCCAGAGGATGCTTGACATGGGTAAAGAGGGTGAGCTAACCACTTTTAGTTCCAGGGGCAGAAGGCGAGCAGTAAAAGCCTGACACCCTCCCTCCCCTTTTCCTCTGCTCCTGGGTGCTGTAGCTTAGTGGTGACATTGTGATTAGAAGACGGGTTGCCAAAAGTCAATACCCAGGCCTAGACACTTGGCTCAAGCCCCAAATTAGAGTGTCAATAGCATCCTGGTGCCGCTGTCTCATACTGTTCTGTGAAAGGAATACTACACTGGCCGCAGCAGTAATCCACTTACTAAACTGCCCTCCTGGAACAAGAATGTGGCTACAGTAATTTAGGGTGACCCCATAGGCTCCATTCGTGGATGTCTTTGGGATATCTGGTTGAAAACACGAGTAGAGTGCAGGGTCTAAAAGCAAGCTGAGGAGAAAACTGGGACCAGGATCTATACAGGTCCCAGTGCAGGCACAAAATGCACTTCTCAGACAGACAGCCGGGCTGGCCAAGTCCCATTTTGGCAACAGAAGAGGAATTAGAAGATTCCGGGAAGTGCTTCTGGCAACGAGGACCCATGCAAGATCAAGTCTGAGCTCCACAAGCCCTGTCTGGATGGCACTGCTGGTTTTGGCCAACTCAAGGCATCAGAGGATGACTTTAAAAATTTCAAGGAAGGTACACCAAAGCCCAGGGCTCCTCCCGAAGGATGGGCCTGGCACAGTGCCTAGTTTGCCCTGGTTTGAAAGCAGTACTGCTTGGATGGACTACACCTGAGAATGGAAGGTTTGTTTTTTTTTAAAGTAAGATATTTATGGAAAAAAAATCAATAATTCCAGGAAATAGGACCAAATGACTAGTTTTACCTGTCTCTTTCAAAAAAAAAAGCAAATGAGAGAAAATGTTTAAAGTAACCATTAGTGACAGCATGATGCAGTGAATTTTTATTTGAGGTTCAAATGTTCGATTTAGCATTTTATGTACTATCATTTGGATAGTGAAATGTATTGTCTGAAATTTATAATTTAGGCATTAAAAAAGGCATCCTAGTAAAATTTCCCCATTCAGAGACTAGGATACAGATGATTTTCAGAGCCAATTTTACCAATAAATTAAAATACATTCAATAATATCTTTATGTTCTTATTGATTTCCCCCGAAAGTTATTTTAGCTTTTAAATAAGCACCCATGCTGTATTTTCAACTACTATTTCGAACAGAAGTAAATCTGAAAAGAAATGTTATAGCATCACGAAGAGTTTTCCTTAAAATCTCAGTTCATTTTGTGCAACACTGAACCCTGGAAGTAAATCACTCATGTATATGAAATCACTAAGTGAATGAAACTTTTCTACAGTGAATACACACACACACAGTTTGATTCAAGATGTTTCAGAGCAAGTTTGACATTTTCTTCCCCTTATGGATGGGATGTTTAAAGTCTTCAGTGGTAAGTTCATTTTAATTTTGCTTGTTTCCATTCTTCATTCCTCTGGCAACTTCAGGTTTTTACCAAATGACTGGCCCTATCACCTGGCCCAGTTTTTCCTGGCAACACAAAAAGGGAAGAGGAATCACTGGAGAAAGAGGTCCTACTGAGACCACACACGTGGGGTCGCTGTAATGGGCAGCTTTTGATTTACTCTTCACTAACAAGAGCCCTCAAAGAAGTTTCAGGGGCTGCACATTTTGTTCACAGAGGATTTCCCTATAAAGACATTTTATGTAGGAAAACGGCCTGTCGACCGCTTTATTTTTTTTAATTAATTAATTTTTTTCTTCCAGTTTTATTGAGACATACTGAGACACAGCACTATGGAAGTTGAAGGTGTCCAGCATGATGATTTGGCTTACAAACCTCAAGAAACGATTATCACAGTAAGTTTAGTAAACTTCCATTATCTCATCCAGATACAAAATTAAAGAAATAGAAAACTTTGTTCTCATGATGAACTCTTAGGATTAACTCTCTTAATAACTTTCATATATCACATCTATCAATAAATTCAGTAAAGTTACAGGATACAAAATTAATATGCAGAAATCTGTTGCATTTCTGTACGCTAACAACGAACTATCAGAAAGAGAAATTAAGAAAACAATCCCCTTTACAATTGCATCAAAAAGGATAAAATCTTAGGAATAAATCAAACTAAGGAGGTAGAAGACCTGTTCTTGGAAAACTGCAAGACGCTGATGAAAGAAACTGAAGATGACTCAGACAGATGGAAAGATTATACTGCGTTCATGGAAGAATTCATATTGTTGGAAGAATTCATATTGTTCAAATGTCCATCCCATCCAAGGCAATCTACAGATTTAACGTGCATTTTAATAGAGCTCAAAGTGAATCTTTAGTTGTAGAGGGTCCAGCATTAGTAAAGAAGACAATGATGGAGAAAGAAAAGTGGCCTTCAAATCATAGAATGTGAATTGCTGTTTATTCCACTACTTTTTAGGGTGGACAGGACAAAAAGAGGGAAAACCACTTAGGTCCACTTGGTAAGACAAGCGGAGAGCTGACCTGTTGCCGAGAGAATGTAAACCTGTGAATAGGCCATGGGTAAAACTGAGGACAACACTGAAGTATTAGCTTCAATAATTCAACATGCATGTAAGTATCCGATGCATATAAGATTGATGAGAGATAAGACACTTGTCAAAGGAAATAGATACTTAAATTTTACCCACTTTGGCCATATTACTTCATTCAACTACTCTTTGCCATTTTTATGGATCGAACAACAGAGTTGAAGGAAAACATGGCTTTAAAATGGTGAAAAAAGTGTCAAAGATACAGCTGGAGTTCTTCCGTAAGGAACGCAATTCTGCTCCTTGTGCAATTTGAAATGGCAGCAATTAGTTTCTTAGTGGGACTAATCACTTGCACAAAGAGAAAACATGGCATTTTTAGATACAGAATCAGTATTTGATATGATCAGCAAATTCCTAATTTGAAGAAAGAAAAATAGCTTCAGGGTCTGGGCAGGCCAGTGTGGTAAGCCACGCATGTAAAGTGACGAGCCTTTGATTAGGAATATAAATAATTATTAGCTTATACCACATAGTGTTTTTCCTTTTTTCTCTTCCATGCTCTGTATCTGCAGGATATTTTATAGAATTTAACTGTGGGGAGAAGGGCAAGCTAGGGAAGGGGCCTTGATCCTCAGTTATCTCTTGTTAATACAGAATTCTGAATGCTTTGCTAAATGCAGATTCCTGTAGTCAGAGGCTAAGGAAAATCCTAATTGTCAGCTGTGGACTGAATACAGTAACATTTGGGAGATTCTAAGACACCTTGTTTCTTTCTTTCTTGCCTGCTTGCTTGCTTGCTTGCTTGCTCGCTTGTTTTTGTCCTCTTTAACTGTTGTTTTATTAAGCAAGTAATATATATTTATTTTTTGAGAAAATACATAATGTAGATTATTTTTTTAAATCAACCATAATCATGTTACACTGAGATACTGATTGTTAGTTGAAAATTTAATGCCTAATCTCCATGGTGTGTTAAAGTTTTTCTTTAGGAAATCAAGTCTGTGTTATTTAGCTTGTTTGTAATAGGAAAAAAATTTTTAAAAACATCCTTAAGGTCCAGCTATAAGAAGTCCAGTAAAGATACATGTGGTTATGGGTAAGTACCTATGTGTTTATATGCATGAGACTTAGTTAAATGGTATCAGACTATCTATGTATTGTAAGACACCTTGTTTCTGTTTCCTTTTTTTAAACAAAATTACTAGTAATTGAATAAAAAATGACTATTAATTGTATATTCAAAACCTAAATAGGAACATATTCAGTTTTAGATAACAGTGCTTTCATGCCAAAATGACCATTGAGATTGTGCAGCCTTTTTTTTTCCAGACTTTTTATTTATGGGATTAATTCTAATTAAGTCATTCTTATTCACCTCCAGTGATATAAGCAGTACTATTATCTCAGTTTCTTAGTAAAAGAAAAATGGAGTGTATTTTGACTAAACGTTTTTCTGAGAATCAAAACATTGAACTTTGATGAAGTGACTTTTTGGACTTTAGAAAACTGTATTATATTTAAGCTTGAAGAAACTCATCTTGAACATACAGATGTACAGATAATGTGGGATGCCTCCTTAGCATCTAAAGGAATTGTGTTTTCTCAGCTCTTTGCTGAGACAACAAATGGATAAATTAACTGCAAACTCATTATGAACAGTTTATTTTCAGGTAATTTAAACAAGGAATCAGTACTGATGCTCAGTGTTGATGTGCAGTTTGCCTCCAAGCCCTCATCCTGCAGGTATAGTAATTTATGAACCAGTGCCTGGGAGACTGTCCTTCATGGCTCATGTCTTAGCTGTGTATTTCCGACCCACCATTTATTCCTCAATTTACTTTGACTCATTTTTGGCCACTTTCAAATACTAATATTTATTCAGTAATTGTAGAGAACTTGAGTCACTTTGTCTGAAACTGTTTTAAGTTCTTCCCTTAGATTACAGGCTTTCTGTCTCTTGGCAGTGTCCATTCATTTTCGCCTTCTCTGTTTTAATCTTGTCCTTGATTTCCATTGTCCTGGGTCACGCTCTTTCTACATGATTTTTTCCTCTTGTGTATTTCCTAGAACTTGGAGAGGGACTTCATAGGCTTCTACGGATATCAGCAGAAAAAGAAAGAAATCTTTAAACCCAGAGTGAAAGTCTTTCCTCAGTATTCAAAATTTTCATTTTTTTCTCATTCATGTTAAAGGTCCCTGCTGCCAGGAAAGTGTTTTCCATGGTGGAGAGAATTCGGTGGATATAAGTATAGGAATGGTCATTAGTAACGTGATCCATGATCCACGTTTCTCACCCCCAGGAATAAAAAAAAAGAATTTTATCTGGAATCTTTTATTTCAAAAGTAGAATGCACCTTCAGAAAGTTCAACTTTAGATGTTTGATATGGAGGTTTTGAGACATAGATGTTTTAAAATATCAAGAACAAATAAATATATAAATAAAATACCAAGAACAGATTTATGCTTTAAAACATTCTCAGTTTGTCCTGGATCGGAGGGAAGATGAAAAATGGCGGTTTAAAGTGCTATATATTCTTCATACCAGTCATTGAATCAAATATGCTTCGTAAGCCAAAATACTCTTTTAGTCATTCAGCTGAAAAAAATGATCAAATGCCCACTAAGTTTTACATATCCTATTCGGTGCTATGGAATCAACAGTGAAGAAGATAAATTCCAGAACTTACTTTCTAGTGGGATGGCCGGATAATTAACAAATAGCCAAATAAATGTATAAAATCAGATGCTTAAAAACCATGAAGAAAAGTGAAAGAAGGTAAGAGGTTAGAGAAGATCGGGGTGTGCTATTTTAGATAAAGCAGATTTGGAAAGGCTTACCAATGGGAGAAGTGCATTCCGGGAAGACGGAGGAGTTACACAAAGGCTGGAGGCAGGAGGGGGCATGATTCTTGAAGGACTGCAAGGAGCCACTGTGTCTACATTGGAGTGAAGGGGTTGGGGAGGAGGAGGAGGAGGAGCAGGGCGTGAGCTCAGAGAGGTTGTGAAGGGACAGATCACATGGAGCCTTGTAAAGCACGGTAAAGATGGATTCCTTCCCACTGTGACAGGAAGCCATTGGAGGACTGAAGTCAGCGGAGTGAATGTGATTCAAACGAAGTTTCGGCTTTAAAAGCTCAGTCTGGTTGCCGTGTTGAGAACAGCCTCTAGAAGACCAAGCTGGGAGTAGGGAAGCTAGTTGAAAGTCTATAACAGTAGTTCAGACAAGAGAGGATGGCAGCTCAGATTAGGGTATTAGCCATGACAATAGTGAGAAATGGTCAGTTTCAGTTTCAAGACATATTTAGAAAGTAGAAACTATAGGATTTGCTAATAGGTTGGATATGAGATAGAGAGAAAAAGAGTCTCAAGGATGACTCCAAGATTTCAGCCTGAGCATCAGTCTGGGGTATGCGGACATCCCATTTACTGAGAGGGAGAGCACAGGGAGAGGAAGAAGCTGAAGAAAAAAAATCAGTTAGAAAAACAATTAGAAACTGATCTGCCTATATTGTGGTGTATCTCGTATGTTTTTCCATTTTAAAGACTTCTTTTTATGATAAAATACAATATTCACACAAAGAAGAACGTAAAACACAGATATACGGTTTAACAAATAGTAATAAAGGAAACACCTGTTTAAGCACCGGGTGGATCATTGATATTTTAAAAATCTTCCCTGATGACTTAGCATGTAGCCAAAGTTGAGAATGGCTACCTGATGATGGTTACAAATTCAATAAGCAGTTATAATCTCTGAGATTATTTTGGGACCATCTTTCTTGAGACCAGAGGTTTGGATTATATGAATGCATACAATCTTTTTGAATCTGTGATGAGGTGGAGCAAAATCCTGATTAATGAGAATATCCAGTTGTGGGATATGGTAGTTAATTGGTGTTTCTGGCCAAAACTTGCGTTGGTTCTTCCTGTTAAGGATGCTTTGAGAAAGTAACAGCTCTGTCTGACTATAGTAACAAAGGCAGAGTAACTCTATGTGCTGCTTTTTTCACTGTTGAGGACTGTGCCTATGTAATGTGATAATATTGTTTTCCCTATTATGTTTGTGCTGCATGGTGAGGAAGGCTAGAAGTATTTCTCTCCTGAGCTAGACAGGCAACAGTCCCTCTTTGGACCAATAAAATGAGGAATTTTTTTTAACACATTAAATTTGGGGGTTTTTTTGTTTCATTATTTTTTATATATATTTTTATTGAAGTATAGTCAGTTTACAATGTTGTGTCAATTTCTAGTGTACAGTACAATGCTTCAGTCATATAGGAACATCCATATATTCGTTTTCATATTCTTTTTCACCATAGGTTACAAGATATTGAATATAGTTCCCTGTGCCATACTGTATAAACTTGTTTATCTGGTTTATGTATGTAAGTATCTGCAAATCTCGAACTCCCAATTTGTCCCTTCCCACCTCCTCCCTCACCCCTGTAACCATAAGTTTGTTTTCTATGTCTGTGAATCTTTCTGTTCTGTAAACAAATTCATCTGTCTTTTTTTTTTTTTTTAATTCCACATACAAGTGATAGCATGTGGTATTTTTCTTTCTCTTTCTGGCTTACTTCAATATTTCAATGTCTCAATAATGTGGATATAAAGTTCACATGTATGAAGCAAAAAGTCCAGAATATCTAACAACCTATGAGCATGTATTCCTTCCACATAAAAGGTTCTGGCAATTCCGTGGGGGGCGGGGAGGGGTAGCTGGGGAGACTATACATTCTAACAAATGTATTTAAAAATCTAAGATGATTATTATATTTTCCTTCCGAAGGGAAAAAATAAATTGTCACCTTTTCAAAATAATCTCTTTGCATGTTTTCTTTAAAATTACAAAACCCCTATATTTAACATTCCGCACACTAGAATTATCTTAAAATATGCATTTTCACCAAATGTATCGTGAAACATACTAGTAGAGCAGTAAAGAGTGGACTATACAAAAATTGCTTTTAAGGGCTATCCGTCACCCTTCCTGGCAATGCCCGGAAAAAAGAGGAACCCTATCAATCAATAGGTCCTGCATCCCACACAGTGCCAGAAGCACCTTCAAAAACGATTGGGAAAGCCAATAAATCACCTAAGATATTCTCAGATGATCAGGCTGGAAAAGGTCTGGGGTCTCTAGCTCATCTGGGAGCATGGCTTACAGACCCAGGGCATCCCCTCTGAGTCTCTGGGGCTTACCTGCTTCCCTCTGCACCTACCTGATGTTGGCCTGGCTGCTGTCTTGTTTTGGTAATTTTTTACTTCATGAGCAGCCAGTGATGCATTAGGTATTGGATGGGAGAAGTTTAGGCTAGTTTTGGGGTTCAGATCTCTTATGTATTTATTAAATAAAGCTTGTTAATTGTGTTCTTCAACTCTTATTTGTTTACTAAATTTTTGTTGTTTTTGTCTCTCAGTCTTTAGGAGAGAGGTGTTGAAATTTCCCATTATAATTGAGCATTTATCAATTTCTCCTATAGTTTCATATATTTTTCTTTACATATTTTGAGGTCAATTTATTACTACTGAAGAATTGTTATATCTTTCATTATTAAGAAGTGAATATTTTATTATTATGTAATGACATGTCTTGTCCTTAAAAATAATTTTTAAAATAAAGTCTATTTTGTATGATATTATGGTTACATTTCTTTTGATTACCTTTCTGACTTAAAATTTTATTTTAGTTTTTTTCTATTTCTTTCTTCTTTTTAGAAAGAAATGGAATTTTTTTCTTTTAATTTTTTTTGGAGGGGGGAGGTAATTAGGCCTGTTTGTTTGTTTATTTATTTAGTTAATGGAAGTACTGGGGATTGAACCCAGGACCTCATGCATGCTAAGCATGTGCTCTACCACTGAGCTATATACCCTCTCCCCTTATTTCTTTCTTTTCTCACTTCATTATTTACTCTGTTTCTATTTTTTTTAGTAGTAAACTTTGAAATTTTACCATGCTTACTTGACAACTTGAAAATGCTCAATCAATATATTAACTCCTTCTTCCAAAAAAACATACATGCCTTAGAACAATTTTATTGCCATTGCCCTCTCCCCAAATTATATTGATTTATTTTTGACACAATAACTTTGGCTTCTGTATAGAGAACGGAGGGTAGGAAGGGCAAACGTGGATGCGATGAAACCACCAGTCAGGAGGCACTGGCCCTGGTCCAGGGAAGCAATGATGGCGGCTTAGATTGATGGATTGGGTGCAATAAGACAATCAGGTGCAGTTGCTTCCCAGCATAAGATGGAACCAGAGTGCTGTCTCGTACAGTGTAGCTGGCTTCAGTGTGTGTTATAATAAATAATAGCTAACATTAATTGAAGGTCTCTATGGGCCAGGGCACTGCAGGAGGACTTAAAATGGATTTCTCCTTTAATCCTCGCAAGAATTCCATAAGATAGATGTTTTTGCTTCACCCAGAGAGAGACCCAAGTTTGCAGACTAAGTGTTCAGCCACCCTAACACATTAGAAAAGTGAGAAGCCAGACCACAATGTGGACAGCTGAGCTAAAGGGCTATGACTCGGAACAGGAAGAAAGCCCTCCCTTGAGATTCAGGGATCTAAAATCACCTTGCTTTTGTTTGCTTGTTTCTGTTGTATTTCAAAGTGAGGTTAAACATCCTTATTTTTCTGTTTTTGTAACAAAGTATGTTATAGAATTAGAATAAATGTGAGAATAAAAACTCCCTTTTTTTTTTGCTGTGTTAAAATATTTAATTTTTCTATGAATAGACTCCATTGTTGTACAATCATTTAGGGCATCTATTTTGCTCTTCATGCTTACAAATCTAAGTTAATAGCTATTGAAAACACTCCTTTGTATTAAGAGGGTGAAAGATCTGAAAGACTGATTGGCTTACATTAAATAGTTTTTTGTCAGTAAATATTATTTAAAAGTGATTTTAAAAATTTTTAGGGGGGCTCAGTGGTAGAGCACATGCTTAGCATGCATGAGGCCCTAGGCTCAATCCCCAGGACCTCCATTAAACAAACAAATAAATAAATCTAATTATCTTACCCCCCAAAAAAATGTTTTTAAGAAGATTAAAAAATTGATAAAAAATTTTAGTCAGGTATTAATTCTGGGTAATGCCAATTTATAAACAGGTGGTTTGAAATCTCACTTGTATTTCTATATAAAACAATAATTACAGTCAGCATTTAAAAGTGTCTTCTATGTATTGGGTGCTTTATAAGTGTATGATTTTGAAGTCTCCCAGAAAATATTATAGAGTGTGTAAATTACTCCTATTTCACAGACAAGGAAACTGAAGCTGAAAGAAGTTAAGTAACTTGCTGACGATCACACAGCTTACACATAGCAGCGCTGGGGTTTTAACCCAGGTCAACTTCAAGTCTTGGCCTCGTTACATCGTTCTCAGTAAGCTTGAAAAGGCTGTTGACGTCATAAATGCAGCTTCAGTACTACTCCTAGGGAATCAGAGTTTACTTACTCCCCCTAAACTTTTCCAAACCCTGAGCACTGTTTGAACTTTCAATCTTTCTCAGTCCAGAGCCCAGTTCCCTGTTAGTTTGGAGCCACCCCCAAACTAGAATTTCTCTCAACCCAGGCATGCTGTAGAACAGGATCAAGGCTGGTGGAAAATCAGCATCTGGGCAGCTCCCATACCATGCCGTGGGTCAAAAGGAGGCTCCAGTAACAGCTGGGGCATGAAAGCAGTGAGGCCTGGGCCCAGGAGTTTATGCACTGAGTGTAGGAAGTGGAGGCAGGAATTCAGGGCAGGCAGACCTGTGGCAGATACCGGCTGGGGAGGGCTCTGTTTACCGGTGGCATAAATGGGATGTTAGAGAGACATTCTGTGCCATAGGGATAGCAGTCTTTCTTAGATTCATCTGTATATTTTCCGTTCCTTCTCCCTCCAAAGATATCCTATTGAGAAATAAATGTATTTCAGCAAAGAGGAAGATAAATGAATTTTGGTAAAATAATTCAGAACTAGGTATCTCTGCCTCACGTGTCCATCGGATTTTGTTCATATAATTTTTGTCGCCTTGGGTAGTACAAAGAGGAAGACAATGTCTGATTTATTTTTGTAATTTCTATAATGATCTAAGCATACTAGGTGTTCAGTAAACATATGACAAAGGGAATTGAACGGAATTTTTGCTGACAAACGTGATAACATCAGAAATACATTTTCCTAATGGACTGCACTGAAAAAGTTTGAAGAAGACAGGATTACAAAGGTAGACGGCACTGTAAGACATTTGCTAGGCTGTATCTGTTGGGTTTTTACTTTAAGCAAAGTGTTTCCAAGTACTTTTTAAAATCACCATTAATCTTAGATCTTTCTGCTGAAACATGGATTGTCATTGCCTAAAGAATAATCCAAACTCAATCATGATCCACTGGGCTCCCCAAGGTCTGGTCTCTTACTTAACTCTTTAGTCTTTTTTCTCATTGTGATGTCTGCCCCAACCTGTCAAGAGACATCCATGACTTTACTCCTGCCATTCTCTCTCCTGGGAAAGAACCTTTCTAGATAGTTGAGAACCATTTCCCCTGATCGAAATCTTTGTGCTCCTTCCACACCCTACATTAAGTTCTATAGCATACTTTACCGACCTTGCTGTTTATAAGCCTATTTCTCTGTACGAGATAAAGAACTTCTTAGGGACACATCTTCTTAAAGATTTGTATTCATAATGCCCTGCATATACAATTCTTTCAGTAAAGATTTATTGTTGAATTGTGTGTCAGTAGTTTTTTAAGTAAAAGAGGAAATTATGTTAGCACTGGGAATTAAAAGAACCAGTTGTTCATTTATTTATTGGTTTTGTTGCTGTCTCAGAAGCAGACTAGATGTGCAAAAGTTTAATATTAAAAACTGGAAGAGTTTGAATATTTTCTTAACATGATACAAAATATTCTATGCCAAACTAGTGTCTGCATGCTTCATTCATTCACTCTCCAAGAGGGCGTCAGAGAGCACCTGTCCCACATGCTGGGATATTATTGTGAGTGAGATAGACTAGGTTCCTGCCTACATGGGACTCAATATATAGAAGAATAAATAGGCATGAGATAGATGATCATATGGATTATTATGTCAACTCTTTCATGGATGTGAAGAAGTGGAGAGTGCTCTGAGAAGCTGTAACAGGAGGACCTAGACTAATCTGGGATCCAGGGAAGGCTTCTCTGAGGGATCCTGAAGATGAGGTCTAAAAGTTGAAAAGAAAGTGAGGCAAATTTACAACATGGAACAAGCATCTTTTCAACATCTTGGCAAATTGTCCCACTCCTTTCTAAGTACAGACAAGCCTCTAACATTTTATCCTTTATGTTTTCAATGTCATGAAATATATCTGGGAGTTTTTTTTTTTTTTTTCTGAGAGTATTTAATGAAAAAAAAAGTGGGGCATATTCTGGGCAAAAGGAAGAGCATGTATGAAGAACCACAAGGCAACAAGGATCAAAGTGTCTTCTGTGAACAGAGGGAAGGCAGTGTGGCCTCTCAACATTACTACTAATCAACGAAAAATGGGTCAAAAAATTTTAAAGATTGATAAGCTTATACTGAATGAAATGTTGGAAAATTAGAAAAACATCCAACGTTGGCAGAAATGTAACAATTTTTCTGAAGGCACATTAATAATATGTATCAAAATTTGAAATGTATGTAGCTTTTACTATGAAATGATTAGCAATTTAACCAAAGACGAGAACCAATCAAGGGCACAAAGACCCAGTTACCCCAGGCCACTCACTCCAATGTTATTTTGATTAGTAAATATTTGGGAACAATTTAAATATTGACCAACAGGGGAATTAGAGGGTTAAATTACAGAACTAAATGGGCTTTGGAAATGAATCTGTAGAACTATACTTATCATTCAACAAAAAGAAACTTCCACACTATATTTATAATATAATCCCATTTTGTGAAAATGTGGTGTGGATTTCCAGTCAAGAGGACACTGAAACTTCAGGATGATCTGAAACAATGGTAAAAGGAGGTCATTCAGTAAGAAAGAAATTGCATCCAGAGAGGTAGAGAGGGATGTGACAATAACATATAAATTGGTAAAATTAACAATGCGGAAATTTTGTATTCATAAGTAAGAATTAAATTTCAAACAACAATAATGGGAAAGGTGACAGAAGGGTTTTTAGGATGTGGTTTAAAGCAGGCCGGTCTTTGTCTTGTGCAGGCAGCGAACAGAGGCAGTGGCTCGCTTGAGATGACTGGAGAACCTTGTTGCTGAGTGTGCATATGAAAACTTCAAGTGCAAGTACTCCTGTGTAAAGCTACATAGGTCTAGGAAGCAATACCACGTCAACAAACAAGGGACAGAATAATAGAGAGAGAATGCCACACATCTAAAGCTGAAACATTTACAAAACCATATTATATTGCTTATATGTTCAAAAGATGTAGTAAAAATATAAAAACACAGATAAGACAATGCATACTAACCACAGATAATGTAACTTCTGGAAGAAAAGGTGAGAAGGAGGAGCATGGGATCATGAAAAGGTACAAAGTTCACCACAGCACATTTTATTTCCTACAATAAAAATATATATACATGAAGCAAAACAATAAAATGTTAACATTGATTAAATCCTGAGGTGGGTACATGGATTTTGCCCTTGCGATCAGTGACCTTCTTGAGCAATAGGATGGTGCTGAGTTGAATGAACTTTATCAAAATTCTGGGTATGTACTTGGCAGTTAGAGCGAAATGAAACAGAAATGTGATTTAGGGCATCACCAGGTGCTCATTTTGGTGGGGCTGGTGTACTTCAAGCTGTACTTGGCTCTATAGGTCAAGAAACAGGATTTTCTTCAGTTTATCCTGATATAAAAATCAGGCTTAAGGTCCCTGAATCACACTAACCAAGCAGAGAAGATGAGCCAATGCATTCATTTAAGAAATGTATAACTCAATGGAATACTACTCAGCCATAAAAATGATGAAATAATGCCATTGCAGCAACATAGAGGGACCTAGAGATGATCATACTAAGTGAAGTAAGCCAGACAGAGAAAAATGAATATCATATGGTATCACTTATATGTGGAATCTGAAAAAAAATGGCACAAATGAACTTATTTACAAAACAGAAACAGACTCACAGACATGGAAAACAAACTTATGGTTACCAAAGGGGAAGGTGGGCGAGGGATAAATTGGAAGTTCAAGATTTGCAGATACACACTACTATATATACAATAGAAAAACAACAAGGACCTTCTGTATAGCACAGGGAACCTTATTCATTATCTTGTAATAACCTATAATGATAAAGAACATTAAAAAGAATATATATATATATATATATATATATATATATATATATATATATATACAGGTATAACTGAATCAAAATGTACACCAGAAACTAACACAACATTGTAAATCAACTATACTTCAACAAAAATAAATAAATTTCTAAAAATAATATCAAAAAACTCCCCAAAACAAACAAACAAAAAAGAAAGGTGTAACTATATCAAAGAGGCCAGAAAGTTTGCTCAGAGAGCCAACTCCAGTTCCACAGTGTTAGCAGTTATAGTCGAAGAGTTTCTATAGCGAGAGCAAAATTGGAGCCAGGGATGTGCCTAATGGTTAGTGTTATTGAGTTGTGTTGGATTAGCTTATTCATTTCAAGTAGAATTAATTTAATTCAGTAACTGTCTGTCGAGCATCCTCAAAGCCCTGCGAGGAGGGACCAGCAATTGTGATGGCTCGTTTGTGCAGCCTCTTCTCTGACCACGTGGAGGCGTGATGACAGACACGTCATTTCTGCCTCTCCCCTCTCAGCTTCCTGCTGCCACACCTCTGATGTCTTTTCCTTGGACCAGCCAGGGGGCAATATGTTACACTTCACAGTCACTTAGATTACTACCACAGCTGGTAATTTTATTCACTATGTTGATGCTTACTAGATCTACTCCTTTAAAATAAAATAATTATCATTTTAAAAAGTTAACTTTTTTATCTGTCATACATGCACACAGTATGAAATGCAACAATACAAAAGGATGTACTTTAAAATCTCCACTTCCTTTCCACCTCTATCACCTATTTATTTATTTTTTTTCAATCTTCTTATAAATTTCTTCTTTCTGCTGCCAAAAGCTGGGGAGGTGCTTAGAAAACACGTCCTGGGTTAGGTTCTTCAAATGCACATTCTCCCAGGAGCCCATACTTTCTTTATCACTAGCACATAATTTCTTGCTTACTTGCTTAGCTCTATTATATAGACTGCCAGCTTCCTGAAGGATGGGAAATTCTCTGTCATGTTTTATTTCCAGCAACTAGCACAATCAATGTGCCTTATTGTACATGGTACACTAGATATTTGTTGAATGAATAAATTTTATCAGTAATTGACATTTACTAAGTGTTTAGATAAATTGGAATAAGATATTGTACTAAGATCATTAGTTATGGCAGTAGATGGATATGGGTCATTGCCCCAACCATATTCCCCTTGCCTTTGCTATTTCCACACATACAAGACCAACTTCCAAATGTATTTCTTTGCCTGAGGGCTTACTCTGACCACCCGAGCCCAAGGTGCAAGGGGATTAATGACCCCGCACCACCACCACCAGCAGCCCTCAACCAATGACTGATGGGAGGTGGGGTATAAATACCCAGCTCCTTTGCCCCTAGGGTGGGATAACTCTGAGGAATGTGTGCTACATTTACTTCTAGGATTTCAAAGCAAGATTAAGCCCCAGTTACCTATAATGGTAACTTGTTTGAGAATGTACCAGCTGACACTGAAATTAACATTGTTGTCTCTAATTGATCTAATTGGATCATGTGCCCTTTCTGAACCAATCACTGTCATGGTCTGAAGAGTCAGACTTGGGTCACATGTTTACCTTTGGAATAAATTTCACTTGAATCATAAATACTGAAAGTGAGAAAGAGAAGAAAATCAAGGCCATTTCTGGAAAGTATTATGATTAGATGTGGAACAGTCAAAGAACATCTATGTTCCATTATAGACCAAGGACTGAGTTTCACTGAAAAAGAAAAAGATTTTTTTTCATTAAGATTTATAGCTGGTCTGAATTATTTATCAGGCTTTCTAAGGAAAATAATATTTCTCTATTTTAAACTTTCCCATAGAGCATAAAATGAAAGATTTCTTTTTTAAATAAGATAGATATTTTTCTTTGGTGGGAGCACAGTAACACCCACCCCCAGTTGAGGCCATAGGCCAAGCATCTGGCTTTTACAAGCATATTGAAATATTATTCACCTCTGCAAATATAGACAGAATTTTCTGAAACAATATTTTAAGGAGTTTTCATAAAGAGATAAACATTTTGAGCAGCTGGCCATAGGAAGTTTAAGGTTCAGTAACCCAACATACTTGAAGTTTCTCACATTAAAACACCTAAAACTGAGTTTTTCTCCCTAAAGTGCCCCTTAGTTTTTTTTTTTTTTTTTTGCTGTCAGTAAATTCCTCAAACCTAAAGGATTAAGTTTCTCACTGAACATTCCTATTCTTTTACTCTCCTACATTCTGCAGTCCTAGAAACACTAAATTTCTCATCAATTCAGTAGGCTCAAGTACAAGAATAATAATACACTCCCATGTTCAATGTACAGTGTAATTAGCTAGGAAATTGCTGGCTCTGTGGAATGAATGGGTAGCTCAATCTTACTTCAAGACAGGTTATTTGATAAGTCACCTCTTAAATCAAGATGCAGGGGGGAGTGCATAGCTCCGTGGGAGAGTGCGTGCCTAGCATGCACAAGGTCCTGGGTTCAATTCCCATAGCCTCCAATAAATAAATAAATAAACCTATTACCTTCTCCCCCCCAAAATCAAGATGTAAGGCTTGTCCTCTGAGCACACACTCTAAATGTCTTTCTCTTGAGTAGGACAAGCAAGAAGTCCACCTATAATGTCCCTAAGATGCTCAGAGAGGGAGAAAAAGTCACTTACTCTTTCATTGACCCATTTTTTCCTAATAACAGCCCACAGTAGACTATAAAATATCCATGAGGAAATTGGAGAATTGGTTGAGTGGCCCTTTTTCTCTGTCTTTGGAGAGCAGCTTTAAAGGTGGGGCAAAGGAAACGACTGTCTTAAAGACCATCTCCTTCCTAGGTCTATATGGATCAAGAGAAAGGTTAGAAAGGAATGACCAGAAAGAAAGGTGAAACCATTCCCTGAAACCTGATGTGACGTAAGATAAAAAACCGCAAAAACTTTAAGTCAAGGAGAATGGGTAGGGACTCCTTTAGTGAGATGTTTTAGAACACAGAGGAAGAGCAGGGTGAAAAAAGGGAAAATTTCTATCAAAGCCAATATGTGCACGCAATTTTGCATTTTCCTTAGACACCCATGTAAGGAAACCCTGCTCTTCCTCTCTAGTGCTGGCTTGGACGTTTATGGCCCCAGGGTGACTGAGTGAAGCACAATTAACACCTGCTCAGTGTAAAGGAGAGTTTCTTTTTTTAACAGGAAGAAAAGACTTTGCGGGGATAGTAATTGCTGGAATGAATTTCCACCTTGACATCTGTTCCAGATTCACCAGCAGCTGTTCCTTACCTACTTAGAGGCAGCTGGTGACATGGAAAACACAAGATATTCAAGAGACGGAGCTAGGAAACCCGAATCTCTCCACGCCACTGTCCCCTCACCCCCAGGCTGAGTTACACGGGGGCACACAGTCACCCTCTCTACAGCAGCGCCCTCAGTTTTGACTGCACGTTAGAATTACCTGGGAGCTTTAAAATTCCTGTTGTCCAATCTCCACCCTAGACCTTTGAGAATCCCTGAGTGAAAGCCAAGCATTAAGAGTGTGTGAAGCTCCCACGGTGATTACAATGTGCAGTTAAGGCTGAGACCCACACCTACAGCCCTCCAACTGTGGCTTCATTGTGGTGGCAGTTAGCAAGAATGGAGAATGAAGGTAAAAAAGAACAGAGGCGAGAAAGAAGGGGGTTACATTTGTAAAAACTTGATCATTATGTAGAAGATACACACTCTCGGGAAAACATTAGAGCTAAGAAATATTAACATTTGGGGAAAAAATAGGAAAAAAAAGGCCTCACACTTGAAAGAAACCAAGATGTGTTTCGACCTTGGACTGAAAGTGTCTACCATGGATCCAGCCTCTATTCTAAGACCTACAGTGATGAGTACTCAGCACCTTCTTTTGGAAAGGTCTTTATATTATCAACTTAACATTTACCTTCCTTATAAATTATACCTGTTCCCAGCTCTGCCCTTTAAGACAATTCAGAATAAATCCAATTCTCTTCTATCCAACAGCCCTTTGTACAAAAGACAGCTATCTGCCACCCCCACACACACCCCCTCTGCATTCCAATTAGTGTTGATATTAAAACATCAACTCACAGGATTTTTTTTGTATGTATATATTTTTTATTAAAGTACAGTCAGTCTGCAATATGTCAATTTCTGGTGTACAGCATAATGCTTCAGTCATACATGAATACATATATGTATATATTAATTTTCATATTCTTTTTCACCATAAGTTACTATAAGATATTGAATATAGCTCCCTGTGCTGTACAGTATGAACTTAATTGTTTGTCTCTTTTATATATATTAGTCAGTGTCTGCAACTCACAGTGTTAATAAGCCCTTCATGTCCATTATTTGGTTATTTGGTCCCCACCATGTCCCTGCAAAGTAAGCATTACTTTAATATTTACATTTTATAGATCATACATGTGAAATTCAGAGAAGTTAATCACACAAATAAGTGCCAGAGTCACGACTTGAAACCAGGCCATCAGACTCTAGATGTGTGCCCTTTTTGCCAGATTTGTTACGGACTCTGATCTTTGGTTAATGCATCTAAGATGCTAATGGCGCTTTTTTTCCCCCAGTTTTGTATAGCAGCTTCATTTTGATATAATTCACATACCATGAAATTCACCTTTTAAAAATATACAATTCAGTGTTTTTTAGTGTATTCACAGAGTTGTGCAACTCTAACAACAATCTAATTTTAGAACATTTCATCACTCCCCAAAGAAACCTTGTGTCCATTAACAGTCACTCTCCATTACCTCTTCCCTCCATCTCCTGAAAAAAATGTGGTTTGTCTGGACAATGGAATATTATTATTCAGCAATAAAAGTGCATGAAGTATGGATACATACTCTAACACGCATGAACCTTGAAACATTATGGGAAGTAAAACCAGCCAGTTACAAAAGACCACATACCATATGATCCTATTTATATGGAATCCCCAGAATAGGGAAATCCAAAGATCTGTTAGTATTTTTTTAACTGTGGGAAAATACACATAACATAAATGTCACCACCCTAACCAGTTTTAAGTGTACAGTTCAGGGTTATTAAGTTCATTCACATTATTGTTCAGTCATTACCACTATCCATCTCCAGAACTTTTTCATTATCCCAAAATGAAACCCTGTACTCATTAAACCATAATTCCCATTCTCCCCTCCCCCACGGCCCCTGGCAACCACCTTTCTACATTCTATCTCTATGAATTTGACTACTCCAGGAACCTCAGGTAAGTGCAGTCATACGGTGTTGGTTCTTTGGTATCGTTGGCTTACTTCATTTGGCATGATGTAGGATTCATCTACGTTGTAGCATGGGTGAGAATGTCCTTCCTTTTTAAGGCTGATAATATTCCATTGGAACATATATACCACACTTTGTGTATCCATTCATCTGTCAATGGACATTTGCGTTGCTCCCACCAGCTATTGTGAATAATGCTCTCAGGAGCGTGAGTGCATAGATACCACAAGTGTCTTTGAGATCCTGCTCGCAGTTCTATTGGATATATATCCAGCATGGAATTGCTGGGACATATAGTAATCCGATTTTTGTTTTTTTTAAGGAACCACAGTACTATTCCCATTAGCTTTTGTAAGAAGTCACAGGAGCTTACAGCAAATAAATGCTTCAATTCTCTCATTTGGGCGGAGGCAGGCCAGACTGGCCGGACACTAATTAACTCCAGGCTCCCAGACAACGAAGTAAGAGCCAGGCAGTCTACTCCCTGCACCTGCACTGCTCATCATCAACCATCAAGTTACTGCAATGTCTCATTTTAAAAAAGTTAAAACTGGTATCATTCTCAGTGTATTGTCGGTTAACTTAAGGGAAAAAATTAAAGTATTACTTCATTTTTAATAATCCTGTGAGTCAGACTTTTCTTCATATTGAGCCGAGCCTGGCCGTAAACGTTCCGAGGAAAAGCCCGTTTGTGAATGGGTGGTTTCCTCATGTGGCCCTAACGGTGCGTAAGACACTGAATTTTAGTCAGAGAGGATTCAATTTGCATCCCCTAATGGTTTAGTTACAGTCATGCCTCAAGGCATAGGAATAGACTGGATTTTGTATCACTTTATTTTTCTGACTCATGAGGGGGAAGGTAGACTGAAACAGCTTCTGATTTGGAAAAGAGAGAGGTCCTACCTGTTTTCCCTTACCCTCAAGTGCTTTTCGTTTTTCCCCCTCCTAAATGTCACTCTCCCTGAAAAGAAGATACTCGTAGCCTTAAATTCCTTAATTTATCACTAACATTTTCTTTACAGAAGCAGTGGATAGAAAACCACCAGATTATCCAGTCGGGAGGACAGTCAGCAATATAGATACTCTTCTTGTGTCAGGAGACCCCCTTCACGGCGCCCCTAGCATGGGTTCCAACTTTATAAGTCAGTGAACGTTTTCCATTAAAAAGTCATCTCCTTCTCAGTAAAACTCATACTAAGCCATCTCAGAATTATTAGTCTCAAATTCTAAGCCAACCAAATCAAGAATCTTCAGTAATTTTTTAAAAAATTTACTAGTTTGCCTCGATTATGTAATTTGTGGAACACTCATCTTCTTAAAGAGAAATCAATCTGGTGCTTCCTTCCGGCTATGTAGAGGGATGGGGGTGCTCCCAAGGGTGAACTCCAGGGAAAGCATTTGTTACGCTTCCCTTTTAGATGGCGCAAACTCATTTGCCCTTACTGACAGGAGGCTGGCAAGAACTTCCCTCCGCCCGTTGCTAAAGGCCCCCTCTGCATAAGTTGACTATATCAAAGTCCCTAGGGTCCTGGGGCCACTACATATGCAGCAGCCGCAAAGCCAGCATCAGAATGACTGAATGATGGGCCCTCAGAGCTCTGCCCGTTGTGGGCAGGAGCCCTGGCTTCGCTCTTCAGTGCCCTCCCAGCCTCCTCCCCTCTGTCTGCTCCAGAATCCACTAGAGGAAATCTCATCATATTCCCCACCTCTATCCACTTCAGCAACCTCAAGGAAGCCAAGACCCCCAGATCATGCTGCTTCACTCCAACACTCACTCCCTAAGGCTCTGTTAGTCCCGTAACACTCTCCCATCTGAGTACCAGCCAGGCCCCACCCTTCTTAGCTTCCTAGATCAGACAAGATTGGGCACGTTCAGGGTGGTGTGCCCGAAGACAGTCCTGTAATAATCTGACCCAGTCTTTCTTCCCTCTGCTGTCACAGTCACTTTTGTTGTCACCTCCAGAATTTGAATTTGTAATCAACAAAATCTCCTATATCCTTGATCTCAATTTGCTTCAACTCGAACCCAGCTCTCCCGTGAGGACACTACTTCCTCCAAAGTCCCCCCAGGCAGCGACTTTCCCACATCTGGGCCCAGAAGTGGTAGCTGTTCTACAGGTCCTTTGTTGGCACTTTCAGACCTTGCTTTTTCCTCTTCCCTCACCCTACCAGCTCCTTGGAAGTTCATGCCTTTTGTCAATTTCTCCACCAAGTTGCAGTCACCTAACAGCTCTCCAGGTGACTCTCCATCAGTCCTTTGAGACTTTAGCCCTTACCTCACTGTCGACCTCTCCAGTCATCTCATTATCACTGAGATGATCCTTGCATTAGCATGAGTTCTCAGGCCCTTGACTATCTCTCTCGAAGGACCTTGTCCCACACACTACCCAGCTACCAACTTTCAAGGTCCTCTAGACTTCATCACCACCTTTCCTACCTTTCTCATTTTCCTTCTTGCTTGCTTTCTTTCTTTTAATGAAGGTGCTGGGGATTGAACCCAGGACCTCATGCATGTTAAGCACGCACTCTACCACTGAGCTATACCCTCCCCCAACCTTTCTCATTTTCAAGCACTTTTCACTCCAACCACATTTCACTCCCTCTAATATCCTGACACCAGTGATTTCCCCAACCCCACCAGAACCTCCAGATCCATTGTTTCAGCCACCTTGTCACTCAGTCTTACCCCCTCATGTCTTTACTTCCCTTATGACATAGTTTAGACTCAATTATCCTTCATTAAAATTATCACTTAGGCATACCTTCAAATCTCTTGCTTTTCTTTCTTCAAGTAGTGGTTCTGTGGAAAATGCCCACTTGGTTAAATCCAACCCTTCCCCTCCACTGCTGGTCTCGCTGCAAATTCATCACTGCTCTCTGAGTGCACACTTAGTACTGCTCTGTGACCTCACCTCACTTCCCCAGTCCAATCACTCTTAGTCCTCCCAGATCGCTGCTTCTCACTCTTTCCTCTCTCCTTCCCCTGCCCTTCCTCAGCTCTCAGTTAATGACCTTGATTCTATTTCATTGAGAAAATAGAAACAGTCAGAAGGTATTTTCTCTTTGCTTCTACAACCAGGTATACGAAATCAGCTGTACCAGTGTCCCCCTATTTTGCTTCCACTCTTGTTGTGAGGAAACCAAAACAAAAATATTAGTTTATATTTATTTATTCTATTTAAGGCCAATCCCCAATCCCATTTCCATTGCTTCTTTCATTCAAGGATCTTACTCTCTTCTAGTGGTCTTTTCCCCTCTTTACTGCATTATTCCATCAGCATATAAACATGCAGGAATATTATCCAAGTTAAATTTTTAAAAAATCTCTTAAGTGAGCTCAGTGGTAGAGTACATGCCTAGCATGTGCAAGGTCCTGGGTTCAATCCCTAGTGCCTCCGTTTTAAAAAAAATTAACAAATAAATAAACCTCAAATTAGCTTCCCCCATTAAAAAATATGTTTTGTTCTAAATATTTTTTTAAAAATGTCTTGATCCCACATCTCCATTCACCTATAGGCTCATTCTTTTCTCATCACTTTCTGATATTATCATTTGATATTCCCACTCCATACACTCAGTAAATACCTGTCGATTGACATGAACCATCAAAGTGCTGCAAATACAGGAAATGCCTTTATTCCCTTACTTTAATGAAACCTTCCCCAGAAATACATACCAACTATGACAGGCGCTATCAGGGTCAACATTTCAAAGAATTATTTAGTCAAAATCCAGCAAATACATATTGAGCACCTACTATGTGCCAGACATTGTTCTAGGTGCCAGAGATATAATAACAAAGCAAAACAAAATCTTCTGTCCCCATGGATCTTCTAGAAGAGGACACTGAATAAACAAAACAAATAAGTAAAAAATTCAGCATGCAAGATAATGTTACATGCTAAAAACAAAAGATAAATTAATGAAAAGAGATACAAAATATCAGGAGTTGAGGAAATAGAAATTTTAAATCAGGTGGCCAGGGAATGCCCCAAAGAGAAGGTAAGTTTTTGAAGGATGTGAGAGAAAGCACAGGCAAAGACCTTGACAGCATAAATTGCATGTTCTGGGACCAGTGAGGAAGCTGGTCTGGCTGCTGCAAAGAGTAGAGGATGCAGGTGGGAGAGGTGAAGGGGACAGCTTCTGTAGGGCTTCGTAGGTAATAGTGAGGCAAGTGGTTCCTCAAGCTAAGTGATGGGAAGCCGTGCGAAAGTTTTGAGCAGCTAAATGATATTACTTGCCTTAAGTTTTTCAAGATAGCTCTTGGCCGCTGTGCTGAGAATAACCTGCAGAGGTAAGAGCAGAAGAGAACAAGGTTTTTTAATAATCCAGATGAGAGATGAGTGGTTTGGGCCAGAGAGATGGTAAAGCAGGTGGTAAAAAGTGGTCTTAGTCAGAATTTATTTTAAAGGTAGAGCTACCAGGTTTTGCAGATGGACTTGTGTGGATCGTTAGGGAAATAAAGGAGACAAGGATGACACCAAGGTGACTGGCTTGAGCAAGTTGGGAGGGACTTGCCACAAGCTGAGGTGGTAACGGCTGCAAAAGAAGGTGACTTTGGAGGGGATTTCAGAAACTCAGTTTTCAGTATGTTCAATTAAAATGTCAAGTACCTTGTATAAAATGGAGAAGACAGTCTCTTCAATAAGTGGTGCTGGGAAAACTGGACAGCTACTTGTAAAACACGGAAATTAGAACATTCTCTAACACCATATACAGAAATTAACTCAAAATGGATTAAAGACCTAAATGTAAGACCAGATACTATAAAACTCCTAGAGGAAAACACAGGCAGAACACTCTTGGACATAAATTACAGCAATATATTTTTTGAACCAGCTCCTAGAGTAATGGAAATAAAAGCAAAAATAAACAAATGGGTTCCAATTAAATATAAGGGCTTTTGCACAGCTAAGGATACCATCAACAAAATGAAGAGACAACCTGCAGAATGGGAGAAAATATTTGCAAATGATGTGACTGACAAGGGATTAATTTCCAAAATATGCAAACAGCTCATACATTTTAATATCAAAAAGCCAAGCAACTCAATCAAAAAATTCTATTCTAGAATATCCTCCAATATTCTAGAATGAATCACACTTAAGAAAGAAGTAGGTACGCCTCACTGTCTACCTAACAGTGGGAAAAAGTGGAGATTTCTGGTCCTTTGTTGTAATTCTTAATAAAGAGAAGAAATAGTAATTTTCTTCAAAAAATTTCCTGGAGTTTAGTTCATAAACTCTAGCCTTTGAATCTCTCACAAATTTTAAAATAATAACTTGGCCATCAAATGCCTAGCCAAGATGCTGTATCCAAGAGAAACTAGAAAATAGTAATTTTTCCCAGGGCTAATATTATTAAATTTTGGTTTGTTTGTTTGTTTGGGTAGGGGGAGATCATTAGGTTTCTTTATTTATTTATAATTTTTTAATTTAACAGAAGTACTGGGCTCGAACCCATGACCTCATGCATGCTAAGCATACCCTTCCCAGTGTTAACTAACTTTTGACTGTATTTAGCCAAATAGGAGACGTGGGTCAAGACAATCATATGACATTTGTAATGTGCAAGTAATTCCCAAGCAGAGCAACTTCATGTGAGAGCTGCCGATTTTTTTCTTTATAAGACTGATTTTATTATAAAGCAGTTGTGTTTTTTTTTTTGCCTCAGAAGATTGTTTAATCAAGATGTAACTGTATTACCATTAAAGAAGAGTTTCAATCATTTAAATACAACCAGCACATCAGTATGTACCTGAAATATTTTCCTAAAAATTTAACGATGTCTCCTTATTACTAGCAACCACTTAACAACCCTTAACTACTCAGCTCAATCAATTAAATTAATCCCATGAAATAAAATGTGCAATAGAGATGATATCTGAAATCATTTTTATTCATGGTTAGAGACTATGAAGATTCTTTTGACAAGCCCTTAAAAATCTTGTGGGTGATGTCGAAAACTCCAATGTACACGTGTGCTGATTCAGTGTGGAGGGGAGAGCCTCCTGGTTTGATAAGAAGCAGTTCTACCCAGAGAGCAGAGAACAAACCCCCAAGCTATGCAGAGGCTGCTGGAGCTTTCACAGGCTCATTACCGGAATTTTCTAATGCTGAGCAACTGAGGGGTATGAATATGCAAAGCTCATAGACTCTGATCAGCATCTGCCTCTTTCAGCCTCTCCTCCTTCTCAAAAGGAAGTCGCTGTGCCCCTGGCTTCCTAAGCTCTGTGTTCTGAATCCCCAAAGCAAGCAGGAGGGAGACGAGAGGGGGTGGGGGGTTTGTTTGTTTGTTTTTATAGCAAGAACTGAATTTCCCTTTTACAGAGCATGTGTTTTCAGATAAGTATCAGGATGCAGCCAGCGATTTCTCGTGGATTTAGTGTACATGGTTGTCCCAGAGGCAAAATAAGAGAAATCTTATTGGCTGAACATCCTGAACTGTCTTGAGTGGTCTGAGAGTTCTTGCAGTTTCTGTCTCTTTCTCTGTTTCTGATATTTTTCAATCCAAAAAAACATAGCAAATGCATCATCATGTGCACTTTATATATTTCCATAATTGTCTTTATGTTCAAGTTTTTATTTATTTTGTTTGCTTTTTGTTTTTGTATTGGGGGGGTAATTAGGTTTATCTGTTTATTTTAGGAAATACTAGGACTGAACCCAGGACTTTGTGCATGTTAAGCATGTGCTCTACTACTGAGCTATACCCTCTTCTTATGCTCGTTTTTTTTTTTTTTGTAAGTTCCAGTTCTTTCAGAGAATTAGTGCTTGTTTGTCTATCTTTTAAAAAAAAATAATTTTGAATAAGGATGATTAATCTAAAAAGGGAGATCTCTTAAATCTACCAGCATCCTTTACATTTTTCCTTGTGGCAGATAAACTGCCTTCTCTCCATCACACCCAATCTGTGACTGCCTTCCCTTCCCTTCCCTACGCTGAGCAGCAACCAAACTATCTTGGGCCAACACCACCACCTACTGGTCATGGTGGTAAACTGTCTAATGAAATGGCTTTAGCGTAGGCACAAGCCATACTTAAAACTCAGTAAGTTGTTTTGGAAGTTTTTCTTCAATTGCAAAGTACATTCATACACGCTATCTCAGCCTTCAAACGAAGCCCGAACCCCACTCACTGTTTTAAATCACATCCCCACACAGCTCTGTCCATCCTTTTATGTGACCCAGTCTCACACTCTCCAACAACACAAGCTCTTCACTGTGCCCTTTGGAACGCATTGTCTGTCATCAGCAAGATTTCCTACGTCCTCACATTCTTCTCCATATTACTCCCACCTCTTTATTCTGAATGAAACCTGTTCTTCCTACTGCATTGCCAATTCCATCTGGGCCCCCTTTGCTTCTCCCTAAACATTCTTGCTTCCCTCGAAGCTCAGCCGCTGGTCATCCACTTCACCATGTGTCAATCATCTACAAACGTCATACTCATGTCTCATCATTCTTGAATGCTCTCATGCACGACCACTGTCACTCTCTCAAACAGCACTGTTTTCATAATCCTTGGTGATTTCAAAATCATTGGAAAGATCATTACAAGAGTCTCACTTCAGGCTCTTGATGTCCTCTCCTCCCCTGATCTGTCTCCATATCACTCCAGCCACCTGCTCCATGGTCATGCCCTAGACATTATCACTGCCAGCAACTGCACCCCCAGCATATTTAGTTTCAGACATCATGCACTCCCACCTCTACATCCCATCGTTCATCTCACTCTAATTATTACTCTTTTAGCCCTAGAAGAAATACCTATCGTTTGTCCCTCCCCTCCCCATGTCCTCATTTACCTCTTTCTTCAGTGAAGACTCAGTGGCTAAACATGGTGCTCAATCCTTTGCATACATCCCAATCTCCTTGCCCTTCTCTCCCATCATGAAATTTACTTGCTCTTAGTTCAACCAAAACTTCCTCCTACTCTTTCCTGTCCCTGAACTGTTGAAGGAGGCTGAAAGAAAACACACTTTAATTCCTTACTGTTAATCTCAGGTTGGCCCTTACTGTTGCCAGGAAATGTGATTGCCTTTGACTTGTCCCTTTTCTCTCTTATTCTCCCAGGCAACTGTTTCTCAACTTTCTTTTCTCCTCAAATCTACAGCACTTCATCTTTTATTCAATTTTTTTGAAGTATTGACAGATAATTGGATAAAGAAGTGTGGGATATATATATATATATATGAATATTACTCAGCCATAAAAAAGAATAAAATAATGCCATTTGCAGCAACATGGATGGACCTAGAGATTGTCATAGTAAGTGAAGTAAGCCAGAAAGAGAAAGAAAAATATCATATGTATCACTTGCATGTGGAATTTTTTTAAGTGACACAAATAAACTTATTTATAAAACAGAAACTGACTCATCCTTTATTCTTATTCTTACTTTTAATAACCTTGCTCTTCTTTTTACTAAAAAAATAGAGGCAATTGGAGGGAACTTCTACATGCTCCCACCACCAGATCCACAAACTTTCCTCTCTCTTTGCCAGCCTCCTGCCTTCCCTTCTGTTACAGTGAATAAATTCTCTCTGCCCCAAGGACAATGCCTCCGAGTATAACAAGGCTCCTCTTCCACTCAAGAGCATCCTCCCTGAAGTCACTTGTCTTCTCTGCACTGTTGAACTTTCCCTCTCTAACTGGGTCCCTTTCATCTTTAAAAGTAAAGCCCAACCTTAACGACACACGCACCGCCAGATACCACCCCATTTCTCTGCTCCCCTTCTGAGCAAAAATCTTCAGAACAGTGAGCTACCTTTGCTGTCTGCCTTTCTTCTGATATTTCCTGAGCCAATTCCACTTGCATGTCCTACCTCTCAAATACTAACCATGATTGCTCTGTTGCTAAGCTAATGGTTATTTTCCACATCATCTCCATTGTCAGCATTTGTGTCAGTTGATCACTTCCTCCTTAAAATGTTCCCTTTGCTTGACTCTTTTTGTCTTCTTGTTTCTCTGGTTGTTCTCCCTGTCATATCCTTGCTGGTTCCTCTTCATATTCCTGACTGCAAACTTGAGAGTGATAAGTGTTCCCTCCTCAGATTTCCTCTTCATCATTCACTCTTCACGTGATGCCACTCTTCCTCTAATTTAAATGCCAACTATCCATACATAACTTAAAATTTCTATCCATAGCTCACACCTGTCCTTTGAATTCTAGGTTCCTATAATCAACTTCCTACCTGGCATCATCACATGAAAGCTTAAACAGACATCTCAGAAAGAACACATCACCAACTGAACTCACGGTCTCACCCTCCCAACTGTGTTCCTCTCTCTGGGTTTGCTCATAACAGGAAATGGTAACTTGATTCTCTTAGTTCCTTGAGCCCAACATCTTCAGTCATCCTGGACTCTTTTTTCAATTTTGTTATGGATATTTTTAACATACTCAAAAGTAGAGGAAACTGTGACTCCATTTTTTTTCCCCACTCACACTCTATAGCTAATCCATCAACAAATGCTATTTGTTTTACCTTCAAAGAATATACAGACCAGTTCTTAGCATCCCCACTGTTAGTATCCTCCTGATCTGTAATTAGTACTACATGAGACCCTTAACTGTTCTACTAACTTCTGCCCTTGACTCTACTCTGCTCCAAGCCCTCTTCTCATCTCTCCAGAGGAAATGCCAAAGGTTTTAGGATGGGTGTGCCCTACCCACTACCACAGGTCTTATCACCTTCCAGCTCATGCCTTCTGCCCCCAGGCTGGTCTGCTATCTCCTCTAACTCACTGCCTCTGCTCTGACCTCAGGACCTTTGTACTTCTATTTCTGTGCATGGAATACCATTCCTTTACATTCTTCAAGTCTCTGCTCAAATGCAACCTTGTCAACAAATCTTTCCCTGGCCACTCTACATAGTAGTATCTTTCTTTATTCCCCACCATCACTTATATCCCTTATTTTATTTTATTTTTCTTCATGTTTCTTACCTCCACTGACAATAATAATTTGTTTTACATTTCTTCCCATTAGAATATAAACTCCATGAGAGTAGGGACTTTGTTTTTCGTTTGTTTTGTTTTGTTTTGTTTTACTTTTTTATTTTGTTATTTTTTAACTGAAGTATAGTCAGTTATAATGTGTCAATTTCTGGTGTGCAGCATAATGTTTCCATCATACATATACATACATATATTCATTTTCATAGTCTTTTTCATTCTAAGTTACTACGAGACATTGAATATAGTTCCCTGTGCGATGCAGTAGAGACTTGCTGTTCAGGGACTTTGTTTTATGTATCATTTCTGATCTAGTGTTTTGAGCAGTGCTCAATGAATAAAAGGAACCAAATAAGTATTTGCCTTACAAATCTCCCTTTTTCTGTCTCTAACCCTTGCATTTCCATCTCTCCTTTCTTGGTCTTCTGTCTTTCAACTGCTTTTCTTAATATTTCTGAGTTCTAAAGCAACTTGATCTAGGGCCAAAAAAATCATCTTCAGGACCCAGGTACAGAATAAATGTGTGAAGCCCCTGAAACTAGAAATATAGGGGTGGTGGAGTGTGTCTGTCCCACCCCAAACTAGTCAAACTCCAGTTTTGAAAGGTTAAACAAAACAGATCTGAGGCGGCTTTGGCCAGAAGGCCATGTGTTTGCCATCCCTCCCCGGACAGCACTATGCAGCTCCTGTATTAAGGAAGATTTCACTAGCTTTGAAGTTAAATTTGACAAAATACAAACACACAGTAGTCACTTTCAGAATTTCCTCGCATTTCTCCCTAACACTTCATCCTCTTTAAATTAAACCTACTTCTCCTTAGGTTCTAGCATTTGAAGTATTTTCATGATTTCTGTGCATTGTGACTAATATTACTAAATTATTTTTCTACTGTTTTCCATATGAACGTTAGTATTTCGTACATCACATTTTGTAGACCTTTTATACGGCCTCCCAACTGTATAGTGACCTTTCCTGTGGGAAGCAAGTGGGATTAGTGATCCGTGGTCAGTGTCTAGTTTCCTAAGCAAAGTAGATTGGAACCTGTGTGCTTCTTTCCAGAAGATAGATCATAAGGAAAGAAAATGAGTCATGTCTGAAAATCCTCTGCTTAAAGCTCCTTTATGTAAAAACCTTGCTCATTTCCTTCCTTGTTTCTATTTAAAAAAAAAAAAAAGGACCGACCTACCATATAGCACAGGGAACCATATTCAATTTCTTGTAATAACATATAATGGAAAAGAATCTGAAAAGAAAATATATCTATGTATGTATATGTATAACTGAATCACTTTGCTGTACAACTGAAACTAACATTGTAAATCAACTACACTTTCAGAAATTTTTTTTTTTTAATAGGGAACCACTTCCCTGTGGTGTCCCCAGACACGGTAAGAGAGCTGTGTTGGATGTTCACACAGGGCCAAGATTTCTGTCCTAATTAACTACTAAGATGAGTCAGAACCTAAGCCCTGTTCCTGCCTGTTCACCTCCTCTCTCCAAATCATCACCCAGAGATGCAAACCAGTCATGAATCACCCTCTATTGTTCTGTCAAAGGCGGAGTCCTCCGTGGGCCGTTTCCACAGGGCAAGATTCCATCATCAGGCTGAGGGGGGGGTCAGGATTATCTGCTTACTCCTCAGCATTTGACGGAGAATAAAGTTCAGAGCTTTGTCCAGTCTTTTCTGTTTCAGTGAAATCTTTAAAAACCATGCACATTCCACTCTGCCTACTTCTCTCTGGCCCACTTCCTAAACACCTGTGTTTGCATTTCAGCCTCTGATTTTTAACACTGTTCATTGGAAAATATGTCCCAAGCAACTAGCTAGTGAATGAACCTTTGAAATACAATCCAGGTAGAAATTGGAAATATTGCTTCTTCATTTTCTTTTAACTGAAGTACAGTCAGTTACAATGTGTCAATTTCTGGTGTACAGCATAACGTCCCAGTCATGCATATACATACATATATTCATTTTCAAGGAATATGCTTCTTCTTGAACAGAACCACATTCGACGAAAGAATATTCTGGCCTGGCTGGGTCGCTACAAATGAAAGAGAGGGGAGTTGAGGGCTTGTCTGGATGTTATCAATGTAGACAGCCCCCCCAGATAACCAAGACTTCTGAAACACATGGGATTTTCCTTTCGGAAGCGTGATTCAATGTTGGAGGCCAAGATATTTTGCAGAATGAAACAGATAATCCTTGAAAGTAGATTATGGGGAGAGTTATACAAGCATGTCACCCCAAAATGGACCCCGAAAAGAATAGGACTCAGATGCTAAGTCCTAAGTAAGGAAACTGGCTGAGCTGTGAAACATGTTGGCAGCAAAACTTTACTTGATTTTGATGCTGGCTCCTGAGCTCGGCTGTAAGACTTTCTACTTCTGAGCAGATTCCTAATATGCAAACAGAAAAGTCAAACTGTGAGGCTAACAGGAAATTGTACCTTCTCAGAGGTCAAATTTGCTGAAACTTTGGAATAAGGTACAAAAGGGCAAGAGGACCAAAGACCCAGGTGAAATCAAGACCCTGTCCCCTGAAGCCAGTGACTGAGAGGGAAAATAATTTCATATCCTCATGCCTGGATTTTAAGTGCAGAAAGCAATATAGTGTGGCAAAAATATGGGATATAAATTTAATAAAATGAGTTTTATGAGATGGGACACTGCACACAGAGCTTCCCTAATTAAACTTTATCCTCACGTTAGGGCAATTTTCTTCTTTTGGAGACCAGCCTATCCTTTATTTCTTGACTTCCTGTCCTTCTTTTTATTGGTAAAGCAATTATTTCTACTAAAACCTGTGGACAGACCTCATAAAGTGACATTGTTTTGCCCACACTCTGCATTGTTTGAAAGATATAAAGAATAAGTGCACACTTTGGGAGGGGAAGTAAATCACCCAAGCAAGTATCACTCAACATAGTAGACTGCACCCATGATTGCAATTTTAACCTAGGTTTTCTAAATGAAGATTAGAAAAGTATCCTTTTTAATGTAGGAAAACAATGTTTGCTTTTGGAGACATTCTAGAAAACAGATTTTAGATTAAAGTATTCATTCATGAGACCAAAGGAAGATGTCCCCCCAGAGGTCCTTAAATATATTCTTTTGGGTCAGAAAATTGTGCTTAAACCAGTCATTACTGCTAAAACTATTTCATGAAAGCAGCTCCAAGTGACTCGTTAGCACCCATAGTTAAATTGCGACCTGTAACTCTATCTGCAGGCAAAATTAACTTCGGACTCAAGTCATTACAAACTTCTATTATGAAAAAATGTATATAAAGTTTCATCATTAAATACCCCTCTTAGTTATTGAAAAGTCAACCAGACGTATACTGAGCCTTTTCCATTGGTAGAGTACCAGAACCAAATGGAATTTTGTAATGCAAGGCAAAATCTACGTTAAAAGATTTGGTGATAACTTTCATAAATCACTTGCTTTATTATATACTGGGTTAACTTTTGGATAATAGATGAATCGATGGCTAGATAGATAGGTAGATAGATATTTGGGAGGAAGTTAAGAATAGTGAGCTCTAGTCCTTTCAAAAAAAGTTGTATCATCATTTGTAGAAGGGGGTGGGACAGATCATACCACTAGGTACAGTTTTCATGTTCCTTTAAGCTAAAAGATGCTAAGCTAGAGTTTAGGAATATAACATATCCGTAAAAGAAATTACAAAGTCAGTATTTCTCAAGCTGTCAGTATACACTACCTGCTAGAACTCTGTCTATAAAGCAACGCCCAATGATGTTGGTGATAGCCTCAGACTGGTTTTCTTTGAAAATATAAGACTAATTCTGATTTATGGACCACTAGATGCCATGTGGATACAATTGTCACGAGGAGACCACAAGCATTTCAAAGCCACTTGTCCAAGACAGATTCAAGAAGCTGTCTCTGCAAGGTGACTTGTTTTTGCTATTTGATTGTTTTTCATTAAAAAGAAAAAAGCGTGCAGGGATTTTGCCATCACAAAGAGGGTGGAGAACTGTTCAGGGAGAGAGTGGAGGTCAAACTAAGAGGGAGATGGATGAAGACAACCTGAAGAAAGGAACCCTATTCTTTACCATTGTAGTTTTTCTCCCAGAAATAAAAATTTGTGACTATAAATACAGGTAGATTACTTGCTGTGGGCTATGTTAAATAGAACCTAAATAAAATGATGCCAAGTGTGGATTCAATCACCGTCTTTTAGCATCATGATACAGGCTTTCTTAATTTCTTTTCAAAGTACCTTTTCCCATTGTTTAAAAAATTTTTTTTAAATTTATTTTTTGAAGAGTGACATTTATTTAGGTTTTTTGAAGGGGGAGGTAATTAGGTTTATTAATTTATTTATTTCTTAATGGAGGTACTGGGGATTGAACCCAGGACCTCGTGCAGGCTAAGCATGAGCTCTACCACTGAGCTATACTCTCCCCCCCCCCAGGCTTTCTTAATTTTCAAAAGCAGAATGGGAAAATTTTTAAAGCGATCTAGTGTTCAGGAATATTTTACTTACTATTTTAATAAACCTTTGTTTATGCCTAGAGGTGCCATTAAATTACCAGCCAGACATGAATCCACGGCTCACTGGGGACTGGCATATATGCAGTGATTATTGCTGGGCGTTTCATTTGGGGCTCACACAGCTGTCTATAAACAGCTACTAGACAGAGATTAAAAAAAAAAAAATCTGGGCTTCATTTATATCCCAAGATTGTTTTTCTCACACACTTGGAGATGAATAGGTATTTACGATAAGGATCAAATAATCACAATAGCAGACTTTTAAAAATAAGGTGTCTTTAGACTTTTTTTCTGTGATTACAGTAGAGGATGACTTAATTTTTTTTTTTTTTTTTTTAATTTGAAGAAGTGACTGAAAATACGCTGGTTGATGCTGAATAGTGTGTCTTGCCCTTTTTCGGTCTACAGTTGAGAGCATAGCATCGAGTCAGGTTAAGGGACTGGTATACCTGGGGTGACCAATGAGGAGACACTGATTTCCACCTGTGCAAATACATGCCAGTGATTATGTATTTCAGAAAATCAATCAGAACATTGCGATGAAACCAGAGCCTGAATGTGTTGTGTACGTTCAGTCTAATCACAATAATTAAATTATAAATAATTCATCATGTGTCAGTGCAATGGGTTAAATGGCATTACATGTCTTTGATGGGTGATCTTGATTTTTTTTTTTTTCCTAGCACTTAAAAAATAAGAATGCTACCAAGATGCCATGATACATAGCTCTAAATGGTCTTTTTTTCAAAGTTTATAATTCAAATCAGAGCATAGAGATTTAAAATGCGTTTTTATATTGCTTTCAGGTGCTGGAAGCAAATATCATAGCAGCAGGATGAAAAATCAGAAAGCGATACTGGCAAAATGGTTTTCCTCTGCTAAATGGAATGTGAGAACATTCCTGACTTCAAGAACTGCTGGAACTGAGTCACTTCCCATGCGGCTCTCAGAGCCCTTGGCAGCAGCTCTATTGGGTTTCCTGGCAGAGTTTGGGAAACGTGGTTATTGAAGGCCTGCTTTGCTTACTTTTAAAATATAGGTGACAAGATCAATGATTCAGGTAAAACTTGAGTAATAACTGAGTTTTTCCAGCATCACTAAAAATGTAATATGTCTATAGTAATTACCCCCAATTATGCGCATACGTGTGTATATAAACACTAAAAATAAACATTGGATAAAATGCAAAGGGAAATGTAAATTGTTAACCACATTTGAGAATGCAACTCCAGACATCTCAATTAGGATTACACTTAGACACAACCCCTCTCCTAGCAATACCATAAAAATTAATCTACCGGCCCATAAGGGTGCATGTGGAAGGATGTTTACTCTTCAAAGAGGCAAAAAACAGGACAAGTAAATTGTGGTTCATTCATACCGTGAAATGTTACACATTCCACTAAGGAAAACGTGTTAGGTCTGTATTAGTTGATTTGGAGGGATTTTTACACTGTGCATTGAAGTGAGAAAAACAATTTTCCACCATTTTTTACAGTAGTGGTGAAAAGGGATGGGTAAGAAAGGGAGAGGAAGGACGTAAACAATTAACAAAATGTTTTGAAGAGTATTCTCAATAAAATACATGTATATTATGATACTATTTGTTCAAAATTTTATATGTAAGTCTGCATATATTAATCTGAAGAGATATATTAAAGAATGGTTACTAAAGTTTTGGTAGTGGTTATCTTAGGTGATTTTTAGTTTCTTCCTTAATTTTTTTCCTCTGGTGGACTACAGTATAGCATATTTTACTTGTAAAATGAGATTGAAAAGAAAATTTAAAGAATCATCTGTAAAACAGCAATTTTAATGTTCAGTTTAAGAAAAAACATCTAAAATCTGCAAAATACAGGATATATAAACAGACTTTTGAAAAGCCAAAGATTAATATTATGCTCTCAGATATAAGACTTGATATATGCTCCAGACAACCAGAAAAAAAATTTCTGATTTGGCAGATTTTCTTAATTGCATAAAGGATTTATATTACGCTGATATGTTATGGTCCAAGCTCAAAGAGTAGGCCATTTGCAAGCTCTACTCCTGTTCAAGGGTCCTTAAAACCAACTAGAATATCTGCCAAAATGGGATATTCAGTCTTTGAAATGTTGGGGTTTGATATGGAAAGTCAGAATGTATAGCAGAACGTGGTCCTTCTGGGGCAGGAGTTAAATCCTCGTTCCTTCCAGGGACTTGGAGCACACAAGTCCAAGGTTTCCAAAACCCCGCGAAAGCCATCTAGAGATATACATGCGTCACAGCACCATGGACTTTTCTGGGTTTTGAATATGGTGAAATGAGTATCTTAGTTGCCATTTACAGAAATAACAATAATGTCTACTGTAAGGGAGGAAAAGTATTTTTCCCCTCTGCCCTTCTAAGTTCTCAACTGGGGTCCCTGTCACAAAAGATAAACTAGAGAAAAGCACAGAAATGCAAGTTTTACAGAACACTGGAGACTTCATAAGGAAAAAAGACCCAAAGAAGCAGTTAAACCTGAGCATTGTTATGCTAGTTTTGATGAAGAGAGGAGAGGAGTGGGAAAATGTGATAAGACAAAAAAAAAAAAAAAAAAAAAAAAAGCAGGGGGAGGGCATCTCTTCATGTCCCTCTGTCTTTGCAGGTAAGGATGTTCCTCTCATATGGCGGTTTTGTGACTTGCCTGAAGGGAAGGTCAGAAAGTCCTTACTTTACCTGTCATTTCTCATATTCCTTAAACTTGGAATATTCAATATGGGCAGGTGCCACATTTTGGAGTGTTGTGTCCTGAACCTCATCACTACCATTTGCTGATCACTGAGATAAGTGCTTTCTACACATTATCTAATTTTAACCCTGCAACCGCAGGTAAGTCATACTCTCTGCATGGCTTGCTCTCCCAAAGGGCAGCTCCTCTGGGACACGTCCCTAAGTCACCAAGCCTGGTTTAGACTACTTCCGCCTGGGGCAGCAGCCTGGGTCCAGTGGTTCTAGTTGGGAACCATTAAAGCCTCTGAATTTCTCTAGAATTTCTTAGGTGCTCAGTCAACATCTGATGAATAAATAAATTCGTTTCACTTCTCCAATAATGTTGGGTCTTGAGTCTCAATTTCTTTGTCTGTTCCCCTTGTTTGTTCATTTATTCATTCAACAAATATTTATTGAGCATGTACTACATTCCAGGCCTGTTCAAGGCCTTTGGGATGTGCCAGGGAACAAAGAGACAAAATTCTGGCTTCCCTGGAACTTACTTTTTAGTCACTAAAATCTTAGGTTCTTTTTTTTCCACCTAGTTTCACTGGTTGCCATAAAAATAGTACCAAATGTAAACACTGTCTTAGTTTCCTCTATGGCACTTTAAAAAAGTAGGTATGCTCCTTAAGAATAATAGGAATCAGACAAAATCTTTGACATTTCATTTTTTTGGTAAATATTTAATTCTGTACTTGAGTTGTCCTCGACGGCTGAAGAAGTAAAATGGACATTTCTATCATTGTTAAGCTAATGATAGAAATGCCTATTTAATAAAACCAATGTTCTTATATATAAGGTCATGATAAAGCATATTTAAACCCATTTTCTCTATTCCTTGGTAGTACCGATAGATTTGTAACACCTGAAAAATGGTTTTACCAAGCTTAAAATATTAACTAATCAGTCAGTCTAAGAAAGAAGTGGAAATTTTTATCTGAGCCAAATTTGAAGATTATAACCCAGGAAGAGCATCTCAGAAAGCTCTGAGAACTGTGCCACTGGGTAGAAATCAAGGCACAGTTTTATAAGTTTTTTGAGACAGAGGGCTGTACGTCAAATGACGTACTAGTGACAGTTTTCACAATCCAGATCTAAGCATCATCCTGGTGGGTCATGTGACTCTGTACAAGATCAAGAAGGAATGTTATCCTTTAAGGAGTTGTGCTGTTGGCACTAGAATGTTGTTCCTTATGGCTGAGCAGGTGTTCCTGCCAGGGGGGAGGTTTGGTCCATGCATAATGCAGATACACACTGCACAGTGGGGGAGAGGAGGTCAAAGGGCAGAGAAGAATTTTATATGTTTAACTTTTTGTCCTGCTGTAAAGTATGAATTTATTTCGCACATCCCTTACATTCCTTTCTCAGGAAAAAGAATGTTTGCAACTGCCCACGCACAAGCTCTTCTCAGGAATCTGATAACTTGATTTGTTTGTTTTTGAACCCAAGGCTAACCCTGGGCAGAGTCCTCAAACCACTCTGAGTTTCCTTAGTAGTAAAATGGGGACAATAATACCTGCTCTGTCTGTGTTATTATGAGATGCAAATGAATTCATGTGGCTACTGTCACTGTAAAGTGCTACATATAATTATACATAAATTATATGTATAATTTTTACTTGGTACAACTTAAAAAATATAAAAATGGAGACTCTTAACAACACCTGATACGTATTAAATAGTTTTAGAATAAGAAAAATTAAATTTAGTGATAATTTCCAAATATGCTCCACCTTCAGGAAATCAATGCCAGACACTAAGAATAACCAATTTTAAGTCTACATCGACCTTAGAGATGGTCTAAGAATAAGGAAAACTCAAGAATTCACTTCACTGCCAGATAGAATTTACAGTTCTTATAGAAAACCAAAAGGCAAGGTTAAGCTGCTGGGAAATTGTAATTCTTTTGGTATTTCCCCTTGATAATTTAACTGGACAGGTGAATACAAATATAAAAAATAAGGTGACATTCAATGTAGATAAAGAGAAGATTTTTATACAAAGCGCAAGATTCAAACTGATTCTTGGCATTTATGGGGTAATCCTCCCCAGGGGACACTCAGGCAGCGAGGACGGGTCCCACAGCTGGGCCTTTTCGTACTTTACTTAACAAGGGCTCTCCTAGAGTCCACAGGTGCTTAGACACTGGTCCGGCACATCTGATCCCCCTGAGATAGAAGGGAAGGGGCAGGACACAGCTACTAAAGAAACGACACAGCAATTAGCACCAAGATGGCAGGAAAGTCAACTCCTCATAGACCTGGCAGTCCAAGATGGTGGGAGATCTGCTCTCCAGTGGACCTCGAGCTTCATTATAAAGATTGTAATGTATGAGCATGGTGAATGGCATACCCACGGGCAGTAGGGCAGTGGCCCAACTCCTGCGGATCCTCGCCCCTTCTCTAAAGTAGTTGGAATAGTTCTCTCACTTATTAGTATATGAAAACTAGCAGCACTGCACCTCCCTCACGGTTGTTCTCTCTCTTGCCTTCCCGGACGGTCTACACTCTGTCTGTGGAATGTGTATCTACACCCCCTCCCCGGTCCATCTCTCTAAATAAATCTACTTTTACTCTTGAATCTTTCCTGCATGAAGTCAAGGACTCTCACTTGGTGGGGCACATCCCAGGGAATCAACCAAGACCTGGGACACAGACATCCCCTTGCACAGAACACTTTTTTCCTGTTTATTTCCCAGGGCACAGAGACCTTTGATTTTCTCCATCTATGGTTGGCAAGTTCTCCTTGGCTTCTTGGCACAGGGCATTCCCCATATCAGAGGCTAGGTGTGTGGGGGCTGGAGACACGATGGGGGCGACCTCTCTGTCCCAGGGGTGTCAGCAGCACTTCCTAGATGAGGAGACACTTAAAGTGAATCCTGAAGAATGAGTCGAAATTGTGCAGAAGCACAAAGCTACTGGGAGGAGAGACGATAAACCACATGTATAAAAACAGGAACAGATCCTGAATACAGGGTTGCCAAAACCAGGTTCGTGTGCCCCAAGTAGTGAGGCCGAAGAAACAAAAACGTCAGAGTTTGGAGCAGAGAGGCCTTTATTGCATGAGCCAGGCAAGGAATACTGGCAGCTTGGGCTCAAAGTCCCCGATCTTCCCTATGGTTTTGGGGGAAGAGTTCTATAGGCAATATTTGCAGGGGAGGGCTGCAGGGTGTGTTACCTTCCTCTGATGGCTCAGTAGTGAGGTAACAGGGTGGTGTTCCAGGAATCATCGTTCTGGTTCTAATCAATCCGGGGTCCCCTCGCTTGTGCTCAGCCTGGAGTTACCATCCTCCACCTGGGTGGGGACCTCGGCTTCTGTAGAAGAACTCAGAGATTTGTATCAGATTGTTATGTATATTCTTTGAGGAGGAAGCAGGACCTCGCCCCATCCACGCACTATTGTTTCTTGACAGCATTTCTGCATACCCTCAAGCCTCAAATTAGCAACTGTTTGAATCAGCCCTTTGGAACTCAGGGAAGGTCTGCGAGGTTGAAAATATTTTTCCTACAAAAAGAAAGGGCCAGGGAGGAGGGTGGACAAAAGCACAAAAAGACTTTTGTGCCCCGAAGGGCCCCACAGGGTCTTGCTCAGTTTCAAGACAGCACTCCCAGGCTGACCATAAAGGGCCAAAGAGTGGGCAGGGCCCGGTTCCTGGCAATCCCCTCCCCTTCCCTCCGATAGTTGGAATTAACTACCTTCTTCAAAGTTTAAGTTTATATACACCTTATATATATATAACATAGCTGTATGTACATATATGTGTGTATATACATATTTATACGAAAAATATAAATGTCAATGTATTTTTTTCAATCATTTGATGCAGGGCTAAGGCTTTTTCTTTGATTTTTGTATCATCTTTTTTTTTTTAGGTTTTTTAAAGGTTTCTTTCTCTTATATTTGTATCATCTTTCTTAAATAACCACAGCTATATGCATCATCTACAATTTTCCGTTTCCATTTCTTTTAGATACAATAAGAATTGTGATGCAGTCTCAATATAGAATGCTAAATTTGTATTTTTCCCAATATTTTGCTGGCGCCCCACCCACATATACATGACAGCAATTTTTAAGCAATGTTTCCAAAGCATTCTAGTTAGTCTTCATAGAAACAATAAACTTCTTTCTTTTGTACTCATATATTATTAGCCCAGGTAGTATTTAATTAAATGATATAATTTAAATACCAAGTGCAAAACTGGTTTGGGAACAAATACAACTGACTTTTGGTAAAAGAATTCTTGCTATATTCTTGAGTAACTTCACATTAGCGCAGAAAGGCAATCCCCAAGCAGCTCTTACCTGGAGTTTAAGATTTAAAAAGGTCTGGGTTGAATCCAGACTCTAGCTTACTTTCACAAGCTGTGTGACCTTGAATAAGTGGCTTGTTTCTTCTGAGCTCTGGTTTCTTGGAAGGTAGCATGGTAACCATAACTCCCAAAATTCAGTGCATAGATGAGCCCCTCTGAAAGAGCTCTTGGTACAGCGTAGGTAATACTCAATAAATGCTCCTTCCCTTATTTCTTGGTGAAAGAGATACACTTCTATTATCATCACCCCTCCCAACATTTTTGTCAATTGTATATTATGTATATTATGAAGAGCTCTCCTAAATAATTTAAACAGTCAAATCAAACTGCCTTAATCCTTGGAAAGAAAAGGTTCTCAGGATATGCTTACTGGGTTATCCTCATCCCTTGGAAGTGCTACAGGATAAAAATCAGTTGTTCTCTGATCAGGAGACGGGTGAGTATTTCAAATAACAGAACTAACATTTCATGGGCTCATGGTCCAGGTGGCTCCATGCCTCCCCTCATTCTTTCTCTATAGTGATAATAATAACTGTAACTGGAGAACCAGAGAAAGAAGAAATCAAAAAGGAAGAGTCAGGGGGAGGGTATAGCTCAAGTGGTAGAGCGCATGCTTAGCATGCACGAGGGCCTGGGTTCAGTCCCCAGCACCTCCTCTGAAGACAAATATACCTAATTACCTCCCTCCATGAAGGGGAAAAAAAAGGGTCTTCTACACAGTGGGCTCATTTTATAGCCTTCTCTTTCCATACTCCTTTCTTTTGCCCTTAAGAAAGTGTTATTTTCTTGGGTCAATTGAATTACGCCCCCAGTCGTTTGCGAGAGCCTGAATATTCACATGCAAACCTAACAGGCCTACTCCCGGGTCCAGTGTGAGTTCTATTCTGGTCTGTAGAAAGCCTTTGTGTGCTTTCATTTGAATACTGAGTCTGGTGATGATGGGGAAAGCGATATGGGCTATTTTCTCTCGCAGAGGTGTCATAAGGATAAATGAAATGATATTCATACAGCACTTTAGGATCTTCTTACAAAATGCACCTTTGTAAATATGACATATTCTAAAAGACCAGTGACTGCAACTTCTATTTAAAATAAAAATTGCTGACAACAATTTCAACCCCAGAAAGTAAACACATCAGCTTGAAATTGAAGTGCACTCTGCCAGGTAGCAGCAGGCTGATCGTCTTTCTGGGTCCTTACTGCACATAAGGCTCAATGTTCACGTGGGTCACTGTGTGCGGTTCATCCTGCTCTGCTATTTGGCAGCATCGAAGGGCAATGGCCTGGCTCTGTGCTCTTTGTGATCCAAGAACATTTGGAAGCGAGCCTTAGTTTCAGAACCTCCAAGAGCATTGCTGTCTATCTCACAAAAACAAAAATTAGAGACATCTTGAGGCTATTGAACTGTAGTAGGGTCCAAGTCTGCTCTTGTGATTAACAATAGGGGCACATTAAAGCTATGCCATCAGGATTACTCTGAAACTTGATCAGAGACAGGAGCAAACCCCTCACCCCTCAGGTGGCCACAGTCTGAAAAAGAGGCTGCGTCCTGGAGCACATTTGGAGCTATGTGTATGCAAACACTGTATGTTACCTACTTACGATACACTGGGGGTTGTTCTAACACTGTCACCAGGCACTATCACCCAAGAGGTGGCCTGGGGCTACCAGAGATCACACACTCAGTTAGCATCCTGGGTCGGGGGTGATGGCCTGGCAGCGGTGGAGCTTTGTGAGCTGACAGAGTGCCAAGCCAGCCAGTGCAATAGAGAGAACTGGAAAGAGAATCAGGCTTGAAGAGCGCAATCCTGGGAGAGACTCTAGGCAGCTCTGCAAGTGGGGCCCGGCTCTACGGTAGCGTAGTATAAAGGTTCACAGACTCAGCAATGGAAACACAGGAACTTCAGCCAGAAGCACAGGAGGAGGATGGCAACCACTGAAACAAAGCAGCTTCTCAACACGTCCAGCCATGGCAGCTGCGGGTGCACTTGCTTGCTTACAGCCTCGTTCTTTGCGCTCCACCGTGGGTCTCCTTAGGTCCCTTACCTCCCTGATCTAAACCTGCAATGAGGCATCTATTTAAAAATTCACAGAAGAAAAACACAACCTAAAAAATCGCCAGTGATTTCACTCCTGGTTGCTGACACACGAACAAATACACCAAGTAATATCTCAAAAATATTGTGCTTGTTTTGAGAATTTTGAATTTCACGTTTGGAGATTTTGACATTCTTTTTATATCTGTTATGTGACTTCAGAGAGGGTGTTAACATTTTGATGTTTCTATGTCTATCTTTTTAAAATCAGAAAAACTGTATATGTTCTCTGTGCAAAGATCCTAGAAAGTCACTAGATGTCATGCCATCATTTTATGTTTATCATGAAAAAGCCTGAGCCTTTTCTCCTATCCTAAGTCCATTCCACAAATATTAATGTTGAGGATCACTGTTCTCCTTTTTAAGAACAGGAAGAAAGACAAAACACAAGGAGAGGGGAGGTAGAGCTCAGTGGTAGAGCACATGCCTAGCATGCATGAGGTCCTGGGGTCAATCCCCGGTACCTCCATTAAAAAACACACACACACACAAGGAGAAAAGAATAAACATTTATTGACCATTAACTCTACTGCTAGGTGCTTTACCTGTATTTAACCATCATGACAACCTTGTGAAGTAGGCATTATTAACCATAACATGTTGCACTGGGAGAGGCATGATCACTTGCCTCTCAGTGAGATTTTTATGCATTTGCTAAAAGTAACAACAACATCACGTCTTCTCCATGATTTTTTGAGAATCCACACAGGCCAGATATTAACCCTGCTCCTTGACTAATCCATTCTGTCAGTGAAGAAGCAGACCTATAACTGTGGTTAGGCAATTCACTCAAATGGTGGATGGATGTGGAGTTTGAAGGCTCCAGGTTTTCAGTCTTTGGCACTCTTGTGTTTTAAAGTAGGGCATTTCAAATGGGTTTCAGAAGCATATTCATCTATAATCACCACTTAGCCTTCAAAATAAATCTTCAGGTAGACGACTAAAATGATCACGAGGAAGTCATAAGGCATGAAAATGGAGTCATTTAGAATATGTTTACTCTTTCCCTCTCTATCGTTTTTAGAGTGCTTGGTTTTAGGACATTCAACAAGTGGGAATAATACCATGACAAGTGATAGACTCCAGCTGTTTGCAGAGTGGTTCCAAGGGAGGTATATGATTTCAAGAAAAAGGGGTGGGTGGGAGGTTGAGAAACAGATGGTTTATAAAGTGCTGTTTTTAAAAATTGCTTTTCCCCATGTTCTTTGAGAAAGCAATACAAAACCAGATTTACCATATCTGGTTTGTGCTGTGGTTAGATCTTTCTTAAAGCCTCAAGGTTCATCCTTTGCTTTCTTGGGCTAGGCAGTCAGTGGATTTAGGCATGCTTCCTGTAACATATACCTCATGTATAAGGACCCAAGTTGTGAAGAGATAAAAATATTTGTCAGGTGTTCCCAGCTCTTCATCAAGTGAGCCCAATAAAGGCATGACACATAAGTAGAGGAAATGAAGGTCTCATTCTTTGAGAAAATCCCAGTCTTCTTACAAGTCCATCACACCAGAGAAGCAGAAATAGCTTTTTAAAGAGATATTTCAGTTTAAAATGCAGCAGATGACAAATCCAGTCCTAGAGCACTCCGGGGATTTGGCTGCCAAACCGTGATATATTGCAGAAACATTTATTTTGTAAGTAATGTTAATGATATTCTCAGCGCTCTGTGTTTATTGTTTAACACTGCTATCATTTATTGATGACTAATGGCCAATAAACATAGCCCCTTGCCTTACTGTGGCTTGCAGTCAGTATTTATGGATTAGGTCCATTAGTCTCCTTTCGAAAGCTACCAGGACGATGCAGCTGGCACCCAGCTGAAGAAGAGATGAGAAAAATGTGATCTGCCACTCAAGTAAAGACAAGGCAGTGAACTTGAAAGGAAGATGCGTCATTGCAACCACAAAGAAGCACTTAAATATAAGTAGTAGGATGACCTAATTAATACTCCTAAATATCTCGTAGCCTGGCTCGCCTTTTGATGCTAGCTTTTATCTCTAATAGATGCCATAGTCTCTAACACGGTTCCATAAGGGACTACAGGAATACAGTGACTGAGGTCACTTTAAGGAAAATAAATGCTCAGGCATGTAAGCATGTGGGAATAAAGAAATGATCAAATTTAATGACTGGAAGTCGATGATGAAAGGAAGATGGCACCCAATTCAGGGAAAAATACATTAAAAAGTTACAATAACTCAAACATGCAAAATTGTTTTTATTAATTTGTTTAATATCAGTGGAGTTTCAATCTGAATCTTTAAACTCTAGTCTTAATCTGAAGATATGTTTGGGTTATGAAAGTCCTGTTACATTACATTTATTTTACAGCCAGCACAGGTACTCTTGACAATCGACTTTATCTTTCTTCTTCTTCCTTTTTTTAAAAAATTGAAGTGCAGTCAGTTACAGTGTGCCAGTTTCTGGTGTACAGCACAATGTCCCAGTTGTGCATATACATACCTATATTCATTTTCATAGACTTTATCTTTCAAAGGAACTCCTAAAGGCTTATCTTCCAATTCTCTAAAAACTCCAAAGGTTTTTACACTTTCTTGCCCCAAACTGAATTCTGTGTCTAATCATCTTCATTATTCAAACAGCTTTCTGGGCGTGTATGTCCTAGCAGACGTAGTGTACGTGGGAGGAAGCACAGTGTGGTGCAGAGCTGGAATGGACTGTCCTACCTCTGGCACCGTGTTGTGATTTTTCAGGAGGGGAACAACTGGTTCTTGTTGGTATAATGGGCATGGTTGGACTCGAATTATTTTTAGTTCACCTTCAGTTTTAAATTTCTAAAATTCCAGGAAAATGGTGACATATTTAAAAGGGTCGCTCTCAATCTTTTTTGGGGAAGCACTAAAAGAAGAACCATGTAAATAACTTTCGACCAGAAGTGAATGACCCGACCAGGAAAGTCTAACAATTCACCTTACCTGGATTATTTCTGCCCGCCTCAGTATAGCTTCTCATGCTGCATTTCCTTGATGCGATTTTAAATTGTCCGAATTATCTTTCCTTATTTCCCTCAGTTGTATACCTGTCTGCTGAATCTCTTTTCTGTTTGTTTCCTGGATCTTCTATTGGTTTCATTTCCTCTTCACTTTTTTCTACATTCCAGAAAGGAACAAAAATTATGTCATGACATCCTCTGGCTACTCAAGGACATAACTTTCTACATGCAAGTATTAAGTTGTCTCTATCTTTTTTGGCTTTAGGTTTTTATGCTGTCAAGAAGGTACTGCAGGCAAATTGGACAGTAAGCTTGGATAATTAATTTCCACACATGCCCTAGCAAAGCATGTACGCTGCATCCAGAAGTAGATAGATCTGGGGAGATGTCTTAGGGTAGGAGGGACTTAAAAGTCAAAGAGAAAGTTTAAGAACCTTAGCTTTTTCTTATCTAAGGTAGTACAGTATGGGAAGGGACAGGGTGGCAAATATTTTTCACATACCTCTGTAACAGGTCAGATAACAAATATCTTGGCTTTGCTAGGTAATAAGATCATTATGCAACTACTCAAGTCTAATTTGCAGTAAAAACAGCTATGGACAATACCAAACAAACAGGCAGAGCTGTGGGTAGGCTTCAGTGAATTTTATTTATAACACAGGATTTGTTTTATTTACAAAAAAAAAAAAAAAAAAAAAAGGAGGCTTTAGGTTGCCCATAGTTGGTATAAGAGAATGACTGGGCTAGTAATTTGGAGGTGTGAAATTAAGATCTCTGCTTTGCTAAACTGTATAGACTAGGAAATACCGTTGTTCCAGTTACTCAATCCTTTGTTTCTAGGGATACACAATTGCCAAGGCCCTTGAAGTAGAAGAAGGTGACAGTTCCCTTGGAAAATGCTAGTGGCACTTGTTTTCTTCCTCATTCTTCAAGAGTTTCACCCCCAGTACCCAGGGCCACTTAGCGTTCACGAGCCCACCTCACGAATGATGCTAAGAGATGCAGTGTATTCAAAAATAATTTGTTAGATGCCTGGTCAGGGTGGCTCTAAACCATGTTCAGATACAGCTTCTGGCCCCAAGGTCAGACTTTTCCTGCCTCCAAGTAGTATGCACAAGTTGGATTTACCAAGACAGATAGAACAATTACAACAGCAAACTCCAGTCTTAGTTCTCCACTTAATAATCTATTGCTTTTCTGCAAAATTGCCAAGGAGGAAGGTGTGTGAGTCACCATCAGCGATGACAGCTGGGCACCAGGAGAGTCTGCAAGGTGCAATAAAGCCTATGAGTTTTGAAGATGTATGAAGGTCACTGTGATAAATGTTTTCCAACGACTTACAGAGGACAGCTGTGGAAAAAACCACTTGGATCATAGCTGCATGGAACGAGCATATGGGTAGCCACGGGTGAATGTTTAGGTTCTTTGCTATGGTGTTTTGAAGTTCTTCATTGTCTCAAGTGTGGGATGCAACGTTTTAGAAGAAAAAATGAGAAATTGGTCAAGCACAGATGAATAGAAGCAAGTGATGAAAATCAATTATCAACATTGATAACCTCACAATAACTTTATAAGAAAAATAACCTCCCCCAAACCCCAAAACCAATTAATTAATCTATCATGGCTGATTCAGTTTCTACTCTGTGTAAACTCAAAAGATTGTATGAGTTGAAAGCAATCAACTAGGCGCTAGGGTTAGCAATTTACTTTTTTTTATTACTTGTTAGATCAAGAGATCACTGCTTACTTTTCTAGTTTTCAGAAATGCACGGCATATTAATTAAGATTCGGCTTGGCTATAAGCGATAGAAAACTCACAACAGTAGCGCTGACCAAGATAGGCTTTCGTATCCCACTTATGCACATGCACTCTGGCAGCAGGCAGGCCAGAGCTACCATGGCAGCTCCAGGATGCTCGCGTCTTACTGCGCTGCCAGCTTGGTGGAAGATGGCTGCTGGGATTTAAGTCTTTATATCTGCATCACAGCCAGCAAGAAGAAGGGTATAAAGAAGCGAATATGCCCTTTCCATAAAAATTGTCCTATAAGTCAGGTACTTCCAGTTCCATTCTATTCCTGAAACTTAGTCACATGCCCATTTACTAGCTGTAAAGGGAGCTGTAATCTGGCGGCCATGTGCCCAACTAGAGTCGGGAGTTTTGCCATTGAGAATGAGCTCTACCACCCATTCTAATTACACAGCCTTTGTATTAATCATTCAAGTCTCTTCTTTGTGCAGCTTTGGGGAGCTCCACGAACCTGATACATACAAATCTCTTAGTCACAGACACATAAGGCTCTCCAAATTTCTTTTAGATCTTTGCTCTTTCTTACACTGGACTTGTAACTCCAGTGATGCCCCATCTTAGGAGGCATTCAGAGGAAAAGCTAGATGTAATTTTCTAGGAGATAAAAATGCCCTTGGGAGGATTTTAATGGGTTTGGCGTTTCCCTCAGGAATATGAGGTGGACAACCACTCTATAAACGATCTTTCACCTGCCCTACAGGAATGTAGGCAGCTGTCTTCTCCTTGGAAACCAACATTTAAAAAAAATTACATGGTAATTATTGTATATTAATTTTTTGCTGATAATATATGGTAAAGTTACATATTTAAACAACACAATTCATACTATTTTCCACGCACACATGCTTCTGAATTGTCCCTTTTTATCTCAGTCATTCTCTGTTAAAGGTGCCAAGTTCTGTCTCTGTTTTTAGCTTACCTAGTCTTTCCAAGTGCTTCTTTGATATTGTTATGCAGAGTGTTGGCTTTATTTCTTTTACTCTTTCTATCCTTCATAATTTATTAATGACACAGATTGTGTGATGAAGAGTTGTCAACATTATCATTTTTCTATATTTACAGGCATAATAACTGCATTGAAGTGGATTTGTCATCTAATAGCCTCAAATGATCCCTCTCTTTCGGGCTGCATTTCCTTCCATTATTTACTGTGCCTCCCAATAGCTTATCATCCACTGCTGTCTACTTTCCTCTCTGTCCTTAATTTCCTGAGACAGATTTCCACTTAAGAGATTGAGAAACTATTAGATGGAGAGTTTCCACAAACCACGGAAGCAGAAAGTCTTCTGCCAAGAGACACGTTCACCCAGGGTGGGTTAAAGAAAGAAGGTAGCCTTACATCTCCCTCTGACAAACCCCGTCCCTATCAAAGTGAAGAGGGCATAATTGCATTTGAATTCAGGGAATCTCCATGCATAACTCTCATTAACCCAAATACAATAGAAACCAAGTGCCTAAATTCCTGTGCAGGGAAAAAAAAGAAGTGGTTATACTTCCAGTCTAAAGCAAAACATGGCCTCCTATGCATGAGTTGGAATCTTCATAACTGTTTAACATTAGTCTGTGAGTTGTTCTAGAGAGAGCCAATATCAAAGAAGAAAACAGTGTTTTATCTCCGTAAAGCATTTTAGCAACGCTCAGAGAAGAGGAACACCAGATATTTATTTTGGAAATTAGCTTGCTAGCTCCACTATATTTTCAAATTATGCCTGTATTGGTAGTTTTCTGCTGTAATTGGCAAGGACACTGTAAATCTTTATCTTTGCTATGTTTAGAATACAGGACGATAAGTCAACATTTTCTTTCACGGTAACATTTTGGAGCGAACAATGTTCACTAGTATAAAAAGTATTCTCTGATCAGAACAGTTGCTCTTAAATATGGGTTTGTTGGAAGATTACATGATATGTTGAAGATTGTGTCCTTTTGGATTGTTTTTCATTTAATTTGTAATTACTTCAAATGATTAAAAAGCATATAAATGACTTAACTTCTCAAAAGAAAAATATAAACTAATATTACCATGCCCTGTGTAATTTTCACAAGTTATTCATCACAGGTAAATAAGTTCCATGAATTGATTATTCCATCAAATTGTTTCTATGCATTGCCAGGCACTGTAAACTTGTCTGAATGGAGTTCTATACCTCCAAACTCCTTATGAGCTCATGCTAAAACTTGAGAAATTCTCGATGGGAGGTATGGGAGTGGGTTGAGTTAAGAGCATCATGAGGACACAAAAGCGTTGGTGAAGTTTGGGTGAATTATTACAGCACTGGCAGCCAGCCTGAAGCATACGAAAGCAACTAGTTGTTTGGTTTGAACCTAAGAAATTAAGAGACTAAATTTTAAACTATTCACTTGTTTTTCACCTATACTTATTTCATGTTATTAGATATTTATTAGATTCAGAGACTCATTTGCTAGGTTTATACTTTTTTTTTTACTGGAGCCATACTTATCATGGGGGACATTTATGCTCTGTCTACACCAAACACTCATGCATATATGACCTGAAGCACATAGTTTGGCTGCGTCTACACCAAACACTGAGGATATATGCTACCAAACACATGAATTGATGGGGTGATATAGAACTGCAAGAAATAAACTGATCCAGGAACATTTTTAATTCTGACACACGCTGTAATAACAACAAAAAGAATAACTACACAGATATAACCAACAATAATTTTCATCACCACCACCCATTATTAGGCATGTATCCCTTGTGGGGCTAAATACTTGACACAGGCATTTTGGGGGCACATTTTCACCGATGAAGAAATCAAGTCACAGAGAGATTATGTTACAGGCCAAAAATAAATGGTTAGTACATGATACTGCCTTAACGTGAAAGTAATTTCATATTTATTTGAATAAATGAGTGGATCAATTGATTCTAAAGAAACTGAATGATTGTAAAGCCTGCGGGTTTTTTTTCATGTTGATAGATTCACACCATTTATTTTCTAAAAGCCCACATTTCTTTACCCACTCACACGAACACCATAATTCTGAGTTTACCAGTCAGGTTCTGATTAGGTGGTAAGGAGATACATGAATGTATGTTAATTTATTATGTGAGCCCTTTTGAATTGGGAAATAAATTAACATTTGAAGATGAAAGTTTGAAGGTCTCAGCTAATGAGAGCAGGATCAGGGCTAGGACACAGATTTTTCTGACTCCTTCTCCAGTGTGGCCATTATCAGTACTCCCCAATTCCATCCCCCAGCACCTACTACTCAGTGACTGCCACCACTACTTGGGACAACTTGTAACTATGCGGAACTTGGGAGCAGTTAGCAGTTAAAGAATCAAAAAAACACATTTATTTTTAATCACCCACCATGAGATAAACTCTGTTGTTTTTCTTTCCTCTACATTATACTTCCTGATTCTACACCAACTATTCAAGACAATAAATATCTATCAAATATTTATTGTATCTCATGGTGCTATGGTAGTGGGTGTGGATGACAGTAAGATGGGAAAAAAACCACAATCTTTATTCTTGAGAAGTTTCCAACCTACTGTAGGAAGGTGTGGACACAAATAACTTTATGGTAATGGCAACAAAGAAGAAACATACGAGAGTGTAAGATTATTTCTGGCTCAAGAGAGCAGAAAAGCTTTCATAAAAGATGTAAGACTTAATGTGGTTCGAGATATAAAGGAGGCAATATCACAATATTTTTTGACACTGATTATTTTTGATACATTTATTTATCATCATAACACCTTCTAAGAGGTATGTTCTACAATTATCCCCCATTTTCAGATGTAGAAACCGAGGCCAAGAAATGTCAAGTGAGTCTCCCAGAGTCACATGGGTATTCCAGTAAGTAGCAGAGTTAGGATTCTAACTTGGGCCCTTGGATGCTTGGAGATAAATTCTTAACCACTGAGCTGCACTGCCTGGGGTTCTGAGGTCAAGCTTACGTAGGTTGGAAGCCAGGCTCTGCCACTTAACGGGTCATAGGAAAAATTTTAGCTCATTTTCATATCTGAAAAATGAGGAAAATATTACCTATTGTTGTTTGAATGGCAGACTATGGTTGGGGAGTTACCAGAAGACTAACTGGCTGGCCACTAAGAAGTTATTTGCCTTGGTGGGTTCACTACCATTAAAGGGCTCTTTCTGACTCTGTCATCCCAGAGCTGATCCAACTCAGGGAGACTCTCTCATGAGCACAAACCTATGGTGTTCCAGGCATCAGGCTGGCAAGATTTTAAATATTACTTGAGCAGACAGGTGGTGTAATTAGAGTTACAGAGATGGGAAGATCAGTTAGGTACAGTCGACTGCACTGGTCCAGGTAAAAGGAAATGAGGGTTGAACGAGGGTAGTAATATATAGCAAGCAGAAGGATTGGATATAAGAAACTACAATTTTGGAAAAAAAAAACCAACTATTCTTGGTAATTGATTAGTTATACATTACAAAAGGAGGCAATGGAAAAGAACATGAAAAGGAATGTGTATGTATATGTATGATTGAAGCATTATGCTGTACATCACAAATTGACACAACATTGTAATCTGACTATACTTCCATTAAAACAAAACAAAACAAAACAAACCCCAGCATAAATGCTGGAACTAGATTGTCTAAGATTAAATCCTGGCTCTGCCACTTAAACAACAAAGCAAAACAAAACAGAAGGAGACAATGAAGGGTAATGCTGCAGGATGGAGTTCTGGAAAGAGCTCTTAAAATAGAGAAGCAGCTGGTTCATTGAAGTCTCCATGTTTTGGGGTGGTTTGTTACCTGGCAGTAGATAACCAGAACAATATGAAGCTAGGCAATGTAATATCTCCTCTTCTGGACCTATCTTTATACCCTTGCTTTATGTATCCCTTAAATAAATCCTAAACTATAATGTGGAAACAACCTTTCTAAAGGACATGTGGTCGTTCTTTAGGTTAATATGGCCTGGGAGTACAGAGGCTTTGCCTGTGCTCCGAATTCCCCTTGGCTTCAGCTACATGAGAGCAAAAAGTTTCTATCCTCCTTCCCATCTTTATAGAAAGGGTCAATATTTACCTTCTCAAGTCCTCTCTTACAGCAGTTAGCCACCGTATGAGTTTCCTACTGCTGCTGTAACAAATTACCACACATAGAGTAGCTTACCACACCAACTTATTATCTTATAGTTTTAGAGGTCAGAAACCCAAAATGAGTCCCACTGGGCTGAAACTAAGGTGTTGGCTGGGCTGCCCTACTTCTGGAGTCTCAGGGGGAACCCAAACTTCTTGCTTTCTCCAGCTGCTAGAGCTTGCCCACATTTCTTGGCTCATGCCTTACTTCTAGTAATCCAATCACTCCAAACTCCACTTCAACCTCACATCTCCATGTCTGACTCTTCCATCTTTTAAAGACCCTTGTCATTTCCCTGGGTCCACCTAGATAATCCTGAATAATCTCCGTTGTTTTGAGGTTCTTAATTTAATTGCATCAACAAAGTCCCCTTCTGCCAGGTAAGATAACAGAGTTACACGTTCTAGGGATTAGGAAGTTGACACCTTTGGGAAGGTCATTATTCTCCCCATCATAGCCCCTATTTCTCCTTCATTATTAAAGTCTCCCTTTCTAATGGATCATTCCATCGGCATATGAAAGTGCTGTAATCACTCTTCAAAAGAAGAAACCCCTCCCTGAGTCACATCTCTCCAGAGTTCCCACATAATTCCTGTGCTCAACAGCACAGCGAAACATCTTGACTGACTTACCCATGTTCACTGCAGCCACTTTTCAACTCTTTGCCATTTGGCTTAAATATCAGTTATCTATTACTGGGTAACGAACTACCCCCCAATTTCATATCTTCAAACAACAAACATGATTTAGCCTACAGTTCCTGGGGGTCAGAACTATGGGCATGGCTCAGTTGGGTCCACTGGCTGCAGGAAAGTGGAGGCCAGGGCTGCCGTCATCCTGAGATTCTATAGAAGGAGCCCCTTCCAGTTCTCAGGTCCTGGCTGGCTGCAAAGGGAGAGGCCATCTCCCTGCCCCTGAGCTCCTTCCTCCGTGGCTGACCTCATGACAGCTGGCTTCCCTCAGCAGAGGAACAGCAGCCTGAAGAGAAGGCCCCAGACAGAAGCCACAGTTTTTTTGTAATCTAGTCTTGGAAGTGGCATCTGATCATTTCGGTCCTACTCTGTAAGTCCATTGTTAGGGGCTGCACTGTGTCCTCCCCAAATTCATACATTGAATTCCCAACTTCCAGACTTTAGGAATAAGGTCTTTAAAGGAGTGATTAAGTTAAAATAAGATTAGGGTAATCCTACGTGACTAGTGTCTTTAACAAAAAGAGGATGAGGCACCAAGGATGTGTACATGGAGAGAGAAAAGAACATGAAAAGGGGCATGAGGAGGGCAGCCATCCGCAAGCCAAGGAGAGAGAAACCAATCCTGCCAGCAACTTGCTCTTGGACTTTCAGCTTCCAGACTGTAAGAAATTAATTTCTGTCATTTAATTCACCCAGTCTGTTGTATAGGATATGTAGATCAGTGTATGTCAGACTAAGGAATGTGGATTTTATTCTGCAAGATACATAAAGCCATTGAAGATCATTGAGTAGAGTGGGGCCATATTTCTGGAAAGAGGGTGAGATTTCTGGATAGTAGTAGTTGACTTGTGGTCCTTTATTAAGACTTTTTCCTGTTTGCACTGTCTCCCCGGGTAATCTTATCCAGTTCCATGGCTTTAAAGACCACTCATGCCAATGACTTCTAAATTTTTATCTCTAGCCCTGATCTTCCTCTGTGAACTGTTTAGTCAGCTGCCTGATCTCCACCTGAATTTCTAACAGGCCCCTCAAAGCTGTCACGAAATAAGTCTTGATTTTCCTAACTCTGCCCTTCTGCACCTTTTTTATCTTTGTAAATTGATACCGACATTCACCCAAATCCTGGATTTAGCGAAACCTTAGGAGTCGTCCTTGATTCCTCTTTCCCTAACTTATCTAAATCCAACCTAGCAGCAAATGCTGTCGCTGCCCCTGTAACACAGCTGGAAACGATCTACCTTTTCTGACTCCCCATGACCACTGCCTCTCCAGCGCAGGCCAGCAGGCTGTCTCCTTTCAACCACTCCAAAAGCTTCCTACCTCGTTTCTTCTTTAAAGTTCCTGCTCTACCCACCGGCCAGAGTGACCTTCTAATAATGTTTTTTTTTTTTTTTTCCTTGGTGAAAAGTTTCCCACAGCTTCCCATCACACTTAAATAAACTCTTAACTTCATAACCTGGTCTATAAATACCTACATGATCTGGATGATTTGGCCCCTGCCTCCTCCAACCCCCTAGTGTGCTGTATTCCAGGCATTTGGCCTTCCTTCTGCTCCTCTGACATGCTGTAGGGGGCGGACTAATGGCCCCTAAAGATGGTCCCATTCTAACCCCCAGAACCTATGCCTATGTCATTTTACAGGGCAAAAGGTACTTTGTGAGGGAGGGTCTAGCTCAGTGGTACAGTGCATGCCTAGCATGCACGGGGTCCTGGGTTCAATCCCCAGGACTGTCATTAAAAATAAATAATAAATCTAATTACCACCCCTTCCCCCCCCCCAAAAATTGCATGGGTTAACTTCTAGCACACTATAATTTTTTTTTTTTTATAAAGGGACTTGGCAGGTATGATTAAATTAAGGCTCTTGAGATAGGAACATTGCCCTGGAATATTTGGGTGAGCCCACTGTAATAGGAAGGGTCTCTGTGATTGAAAGAGGAAGGCAGAGCCAGAATGGTTCATCCTGAGAAAGACTGGCTGAGTCGTTAATGACTGTGAAGATGAAAGGAGCCAGAAGCCACGAAATGCAGGCAGCGCCTAAAAGCAGGAAAAGGAAACAGATTGTCCCCTAGAAACCCAGAAAGGAATGCAGACTTGCAAACGTGTTATTAGCCCAGTGAGAGCCCTTTTGAACTTCTGAGCCCCCAAACTGTAAGACAAGACATTTGTGTTGTTTTAAGCCACTGAGTGGAGGTAACTTGTTAAGGCAGCAACAGGAAACTGACACACGTGTCAAGATCGTTGCCACCTTAGGGATTTGACATGGGATGTTCACCAGTCCTCCCTCTGCCTGGGGTGCTCAGCTTCCAGGCATCAGCATCAGGGGACATTTCCTCATCATTTGTGTCTCCGTTTAAATTGCACCCCTTTGGAAAGGCCTTCCCCAACCACTCAAAGTAGACTCCTTGTTACTCTCCCTTGACCGGTTTTATTTTCACCACAGAGCCTATTGCCTCTTGTTCCTTTTCTTTTTCATGTCATCATTGCAACAGCACGGAAAGCTGAACCCTTCTCTCCCACTTTTCCTTGTAACCTCAGTATCTAGAACAATGCCTAGCACAAAGTGGGAGCTCAATAAATATTTGTGGAATAAATGAAAAACACAGCATCTTTTCCATGCAAAGCAACATACATACACTATCCCGCATCAGCTTCATGGGACAGATTCCTATTACCATTTTATTAAACACAAAGTCCACGAGCAATCATAAGGTGTATTCGTGTTCCTGGCACATAGTAAACATTCATAAATATTATGAGTAAATGAACTATACTCAGAGATTGAGTAACTGATGTAACTAACACAGCTTAAAAGTAAATATTTGCTGCATTAATGCTTCTGATTTCCATAATCTATTGTTGAAGAATCTCAGAGCTAAAGTAACTCTGTTCTCTTGAGCTCAAACCTCCATTCTACTTGCCTCTGGGCATCTCTATTCACATGTTCCAATGGCCCTGAACACAAAATATAAACTGAATCTACAATTTCCTCCCCAAATCTACTTTACACAGTTTCCCTGGCTCAGTGAATGGTACCAGCATCGGTTTGATAAACAGATTCTGGGAATCATTTCAGATGGCTTGGCCAAACCCCTATAGGGGACAGGTCATTTATTTTAGATTTTTCCTGCTTAACAGTTCTTATACTAATTACTATTTCCAGCTCCGCTGACTTACTCACTTCCTCGTGAACTATTTGTTCTGAGATCGCGCTGAAACTAATCTTTCCAGCAAAACTGGACATGCCTTCCCTAGCTAGTTTTAAATCCTTCAGGGGCTTCCTACACTGTTTAATAAAATCTAAATCCTTTACCACACCCTCCAGTTGCCTCACTTCCGGAACTTTCCAGCTTCTGGTGGTTGGTCTCAAGGTGGAATCCTTGGCATTCCTCTGCTTGGAGACACATCACTCCAGTCTGTTTCCATCCTCACATGACCTCGTCTTCACATTTCTTTTGTGTGTCTTCACATGACCTTCTTGTAAGAACACGAGTCAATGGATTTAGACCCATCTTAATACAGTATGAGCTCATCTTAACTAATTATGTAGGCAAGACATGATTTCCAAATAAGGTTACATTCTGAGGTTCCGGGTTGACATGAGCATTGTGGGGGACACCATTCAACACAGAACAGTTACCTAATTTGGAGAAAGGATATTTGTAGTTAAGATTTAAGGATCTTAAAGCGGGATCATTCCGGATTATTGGGTTGGATCCTAAATCTGATGACAAGTGTTTTCATAAGAGACACGGAAGAGCAATGTGAAGACAGGTGCAGGGACTGCAGGGATGTGACCATAAACCAAGGAAGCTAAGTTGTGCCAACAACCACCAGAAGTAAGAGACGAGGAAGGATTCTCTCCTTAGAGCCTCCAGAGGAACTGGGGCATTGCCAACATCTTGATTTTGGACTTCTGGCTTCCAGAACTGTGAGAGGCTGAATTTCCCTTATGTTAAAGCATCCAGTTTTAGATGTTTGTTACAGTAGCCTCAGGAAACAGAATTCTTTTCCTTTAAGTAACCACCAAAAATAAACAGAAAACTTTCCCGTGAGTTTGAGTCTGCTCTAAACAGATCAAAGAGTTCTTACTAAATAAGAACACAGCATTTTCCTTATTTATCTGTTCAGCTGCATAATAGGAGTTGATGTTTCCGCACGGTCAGTGGATAGGAAGTCCGTTTACGAAACTATCAATGTCACCGGTTGCCAGAAAACACTTCAAGGGAGAAACGGGACGGACAGAATCTAGCACGTGGGGCAATGGAAGGCAGGACTTCATTCACCACTTTTGCCCTGGGGATCCTGACCTCCTTCCCCCAGTTGCCCTGCTGCTCGGATTGGGGAAGTTCTGGGGATCAAGAGAGAGCTTGCACCTCCAGACTCGCCAGCTCATATCCCACTCGGACCACCATCAGCTTCGTTAGGAGGCAGGGAGGGAGCTCGAGCACTCACCCACCGTCCCCAAAGGAAGACCTGGTCTCCAACTCCTGGTAGAGGGCTGGACCCCTGCAGCCCTCCCCACTCCCGGGCTGCTGTTGGCAAGTGGGCTTGCGGCCGGAGCGCCCATCCACGGGCAATCGGACACGCGCGGCAGGTCCCGCCCGCCCTCCGGGGCGCCAGCGGTCCTGCAGACTTGGGCATCAGCTCAGTGCTCAATTCTTAACCCATTTCTGGGGCTAACTCCCACGAGGGAGCAGCCTTCCCGAGCGGAGCCACGAGCGCGGGTAACTCCCAAGGCTCTGGCTGAGAACCGGGAGACCGAGAGCGGCCTCCCCTTCCCCCTCGCGCACACGTCAACGCCGGCGTCGGGGAAGCGTCGTAATGCCTCGAAGAAACTTGCCGCCGAAAACCCTGCACCCCGCCGCCGCAGCTGCCGATCGAGAAATCCCTTCTCCAAGCGCAAGCTAGCCCTTCCCGCCGGCGCAGGGCTAAGCAAAAGAGAGCCTCTCCGTGCGGGTGCTCCAGAGGCGCAGGTGGCTGTACCTAAAGGTTTGTTGGCGCGGGACCCTTGGTAAAGGTGGGTGACTGAGGCGTCTCACGCCATTCCCCGCCCCAGTCATTTATAAGATTCCGCAGGTCTTGACGGCGGCGAGTCTGTTCGCCCTACCCGGCAGCCAGCTTCCCTTTCCCCGATCGCCTGTGCTGGCCGGCCTACTCCAAATATCCGCTTTAGAGCATTTGGGCTTGGGAGCCGTGGTCAGAGCGGCCGTGGCTTGTGCGCGTCTATTAGGAGGCGCACGGTAGTGATGGCGGCGCTGAGAGAGACTTTCCTGTCACTGGATACTACTACTCCCAGCCCTCCTCGAAGCCGCCGGAGCAAACCCCTGGTCTTTAATTTACGGGTAGCAATTTGACTTGCTCTGCTGCATGTCAGGTGGGACCGTGGAAAGTGTGGAGACGCCCCGCGGATTAAGCGATCGCAGTTTAAGGAGAAAAAAAGCCAAACAAATAAACAGAACCCACCCACCCTAACAAACATGAGGCTGTTGGAGAGAATGAGAAAAGAATGGTTCATGGTTGGAATAGTCCTGGCGATCTCCGGAGCAAAGCTGGAGCCGTCCATAGGGGTAAATGGGGGTAAGTACTGCACCTCTGCGTGCTCCACAGCGATTCCCACTTCAGAACTGATCTGCGAGTCTTGGGAAGAAGGAGAGCCCGAAATTGGGGAGAGTCTGCCTCTCTAGGGGCACTGGCCAGCCCAGGATGTCCTTTGGCCCTTTTGCTGATTTTTTAACTTGCCAACTACAGAGAGAATTTATAGTTAGGAATAGGGCAAGGGAATTTGAACGCAGGTTGCCTTTTCCGCGAACAATCGATGAGTATCCTTAGTGTTAAGGAGTGAGGTTAATCAGAATAAAACTTACTCCTCTTGCCTTCAAAGTAGCATCCTATCCCAAGGGATGCTAGGTTGCCAGGAGTTCCTTATCTGTCTTGGAGTGGACACCAACCTTGTTCGTTTGCGACACCTCATTCTCCCTACTTTTTTTTTTTTTTTTTTTAAGGCAGAGGAAGAGAAAGGGACATCTCTTCCTCCTCCAACTCAGATTTGGTGGGCCACATGTTGGAGAGTGTTGATTTGCTGCAGTTGCTGCCTCTCCACAAACTCCCGAGCCGACTGACACGTTGCACTCACTGCTTCCGCGTGCTGCCAGCACTCGGTTGCTACACTTAGCAGTCTAACAGATACAGGCAGTGTTAGACCATGTGTAGTGTGTATTTTGGCAAGGAAATGTAGGCAGGCTAAAATCATCCTCAGATCTCAGAATAGTGGGAGCCTTGTAATGTGTGGATGGTCATTGGTGGCAATGACTGGAAGTATTATTAGCTTTCATGCCCACCCCGCCCCCTCCTCCCTTGCACCCTTAGAGACTCATGTCCCACTTTTCATAAACATGAATTGAATCTCTTCAGTTTATTGTCTTTTTGACCTTGTTTGGCAGGTTCACGCTTATTGACAGGTTTTACATATCAGTCATACAACAGGGACAGATAAGGACGGAAGTGAGAACACACAATCTTTTATGCTAGGAAGTGCCCAGGAGGATATTTGAAGCTATTTGTGCCTTTTTGTTAAAACACGATGGAAGTGAATGAAATGATCTCTCAGGAGAACAGTGGTTCTTTCTACCCTCTACCCTCAATACCTCCATTTAGAGGTAGCTTCAGGGAACATAACATTTAAAAGGAATTTTTTGAACGAAGACTGGAGATTTTAAAAACTTTTTAAGGTTCTTTTCTTCTATGTTCAACTTAGTACAAAATGTGTAAGGTATGTAACTGTGAGAATGAAGATATTTGTTGTGGTTACCTTGCTGAAGGTACCAGTTTCTTCTTTGACATAGCTTCTCCGTGAGCTTTGGGGAAACTTGTGAATGTTGGTGTCTGGGTTCTGCCAAATGAGTTCCCCTGTTCCTGCAGCTAGCCGGGTGGTAAGAATTAACGTTAGAGAGCATCTTTGCAGTCATCTGGAATTGCACCCTTTGCTAGCTTCAGTTGCAGACGTTATAGCTTCTAGTGTGAGATCTCTTACTTGCTCAGTGTTAAGGTGCGGTTACAGGTGATGTATGCTCTTGAAGTTTAGATCGGCAGGGACTCGGTTTGGTGAAATACCTTCTATCTTACCTTTCTGGGCTGCTCGGTGGGCAGGAGAGTTATTTTTCCCTGGGCCTTTTTTCCCACAGTGGTAAGTGTGAGATGGATTCTGTAACCTTATTTCTTTCCTCAGACTCTGCTTCTTGAAGTTTTGGTGAATTATTGTATCTTAGAAATCTTGTTTCCTATTGTCACTAGTCCTTATGCCATTAACCTGGGATAATTCATTTCTTTGTTTAATTATAAGAGAGGAGAATGTTAAGAGCTGAGAGGAAGCTTTAAATTATTTGAAGTCAACATGCTTCTTTTACAGTTGAAATTACTGAGACCTGAGGTCGGGTGACTCACCCTAGGTCAAGTTAGCTAGCTTAGGGAAGAGGAAGGACTGGGAACCAGGACTCTGCCTTATTTCTTTCTCTGCCTTAGTTGCAACATCCAGGCAAATAAATATTCTTGTCAAGAAATCATTCAAAATGAATAGCCTTTATAAAGAAAGGCTCTCTGTAATAAAGACATTTTCCATGCCTTGATTTTTAGCCCAAAATGACCAGAACAGAATCAGTTAATATTAGACGACAGTGTACTCATATTATTTCTTTGAGAGCTGACTATATGTAAAAGTTACCTTTTTCTAAAAAGAAAAGCTAGACAAACACTTGTTTGGGATTTCTTATATAGGCTGTCAGGCTAAGTTGATACTTCAATTGATCTTCCCACCTGTAAAACTTCTTAAATAAAGACAAACTTCCTAATAGTACCCAATAACACTTTCACTCCATTAGTTAAAACAACAAAAATCTAGGGACAAGGAGAGGAATGGTTGCTAAACACGTTTCTGGCCTCTTCTGCTCTTCAGAGATATCGAAAGCACCTCTTTTTGCTTGAGACTTTTAGTCAGAAGTTCTAGCTATGGGCTCCGTACACTGGGAATGCAAATACATTTTTAATGCACTCACACTGACTGAACAGTTTTCAATCAAACAGTTTTCTAGACATTCTTTTCTTTTCAACAGGAAAAGTTTTGATTATTTTCAACTTGTGAAGATGCTCACTTCACCTTTACCTGGATCGATACCTTAATGACCATACTCTTTTTAAGTGTTAAGACTTCCACACTTAAAAGTATCACGTCTCTGATCTGACCTCCCTTTTTTCCCTTTGTATTCTTTCTTTTTTATTTTTTAATTTTGTGGGGAGGTTTCTTTTGGAGGGGAGGGAGATTAGCTTTGTTTGTTTGTTTATTTATTTATTTATTTAATGGCGATACTGGGGATTGAACCCAGGACCTCAGACCTCATGCATGCTACCCCCGCACTCTACCACTGAGCTGTACCCTCCCCCCTTACCTGACCTCCCTTTAAAAACAATCTTTATAGCCAATGGATGAGTTATGTATGGCAGGAAATTTATAGATATGGGAACCCTAAAATTAGAGAGTTGGATGACTTTCCAAATGGGAAAAGTTATAATAAGTACTAGCTAGATAATTTAATTCTTAGTTCCCTGTTCTTTTTACTCAGTTACATTTCATTTCTAAATAAAGAAGGTTGAAAGTAAAGAGCCACAGTGGATGTAAATGTGTAGATTCTAAGATGTCAATAATCTGTTCCATTTCAACCCAGGGAAGCCCTGAGCTATGAGTTTACTGCAGTTCAACACTGTGCTATTCATTTTCAGAAGAGAAAGCTTTACTTCTTTGAAAGTACAGAGTAAGCTTCTCATTTCTACCTGCATCTTTGCTGAAATTATTGCCATTAATAAAACATAAAACCTGAAAAGGAAAGGGCTTGTTTTTTCCATGGAAAAAACATAACACGCTATAAGCTTAAGCATATTAGTGTGAATATCTTAGATTAGGTTTAGAAGTGAAGTTTACCTGGGAATGAATATATTTTATGAAATGGTAGTAGTTCCTTGCATTCTTAAGCACTGCTAATCATTTTCTCCCCCTCTCCTCCCCCTACATTAAAAAGCATGGGTTTGGAGTCCCAAAATTGCTTCTTTTTTTTAATGGCCTATTTTTCTTTTGATGTTGCTATCACATTTCATTTTCACTGATAAACATTTCTTTTTTTTTGGCTTTTGTTTCAGGAAAAGTTAAAAGTTATATTTCTACCTTGTGCTTTATAGCCATCTCAAGGTCTGAATCTGGTTCTTTTTGTGACTTGGAGGATATAATCATCACCTTGGAGAGGGGCCAGATATCGTTTTTACAGCGTTGTTTCAACTCTCACCTCTGTACAAATATTTACCAACTTTTTATTTCAGCCCTGCCTGACTTCCAGTTCCGTGTTCACAACACGTGGCAATCTATCATCATCGGTCTCAAAAGGGCTTTAGGTTTCCCTAAGTTAGGATTAATTCCTCCTTCCCTTTTTAAAGGGAACGTTGTAGGTAGCCCAGGAATATCCTCACCATGTCCTTTCATAGATTAGAGTTATTTAGATGTGCATCTAATACAAAAAGCAGTATGCCCTATCTCTAAGATTTAAAACATTGATAGTGAGAGGTCATTCCACTGAATTATACCAATTAGTTAATTGTTATCATATGTATTTATATATATGTGCACGGAGCATGGAAGAGTTAGCTGCTTCTTTTGTTTTTTCTAGTTCCCTGTCAGCTGCATTTTTAAAATTTATTTTTATTTATTTATTTATTTTTATTTTATTTTTTTTTTATTTTTTTTTTATTGAGTAATAGTTATTTTACAATGTTGTGTCAAATTCCAGTGTAGAGCACAATTTTTCAGTCATACATGAACATGTATATATTCATTGTCACTTTTTTTTTCACTATAAGCTACCACAAGATCTTGTATATTTTCCCCTGTGCTGTACAGTATAATCTTGTTTATCTATTCTGCATTTTAAAATCCCAGTCTGTCCCTTCCCACCCCCTGCCCCCTTGGCAACCACAAGTTTGTATTCTATGTCTATGAGTCTGTTTCTGTTTTGTATTTATTTTTTTTAATTAGATTCCTCATATAAGCGATCTCATACTGTATTTTTCTTTCTCTTTCTGGCTTACTTCACTTTGAATGACATTCTCCAGGAACATCCATGTTGCTGCAAATGGCGTTATGTTGTCGGTTTTTGTGGCTGAATAGTATTGCATCATATACGTATACCACATCTTCTTTATTCAGTCATCTGTTGATGGACATCTAGGCTGCTTCCATGTCTTGGCTATTGGAAATAGTGCTCCTATGAACACTGGGGTGCAGGTATCATTTTGAAGTAGGGTTCCTTCTGGATATATGCCCAGGAGCGGGATTCCTGGGTCATATAGTAAGTCTGTTCCTCGTCTTTTGAGGAATCTGGGAAGAGTTAGCTTCTTAAAGAATACAGTTGTTGACTGACTATGGTACAAGCTTTGTCTGCCCCCAAAAAACATAGTCTAAATAAATGTCGTGGGTTTCCGTGGGCTTCCGATGGAGATGCAGCTTTGCGCTCGTCTCCTAGCCCTCACTTGTGAACGTACTGCTAACTCTAACCCATCCGATACAGAAAATCTGGGGCACCACTGGGGATAGATGCACAGGTGACAAAAATAGAGCTTCACAAAAAGCAGGGGGTTGGAGGAAAAGAAAATTGATAAGAGTTTAAACAAAAAACCAAACAGAGCATTAAAAATTCCTGGAAGGCACTTACTTCTGAAACAAGCCAGATTCCCTGACTTTTACAATCTGCTCCTGAATCACCAGTCATCGAGGAAATACTATTTCTCAGTGTGAGCGACTGAGACAGATTCACTCATAAGGATAAAAAAAAGTACTTCTTTTTAAGTTTCTGAACAGCTTTACCTGCCCTGAAGTGTAATCCCTTTTTACTTGCCTTTTCCCTTTTGCTCCCTGTTTTCAGATCTCAGCACAATGATTTGTGTCAATGCCAGGTATCTAAAAGAATGTATTGCATTGTTTGAGATCTTTGTTTCTTTTATTCACTGATGTATGACAAATGCCTAAAATGTAGCATGGTAGTTGCTCAATAAATACTTGTCGATGGACTGAATGATGATTTTTTTCCGAGCTTGGTCTCTCTTGTTGAGCAGTATGTGTGGGCGTGGTGGAGGGTCGCAGGGAACTGAGGAGCTATGATTGTGATCTGTCCTGTTGTTTTCCTCCAGGGCGTGTATTGGTTTTCTAGGGCTGCTATGACAAATTACTACAAACCATGTGGCTTGAAATTACTCCGGAGGCTAGGAATCAGAAATCAAAATGTCAGCAGGGCCGTGCTCCCACCAAATGCTCTAGGGAGGAATCCTTCCTTGCGCCTTCTGACTTGGCGGTGGTTGCCAGCTGTCCTTGGTGTTCCTTGGCTTGTGGTAATAGAACGTCAGCCTTTGCCTCTGTCTTCACGTGGCCATCTTCCCTCTGTGTGTGACTGTGTCCAAATTTCTCTCTACTCATAAGAGTACCAGTCACTGGATTACAATTCACCCTAATCCAGTAAGACTTCATCTTCATTTGATTACATCTGCCAAGACCCAATTTCCAAACATAGGTTCTGGGTGTATATGAATTTGGCCGGGGGAGGACACTGTTCAACCCAGCACAAGAGAGTTGAATAGAATGTCAAATATGAGATGATGTCAGATTTTAAAATGTTGGTGCACGCCATTTTGACATTTTGGACATGATCATTCTTTGTTGTCAGGAGGGCTATCCTATACCTTCCAGGATATTTAGCAGAATTCCTGATTTCTCCTTGATGCCAGTAACACACCTTATTCCCTGAGTTATAACAACTAAAAAAAACAGTTCCCAAACACTGCCAAACATCTGTGGAGGGGCAAAATTGCTGCTGCTGGAAAACCACTGGTATACAGCTATAAAATGGCATTTCTCAGAATTACAGCTTTTAAAAGAGTGCTGTTCTTTGGTTAGCACATTAGGTCTTCAACCCAACTGTACATAAACTACAAAAATAAATAAATATTAGGGTTGTCCCTGTTGTACCCACAGTGTTAACCCATCTGGGGAGATGCCAGCCTATCTCCTGAGAGGATTTTTCCATAGGTCAAAGATCAGACCTGTCTGGTTCACAACAGTATACCCAGGGTCTGGCACAATTTAATAATAATTATGATAATTATAGTCTTAACAACTATTGTTAAGTCCTCTGCTACTCTCTTCATTATCTCATTTACATAGTAAGTAAATGCTCAGTAAATATTTGTAGCCTGAATACTCTTGGCAAAACTGAATGTATGCATGAACATAAGCTCTGATTTCTGATATCCTAGGAGGAATAAAATAATATTTGCTAAAGAGATAGAATTCTTTCCATTGATTTTTTTCCTTTGGTGTGGGGAATTTTGATCATTATCTAAGCACTGATAGTGTGGCAGATAAAATTAGGACCTAATATTGAAGGATGCTGCCTATCTGCTCTCCTGTGTGAGAGCAGCATTTATTGTCATCCTTCTGGTCTGAGGATGCTGTGCTGAATTGGACAGCCATGGTCCTTGCCCTCCAGGAAATGTTCTCTGGAGTTGGGCTGCACCACAGCAAATGCTTAACTCTGTCAGCACATTAGTGTATTAGAGGCAACATGAAGATTTAAAGCATGGTTTGCTCTCCTCCAATGGCTTCTTCTTTCATATCAAGTTATCTCCTGGAAATTCTTATCTAACAGTCACTTATTTCTCTCTTTAGGACCACTGAAGCCAGAAATAACCGTCTCCTACATTGCTGTTGCAACAATATTCTTTAACAGTGGACTCTCATTAAATACAGAGGTACGTCACCTATGGGGCACATGAAAAGTGAGAGAAAAATTTAATTTGTGTTTGCTATTTTGAAATTTCAGATTCCTTTTGTAGGGTCATGTGTAGGTACAGTCTGAAGGTGTCACTATAGTAGAGGAGAACTTGGACGTCAGCAAAGGACTTGCGTTTTGTACCGGCATATTGCAGACACTGTATAATTGGACAGCGTGAAGCCTGAGGGTGTGGTTATAGTGGTTATGTTTTGAATATGGCAACTGAACTGAAACATCCACTTCAGGTCTTCCTCAGATGTGGTGGTCACTATAGGGGTGCCTGCTGTGGCACATTTGAGCCACTGAGGTTTAGTTAGCTTTCCATAACTTCTATGGATCATCTTTGGTTTCCAGGGCTCATGCTGTTCAAGTGATGCTTGTTATGTTATAACTTTTAGTTAAAATTTGTGTGTTTATTAGAAAAGTATAATTTTTGCCAGCATATCTAGTAAATATTAATGAATATTTTAAGAGAGATACTAGAATTTTTTATACTATGTCAATCTATCATGAAGACACGTAGGTAGTGTTATTTATTGATCCAAGTGTCACTGAACATGGGATTCCCTTAGAATGAAATCCAGACATTTTTACATCCAAGAGAAGAATGAGTAGAATTTGTCATTTTCTTTTGACTTATAATGAAAGCAAAAAAGAGGAGATAGTACCTATTTACTTTTGAAGAAATTACATTGAATTTTTAAAGTTGTCATTTTAAGATGCTTATTCTTATGTAGGTAGGGAAATCTTACTATGTAAGGATTTGGGTTTTGTTTTGTTTTGTTTTTTGGAAATGGCTTTAAAATTCTCTTTCAGCATTATGTCTTGCCTTTGTTTTCTTTTATTTTAAGTGTGCTTTGAATGAAGAATAAATTTAGTTACCTTGTTCTTTGACCGCCCTAGTAGCGACATGGAAAAAGCATGGCTTTATTAAATTTATGTATTCTGTAGTTATTAGGTTGGTATAAATCTTATGAATGGGGCATTTTTGATATAGATGGGATCCCTGTATAGTGGCTGATAAATTTTGTCTTGAAAATTCTAAATATTCTTGATCTTTTGAAAACTGATGTGGGACAGGATTTCCTAAGTACGTTAAATTCTAGTCTTTGTAAGTTATATTGATATAAAAGGACTGTGATTAGTGCTTAGTGGGCATAGGCTTTTTCTCAGGTCAACACCTGAGATCTACTATTGGTGCTCAAACATGGGGCCCAGTGATACAGGAAGATATTTGCCTCTCCTGTGGTGCTGGACTGATCTTCCGTGGAGGTCTTCCTGCTGGCCTTGGCTAATGCTCTTTGTGGAGCAGCTGCCTTACCCAAGTCCTCTACTTGGGACATTGCTCTAACTACGTCCCCTGGTGGCTGCTTAATGGCTACGGCTGTTATTTATGCCATGGGAAATCTGGCAAGACTTGAGTCTTTCGCTCCTTTAGCTTCTTACTTAATGCTATTCTGTAAAGCAGCCAACTTTGTGGGATGCCAGAGTTGAAGAAGGAAGAATGCCGTGCTTACTAGCATTTCTCTATGGACTGAATTCTTATGTTAGCACCTAGGAAACCTTCAGAGTCATCCAGCTAATTTGGATCTAATGATGAAATGCCTTGATCCTGTGCTTTATCGTGGTATCTAAGTAGCCATCAAAGCCACTTCCTCCATTAAAGGCCCTTTTCAAACTAATAACAACATTAAGTCATTTTCAAGATCCATTTAACTTAAGATGCCCTAGATTGCATCATTGTGTAAAGTTAAACTGTCTCTAAGCTCTGCTAATTTCCTGGGCAACCAAATAGTTGTAAGTTAGGAGGTAGCAATGTTCTTGTTACTTGTTTTCTACTTAATAACCTTAAATTAATTTCAACTGGGACTACTATTTTCGTATTCTATTAGGTTCTGGAATAGTGCATTTTTGCAAGTAGGAGACAGTAAGTTATTCTTAACTTGAGTTTATTTGAAAGCATTTACATTGGTCCTACTCAAGTTTGATTTATAGTGAACATTTCATGTAGTATTGATGTAATACCTTGATGTAATAATATGCATTCTAAAATTTCTTTTGTTAGTTTATTAAAATTATAAAGGATCTGTGTTAATACTTCATGTGAAAAAGACTTAATGCTTAATCTTCAGTTTTGTGACTGTTGATTTCTAGTTTGTAAAATACCTGTTGAAGTGGTTTCTAAAACCACTGCTGCAGTGAAATGAAACAGGTCACATTTGAAAGATATTTTATACTTAGTTAACTTCAAACCTACACTTGAGAAGATTTGTCACTTAGGCTGCGGCAGGACCCATCTCGTTTAAGCAAGTTCCTATCAAGAGCCTGTGGCTACCAGGCACTGCGTCCTTGGCACTTGTACTTGGCACTTGAGGACAGCAACAAAGATGAGCAGGAAGCTGAGGGCCTGGAGAGGGTCCCTGGTAGACCAGAATATACAGGGTTTTCCTTATTTTCCTAAACATTACTTTTTAAAGTCCCCTCAGCTTAGAAGTAAATATAGCACATTCTAAACCTGAAGCTCTTCTTGCTTGTTTCCAGCCCAGAGCTATGAGGCTGACCCCCAGAAAGCGAATCCAATAAAGGTCAGATAAGGGTTAGGAGGAAAATTGGTATGTAATGAAAATATCTCTACATCCCCAGTCAGAGCCCCTGATTTTAAGCAATTCTTGATGCTGTCAGTGCTATGCAATAGCTCTGGTATGTGGAGTGTCTCCTCAAGTTTATTTTAATGGAATTTGACCTGGATTACATGTGAATAAACAAAATGTCATGCAGAATCAACTTTTCAATTATTCATGATGTTATTTATTTGAGAAGGTGGCCCTAAATTCTACATGGTTATGTGTGGAATAATACTCTTTCGGATTTTTTAGTGTTTACTTGCTTTTTCTTCCCCAGTGTGATCTTATTTTATCTTTAAGGTTACATAAAGGTACAGAAAATATATAACATTGGGTTTTTGTAACGGTCTTGAGAATCTTTCTTAGGAACGCTTTCTGCCTGTTCTTTCCCTGTTGTTAAGAAGTCCCTGATAACCCAACGTAGTAGTCCCTTGTAATTCATTTTGCTGAGTTCTCTTCTGTTCCATTATTCTAATGCAAGGTCAGTTGTTTCTAATGGTCATTTATCAGGTCAGCTAGTATTTCCTAACTATATTTTATTTTTTATAATTTTTTTCTGATTATAAAAGTAGTATTTCTCCATTGTAGAAAGATTAGAAATAATAAAAATAACTGCTGTTAACATTTGTGTGTATTTTAGTTCTTTTTTTCCTAAACGTATTTTTCATATAAAGAATATTTTAAAAATATTTTTAAAATTATATATATACACATATAAATTTTATTTTTCTATGCGACATTGTATAATAGTAATTTTTCATGTGATCTAACATTTCATTTAATTTTTCTTTATTTGAAAATAAGATAATTTACATTTTATTTACTTTTGTGAAGATAAATAAAAAAAGTATGAAAGTATATATGATGAGAAATCTTTTCACCCATCTGCTAGATATCCAGCTCTCTTCTCTGGAGACAACAAATGTTAACAGTTTCTGTGTATCTTTCTGGAGCTATTTATGCAAAATACCTGTGTGTACTCCCCACCCCCATTGCCCCCACCTGTCAAACTGTGGTATTTTATACTATTTGTCACCTTACCTTATTTTACTCAAAACACATATCTTGGAGATTGTTTCACATCAGCACATGAAGAACTAACTCCCTATTTCTTTTTTTATGTTGAAAAATACTCCATTTTATGAATGTGTCGATAGATTTTCCTAGTCTTCTATTGATGGACATTTAGGTAACTTACAAGGTTTTGCTGTTATAAACATTCTGCAAAGGATAACCTAAAATATGTCATTTCCCACACTTGGGAGTATGTGTGAAGGATTAATTCCTCAAAGCGGAATTGCTCTGTAAGATGGTATGTGCAGTGTGAGCTGTGATAGATATTCCGAATGCTGAGAAAGGTGGCAGGTGCTCGGGAAGGATTTACTGACTGAAGGAATGAGTTGCTGGGTTTTTCTCCCTAGTTTGTGCCAATTGGCACACCTGTTGGTTAGGTAGGGAGAGACCCTGTATTCTGACATCCTCATCCACACAGTTTTAACATGGTTTCTAATAGCTCTTAATACTCTCTTTATTCCTTCAGTTATTTAGTTATTCTCCCACTTTTGGACATGTAAGTTATTTCCAGATGTTACTATATAGATAATGGCTGTGGTATCAGTGCTGTATATAAATGCTTATAACCACTTTTTATATCCTTGGGATAAATGCCTAGACATAAAATTTGGGGGTCCAAGAATATGAATTGTATTATAGTCCTTAATACATCTTCCCAAATTACTATTCAGAAAAGTTATACTGTTTTATATTCCTGTGAGAAGTGTATGCAAATGCATTCTGGCTAATCATTTTATGTTAATTTTTTAAAGATAAAAAAAATCCACTAATATTGGCTTGATATTTATAGAATGCCTCTGAGTATATTGGAGTGGGATTTGGTTTCAGGACTGCTGAGAATTGTTGGAACTTGCTGTTGCTCAAGTTTTCTCTGGGGTGAAACTTCTGATTCAGTGTCAGGATGGCTCTTCTTTTTTTTTTTTTTTTTTTTTTTGGCTCTAATCCATGGACCTATTTGTGGATTCTGGTCTGCCCAGTGCTTCCCAGTTGCCCTGCAGTAGACCCAGATTGCCAGATGTTCCGTAGATGCTGTTAGGGACCCATTGTGACCAAACTGGGACCGCTGTGTGTCTTCACACAGAGATGAATAGTAGGAGCTGAGGAGACAGGTCGCAGAAAGTGGTGATCAGTGAATAAGTCTGCATTAACCTACTGCTTATTAAACTATAAACTGGTGCTCATGACTGACGTGAACTAGGGGCTTGTGGGGGAAGCAGACACCAAAGGGTTGTGTTAACAACCAGTGAACCTCTGGCATCTTTGACTGTGCTTTACTGACTGCCTGCATGTTTTATGTCAGTTTTCTACCACTTCCTGGATTTCTTTTCTTTCCACTGAATAACCCCATAACTCTAAGAAATTCAAAGGCAGATGCTTGTTAGTTTATTCATATTTACTGGCGTATCCTTTTTTAGTTCTGAGACTCATATGTGCCTGGTTTGTTGTGTTTCACGCTAATCTTTTCCCTCCTGGGGCAGCGATGTGAGCTGGTGGAAGAAGCAGGCAGGCACAGATTTGAAAGCATGCCAGAAAGGGCGCTGACTCTGAGCATCACTGTCAACCTCAATTTCCTCGTCAGTAAAATGGGGATAATAATATCTTCCTAATGGGGTGGTTGTAAGAATTAAATGAGATAACATCCATAAAGTGGCAAGCTAAGAGCGTAGCATAGAGCTGCTATTCAGTAAGTGTTAATAAAGAAAACTAGTGAGTGGATGCTGGGGGAAAAGCCATTTTGAGTTGGAGAATATCACTGGGGAAAACATTTTTAAAAATTATGATTTGTGTGCAGATTTAGTAACATCTTGTTAGACTGAACCCTTCCTAAGTCTGGTGTAATGAATAGAGGTTGATTATCATATTTAATTAAAATACTAGTTCCTGCTAATTTTTAAACAAGAATTTGTCTTAGGGAGTTAAACATACACGTTTGTTTACAGTGTCAACAATTCTGAAATTTATACTAGTGTAAAGGGAGTTAGCTCAGTCCTGGTCCAGAATTTTACAAACCTGAATTGTGGGAGTATATTGTATTTGAATGAAATTAGAATGTTTCAGAAATTTTGTATAAAATGATTTATAATTATCATGAGTAACTTTTTTTCTTGAAGTCTGTTTCTTATGCAAATGCTTATAGATAAGAATTTCAGCTATGAAATAACTCCAAATTAATGGATATTAACTACACTTATTGCGATCATTTTCCAATATACATATGTATCAAATCATCATATTGTATACCTAGAACTAACAGAATTTTATATGTAATTATATCTCAATTAAAGCAGTCTCTCTCTTGAATAGTTTTCTTACCTTTGTTATTTTGTGTCCTTCATTTTCACAGGAGCTGACCAGTGCTTTGGTGCATTTAAAACTGCATCTTTTTATTCAGATCTTTACACTTGCATTCTTCCCAGCAGCAATATGGCTTTTTCTTCAGCTCTTATCGATCACACCCATCAATGAATGGCTTTTAAAAGGGTATGTTTAAATATTTTGAAGGGTCCACTTTCATTGGGGCATCTTTAGTGACATAGTTTCTGTGGCGACTGTATACAAAAGTGCTTATATGTGATACAAGGAAATAAAGACATTTTTAACTTTATTATTAATCTTTAAAATGATAATGTTTCATCAAGGAAGTTTATTAAAGAATTTTTAACAGTATCTTAAAATATACCCTCTTGCCTAATCTTAAGGTTTTAGGAGTGACAATTTTCTGTTGGGAGAAAAATGGAAGGTACTAGAGAATATAAGATCTGTGTGCATGTGTGTAATGTAGGCTGTCAATTGGGCGCTTTAACTTTTGCATCCTATACCTTTACCAAATGTATGCAGATACTAGCTGACTATAATATGTGCTTTTAAAATGTATAGGAAAGAAAAAATACATAGAAGGGACAAACATTTAGTTTTTCCCTTGTTCTGTTTTATGTTTGATAGGATAATTGAATTAACAGTAGATTTTTATTAGAATCTTTTCTCCAACTAAAAATGTTGCCATGTTTGTTAAAAGGATTGAATGGTTTTAAAAAATTATTTTGAAGTAGTTTAAAACTAACCACATTTTGGCATTATAGGAGAACAGCTAGAAACACTGAACTTAAAGCCTAAAGACTGCATTCTGATCCTGTCCCTAACTTGCTATGTAACTTGGAGGAGTTGTTTAATAGTCTTGAACCTCAGTTTCCCTGTTTATAAAATGAGGATAATCATACTTTTACTGCCTGCTTACTAATGATGTTGGGGATATCAACTGAGACCACTTACTCATTCATTTATTCAAGTCATCTGTTTAATTCCTACTATGTGCCAGGAATTATTATAGATATTGGAGAAACAACAGTGAACAAACTGGCAAATGCCAGTTAGCTTTGCATGCCAAGGAGACTCTAGGTGTGGCTGTCAATAAACAGGTAGATAGATGATCCAGATAGAGATAAGTGATGTGAAATAAAACTGTATGATCTGGCTGAAAGGTTGGGAGGGTAGGCTGGTGATTAATTTAGATTGCAGTATTCTGGGGACAGAATGTTCTAGGCAAAGGAAACAGAGTGTGTAAGGGCTGGGACAAGCCTGCTGTGTTCTAGCACCAGGAAAATGACAGTGATGGCCGCAGCCTGATGATTAGAGGATGAATAATATGAGTTGGAGTTGAAGGTAGGCGGGAGCCAGGTCATGCAGAGCCTTGTAGGCTACGGTAAATCATTCAGATTTTATTCTGAGAGCTGCAGGAAGCTACTGGAGGGATTTAAATGAAAGAGTATGTGGTCTGATTTCTGTTTGCAGATGATTCTTCTAGTTCATGTGTGGAGACTAGATAGGAGAAGGGCCGGAGAGAAAGCTGAGGCACCAGCTTGGAGGCTAGTGTCGTAAGGTAGCAGTGCAATAGAGAGATGGTGTATAGAGGATATGTTTTGTTTTGTTTTGTTTTATTTTTTTTTTTAGGATATATTTTAAATTTAGAGCTCTCAGAACCCATGGGTGGATAGGACGTAGAGAAAGAGAAGAAGAGGGAGGAATCAAGGATGATTTCTGGATTTGGAGTATGAGTCACTGGGTAATTGGTGGCACCGTTTCCTTAGCTGGAGAAAAATAGGTTAGGATGAGGTGGGGGAAATCAAGAGTGCTGTTTTGGCCAGATTGAGTTGGAGAGAATGAACATAAAATTTCACCAGAAAGCATGAAATGCCACATAAATATGATGACATCATTGTAGAGCAACAATGTATGACGTGTCTTAAGAGCTGGTATTTACTGAGTATCTGCCCCATATGGAGCACTCAGGAAATAGGAAGATATTAACTCATTTTCCTTGTATTCAGGGAACTTCCAATTTAGTTGGATGTGTATAGCAACCAATCAAAATGGGGCAGCGTGTGATTTGTTAGATGTGTGTTGTGATCAGTTAAAAGGTAAGAGATTCAGCAGGGGTTGTGTACTCCTAAAGCAGAAAATTAAAAAATGAGGCATTAGTGCGAGACAAAGATAAAAAACTTCCTAAAAAGGCCAGAGTTGCAGAAGATCGGAACTATTGGGTTGATGAGTTTGGGTTTGAATCTGTAGATAATGGAGGGTTCTTAAATGTGCTAAGCAAGAAGATGATATGCTAAAAAGTGGTCATTAAGGAAGATTATCTGGTAGCATTATATTGAGTATAGAGTAGAGCTTGTAATCTCAGTATGCTGAAAAGCACACAGATCTCACCTCAGGATATTAAACTTAAAAGAGCACAAAAGTAGACGACTTCACTTACTTTTTCTCCCTTCCCCTCCTCAGTTTGAGAATACACACTTAGTATGCTAGCTTGTGGGAGCTGCAGACTCCTACATTAGGATTCTGTTTAAGTCACCGAAATAAATTCTGAGCACATACTTTTTACCTTGATGTGTTAAAGGGAAGGAGCGAAGGTATAGAGACCATTCAGGAGGTGTTTGGAAATGTCTAGACTTGGGTGAAAAACATCTGAAGAGGGATGATGGCCACAGTCATGGAAAAGCATGGAAAGTTGGTTGTGGTGGTTGATTGGTTTATGAGGAGTAGGTGAAGCCACACTGAACTCCAAAGTTTCAAACTGCACCATTAGGGGAAAAAATGTCCCATTGATAGAAGTAGGTTAATTGAGAGGCAAAATGGATTTTTTAGAAAATATATAAATTCAAAATTAGATGTATTTAATGTGAAGCTGTAGTCATAGGCAGCTACACATTTGGGAATGGCGGTTAGGGCTAGAGATGTTAATTTGTAAGTATTCTGATAGATTCAGATTGGAAAATAAGATTGAGAAGAAGACAGGAGTAGCCAGCAAAAAACTAGAATGGCCTGGTTTAAAAGACAGGAGATAAATTAGAATGACGACATGTTATGGCAAACAAGAAAACAGTGCTTTGAGAAGCAGATGGGTCAGGGGAATGAATATAGGGAAAAGGATGTTGGATTTGGTGATTAGGAGATCACTGGTCACTTATAAGTTTGCTGCTTTTACTAGAAGGGGTGTAGTCAGATTCCAGGGGAGTAAAGGAGGATGAGCTGTAATGTCATGGAGGTGGGGCACAAGAATGAGCCATGATGAAAAAAGTCGGATTACATCTTGAGGAGGCAACAGTACTAATTTCGAGGTTAGTTACCTACATTTGTTTGTTGAATGTTCTGCCTCCTTGAAGTCAGGAATGACATCTTGTTCTTTTCTTTATACCCTTGTGTAGTATCCTCCCTATAGAAAGCATATGTATTCAGTGTATAGGTTAGTGATTTTTTTTCAATGTGTAGGTTAGAGAGAACGCTCCTTTGTACGTAGAAGGGAAGGGACCAGAAATGAGGGAAAGACTGAAAACGCTAGAAGGGTAGAAAATACCTAAGAGGACCTGTTCCTGGTATTGGTGGTAGGGAAGAGAGAAGGCAGGGAGGCTGGAGGAGGTGGCCTCAGTCAGTCTTTGCCCTTGGATTCCAGAATAAACGTTTAACCCTAAATAGGTGGCTTTGTGAGTTCAGTCATATTATTGAACTCCTTTCTTTAGTTTTCAGAAAAATGAGAATAATAATAGTATTTATCTTAAAGACTTGTAAAGAATAAATGAGTGAAGTGTCTAGGACAGTGTCTACAACAAATGATAAATACTCAGTGAGTATTAGTGCTGTTGATGGTGAGATGACAAGGAAGGCTCTGAGACTGGGAATTCATAATTGGACAGACTGCTTTACAGATCACTTGGGAAAATCAACCTTAAAAGAAGATCATATTGAAGTGAACTAAGCTGGAAATTCCATTTAAGGTTTTTTTCTTAAGTTGTCAGTCAAGGTTAATTAAAACTTTTGAGAACTAATATAAATTCATTGCATGAATATTAGACAATACATTATTACAAAATTGAATAAAAATCACTTGTGAGCCTACATTCAAAATACTAGCCAGATACTCTGTGTCCTTGAGTCCTGTGTGAAAACTTTCCACTTTAGCTAGGTCAGCCACTCACTGTCCCTAGAATGTATAAATGTCGAGTAAGGTGTTTATACTGTAAATACTTGGATTTACTATTCATAATTTCATTTGCTTATCATGCAATGTATTTTATATTCTAAACTAAGAGTATAGACTCCTTGTCATGATCTGGGGAGCATACACATAATTTAATAAAAATCAAATTTAGAATTTACTACAGGTTCTGAATCCAAGTTGTGTATAATTGTGTCATGCCTATTTTTATAATGATACTACAGCAAGACGAAAATGTCTCCTATGAGATGCAAGTTTGAGAATTGCTGTTTCACTGAAAGGAATCAGCAAATACAAGCTTGTGATTTGTTAAATACTCTTGAACTTTGGAAGAGGTTTTAAAGTTTTAATTTTCCAAAAGCCTTCCTACAAAAAAAAAAAAGGAAGGGAAAGATACTTGATAATAACTAAGATTATATCTGCTCCCCAAATGATTTACCATTTTGATTATCTTTCAATGACCACATTCACTGTAACTTGATTGTTTTTTGAATTGTACGAGTGTTTAAGTAATTTGAAAAATGAAAACACCCAGGCCCATGGAATGGAGTGAGAACTTCCCCGCACATTTGCATTATCTGCTAAGCCATGTTGCCTCAACAGAATTGTCTCATCTCAACAAGCGTGTGCGTCAATAAACAGACTCCTGTTTACAGTTACTCAGCTCTGCTCTTTTAGAATGAATGTAGCAAAAACTATTTATAACTGAAAAAAAAACCCTGCTTATAATTGCTTTTTCTTTTGTTTTTCAGTTTGCAGACAGTAGGTTGCATGCCTCCCCCCGTGTCCTCTGCAGTGATTTTAACCAAGGCGGTTGGTGGAAATGAGGTGAGTCATGGGGCTATAAATGAGTGCTTTGCTTTTATATTTTATTTTATTTTATTTTATTTTAATTTATTTTATTTTATTTTATTTTATTTAATTTTATTTTATTTTATTTTATTCATTTTATTTTATTTATGTCTAAGGAGTCATGTCACAAAAACGCGTAACTATAGCAGCTTATGATAGAAGTGGGTGGACTCATGTATTAGGATGATGCTAAAACTGATGATAATGAGTGGAATTTAGGATTTCAAAGAGAAGAGCAAGGGAGGTAAAATGAATAGAGATGATGATTTTTCTATCTCAGTGGGAAATTAGGAGACAGAGGACAAGGAATCCAAAGAAAAGGACTTTTACATCCAAGACACATGAACTGAGAGGACACCCGCTATGGCCATTCCTTTGTTCTTAAAAGAATTTAGGGCAGACTACGTTCATGGAAAAAGAGTCAGTATAAGTTTAATGGCAAGTGATCTTCAAGTGATAAAAAAAGGAGAAATGAGGCCAGATTTCTAAGATAAGTTCAAAGAAATTATCCAACTGCTAGGGGACTGTGGCAAAAGAAAAATGCTTGTGTATTCGAGATAGCGGTTGTCTATTTCAGGAGCTGCTTATAGGTGGTTCTTGGCCGAAAAGCCCTAAAACTTTGGACTCTGCTTTATAGTAGCTTATTCCTCCTTTTCTACTAATATGCCATCATTCAGAAAAGAATACTGTTGGATGAGGAAAGATATAAGGCGTTCTGACTGCAATTCATTCTCAGGATTTTGCTTTCTTCACATCTATTTTCATCATCATTCATTTTATTCATTCCAAAAATTTTTATTCAGCACCTGCTATGTTCTTTTTTAAAAAAGGTTTATTGACATATCATCAACATACAAAAACTGGACAAATTTCAGCAACTTAGCATTTTGACACATGTGTGTACCTGTGAAACCATCACCATGATTGAGACAGTGAGCATATCCATAACCCTCAAAAGGTTCCTTGTATGCCTTTGTCATCCCTCTCTGCTGTCTTAGCGTCCCTCTTCCCCAGGCAACCACTGACCTGTTTTCTGTCACTATCGGTTAGTTTACATTTTCTAAAGTTTTGTATGATAGAATCATGGAGCATGTACTCTGTTTTGTTTTTTTTTTCCTTTTCTGTCTTCTTTTACTCAGCATGATTATTTTGAGATTCACCTGTTGTGTGTATCAATAATTCAGTCCTTTTTATTGCTGAATAGTAGTATCTTGTATGGATTTGCCACAGTTTGATTATCCATTCACTTGTCGGTGGACATTTGGGCAGTTTCCACTTTGGGGCTATGGACATTGTGTACAAATCTCTAAGTGGACATATACTTTCATTTCTCTTGGGAATATGTAGTAGTGGGATGGCTGGATTATCTAATAGGTGTATGTTTTAGGGCCTTTCAACCAAGGGAAGAATCACCAATAAATACAAATCATCTATAAATAGCTTCTGGAGTGGACCATGCCTATCAATATACAAACACTCTTCTCTTTACCACGGGTGTATGTTTAACTTTTTAAGAAATTGCCCAAGTATTTTCCAAAGTGGTTGTACCATTTTACATTTTAAACATCAGCATGTGAGAATTCCAGTGTTCCACATCGCATGGTTGTGTCATTCTTTTAAATTGTAGCCATTCTGATATGTGCGTAGCAGTATCTCATTGTGTTTTTAATTTAATTTGCATTCCCTAGTGACTAGTAATGGTGAGCATGATTATCTTTTCATGTGCTTATTTAGTATCCATGTCTTTCTGGGGAAATGTCTATTAAAATTTTGCTTTTTTAAAAATTGGGTGTTTTGTTTTGTTACTGATGAACCTTGAGAGTTTTGTATGTACTGGATACAAGCCCTTCATCATATATATATATGCTTTGTAAGTATTTCTCCAAGTCTGTGGTTTGTCTTCTCATTTTGTTACCAGTGTCTTTTGAACAGCAGGATGATAGTAGAGGAAATAAAAGGTGGTTGGATTCTGTACATATTTTGAAGGCAAGGATGTGCTGCTGGATTGGATGTGGGATGTGAGAGAAAGAAAGACTTAAGGGTTTTTGACTGAACAGCTGAAAAGAAGGAGTTTGCTGAGATAGAAAAGAGGACTACATGAGAGCAGGTTTGGGGGTATTTAGTGTCGGTGGGCAAGGCTATACTGTGATAACTAAGAACTCCAAAATCTCAGTGTTTTGTTTAGCATTAAGGTTTATTGCCTGCTAATGGTACCTGTCCCGTGTGGTTCAGTGGGAGGGTCTTTGCCATCGCTAAGGAAGCCTGGTCGGTGGAGTCTCCATGTCTTGAAGGTACACCATCTAGATGGAACACAAGGCATTTTCAGTTGCCACAGCAGGGAAAGAGAGAGATTGGGGAATCACAAGTGTGCTTTTTGTTGTCCAGCCCAGAAGTGATACCTGGCACTTCTGCTCACATTAAATTGGCCACAGCAGGTTGTGTGGCCTCACCATGTGTTGTCATTCATGTGCCCTGAGGGAGAGGAGACCTGGACATTGACAAACACTTGTAATGTCAGCCATATTGATAAGATCAAGAGTTTCTGTTTTTTTTTTTTTTTTTTTTTTTTTGACATGTTAAGATGCCTACTACACATCCAAATGAAAATGTAAGCAAGCAGTTAGAGATACAGGGTTGAGAGTTCAGGGAGTGGCCTGAGACATAATTTAGAGAGTCATCAGTGAATAAATGGTGTTTAAAGCCAAGATTGGGTGAGATTCCTTAGGGAAAGAGCAGAGATAGAAAAGAGAAAAAGAGAAGAGTTTCAAGGACTGAGCCCTGGGATCCTCCACCATTAAGAGGTCAAGACACAGGAGTAACCAGGAAAGGCAATAGAGAGAACATAATTAATGAGACTGAGGGAAAAACAAGAGAGCATAGTATTCTGGAACCCAGGTGAAGAAGGTGTTTCAGGGAAGAGGGTGTGGTGAGCTGTGTCAGATTCTGCAGATATGAGTTGTGTAAGATGACTTCTGAGAATTGACATTGCATTAAGCTATATGAAGGTTACTGGTAACCCTGACGAGAGTGGTTTTGGTGGAACATAAGAGCAAAAGCTTGTTTGGAGTGAGTTCAAGGAAAACAGGGAGAGAGGAATTAGAGACAAGAAATATAGACCACTGTTTTGAAGTCCTTTGTGATAAAAGGGAGTAGAGAAATGGGGCTATCGTTAGAGAGAAATATGGGGTCAAGGTTTTTTTTTAATGCAGAAATGACAGCATGTTTCCATTATGATGGGAATCATGCAGTAGAGAGGGAGCTGTGGATTTAAGAGAGAGTGCTGGAGTCATTTGTTTGATCAAGTGGAAGGGAATGATAACGGGTTGTGTGAGCTTCAGTAGGAGCTGGGACTATTTATTCATAATAACGGGAGGGAAGGCCGAGTGTGTGGAAATAGGTCCATGTAGATGGGTCGAAGGGACACACATGGGAACTTTCTTCTGAAGATTTTATTTTTCTCAGTAGCTGAAAGCGATGAGGGGTTAGGTGCTTCATGTTTGAGATGAGAGGAGAGAATGTGGAATTGGCATCCAGCTGAGGAGAGTGAGTCACCTGGAGAGTGTGGTAGCGTTGATACAGGAAAAGGGGGCACGAGAGAATGGCCACGTCCCAGGTCTTGGTTGAGTCCCTGGGACACGCCCCCCCAAGTGAGGGTCTTTGGCTTCGCGCAGGAAAGAATTCAAGAGCGAGCCATGGTAGAGTAAAAGCAGGTTTATTCAGAGAGATGGACACTCCACAGACTCAGCATAGGCCATCTCAGAAGGCCAGAGAGGTCGTGAGGCGTGGCGCGGGTGTTTAGTTTAAAGTAAAATAGATACACGCTCCATAGACACGATGTAGTCTGTCTCAGAAGGGGAAGTGGCCACGAGGTGTGGGGGTTGTTAGTTTTTATGGGCTTGGTTGTTTCATATGCTAGCCAGTGGGAGGATTATTCCAGCTACTTTGGGGAAGGGGCTGGGATTCCCATGAATCGGGCCACCACCCACTTTTTGACCTTTGATGATTAGCCTCAGAACTGTCATGGCACCTGAGGGAATGCTATTTACCCTGCTAATATATTACAGTGAACGTATAATGAAGCTCAAGGCCTACTGCAAGTCAAGTGTCCCACCATCTTGGGGTTCAAAGTCTACTGGGAGTTGAATTTTCTGCCATCTTGGTGCTAATTGCTGTGTCATTCCTTTAGTGGCTGTGCCCTGCCCCCTTCCTTCCTGTCTCAGCATTGTCAGGCAGTACCAAGGACCCAGCTACGATCCAGCCATGCATCAAAGTGAAGCCAGGCGTCACGGGTGTGTGTTTTCTCTCTTTTTTCTCTGCTGAATTTAGCTTCTCGGTGTAGGAATGGAATTGTCAGATAGTTGGATTTAACCAGTGTTTCATTATGTCAAGTAATTATTTCAGTGGCCGCATTATTAGTGAGATAGAGAAGTTATCAGAGTTTTGGATTAGTGCCTGCTACGATTATCTTTCTATTGCCTTGAAAGAATTTGAGGAAAGAGTCTCTTTTGGTATATATGAGAGTAGTGTTGATTTGTTTAAAGGTGTCATTTCTTTCTTTCTTTCTGATGTGAGTCCCTTAAAACCCTTCTTGTTCTCAAATGACTTTTGGCAGAAGTTCAAAGGTCACTCATTTTCTTGACAGTAACATGTAGCATTTGAAAGTGTATCTACATGTTCATTCCCCAGTAGATATTTAAATGATTTTCATTAATGTTGCATGTTAACAATGTTGAATTTGTGAACATCTTTTTTGTTTTCTAACATCATTGGTCTAGTTCTTCAAGGGCTTATATTGTGCAACTTCATAACTGTCAAGCATTTTTGTAGTCCTGAGGAGTAAGATTCAGTTTTTTCATAAATATTGAAAATGGAGCTTCAGAAATGAAGCTTGCAAAGTCCAGTTTGGTCATATCTTCTAATGGGAAGTGAATAGGCTATTTTGTATTTATGTCAGATTATGGACAAAAATGCTCTGCAAGTAAAGATATTAGATTTTAAGTTTCGTGTTTTTCTAAAATAATAATTTAACTGAATATAGGTTTTTGTTGAAGTTAATGTAAAAGGGAAGACTGATCTTTTGGATAATATATTAGAAAAATCTAATCTAAGGATAGAAAGTGAATTTTTTGGTGCATGTAAATGAAAAAGTCCAAGAGCTGAGTCCAGTGACAGGTGCCATTGGGTGAAGGTTTCGATCCTGCTTCTCTGTGATTCTCTGTGCTGCCTTGACACATGGCTGTTTACCCACATGGGTTTCAACGTGGCGGGGAGTGGGCGTGGAGGATTGCTGGGGCTCATTGTCACGTTGTGCTGTCCTTCCCAACTGGCTGTTCTTTGTGGTATTTGGGACATGTCAAAAACACCTTTTTCCTTCCAGATTTTGTGCTATTAAACTTCTTTACATTGAGTTTATGCTCTCATATACATATATATATATATATATATATATATATATATATATCTTTAATATCTATCTACATGTTTAGCATATGCTCTCATGTGTTAAAGAAAATGTGTAATTGTGTAGCAAATTTGTATTTAATGATTTTGGGGACATATGCAGGTATAATAGTGTCATTTGAAATGATTCTCTTAATTTTATTTTGTAGAGTTGTTATATAGCTTAGGAAGAAATTTTCTTCTCTGTTACTTACATCCTTCTCATCTTAAATGCTTTTCCCATAAAACTACTGGTTACCCAAAGGTTTTTATCATGGATTGAAACTTACTGCATCCCTTTAACTCACCTCTTGCACTTTGGAGAGAATTGCCTTATTACTTTGTGTTAAATTGAAAAACAATTTCTGTTTTTGTAACTTAGGTTGTTTTTGTTACAGTGAGCCAACTAGAATTTGTAATAATTTTTAGCAGCAGAGGGAACTCTGCGTATGTGCATAACAATGCGTATATGCTGGAATGCTGGCCTATCCTTTAGGTATTAAAATGAGACTGTTTAAGGGGAGAGCTGACTGACAGTCTTATTTTGTGGCTTTAAAATTTTAAACTACTTTCATTTAAATATTGGAAACATGGTTAGGTTCTTTTTTGTGATTGTTATTTATTCATTCCAGTGTTTTAAATGCAATTTTTCAAAACTGCTGGATTGTAGAGTGTGCTCTTGCCATGGTCTGATGGATGGTAATGGTGGTAGTGTGTGTGTGCGTGTGTGTGTGTGTGTGTGTGTGTGTGTGCTTGCGCACGTGCACAGTTATAGTTCCTTATTTGAATAACAGAAAACGTAATGACTTGGTGAACCCTAATTTCATTGCCAGAGGTAAGAAAGAAGATACATCAAAATGTTTTCTTTTGTATTCAAACATGGGAGACTTAGGATAAACACATAGTCTTTGTTTAAAATTATATACATTTGTTAGGTTTAAATTTCTGTTCCAAATGTAAAGTTCTGTGGTTAAAAAAAATACAGTTTTTTTCCTAAAGCCTTACATTGGTTTTAAATCTCATGGGATTTGTTGAGAAGAATCACTGGATTTAAATTTAAGTGACTTCTGCCTGATAGTAACTACTACAGGGATTCCTTTTTATAAAAGAAGTTTGTTTTTTAAAAAATGGTAAATGATTTCTCTAAATTTGGAGAGAAATTTACGTGGTTTTCATATTATTGTCATAGAGGTATTTCATTTGTCACTTATGCTGTTGTTTCATGAAAAAGCAAGAAAGGTAGAGTTTGGGAAGAGATGCATTATCTACGTTTACCTCAGTATTTCTTTTTTTCAAGCTGAGATAGGGAAGGATTCAGCTAAAAGCCATTCCTCAAAATGCAAAGTAAATATGAGGTCTTAATACCCAAGTAAAGTTGCAAGGTTATATAACTTTGTAAAATTTTAAACCAAGTAGAAGAGAGAGAAATAGAATTAAAGTCTTCTACCCTCAAATATCTGAAGGAAAAATGAAAATGAAAAGAAAAACGTTAAGAATTATAATAGGCGAAAGTCAAAGCAAGTAAGGAAGGGGTTTCTAGGCATATCTGAGAGTAGGATTTTATGCTAAACACTATGTTCTCTGTGTTTAAGGGGAAGCCTGATAATTTGAACCATGAAAATAAGACGCCTTCAGCACTAACTGATCATAGGCATGTTATTTATGTTGGTTTGTTTACTTTGCTTTTGTTTTTGTTTCTTAAAGTGCATTCCGTAGATCACCCCACATCTGCATTACCTAGGGTGATGGGGGAAAAACCCTTATCTCCACCTTAGACCTATCGAATTAGAATTAATGGATGGTCCTCAGGGTTCTCCTTCTTTTTAAAGTTACGAAATATCTTATCTACAAAATGTGTATAAAACACAGTCATGTAAACATGACTGTGTCCACCAACCAACTTTAGAAATAGAATGTGATAGTCAACAGCAGTTAAGTACCCACTTTATGTAGACACTGTCTTCTGCCATTGGGAAAAAAAGGAGAGTAAGATCTGGGGCCAGCCTTCAAGAAGCCGACATGGAGTGTGATGCTACACTATTTGAAACCTCTTTTCATGTTATAAACTTCACAGAGATAGGCAAAACAGAGTAGAATGGCTTTATGTTGGCCCGAATCAGTAAAATCATTGTTTTTCTTTTTTAATGTAGAAAACCCCAAAATGTTCCCCAAGTGAGTTCAGCCCCATTCAGCTGGGTGGGACAGTCAGAAATTCTGTGTGGGGGTCTGTACTGTGTTTGTTTAGACCGTCCTCTTGTCTAGTTTAGAGATAGACAGTGTGCTTCTTTTCCTGTAAACATTTAGCTGCAATTTTTACTATACTTTAGTTAACAGTTTGAAGAATTTTAAAACCCTCTGATAGTCAAGCAGAATTCCAAAAACATCTTAAAGAAAAGTTTTGATTTCAGGGATAGTAGAAAGGTGACAGGTTAAAAGTGTGTGTGTGTGTGTGTGTGTGTGCTTAATTTCATCAATGAGGTTATTGCCCACATCTCTTCAAAGAAGATTTAATAACGTCTCCTGAGCGAAGAAAATTATTACCTGTGGCGAACTCTTTAAGTCATCACCGAAGGTCACGGCAATCTGGGTATTTAAAAAAGGTTTTCTGTCTGCTTGGCCAGCAAATGAAGCGCTCATTACGGACTTTAAAATTATAGCCATGAGAAGATTTTTGCTAGAGGTGAAAGATCAAGATCATCACAGTCCAAATGCAGACAGAAAGCTCAGCTTCTGGCTGATCAGCAAGGCATGAAACATTTCAGGGTGATTTTGCATTACCGGTGGGGAGCTGATCTTGCTAATCCAATGCATGAAGATAAGATTCACTGAAACATTTATAAAGGCCTTTAGAGGAGATCTGATAAGCAGAGCGAGGACTTGAAGGGCCAAGGAAATCTGACCTGTCACTCACTGTCTCAGCGGCAGCAGTCACTTGGCTTTTCTGGGCCTCGCCTTTCTCTTCTGTTCAATGGGGCTGGTGACTGCGTGTGCCTGAGGTGGGAGTTTAATGGCCTCCAGGAGCAATCTTGTACTGCCTGAAAAAGGCTGTCGGCCTTGAGCCCTCCTGCAAGCTGGCCTGTGTGCGCTTCCTACCCTCCGGCCTCCTGTGCTCTCTGGGAAAGCGTCATCGTCTTTCCTCTTTTGACAGATGAGAGCGCAGAAGTAACAGCAGCAAGAAATTCCATGTCTCTGCTCGTCTTCCATTTCTGCCTTTTAATTTTCTGGGCGAGGTTAGCATTCTTAGGAGCCCTAGAAAGAGTGGGCTGTGTTTGTATGGAGCTGCTATAAAACTTGCTTGAAGTATACCTAGGTTTCCCAAGATTTTTGTGTATAGCCTAGAATTCTCTCATTTAACCCCTCAGTGCCTCTCAAGTTGTCTTCCATTTGTACCACTCTAACCAAATGGGGCCTCTCAACGGTTGGCAGTGACTGCTGTTCACCAGATCCAGGGGCCAGTTCTCAGTTCTCGTCCTCCAGGACCTAACAGCAGCCTGTGACACCATGCCTGCCTGCCCCCAACTTCCTCTTGTTTCCCTGACTCTCTTCTCTCTTAATTCTCCTCCTCTATCTCTCATCACTGGTTTTCTTCTAATCTGGCTCCTTCCTCATCTGAATGGGCGTGTCTTCCAGGGACCTGATCTCGAAACACCTTGTCAGGAATTGTCAGATTCCTGTTTCTGAGACCTTCTTTCTATAGCTGAAGTCATTTGATCCCCACCTTTGGGTACACCTCTGCTTCAGACATAAGGGCCAGTCCTGATCTTGGGGGAGAAGCATCTCAACAACATTAGCTTAACATGCTGAGGTGAGCATCACCACCTGTGCTGCTGGGCCACCTGACCTTTTAGCAAAGGAAACACTTGCCAGGGAATCAAGAAGGATATTCGATTCCTACCTCTACCATTATTCATCTAGTGGTCTCAGTGGTCACCAGGCAAGCCCTGGACCTCTCTGAGCCTTGGTTTTCTCATCTGAGGAGCAATAGTACTTGTATCCTTATTTCATAGGATTGCTTCCAAAGAGCTCACGAAATCGTACACAGAAGTGCTTATAAATTGTCAGGGAACCGATCAAGCAAGCTCCAGCATTATCCTCATAGTAGAGGTTTGTCACTGATGATATCATCTAGTTTTCTGAGTCATTATCATTGCCTTCTCAAAATTTGATTTAAGTTCACTCATTTACTCACTTCATTCACTACTCATTCAAAAAAATGTGTTGAGTCCTTGCTACAGCTTCCTGTATATAGTACCTTCACAGAATTTTCAGTTGAGTAAGTGATGTAAAACATAAACAAGCAAATTGAAATATAAGATGGTTGGTGTTTAAATAAATTTACAAGATGGCAGGTGTTTAAATAAATTTACCAAACTAGGTAATTCCAATTTATAAGTTTGTATTACAGGCCCTCTACATTTTTACATAAATATTTCTTACCATAACATGGAACATTCATGCCAGATATCCAACATTACCCCTTTTGGGAACTAAAGGCACAGGAAGCCAAATTGTTTATAGAAAGATTGCTTTGGGAATTTAGAACTAGATAAAGAGGATTGTACAGATCTGTGGGATGTTTCCTCTAAACTATGAAGCTTGGAAAACCATCCTGGTTCCATCCCAGCTAACAAGCAAACAAACACACACACCGCAGAAACAATCAGGTACCCTGTGTTCTTTAACCAGCTCTTCATAAACATTGGATATTTGTTATCTGATTTTTTTTTCAATATCAGATTGCTTGCGTATATAATGACTAACAAAATATTTTTCAGTGATTTGATTTATTTTGATTAGTTACATTTTAATGATCAAATGATCAAAATGATCAGGTACTAAGGGGGTACCCTGAACCCATTAGTGATTTTGAGGAAACATCAGTCTAAACAATAACCCACTCCAAACTTTTTCTTAGCTATTCTTATTTGATTAATATTCATATTTGTTGTTTCTTACAGAGAATTTGACTATTTTTACCTTTATTTCCAAATTCTAGGCAAGTACCTTTTTTAGGTTCTTTGGCTTTATCTGTGCACTGGCTACATGCCAGTTACATATATATTTGTATATATTTATGAAGTTGTTACTACTGAAAGTAGGAGACATTCTCTATGATTTGTTAGACCATGGAGTTAGGGAAATATCAATAAATTAAATCTGTTTCTTCTCTTGGCCCCATCCCTAACTAGCCCTCTGATTTTGGGTATTGTCTTTTTCAATTTTTTAATCAATTTTTTGTAGGGAGGATCATTTTAGATGAAAATATTTTGGGAAAGAAACATATAGGGACCTATATAAATAAAAGGAGGTAATCTGTCATTTTAAGCTGTTTGCTTCTTGGTGAAGTATCACCTACTTTATTGCATTAATTGTAGCTTTCTCAATTTATCCTCCCTATGAGATTATCTGCTTCATGGAAGAGGATGACATTATCCATGTAGCTTTCATGTGAAGGTGTTCAGCATCTATCAATCTGAAGGAATCAAGCGTAATCTTTACTGCATTGCCACAGACTTTGGAAACGCCTCTTTTAAACTGTACTTGCTTTATGAAGACATCAGACTGTGTCTTGTGAGTATCTAATGAGAACATCTTGCTTAGTGCAGTAATATTTTTCAAGCAGATTATTCATGACCAGGAACACTTGGACCCAAACTAATGGTCTGAATAAATTGAGTAGGACTGAGCAGCATTCTAATCAAGGGCCAAGATCTTAGACTCGCAGGGCCCTCTCAGTGAGTGATTTCCATTTTTTTTTTTAATACACAATCCACAGATAGAAACTGAAAAGTTTCCAGAGAATAGTTGCTGTATGTGTAAGTCACAAAGGTTAACTTTCCTCTCTTGACCTCTCCCTTTCTCTCTCCTCCTCTGCCTTTCTTCTTTCCTTCCCTTTCTTTAATTTAAGCTAAAGGCCAATCAGTATTCACTAAATTGATTTTGTGAACTAGAGTTTGAACAACACTACCCTAAGCTGCAGTGGAAACCTGCCATCCATGTTTCCTCTTGAGGCAGCTCCTCTGATCCTCTGGACAAACTTCCCAGCCTTTGGTCTTTTCTCAAGGGGATTCCTGGCCTCCTGTTACTTGCAGACAATTCCTTTGGTGTTAGACCTCAGACCACGTCGAGAACTATGTGCTCCTGGTAAAGTCTTCTGCTGCTTGTGGTCAGCTCAGTTGGCCAGTCTGCTCCTAAATAGAGATTTCCTCATCTCTCAGTATCTCCCAGTTAAAGTCCTGCCCATCAGTCAAGGCCTGGCTTAAATATGGTTCCCCTCACAAGAAGCCTTGTGTACTCACCAAATATCAAATATTTGTGCATGCATTTGACTCATCAGTTTCTGAATTTTCTTTGTAGGAACTGCTTTTTTTGGTATCTCTTTAATGCAGTTCAAAAGTAGTCCTAATAAAAAAGGCAGAGGATCAGGGAAGCTGGAGAATGACTCTAGTTTGCTCTTAGTCATATTGTGGTCCCAATAGAGTTGTTCAGAACAAGGATGAGGTCACTTACGTTGTAATCATTTCCGTTAAGTATCTGTTCTCAATCTCACCTTCAAGGATCTTTTCATATATTCTGTTCCAGAATAAAGTGGGATAGAATTGAACAATGTTCTATATAGATTAGACATATTTTCTCATGGATGCAAGTATATTCTAGGTCCCGTTAAGAACGCTCATTATGGGAAGTTTTTAGAGTTTATGCTCCATGGTATTTCTCATGAAATGGTCCTTTAGATCCAGACTCTAAGACAGTGTTGTTACTAATTAGTTACATTAAGTTCACACTGTTTGAGAATGGTTTACTTTCTCAAAGAGACAGATCATGATAATTTAATTCTGAAAAACAGTCTAAGACATCAACTATATGTGGTAAGGCATGTGTATATATTTATACATATTAACCTTTTTTTAAGTGCATAATTTGTTAGGCTATGGAAAATGCTTTTCAACTTCTGTGGCCCTCCTTAACAAGGACAGCTGCAACTGATATGCCTTAATTCTTTTTTTTTTTTAAATTGAAGCATAATCGGTTTACAAGGTGTTAATTTCTGGTGTACAGTATAGTGATTCAATTATACATATATCGATTCCTTTTCATAGTCTTTTTCATTATAGGCTATTACAAGATATTAACTGTAGTTCCCTGTGCTATACAATAGGACCTTGTTGTTTACCTACTTTATATCTAGTAGTTAGTATCTGCAAATCTGGAACTCCCAATTTCTCCCTCCACCCTCCCCTTCACCCCTCTTAATTCTTGTTTGAGTTTACGTTAAGTCCTTGTCCAAATAAGCCATTGCAAACCCTGCATTTGTGCCGTGGAGTTGTTGGCATGCCTTTATTCTTTTTATCCCTCCAACATTTGATGCTTCTTCCCCAGTTGTTTTAATTACCAACTATTCTGCTGTGTGTTTGCACATTTGCTGTTCAAGGTGGGCTACAGAGTCACATTTTCGTATGAAAAACGGGAACTGGCATTAAAGTTAAAACAGGATCTGCCATGCTCGAGTGGTTCATAAAGAGAGACATGAATTCTGCTCGTTTGATTTCGTTATCTTTTGGTAGCCAACCAAAAATAGAATTTTTGTTGGAGAAATTATGTAGCTCGCCTTAAAACATTTTTAGTTTCAAGTTGTGTGTGAAATTCTTCTGAGTGTAAAAAAACAGAGCCCACTGTAGGGAACGGTTTGCCCATGGTTGATGAAGTTTTACAACTTCAGGCCCAATTCTTTGTACATTGATTGTCAATAGAGAAAGAGGAAAGAAGTTAATTGAGTTAGAAGCTTGTTTGCTTAATTAAAGGAGCCTTTAACTGGTTGGAAGAAGCCGAATGTCGGGTTTTAGACTGCCTCTTAGGGATGTGAAGGACAGCTAGTGTTTTTCTACATGTTCCTAACTACTGACCTGGAAGGAAAAAAGGGCACAGCAGGACAATGGATTGACCCAGGACCGCAACAACGCACAATTCCGGGAAGCACTCTTAACTTTCGTGGGCAATTCCTCCGCCCTAAGTGGATTTGGCTGGCTGCTGACCCGCACAGCAAGAGATGCCTGTAATCACAACATGGTCTTGCCATCAAAATCACAATAGTCAGTGCTTTTATAGCTCATCATATGTGTCCATCCTTGTTCTCAGTGCTTTATATGTATGTACTAACTCAATCCTTTTAACCACCTTTTGAGATAGGTACCATTATTATCTTCATTTCATAGATGAGAAAACTGATACAAAAAGATGAAGAAACTTGTCCAGAGTTCTGTAGTGCAAAAGAGGAAGAGCTGGGATGTAAACCCAGGCAACTCTGCCTTCAGTGTTGTGTTCCTCCCCTTTCCTCTAATACCAGTCTCTCGGTTATCGCTGGACGTAGGCCCAGTGGTACTAAAAACTGTCCACCTGCAGATGGCTTAGTTAGTGCTCGAACTATCTAGGTAAGAAGAATAAAGGTTGACCTACGAGTCAACCAAAAACCCAATAGTGAGCTAAAAAATAGTTAGGCAAAAAAGCCAAGAAGTTGTGTAGGTATTGATTTTTCCACTTGGCTGCAAGCCTCCCTCGGGGAAGCTTTTCCATGTCTCTTCCAGGGCTTCGTAGTACTTACCCCCTCACGGCATGTGTAGCACAGGGAATGGTATATGCGTGTGTCTTACTGTCATCATCAGAGGACATGCAGTGTGTATTTCTTATTCACAGTTGTGTCCTCTGTCTGGTACAGCACTTGGCATGTATTGGGGGCACAGTCAGTATATATGAATAGATTACTATTTTTGCAGGAAATTTGTTTAAATCTAGCCCTATTGGTGTCTTGATTTAAACATGTCTTATAAACACAGTAACTCATATCTAGGCTTACTTTGTCCTATGCTAAATAAATTTTTATAGAAAAATCATAAATTTGTATGGAAAAGTCAAGAGACGTAATTGACTGTCTCTTGTAATATTTTTACTTTTCTCAATTATTCACACCTTCTTTCTGCTCTGTCTGAGTATCAACAGTCACAGCCGCTTATCTGGTGGCAACCTCTGAAATAGCTGGCATAGTGCCTAGACGGAAAGAAAAGACTTCTGGTGCTTGGAAGGAAATAAAAGACTTGTATATGGTTGATCTGGCCTGGAAGGAAATAAAAAACTTCTATAGGGTTGATCTTGCAGTTTCAAACCTATTAAGTGATGAAAAACATACCACAGACATTTTAGTAGCTGAATGGGGCCTTTTAGTCTATTTTCTTTCCTTTTAAATTTTAGATGATCTTAAACAAATTAGCCTAGTAATATCTCATGTGGGAAAAGTGATTTTTACATTAGAAAACATTAGTAGATATTTTTTAAAAAAATATATTTTTTGCATGAATGATGAGGTAAAATTTCTTTTCCTTATATAAACTGGGGACTTCTGTATGGAAGCTTCAGTATACGGTTGACCCTTGAACAATGTAGGGGATAGGAGTTGCCGACCCTCCTCGCAGTTGGAATCTGTGTATAATTTATAGTCGGACCCCTTATCCTTGGTTCCTCCGTATCCATGGATTCAACTCCATGTATGCATCCAGATTCAACCAACTGCTGATTGTCTAGTACTGTAATATTTACTATTGAAAAAAAGATAAGTGGACATGTGCAGTTCAAACCCTTGTTGTTCCGGGGCCAACTGTATATAGATTCAAAATATATGAGACTACTTCTTTAGATCATCTCCTATTGTGGTAAGTACCTATTTTTCATATCTTATGAAATGCTTTTACCTGTATTTTCTTTTTCTAACATCCCAACAATTAGAAGAAGTAGATAGGACTGGTATTATGTTGTCCTGATTTTTGTAGTTGGTCAGATTAGGATTTAGAGGTGAGTTGACTGAAGTCCCACAGCTGGGAATATGGACTCCTCCAGAACACTGTCTTCCTATTATGCAATATCTTAAGCAAAAGTAACCAAACCCCAGAAATCAATCACATAGGGAGGAACATCTTGATCTTGTGTTGGCTCCTCATTAAAGGTGGATGGCTTGAAATTTTTCTGAGAGGTGAATGTCAGTGTACTATTCAGTTAAAACAAATTATTGGATACTTGGAATTTACAGAGCACTGGGCTGGTATTTTGAGGAGTGGGGACGTCGAGTACAAGGAGAATCCAACATGGTCTGCTTTCACAGAGGTTGGTAATGAAATGGGGAAAACTGTAGGAGCGTAAACCACAGCGGCCTGTGAATGAGTAAGTGGGTAAGAAAGGGAGGAGCTGGGGAGGTCCTTAGAGCTTGAGCCAGGGCCATGGGTCCTGGTTGGAAAGCTGGTTCTTAGAAGTGATAGGGTTTCAGATTCTCTCCTAGTGATTAGGGCATCTTTTGAAAAGCCTCCCCAGTGAGGTTAAGATAACAAACGAGTTGTCAGATCTGAGAGAATGGGTGGGTCTGATGGAAGGGGTGCTGCTCACAGATCCTGTCCCAGTGGCCTGGTCAATGCAACATACTTACCTGCACGTGGGAACAGGAGTGCAGGTGGCCGAGGAAGCACGTGCATTGTGGCTGACAATCTGACTGCACATGTTGCTTCATTATCCATGGTGGGTTGGTGACAGAATTACCGCTTTGGTGTGCTACAGAGATACAAAATCTGAATGGAATGACCAAACACTTGAGTGGTGTGGGTGTGTTAGTAGCACAGGTAGACCAAGGCTTAACCAAGCTAGACTCTTTAATAGGTGCCTGTGCGGTCCTCTGGCACCTTTGTTGTTGGCATTGGTCCTCATGGTCATCTCGCCATTGTGTGATCTCTTGGAAGCTCTGGACATAACTGTTTTTCAGCCCAGAGTGGAATATCCACTCAGGTCCCCAAATCCTGAACCTGGCCCTATAGTGACGAAAGTATGTACTTTGCTGGCATTGTATCTTCCTGAAGATGTCAGGGCTGGTGAGTCTGCTCCAGCAGTGATAGTCTCTGAGGGTCTTCCAGGACAGGGGACTACCCTCCACACCAGCTCTGTGTACAGCAGGTGTGTGCAGGGTCCATGGGACTCCATGACTCCATCTGCCCTCAGCACCAAGATGTCAGGAAGCTTCCTTTAGGATGTGTGACCCTGTTTTGCTGTGACCACATGACCCATCCCAAAGCCTGCTGCTACTGTCATGCAGCTTTGGGCTTTTCTTCTTGGCAGCCATTTACTCTTTCACGTGCTGCTTCCAAAGCCTTCTCAGAATGAATGGTTCAGCTTTATTTGGATGTTGCCGAAGTCAAGGAGATAGATGGCCAAGTGAGAGAAACTGGGGCTATAACCAGCACTCTACAATGTCCAGTCCGAGTCAAATCATATAATCTTCTTACACTCCCTCCTCCATGATTCTGGACAAATAATTCTCCATTTGATCTGGGAGATAATTCTTACAGGAAACTGGTTTGGTTATTCTGATTTTTACTCTTTTGCTTCTTTTCCGACATTTTTCCCCCCAGTGCTGACAAGGGAGGGGGATGGGTGATGGAAAATCATTGACTTCAGTCCAGACCTAAAGTTACATTGTCTCTACACTGACTCAGTCCAAGCCAATTTACAATATTAACTCACTGGGAGAATCTGCCTGGTTCATTTATTTAGTAAGTACTCAGTTCATGCTTAAGGAAATAAACGAAATTCACTGGGCTGCAAGGAAATGAATTGAGTCCTCTTGTCTGTCTCTTTAATTGGATATTATTTTCCCAAATTGAAACCTAATTTCAAATTTCTGATTTTCATCATGGTGATGTATTGATAACTCCCATCCTTTTCTATGAATTTATATTAATCAGACACGAGTCATAGTTTTTTTTTAATTACTTTTTTTGGGGGGTAATTAAGTTTATTTATTTATTTTTAGAGGAGGTACTGGGGATTGAACCTAGGACTTTGTGCATGCTAGTCATGTGCTCTACTGCTTGAGCTATTCCCTCCAGACACCAGTCATAGTTAAATTTGTTTTTTCTTTTTTTTCCCCAACTTGTTTATTGTCTCATAACATTTGATTTCATATATTATGTGAATGTATTACAAATATTATAGTGTAACATGTGATTTCATATGTTATGTGAATGTACTACAAACAGATAAAACATGATTTTAGGATAAAATAAAGAAGTTCCACAGATTAAGCAGTTATCCCACTTGGTTTATATTCTATTTGTGTAACAAATGGGAAATTATTTTTTCTTTCTCAGAATGTACAGGTTTTGAGGATTGAACAATAATCCCTAAAAAGGAACTGAGACATTGATGATTATTTGTTGCCTTAGGGAGAAGATATTGATGATCTTTGTCATTTCAAAAATAGCATTTGTCCTTGCCTTAACTACAGTGTTTTGTTTTTTTGTTTTTTTATTTTAAGCATATGTCACTTCTTCTTGCTTCCTCTTGTTTTCCTCAGAGGCACATACAGAAGTACATTTTCATCAGACCTTTCTGGTAGATTGGTGGCTAAGATTCTTTCCAAAAAATCCCAGTTAAAAGGAGAAATGTGATAGGGGGTTGACATATAATGGGAGGCATGCAACTGTATTTGCAAATCCTAGACATCATCCCACAGTTCTGGTGTAACCCTTCAGCTGACAATTAAAATCTTTGTTTTAGCAGTCATCACCCAACCCTAACAGATGGGTGAAGAATGAATCTGATTTGTATTTTTCCTCACAACTTTCTCCCACACATTGTAATATTCTATGATTAACATTCAGTGAATTCTTACAGATGATTGATGGGCCTTAAAGATCTAATATCTACATCCCATTTAAATTATGCAAGCATAAAACCACAGAACAGAAGCACTCCTTAAGACCCCTGTAGAAATTTGAAGACAATTTTGATAACTCTTGTCCACTCGAAAAGAAATCTGCTAATACTGTAATGTTTTTTCCCTTGCCAGGACCCTCCTTGCCTGGTGTCATTTCTTGAGCTCTCCTGGGAGGAGATTAGTCTAAAACAACAAAGTAGCCAGATGTCTGGTTCTGAGAGAGTCCCAGAGGCCAGGCTACGGTAGGCAACAGAAACCGCATGGGGCTGCAGATCAAAGATACCTGAGAATTACTTATGGGCACAGAGTATGTGTCATTCCCATTATTAACAGTCTGAGAAAATTTGTTTCTCTAATTAACCCTTTTGTTGGAGTAACCTTAAATTTTAGTGAGTGTATTTCGCTTTTGATATGGTTTCTTTTGAGTAGTTTGGAGAAGTGCACGTATCAAAAAAGAGAAAGGAAAAGGAAGTCACGTGGTTGATGGAAATCTCTAAGCCGTTCTTCTTATCCAGAATAGATATGCTATCCAGTGCATAATCATTTGTCATGAAATAAGTGGGCATGATGGTTCTAAGTGAAAATTACAAAGTAATAGTCAGAAATGACATGGTTTATACGTACAAAGGGCTGTTCTTAAAGCCCCAGTCCTTCCTTTTAAAGTACTATTATTTCAACTTTTAACCGTTTTAGAGTGGAGATTTTTAGATCACAGCTTTCTGGTCTTAAAATGAATTCAGAATAAATCCCAGTGGTGGGAAATCTGTACCTTATTAATAGCTGACCTCTTTCTTTTCACGCTGGTATTATAATGAAATGCTAATTAAACATTCTTGCCATCCTTTAACCTGTTTGCTTCATAGGTACAATTTTATATTGTTTAGACATATACAGATTTGGAAAATCTGAATACAATTGCTGTTTTGAGTTAGTCTTAATCCCTAAACCTCCAAAAGCTTTTGGCTGAATTTATTCTAAGGGATGAGTGAAAATCTCATTATAACTTTGTATGTCCTAGCCTTTAGATGAGAGTATCGAAAGAGAGAACAAAAGATTCTGGTTGGCCTTCCTTCCCAGTTGTTTCTGTTTCTGTTCAGTATCGTCCTGTAACAACAAAATCACATAAACCCTTATTCCTGCTTTCCTTGAGATACAGTCATAAACCATTGTTACCAAGAGCGTGACTAGCCAGCTGTAGCGCTTTTCAGCGCTACAACACATTCTTTAACGTCCGGTAATATAAACTTGGCATAAAGGCAGTAAAAATGTCCTTAAACCTAATTGGAGATATGTTTTAGCAATGGAGTGCAGAGATTTCATATCCTTTGTGCGGTGGTCAAAGCTTCTTTTAACTCCTTGAGGAAAATGAAGCTCCTAGGAGCAGTTTATAAGGATTAATTGATTTATCTCTTTGTTTCTAGATTTAAGTATGGATGCAAGGATAGAATTGGCTTCTTGCACAAAGAACTGGAGAGGCAACTGTTTTTTTTCTTCAGAGCAGAATTTGTTGTTGCTTTAGTGACAAGGGGTGCTCTGTGTTTTCACTCTTTGCACCTGTCTTTCTCTTCCCAGCTACCACTGGGAACAGCACCTTTTGCTATCACCAGAGTCTGGGTATCTATTTTCCTTTTTTTTCTCCTGCTTTTATTTGCATTTATTTTATGCTGAATTGATTCCCAGGCCGTAAGTTTTTGTTTTTTCAGTTTCTTCTGAGGTATCTTTGTCTTCTGTGCAACCTCCTCTTCCGGTTTAGGACCAACCTGCTCTTTCTCAGCAAGGACCATCTCAGCACGGCAGGGAGAGCTCACCTTCGGGTTGATCCGACCATGGGCTCTGTACGTCCTACCCCGCATCTCGGGGGCCGTGTTCACCTGGATGTGCTCAGTGACACACACATCAGTGCTTCAGTCCAGCATTACTCTCTGCTTTTTTAAGCATGTACAGTAAAAATTCAGCACTTTTTTTGGGCCATCAACTCCGAGCCCAGCCCCACCCTTTGGCCTGGGCACACCTACCAACTCCACCATTGTCACGACAGAATGGTACCCGTTGCTTCTGTAAAGTGACACCCTTCAGATACTTGGTGGCTTTTCAGATGTGTATACCCTTACTGGCCTGGGCGATTTCATGAGTGTTCTTAAAGTGAACATGAAATTTGGAACCTCTTGATTTGCATGATTTTGTGGGTTTTTCTGGGTCAAGCAAATAGCAAACCATTTTCAGAGGTCACTGAGGCTGCGTGCAGGAAGAGGAAGCTCGGTTTTCCTAATTTGCTGCTGCTTCTTTTTTTTTTTAATGGAGGTACTGGGGATTGAACCTGGGACTCAAGCGTGCTAAGCATGTGCCCCACCACTGAGCTGTACCCACCCCCTCTTTTCCTATTTTGAATGCAGATTAAGTCAGTTATGACCCCTGTGTCATAAATATTTCTCAGCCCCAGTTAATGTCTTACTTTAAGCAAGTAGTATTCAGAGTAAGAAACCACCTCCCAGTACCACAGTGTTAGTCAGTTCCTTGGAGTTGGTTATGTAGCAAAACTTCATCGGAGGGAATGAGAGTCGTAGTTCCAGGACTAAGGTCTGTTGGGGGCACTACCATTTCCACCCTCTGTCGTTCAGGGGGGCTGCTCTCCTTTCCCCCTTCCAGGGAACTCCTTAAGTGCCTCCGCTTTCCCCTCACCCCCAAGACACACACACACACACACTCTCTCTCTCTCTCTCTCTCTCTCAGAATAGGGGTTTGTTAAGGAGAAGACCAAAAGGTAGGTAACTCCCCTTTTTAGCTTTCAGAAGTTACCAGTGTCACTGGCAACTACCCTGTTAATGTATTCACCTTGGGTTGCTTCATAGACTATTGGCTTCCTCTCTCTCCCTCCTCATCCCCTCAACCCTCCTCCCCAAAACCTTATGGACCCTTACTGTGTGTATCGTAGTTTTGTGGGGCATTTCTCCCACAGAACTGTGTACAGAGATGTGTTTAATTATGTTTTTTAAAAATTAGATATTATCAAATTTAAGAAGGTGAAGAGTGTTGGTTTTCTAGTTCTTTCTTTTTATTTATTAACTGTATCTTCCTTATTCATAGATTTCTTTTTATATTACTCTTTCCTCAACCCTATCATTTTATTTCTCTTTCTTTTCATCTTTTAGTTCTTAATTCTGTTTCAGCATTCTTTCTATTGCTCTCTAGGACGGATTCTGATTTGAAATGAGAACTAAGTTGTAAGAAGAGGCAATTAAGATCTCTTAAAAATTCTTTAATGACTTAATGCATAATGATTTAGTACTTGGGTAGGTATTGAGGGAGTAATCTATAAACTTTTTGTGATGGCATTATGTGCTAAATAAAGATGCTTTTAATATAAATTAGGTTAGCTTTGTTAGAATGTGATAACTCAATATGCATTTTAATTTCTGTTAATTTTGAAAGCTTTGAGGTTTAGTGCGTAATTTTAAACTTTTCTTTTTAGTCTATGATGGTCTGAAAGATCTTAAGAGCTACTTATTTATTTACTTTTTACTTGTTTGCTAAATTTCTTTAGTTTTAATTTGAAGTTCTATTTATCCTCACCTGAGGTTTGGAGTAATAGCTTTGGAACATCTGTTACTGTTTAAAATGGTGATCTTTGACTCTAAGTTGCCTGAAAGTCTAACGTTGCAAAGTAAAAGAATTAGAACTTAGCAGAGGGGAGGGTCCCTTCCCCAGTAGCAAATGTGGGGTAGCTTGCTGCTGGAGAGGGCAGTCCTGAAAGGAAAGGTAGGTTTAAATTCAAAATAATCAGGTCTCGAGTAATTGTGACTTCTAACTCTATAACTAACATTTATAAACATTTTAAGAAGTTGTAGAAAATTAAGTGTTGTCATTGATTGTGTTCACTACGAGTAGTTGACTGAAAAGAAATGTTTGAAGTGAAACATTCTTCCTGTTTCATGTAAGATTTGCATGATTAAATATGAAATGAAACTACACCCAATAGATAATCAGATACCTAAGAATGATGTTTGGAAAGCTAGGTTTCCTAAAGATATGAGGCTTAGTTATTTTAGCCTGGGGACTTTGCCTGGGGAAAAATGTATGTGCCTCAACAGTTGAAGGGCTATTCAGGAAGAAACAAAGTAAAATGGCATCTATTTTAACGTGTAATTTCGGATATTTCGTACTTAATCTTTTCCTTGGCAGGAATGTCAGAATATACTAGGTGCAAACCATCTCTGAAGCCACGTCTACGCTACCAAATTGAACTGCGTAGATAAAGTCTTTAAGAATAAAGTAGCTCTCCATGGGGAGAAGAGGGTCCTTTCTAGGTAATTCTCTGGCAGGGAAGGACTACTCTAGTTGAATCAAAATGAAGATGTGGTGTATTTCAGATATAGGAATTTAGAGCCCAAAGGAATGGCTGCAGGGAGGGGAGGGGGTAGATTTTAAAATTTGGTATATCATACCTAAACATAAATATGGCTTCTTCTGCATTATTTTCTATTTCTGTTTACTCCCACTTAAATTGAAATAACACTTCCCTTCATTTGTTTATTTTTTTAAATAATTTTAACCTCATCCAAAATTGCATTGCTCATGCTAGAAATGATACTACAATTGTGTCCCTTATTCCCTTCTCTGCCATTCTTTAGAAGCTGAATTATTCTAGCTGCATACGTTGCTATTCAAGTTAAAATCAAGTTCTTACTAATGGAATAGATAGATTTCTATTTTATATAAACGCTTTCCTTGTGTTCCTGCTAGAGTGGAGCATACCCTTGAAGGAATTAAAATGGCAAAGTCTAGGTCGCCATTCATCCTGTCACCATATGGCTGTTGTTTATTGTTTTTTAATCAAAAATCAAGTTACTGGATTTAATGACTTGGAAGATGCATTACCTTTTGTCCAAATATAAGAGTTTATGAAGAATAAAGAGCTTCTGGAACCCCCAAAAGATGAAGAAGGGGATGTGTATAATTTTGCTGTTTAACACATATATAAGCATTAATATTTATTATTGAGTTTAGTATTTTGTATTTACACTCCCATCAACGTATAATATATTGTAGTGTATTGTTTAGAGACCATTAAACAGCTCATGATTTATTCACAGAAGAAAAAAAAATGTTAGTTTTTTTTTCTTTTATTTGAATTTTCCCTAGGTTGTATGGTAAAGAGCAAACAGATTTGTTCATGATGAGGGCATTTACCTTATATTAACGCCCGCCTAGCATGTATGGAAGTAATCCTAAGAATTGACAAGCTGTTGCATGGTCACCAGCATCCATTAACATCATGTACAAATGGTTAATGTGAAGGTAACAGAGGTAACCTTGACAGTGAACATCAGTGGCAGGTGCAGATATGGCCTTGATACTTCATTTTTACTTAATTGTTAGAACATACATGAAGCACATCAGGTTGGTTTGCTTAAACAATATTATTAGTTCCCGATCATTTAAAATTCATAGAAATGTTAGATAAATGCACTTTTGTTTGACTGGAGGATTCATTTTTTATTAAAATAACCATTAAAAAACCCAAAGTATAACATTTCTAGAAACTCAGTTTTTGTATTTTTGGAAATACTTGATCAGTAGAAAATGTTTCTCTAGCCAAAGTGGTAGCCTCGTGATCTTTTAAATAGCATTGTTTGGAATGCTTCTGAAAGTCCTTTTTCCCATATTTAATTTAATATATGTTAATTTAATATGTTAATATTAATAGACATTTATGTCAAAATTTGCACCTTTCTCACAGCCTTTTAAAGGGGGAATTTCATCAAATAATGTGACTACTGTGTTTAATTCACTAAAGTGAATTATAATTTCAAACATATGTTTATGAGGTTTTAAAGATGATCTTGTATAAACTATAAATAACGTCTTTTTAGTGGAATATACCCCTTGGCTTTTCCTTATTTGATAGGTATTGTGGCTTGGAAAGAAAACCACACATAGAGTAAATCAAAGACTCTAGGAACCGAGCAGCATTAAAATAAAACATGCGTTCCATACATGTAAACAGTAAAAAGCATCCACGTGGGCCAGCTTTTCGTTTGAGTCTTCAATCATAATTTGAGATTAAAATTTTTTTTGTCATATCTTTTGTGATTCTGTACTTCAGCCAATGGCAGTGATCCACACACTTTGCACAGGAGCGGACCAGTGTGCACAAAGGCTTGGCGCTTTGTGGGAACCTCAGAATATGTCTTGGATTAGAATTTAAAAATCCACTGCATTTCGAGAAGACATTGGTATAGGATTCCCCTCCCCACCTCTGTCCCCTTGAGGAAACAGTAATGGCAGCCTTTCAGGTCTTCCCCACACCTCTAGTCCTCTGTTCGGGTGATAAAAGAATCTTCAGACGACTGGTGACTGAGCAGTGAGCTTCCCAACCTGAGCTCTTGTGTTTGCAATTTAGTTTTAGGCCTCACTCCCGCCTACTGCAGCGCGGTGGCCTTTGGACGAATAGACTTTCAGAAGTTAAAAGGCAATAAGTCAGTCCCCTGGAAACAATGCAGAAACGGAGATTCAAATCGTAAATAAGGCAATGCACTGAGTACATTAAACAGACATAGAAGAATGGATTTCTGCCTTTTGTAGTAAGGTAATTGGGCACCACTGCTTGGCAGGAGCTGGTGCTATTGAGCTGCTGTAGCTGCCACAGGTTGATAGGCAGGTGATCAGGCAGCTTCCACCGGGGTCTGCACAGGAGGCCTACCTAATATGCTGTCTGCCCTAAGGGCCTATGGGAACACAGTTGGATTATTATGTTAATGCGTGAGCCTGCTGCCCTCTTCCTATCCCAGCTGGGTTCCCTGTTGTTAGGAGCTGCTTTGCACTGACAGTGGAGTAATATGCTTCATGATTGAAAGGGCAAAGGGGCTTGGAAGGGGAAAAAAAAAAAAAAAAAGAAATAGGCCTGCACAGATATGTAAATGAGGGGAGGAAATCTGTAGGAAGATTTCAGTCTAAGTCTAGAGGGAAAGTTTATTGCAAAGTTCTTCTTCCTCACAGCACGATGAGTGGTTTTACTCATTTCTTCATTTCTGGGCTTGCTTTCCTTCCCCACACTGGTGTATATAGCACAGGGCGGTGTTTTCCGAAACAGGCACGTAGGCTGATTTGTTTGCAACTGGGATGCTCTGCCACACTGGTACCCAGGTAGAGTGCTGACAGTAGTACATTTTTTTTCGCACCTTCATTATTCTTTAATACTCATCCCTCAGTTGTTTCACAATATTTTATAGAAAAGTTCATTTTTCAAGGTGCTGCAGGGTTTATATTTTGGGTTGACACCACTTTTAATTTCTCTTTATTTTTGATGCATCTTTAGGAAACTGAAGAACCTATCTTTCGGGAGTAGGTGGGGTGGATGAGGTAGCGGGATATTTTGGGGGCTGGTTTATGAGTTTGATATCAGGAGGGGTTCAAATTGCTGTAGCGTTTTGTCTTCAGTTGAGGTTTTTAACATTGACGTCATAGAAGAGTAAAAAGAGTGTGGGCTTTGGTACAGACCTATACAAATCCTGGCTCTACTAATTACTAGCTATCCAATTTTGGACAAATTACTTTACCTCTCATCTACCTCACCTGTAAAATGGGTGTAGTATGAATTTCAAATGAGAGGATAATAAATATAAATCATTTAGCCTGACAGAGTGAGTACTCACAAACGCTTGCCATAATAATGATACACTTAATTACCATTATAAGTCATAATTTTCAGTTATTAGATGATTATTTTAATATGTGTGGCTGTATACTTTCAATGGATTTCAGTTTTTAATCTTTCCCCTGGATTATCTACCTTTTTTTACCAAGCCTCAGCAAGTGGGAGTAACTTTGTCTTCATCCAGAATTTGAGACAACAAATTATTCAGATAGACATTATTTAACTTAAAGGGTTAATACCAGAATATGTTCTTAAACAATTAATTTTCTAAAAAGCCACCCTTCAAAAGCAAAAGAATATTGAATGGAAAAGAAAATCCAGTTGGGCCAGTGTTCTAGGCAGCTTCTGGAGGGAATTTAGGGTCTGCCTAAATCTGGGAAAGTTTCCAAATATTCCTGGATGTGTAACTGTTTCTAATACATTTGTTTATTTAAACTGACTTAAAATGGCAGTATATGAGTGGGAACTATTTTAAATATGTCTGTTGTGTTTTTTATTTAGTTACCACTATACCTACTGCACGAGAAGATAATGTGTAAAGATGATGTGTGGGCAATGCCTGGCACTCGCTGAAGAACTGGGAAATGGTGGTCACTGTCATTAGTGCTCGGGTACATCCCACACTGACAGACCAGCCTGGGTTAGTAACGTTGCAGATTAAAAAGGAGGAACTTCAGAGATATTCACAAAGTAAGCAAATGCCAAGAGTCTGGGTCTAGTGTAGGCTCCACGGTTAGTGGGATGGTTACCACACATCTGGTGGGAAAAGATCTACATGATTCTTTGTAATTTTTTCTAATCATTTTAATACTCCATTGAAAACCCTGTTAAAGTTTAAGGTAGCTACCTTGTATTCTATTAGAAAAAAGGCTCCTTCACCTCACTCCAGTCAGAATGGCCATCATTAAAAAGTGTGCAGATGATAAATGCTGGAGAGGGTGTGGAGAAAAGGGAGCCCTCCCACTACACTGCTGGTGGGAATGCAGTTTGGTGCAGCTGTTATGGAAAACAGTATGGAGATTCCTCAAAAGACTGAAAACAGACTTACCATATGACCCAGCAATCCCACTCCAGAGGGAACCCTAATTCAAAAAGATACCTGCACCCCAATGTTCATAGCAGCACTGTTTATAATGGCCAAGATATGGAAGCAACCTAAATGTCCATTGACAGATGACTGGATAAAGAAGTTGTGGTATATTTATACAATAGAATACTACTCAGCCATAAAAGATGATAAAATAATGCCATTTGCAGCAACATGGATGGCCCTGGAGATTGTCATTCTAAGCGAAGTAAGCCAGAAAGAGAAAGAAAAATACCATATGACATCACTCATATGTGGAATGTAAAAAAAACAAAAAACAAAAAAAACAAATGAACTTAAGTATAAAACAGAAACTGATTCACAGACATACAATACAGATCTGTGGTTGCCAGGGGGAGGGGGGTGGGAAGGGATAAACGGGGAGTTTGAGATTTGCAGATACTGACTAGTACACATAAAATAGATAAACAAGTTTATACTGTACAGCACAGGGAAATATATTCAATACCTTGTAGTACTCATGGTGAAAAAGAATATGAAAATGAATGTATGTATATTCATGTAGGACTGCAGAACTGTGCTGGACACCAGAAACTGACACAACATTGTGGACTGACTATACCTCAGTATAAACAAACAAACAAACAAATAAATAAATAAAGGAAAAAGACTCTTTTCTAAAAAGGGAAGTGTGCATCTGACTTTACATATACAGAATAAAGAGAGAAGGAACTAGTTCTTCTAAGCAGTCTTTCTTTGTGGTATAGAAACATTTTATCACATGTCTTCACATTGCCTGTTTAGTCAGTTGTACGTGTGGGGTGTGTGTGGAGCAGTAAGACCATGAGATAAGTGGAGAAATAGTCGAAGGATTCCCCCCCTTTTTACATCCCCGCTCTCCCATCAGCCAACATTGCGGACTGTGTATGCCCCCTGTTGTTAGAACAGAGTTACACATCGCCATTGTGCACAGAAGGAAGCCCATCAGAGAGCAAATAATAAACTGAATTAAAGGAAGTCTACTCTGAAGAAAATCTATGAGGTTTCTTTGGTTTAAATAAACATTTGTCCAATGCCTGATTTTCTTTAAAGTAGCTTTGGATTTGACACATCTTTATACTGCCTTGCAGGTTGAAATATTCTTGAGAACAGGGATCACATCTTACATTAAAAAAAAAACCCAGTTTCTTATGCGCAGTAGGAATTCATCAAATGCTTGTTGACTAACTAATTGGGTTGATTCTGATGATAATAAGTTTTTTTTTTTAGTTTTATTTTTTATTGAAGTATAGTGGATTTACAATGTTAATTTTAGGTGTACAGCAAAGAGATTCAGTTATACATATATATACACACATATATATACATATATTTTCAGATTCTTTTCTATTATAGCTATAATGGATGATAATAAGATTTTAAGTTCAGGGATCTGAATATTCCTTATTTTCTTTTACCTTTGCTTAGTACTGCTCTCAAGGAAGCATTATCCACGTGCCCTTTGGCAGCTTTGTGAAGCTGCTGCCTCAGTTAAGTTTTCAACCTCTCTGACACCAGTGGTACCTTCTCCTGATCACCTTCCTACCACTACCAACCATTTGCTCCCCTTTGTAGCCTTCCCACATTGTTATTTTATCAGAGGTGCAAGCAAGGCCAGAGTTAGAAAAATGGTGACTGGAATGAGATGCACAGATTTTGCCCGAGGGGTTGGTTTCTGCCCTCCTGGCAGCCATTAGCTTCTCCAGTGCCTGTGGAGACGGTTATGTTCCCCATTCCACCTTCGCCTTTCAGGAGACTTTACGAGCACCCTGACTGATCATTTTACCCCAGACCCCAATCCTAATTAGACCCACTCCTCCATGAATGTTTGTTTCCACCCCTTCTTCCAATCCCATTCCAGAATTTCTTTCAGGTTTTTACCCCAAAGGTGGTAAAAACATTTTTCTTTGTTGAATATTTTCTGAGGTCTGACAAATCTCTAAATATTAATCAAGTATTCCACATAATGGTGATGATTCTAAAATCACAGTGAGTTATGTAGTAAGAAATAAACACCATGTTTTTAAAAAGGCTTGCTAGCCTCATACCCCAATGTCCATCCTTCCTTCTTTTTTCCACCATATGATGTTTGTCTCTGTTTTTCCAAATTTGCCAGAAATTTTATCTCTATTTCTGGGTTTCTAATTAGGCAAGTCATTGATTAATGGTTCTTACCACTTAGTAATATGATATTGTTAATGATACAGTTAATAATAACTAACATTTATTAAGCACTTACTATGCTAATACTTTACATGAATTGTCTCATTTAATTCTCACTTAGCACTTACAAGTAGATACTAATGTTACGTCTGTTTTTGAGATGAGGAAATAGGCTTGAAAGGCTTAAATTGATCTCGGAGGTCCCTTTAGCTTTGGTACTGGATTCAGACCTAGGAAAGCTGAGTCTAGCGCCCTCTAGTGTGTACCTGCGTATCCCACGGTTGTTTAAGGTGGTAAACCACACACTGAAACACAGCCCTCTTCTCCGTTCTGTCTCCCTCCAGTCTTCGGGTTGTGTCCATGTTTATTTTTGTTCAGGAGGTTCTGTTACATTAAGCATAATAATGCCACATAGGTCTAGGGGAATGGATCATGGGTAAATGAAAGGAAAACCATGCTAGTAAGTTTTTTTTTTTTTTTTAACCCTACTTTTCAGGGTTGACTGGGTAGGTAGCTTAGTAACTTGGTATCATCTCATGATGATCTCAAAGGAAAAAAGTAAGAGCTAGCCTAAATAGTCTTTCTTTTACTAGTAAGCTTGGCAGCAAAAGTTGTGTGAAGAGTGAATAGTTAACAAGAAGCTGATAGTTGAGGGTAAATTTTACATTGGAGGTAATAGTCTGCTAGGTGCACAAACCTTGAAGAGAAAAGTTGCCAAAAGGAGACTGGGCATAAATTAAATAAATCAGATCTTGACTTCGCAATAAAGCCTGTCCTGACTGCTGGACACTGACTGAGTGGCAGTGAAGTAAGCCTGGCTTTTGGCAAGCTCTAGGATTTTAAAGAAAGAGCCCTGAGAGTCCCAAGAGTGCAACTTCTTGAAGGATTCTGTGCAACCTCACCACCAGGGAGAGGAAGGTGTCTAGCATCCTGTTTGAGAGGATTCTAGTTACAATGGACAACTGAAAACAAGTGCTCTGTGCTAGACTTTCTTCCTAAAGTCTCACAGGTACGATGCTGTCCTTTTACAAGAGCACGGGCTTAGGAGTCCCAGTTTTGCCACTGATTCATTTCACTTATTTTTCTCAACCAATTTTTCCACTACTCTGAGCCTTATTTTTCAGTCCATAAAATGGAATAGTGCCTCATAGGGTTATTTTGGGGATTAAGCGAAATATCACTTGTTGTTTGGCATATAGAAGATGCTCAAAAAAGTCAGCTTTTTCTTTTCTGCTTATGGAATGCTATTTTAAAGAAAAAGTAAAGTAAAAGAAAGTAAGTCATTTCATTATAAATTCCTGGGTCAGAAACAGGTCTTGTCTCCTGATCTTGTAGAATATTAAGGCCCTCTCATTTAAGACCCTGCGAGCTTGATCTAGAGGGAAGAATGAAATGTGGTTTGGTTAATGAAACCTCTTAGAAGGCAGTTTTTAAACTGTGAAGAAGGAAGGTTAAGTGGGAGCCAAGTGGGGCCATTTCCAGGGGTTCTGGAGGTGAAACAATTTGTTTTTTGCACTTGTATCCATGCTTTTGCTCCTTTTAGTCTCATTTCTAATCCCTTAGGTTCCATAATTAAGTCTTCAGAACTATAAATTTTTATTAAACATCTTTTTTGGACTCCAATTTGCATTTCAGATAATATAACAAAATGTATGTGTTTCAAGGATTCACTGCATAATTGTGATTAGAACATGTAATCCCTCAAAAGATGTTAATTGCAATTTAAATTCACACTGAATTTAATTAAGTGAGTTGGGGATTAGAAAGTAGATGTAAGGAATAGTTAAGGGAATACATTTTTAAAAAGCATCCACATTCTTTTTCTAAAAAATGTAAACCTCTTTCAAATTTAAAACTAGAAAGATGAGAGCAATACAGAAGAGACGTGGGGGAAGCAGGTTAAAGGACACGTCAGGAAAATCTTAAAACTATGTTCACAATTTGGATCTTTAAGCTAATTGTGGTTAAAGAAAGAGGGCTGGTCTGAGTAAACATCCCGTTTATATTCTTACAGAGTTTTTCAGTACATGTTAACTTACTTGGTGTCTGATAAAGTCTTCAGTTAAACTGAGATCTTTAAGAGCTTCAGAGAATGATTGGGAAGGAAACAGAAACAGAGGTCTTTCAATCCAACTGTTACCTGACGCTTGTCTTCCTTACAATATTCTGGCCAAGGGGGTGTGTTATAAATAATTAGGTGTCATAGACACTTTGTGCTTAGACAGTTCATATTTAAGCAGTGCTTTTCTCTGATAACGTCCTTGTGTTCATGGAAATAAAGAGTAGCACTGGAAGAAAAACAAATTCCGTATTTTTTCCTAATTTCTATAGAATATTAAAATTTGAGATTTAAGGTCTTATAAAGGTGTTGAGCAGCATACCTTTCAGTGATTGGGAGAAAGAAGTGTTTAAATTAATTACTTGATTTTGAATCTGAAAAACAGCTTTTCAAAAGGAACAGTTATTCAAAAGGAATAACATTGTGCCTCATTTTATTCTTAAAATTTCCCAGGAACACATTTTAAATCAAGAATTTGTTTTGAGATGATCTAAACACAATTTTAAATTCAAAGGTATTATTCCTATTTTTAGGTCAATTCTTTATTTTCACATGTGTCTAAAAGAGAAAATATTTATTTCATAAACATGTTTTGAATGAGTTATACCATAATGCAATACACAAACCACGGTGTGTGCATGTCTTACACACTACCTAATATTTTATTAGATTCTATAAACATAAAAAAAAATTTCAAAGGCTTTTAAATTGTCTCATAGTAGAAATATTTCATGTGAAAATTCAGGTGGGAAACTCTGTCTTTGTTTCATAAGAAGTTGAGCATCCTTAAAAAAGAATCCGAAATCTAACTTTGCATCTGGAACAGAGTTCTTTGACTTTATCTGTGCTATTGTAGGAAGTATTTAAGGGAATACATTTTTTACGTGAGTAAATAATAAACCCTGTTTTAAAGGAAATAAAAACTCTTTTTACCGAAGGTACTATTTGTGAGTTTAAGTATTTAAACCTTCATCCATTTTGCTTGTAACCTAAAATCATCCTACATAAATGTCTTAATTTTTTTGTGATTTAATTTCCCCAAATGACTACTTTGATAATGGCTGTGATGGATTCTTTGTCTAATAAAACAAAAGTATCGTTAGTCTCAGTGAAATGACTTTTCTTTTGGGTTTGATTCACATTGTCACATAAACATAATTTTTGACCAATGGTATATCAAAGGAAAGGCTTACTATTCTAAAGCACCCTGTATTGTGGCATCTCAAAGTCACATACAATATTCCAAAATGACTATATGAAATTTTATATTCTTGTACTGTTTAAAAATTCTTAATAACTTGCTTTTTTCTTATTAAAAAAGCAGTATTATTCCTAGTGGATAATCTAAAAAATGTAGGTAAACAAAACAAAGAAATACTATAATCCCACTATCTGATACCAATAGAGATGTTTTAATGTGTATCTTCCTGACCTTTTTATCTGTACATATGTGTGATAAAATTAGATCATATAATACATACTATTTTATAATCCTATTTGTCCACTTAACAATGCATTGTGAACATGTCTACATGTTTTGCAACTATGGTTCTACAACACTCTTTTTAAGACAACTGACCGTTCTCATGTATGGATGTGCAGTGATTTATTTTAGCCCGGGATAATTTTTGCTATTAAAAAATAATGTTAATATGAAGATTCTTTTAATAATTTTTTCTTGGATCTGTACTATTTTCTTAGATAAGTTTTTAAAAGTGGAATTCCTGGATCAAGGGGTAGACATGGACGTTTTGAAAGTTTTGTTACTGACTTGCTGCGCAGAAAGTTTATAAAGGATGCAAAGGCGTCTTTCCCGGAACTCCTATCAAACAACAGCATTACTATTTTTTAAAATCTTGGCTCATTTTGACATTTTCTCCCCACACTACTTTTCTTTTCTCTTCTCAGTGCAAGTTGGTCCATGTTGTAAAGATGAGGAGTCCGTGTAATATTTTATAGAAGTGTGTATTTAATAAATATTTTAATTTCACCCTTCCCAGTTCCCTCCCAATTTCTACTGCTCATATTTTAGAGTAAAATCTCAAGGGCAACATTTAAAAAGTTGCTCTATTTCTCTATTTTACTTCGCCCAAAAGAAATGACACAGTGTAGTTGCTCAATGCGTTGTTTAACTAGGTCTCTAACCATGTTATAAATGGTGCCTGTAGAAGGATCAGGGGACAAGACCTTTAAACTATTTTTTTTTTTTAATCACATCTTTAGATCTCGGAGAATCTGAACTTATATAAGAATGTTTGGGCTGCTGTTATTACAGTGAAACCTTCTGAGAGTATCTTCTCAGGTAATTTTTTTTTAGAGAAAGTCACTTACAGATATAAAACGTTTGACCAGAAGAAAGCCTCAGGTTGTCAGAGTTACTTATACACCGTTGTTCAGCTGGGCCTCTTTATTAAATCATCTCTTGGCAGTCCATTAGTTGTGGTGCTACAGCTATTGCATGGGCCACTAAGCTAATATACCTTCAATCACTAACAGAAGGATAACCTTAATAAAAATTTGAAGTCGATTTAGTGCTTCACTGCTTGCTGACTAGTGTTTTACGTTTTAGTGTGTCTATATAACATCCATCCCCTGTATTTTTGATATTCACATATATCTTACCTGCATAATATATTGGAGTCAAATAAAGATTAATGGCCTAGAGAAGGAGGAGTGTTTGGGAGCCTTTGTAATCCTGACTTAGCTGCTGCCCAAAGCTGTGTGATCTTGAGCAAGTCACTTCCCACGCTGGGCTTCTGTCCAACCCTTATATGTAAAATTTAGGAAGTTGGGAAGATGTCGGCTGCTATTTCTTTCTGCATTTCTCTTATATTTGTGGAGAATTTAAATTATATTCTGTTGAGTGTAACACATTGAAACTTTTTTTAGCCTCAGATGTACTTTGTAGGAAATAAAAAGAATTACTCTATTCTGCCCGTCCATAAAAGTTTGAGTAACTAGAATAAGAGAAGATCCACATTATTCAATGGTAAATGATATAGAAGAAAGCTCACTTAAAGTTAGTTAGCTTTAAAGAAAGAATTAGCATTTAGTATTAATTACTGAAAGATATATTTAATTCGTTTTTATTTTTTAAAAAGTGAAACTGTAAATTATGGAAATAAGCTTTCTTTTGGTTTTTGTTTTACGAGGGGGAGGTAATTAGGTTTTTTTATTTAATTTATATTTGGAGGAGGTTCTGGGGATTGAATCCAGGACCTCGTGCATGCTAATCATGCACTCTACCACTTGAGCTATACCCTCCCCCTGGAAAGAAGCTTTTTTAATTCACTGAACAAAATTCAGGTTATATGATAACTGTCTGCTAATTCTTTGAGTGAAGAAAGAATTATGTTGTTTTGGAGGGTGAGGAGCGGTGTAATTTTCCCAAGGAATTTGTAAAATAATGACATCATGTCACATCTTTTCCTCCTATTTATTTTTGCAACACAGTCATAAAGATACATATTTGCCAAAAAAGAAAATTGAGCCTTCATCAATTTTCACAGATGCTCTCATTTAAAAAAATATTTTGATTACTCTCCTTTTAGGTATCTATCTTGTCATTTACTTTTTTCTCATCTGTCATTGATTTTGTTCTGATTTCACTGACTAATGAAATCCTGTATCTTCTTTAGGACTCGCAATCATATTTAGCAACCTATTCACATTTTATCTGTGTTATATTGTCAGGTGTTTAAAGTATTGTACAATTGATGAGAATAAACCAACCAAAGCTGCAGTACAGAGATAGATATTATTGTGAAGCAGCTGGGGTGTGAGTGTTGAAAGGGAAAATATTTTCTTGAGACTCACTTAGAAATGATCAGTTCATTAGTGAACCTCCCCCTGCTATGATGTCACTTGCTTCCATGTACAACCTGAATTCTTTTGGGACTTGGAGAATGAATACTTGCATGATGAAGACTTGCGGGGCCTCATGTACATGAGTCTTTATATGGTTATAGAATACCCAGGAGGTTTGTATTTGCCATCTCATTTATCTTCACAAAAATTCTATGAAGTGGGTGTTTTGATTCCCATCTAATAAAATGAAGAATCTGAGATTTAGAGTTTTCATAGCTGTGTCTATGATTGAGTAGTTCTGAGACTAAGTCTTCTGACTTTGTTATTATTCCTTTTTCTAGTTTTTCACGGATGTCTCTGTGATGATTTCAAATTAAAATAGTTAATTAACATGAAGTTTTTATCTTTAAAAAGATGTAAAACAAGGGTATCTTTTTAAAATTTATTTTTATTTTGTACATTTTTAAAGGGTATTTTTTTAGAATGTCAGTAAGCCCACAGAGTCCTTCAGTATTCACATTCTGTTTATGTTGAAAATAATGACTTAGAAAGATATTTTTTTACAAATTACAGGCAGAGCTCTGAAGCTTCAGTTTTTATAGGTAGTAGGTAGTGGCAGTAATTCTGTGGTTTTGATTAGTGTTTATTTTTATTAAGTAAAGATTTATTAATATTTATTTATTGAAATTTCTGTTAACTTCAAAACCACGTAAATATGAAAAAGCTAAATCATAATGACATCTAGTTATTTTTTCTACTTTGTTTACTTTAAAAATGTGTATAAATTTACAAAGCCAGGTTTATGAATATATAATTTTCAGATAGTAAAATTCATGATAGCAAAATTCACCCTTTTAAAAAAATTTAGTATAGTTGATTTACAATATTGTGTTAGTTTCAGGTGTACAGCAAAGTGATTCAGTTATACATACATATTTTTTCAGATTCTTTTCCATTATACATTATTACCAGACACTGAATACAGTTCCCTGTGCTATACAATAGAGGGGAGGGTATAGCTCAGCGGTAAGAGTGCATGCCTAGCATGAACGAGGTCCTGGGTTCAATTCCTAGTACTGCTGTTTAATAAATAAATAAATAAATGAAATAAAAATATACAGTAGGACCTTGTTTATCTATCACCCTTTTAAAGTATGGAATTTGATTAGTTTTATAAAATACATGAAGTTGTGAAGATCATTGCTATAATGCTAAAAAATTCTTTTGTGCCTCTTTTCCTTTTCCTACCTGCAGTCGCTGACAGCTAGTGATCTGAATTCTGTCTGTATAGTTTAGCCTTTTCCAGAATGTCGTATCAATGGACTCATACAGTACATAGCTTTTTGTCTCTGGCTGCATTTACTCAGCACAGTGCTTCTGAATTTCATCCATGTTGTTGCATATATCAGTAGTTCATTCCGTTTTGTTGCTAAGTAGTATCATCTTGTATGGATATATCATATGTTTATTCACCAGTTGATGGACAGTTGGGTAATTTCCAATTTTGAACTATTATAAGTAAAGCTGCTCTGAATATTTGAGCACAAGTTTTCGTATGGACCCATTAATATCTGTCTCTTAGATAAGTAAATACCCAGAAGAGGGATGGCTGGGCCATATAGTAAGTATATGTATGATTTAAAAAGAAACTGCTAAACTTCTTCCACAGTGTCTGTATCATTTTGGATTCATTCCAGCAATATATGAGACTTTTATTTGGTCCACATCCTAACCAGCACAGAACTATAAAGCTTTTTTTAAAAAAAAGTTTTAGCTCTTTTAGTAGGTATATAGTGATATCTCATTATGATTTTTATTTACACATCTCTACTAACTAATGATGTTGAACATCTTTTCTTTTGTTGGTATGTTATCCATATTGCTTCTTTAGTGAAGTGTTTGTTCAAGTCATTAGTCCACCTTTTTATGGGATTGTCTTCTTATTAGTTAGTTGTAAGTATATTTAAAATATACTCTACCTGTAAGTCCTTTATTAGATATGTGTTTTGTAAATATATTTTCCCAATATGTAGCTTGCTTTTTCATTTTCTTAACAGTGCCTTTTTGAAGGAAAAAAGTTTTAAATTGTGATAAAGTCCAATTTATCATCTTTTAAAAATTTTATGATTTTTATATCCTGTCTGAGAAATGTTGTCCTAACCCAAAGTCACAAAGATTTTTCTCTATGTTGTCTTCTAGAAGTTTTATAGATTTAGCTCCTATGTTTAGCTCTACCATCCATTCCAATGTTTTATATATGGTGTGAGGTAAGGGTCAGAGTTCTGGCTTTTTGTTTGCTTGTTTGTTTTGCATAGAGATGTCAGTTATCACTTACTAAAAAGATTATTCTTTCCCCTTTGAATTACGGTAGCACCCTCATCAAAAATCAACTTATCATATCTATATAGATCTATTTCTGGACTTTCTGTTCTGTTCCATTGATGTATGTATCTGTCCTTAAGCTAATACCACACTATCTTGTATAATACAGCTTTATATTGTGTTGAAATCAAGTAGTGTCAGTCTTCTGACTTTTTTCTTTTTTCCAAGAGGAAGATTTCCAAGTAAATTTTAGTCATCTTGTCATTTTCTTCTAAAAATTCTGCAGGGATTTTGGTTGGAATTACTTTAAATATATAGGTCAGTCTGGGGAAATTTGACATCTTAATAATTGAGGATTCTAATACATATCTTTCTATTTAGGACTTTACATATTTCTCTGTAGGAGAACTTCATGATCTTGATGTACTATTGTAAATGGCATTTTTATTAATTCCAATTTTAAATTAGTCAATATAATTGCCAGTATACATAGAAATTCATTGATTTTATATACCTTGTATTCTTCAACATTGCTAAACTTATTATTTCTTGAAGGTTTTTTGTTGTTGTTGTTGAGATTTTCTAGGATCACATAATTTGTGAAAAAGCGGGTTTATTTCTTCTTTTCCAATTTCTTTGCATTTTATTTCTTTTTCTTGCATTATTGCATAGCTAGCACTTTCAGGCCAATGTTGGGTAGAAGTATAGTCTAAGTAGACTTACTGGATTCCCGATTTTAAAAGGAAAGCATTCAGTCTTTTCCCATTAAATGTGATATTATCTGTTTGTTTTCTGATAAAGATGCCCTTTATGATTTGGAGGAAATTCTTTTCAATTCTTATTTCCTGAGAGTTTTTTTTTAAATCATAAATGTATGTGGACTTTTGTCAAATACTTTTTCTCTGTCTACTAGTTTTCATCACATGTTTTTTCTTTTACTCTGATGATGAGGTGAATTTCCTCAATTGCTTTCAAATACTAAACCAACTTTGCATTCCTAGAATAAACCCCACTTGGTCATGATGTGTTATCTTTTTTGTATATTATTGGATTTAATTAGCTCAAATGTTGTAAGTTTTGTGTCTGCCTATATGCATGAGGATTATTGTTCTGCAGTTCTTTTATGATATTTTGATTTGGTTTTGGTTTCATAAAATGATTTTCCCTTCCCTTGTGTTTTCTCGGTCAGGTTTTACAGAATTAATATTATTTCTTCTTTAAATGTTTGGTTGAATTTACCAGTGAAGCCATTTGTTCTCAGAGATTTGTGGGAAAATTTTTAAACATACACTGAATGTCTTTAATATATAATAGGCTATTTAGGTTATTTATTTCCTCTTGAGAGAGCTTTGGTAATTTGTGTTTTTTAAGGAATTTGTCTCTTTCATCTAAGTTGTCAAGTTTGGGGAGCATAGTGTTGTTTACATTATTCTTACTCTTTAAGTATCTGAAGGATGCTCCTTCTTTCATTCTTGATATTGATTATTTCTATCTTCTTTTTTTCTCCTGGAGCAAAGATGGACAATTTATTGTTTGCAGGCTAAATCAGGCTTGCAGCATGTTGTGTATAGTAAATGACTGAAGAATGCTTTGTACATTTTTTAATGGTTAGAAAAAAAATCAAGAGAAAATATAATTTCATGACACATGAAATGAAACGAACATCAAATTTTAGTATGCAGAGATGAAGTTTTGTTGGAACACAACCACAATCATTATCTTGTACATTATCTATGGCTGCTTTTGTGTTATAGCAGCAGAGTTAAGAATTTGTGACCATATGGGCTACAAAGCCTAAAATATTTATTATGTTGCTGTGGTATAATAAAAAATATATGTAATCTTTGTCCCAGGTTCTTGGCACAGGGCTTCAAAAACCCTTGGAATTTCCCATGGGATTGGAGTGTCTCTGATGGGCCACTGGATAACTTCAGGATGGGGGCTGGTCATCAGAAAGACCAAACATGTGATTAGAGTGTTGGAACTTTTAGCCACTCGACCTCCCGGGAAGGAGAGGGGGCTGGAGATTGAATTCAGTCACACAGCCAATGATTTAATCAACCAGGCCTACATTACAAAACTCAAATTAAAAATTCTGGACACTGAAGCTCAGTGACGCTTCCTGGTTGGTGAACACATTGATGTGCGGAAAGAGTAATGTGCTCTGGCTCCACGGGGACCCGGCACAGAAGCACAGCCCTCGCTCTGTATGTATCCCTTCTATAAACCTGTAGTCATGAGTCTAGCACTTTCATTTAGACTGATGAGTTGTTCTATTGAATTATTGAACCAAAGGGGGTCATGGGGACCCCTGAATTTGTAGCCGGTTGATCAGAAGTGCTGGTGGCCTGGGGACTCCTGAAGTTCAGCTGCCCATCTGAAGTGGGGGAGGTCTTGTGGAGGACTGAGCCTTTAGCATGTGCTGTCTGCCATACTCCACGTGGTTAGTGTTGGAATTATACTGCAGTATGCTCAGTTGTGTTTGACCAGTTGGGTTGAAATGGAACAGTGATCTTTTACAGAAAAAGTGTGCCAATCCCTGTTCTAAAAGTGTATTAGTTTTATTGACCTTCCCCACAAAGAGCAAGCTTCTGATTTCATTGATCTCTGTTGTCTTTCTGGTTTTGATTTCATTTGTATCTGCTCACATCTTTATTTAATTTCTTTCCCGTGCTTATTTTGTGTTTAATTTGCTCTTCTATTTCTAATTTTTATGCCTTTGGAATTATGTCATCTCTTCCCATCTTGGTGTTCAGTGACATCAGGTTTGCAGCTTGAAATTGGCCATGGTGGGAGCATTTACAGCACAAAAGTCAGCAAATATTGCAAACTGGTGATTCTCCCCTCATCCTGAGAGCCATTGGTTAAACTTACCAGCATACTAGTAATAGCAATAACACAGCTCTTTTTTAATCCTCTCAGGGGACCTAACATAAAAAGATGATCTCACAAGTTAATTCAGAAAAGGGAAAGGCTTGCTAGTGAAAAATGTGATTTAAAATACAGATTTTAAATTTAAAATTCTAAAAGATTATGTAGTCTCTGATCCTGAAGACATGAGGAATAGGCTAGGTCGGTCCCATTTGTTAGTGGTTTCAGTGTGGTCCTCTTTGATGGAAAGTGCTATGATTAGGTGATCTGCAGAAGTCCATTGTAGTGCTGTGAATCCATGGTAAGTTATTTCCCAGAAGATGATAGGAAAGCTATTTTATTGCTAATGAAAAGCTGATGAGAGAATTATTGCTAAGGGATTGATCCATTGCCCTTTTAAGAAGCTCTGAGATTCCCAGACCTAATGGATGGAAAAGAGCAGAAATAACAGAGTTTGGTAGCTAGAGTCTAAAATTTGTAAGAAACAGTAGATGGTTTGACATAGGTTGTCACTTACGTTTTGTGGATGCCTTTCTAAGCAAAGCATTAGGGGAATTCTTGGCCGATTTCTCTGTTGGTGTGCTGAGCAGCTTAGTTCACGTGTTGGCATTAAAGAGAGCGTCCATTAATTGATCAGAAAAGTCCTTTTTGTGGGAGGTATTGAAAAAGCCCACTTTACAAGAAATTTTAGTATTTAATTTCTGTGCTGCCATAACTTTGATTCTATTGATCTTATATTATAGCCATTATGATGTCCATCTTCCAGCCTGATCACTGTGAGCAGGTATTCTGTGGTATTTATTTTTGTATTCTCAGTGCTTAGCATAATAAATTGCTTAATAAATTTACATTGAATGAATGAACAATTAAAGGAACATTTATTCTATTCCTTTTTGGCAGGACATAGGAAACTCCAAAGATTAAGGACAATTGAACTTCAGGACTATTGAGAAAATTGGCTTTTAAAAAAAGACGTAATGTCAAGTAGTGTGTAATATTTCAAATAAGCTATGTTCAGCTTCATCTTAGATATTTGTAAGTTCTTAATAAGCTATTAATAAAAAATAATGTATATTTTCAAGTTAATAGTTGATATTCTGACCACAGATATTATAACCACAGTTCGTTCCTCTGAGTATTCAGCATTAATATAACAAGACTAGGTAGTTTCTTGGTATTATCCTCAGTTTCATTGTTTTTAGTCAGACATTGATTGAGCGCCCCATTTCATTATTCAAGGTTTGCCTAAAGATTAAAGTGAGAACCTCTAAAATGTTAGTCGTACTTAACATGTAACATTTATTGTATACTTTTTTCTAATAAATACGTAATCAGTACAAAAACCTGAAAAAGCTGGGAAAAGCACAAAGGAAAAAATATCCGTAATCCTATCACTCCAACATAGCCACTATTAATGGTTTGGTGTCTGTTCTTTTTACGTTATAAATCTACAAATATCTGTTAAAAACAAAATGTAAAATAGGCAGTGTGAGTGTTACAGAGAGGGTACAGGGAACATCTGGAGATGAGTTCTATTCTGGCTTTGTCACTAGCCAGTATGACCTTGGGGAAGAGCCTTTATCTCTCTAGAGTTCTGTTTCTTCATTTATAAATGGATTGTCAGAGTATCTAAGGGCCCTTTCTTACTTGAAAGTTCTGATTTCATTGAAATCTAACACCTTTGAAGACAGATTTCAGGAGGGTGAAATTGAAGGTGTTTAAGTCCATATTCATCTTAATTATGAGGCAGATTTAAAAATCTTGAACTGATATAAATATTTCTTGCTAATATCATTAGGTTTTATTATTATGCAGCAGTTATACTTAAAGTAGCGAACTTCTCTTGGAACAAGAACCACAATCTGAATCTCAGATGAAGGTATTTGAGCTGATAAATACGTTTTTAGGAAAATGTTAAAATAATTCTCATAAACCTTTAGGTATGTGACCAGAAGTAAGAAATACGGTATCACCCCTATTTTAAGTACATGGTATTTTATCAAAAAAGCATACCAAGGAGAAAATCAAAGCAACTATTCTACTTGATTCTTTTTGCACCTCAAGAAAATTGATTTTGTCTTCCCTTCCCTACTCCACGCGTACTGTAAAAATGGAGATTGGTATGCAAGCACTATTGCATATTATGCACCAAAGCTTTAAAAGTGTTCGAAGGTGCCTGGTTTATCGTAGAAGGGTCAGTTTTTCACATTAAACAATCTTTGTTGAACAGTTAAGATGTCCTTTTACTTTTACCATTTCTTAGTAGGATTTTTTGTATGCATTTTAACGGTTATTTAAGAGTCCCCATGTGCTTAGAAAGGAATCTGAATATATGTGCCATTTTTTTTTTTTAAAACCTCAGCACAATGTAGGTTATTCCATCAATACCATCAAATGACTGGGAGCTGTAGTTGGAACAATATGTAAAAATACAGCTTGTGAAAGATTTCCTTTATTAACTGTCATCATGCGCAGAATATATGTTCAAATAAACGTTGTGTAATAACTAAATTTGAGATTAATAGGCCCCTTAAGAAACAGCGAAGTCATTCAGAATAGTCAGTGAAAAATAGGCTGTAAGACTGTACCGTGCACATATTGTCCTGCTTACACGCTCTCTCTGGTGTCATTCCCATTTATCACTGTCGGCGGGCTCTGTTCTCATTAAAACACTCTTGCACAAAAGCAACTTAATTTTCTTAAGAGGAGAGGACACCGGATTCAATTTAGCACCCAGAAACAGTAACTTGAATATATTTTTTCCTTGTCTGAATTGAGATGAATAGTTACAAACAAAAATAGCCACCACTCGCCCCTTCACCTCAAGATTAAGGATGTTAAATAATTTTTTCCATTTATATCAAGAAATGGACCTGTAGAAACAGGCGAGAAATGTAGCTTACTCTCAGAAAAGCAGTTTGATGGCATTTGCTCGTAACGTGCTTACATATGAACTTCTCTTCATTCCTGTAACGTTTTTAAAGCAGAGAATTAAAGTGGTCCTTAAGATGGTGAATTTTAATGGTATATTCAATAATCTTTTTTTAAATTGGCGAATGCCTTGTAGCAGTTCTGTAGTCTTCATTTACATATATTTGTTGAGAAGAAATATTCAGCAGTCATTTTAAAACAATATTCTACTTTTTAGCCATTGCTGCTTTAAAAATACAATCACATAAATAATGGAATCAAATGAAGAATGCCCCTTTAAGGTTGAGCATAGTATATAAGCTTGCATTTTAACTGACGTCATATATTTATTTTTGTGTGGCATGGGTCAATAATACCTAAATGTAATATAGAAATGTATAACTCAAATTTTACTTCTTATGAGATTTATACAGTGAAAATAGTGGGAATTAAGTAGTCAGTACTAAAATGTCCTAGCAATTAAGGTGCTTATCAGCCAATTATGATTTTTAAAACAAACAGAATAAGCTTTTCTTAATTCTTTTTTTTTTTTTTTTGGCTTTTCTATAGCATTGTGCAAAATACCTTACAAGTAAAAAATAAATATTTTGTGTCTCCTTATTTAATTGGAGACTAAAGATTGGAATTCAGTCTTTGATGTCTTTATGCTTTTTTCAAACTGAATCTGTGCATAGAAAAGGAATAAATATTAGAGCTAGTTCTTCTTCTTGTGAATCAGAGGCAGGAGTGATATAAATTCATATAGTTGAGGAATTTTTCCATGGTGGGATAATGCAGCTTTGATCTCCAACAACAGTCCCCAATAGTCAGTTTTCTTTTCCTTGTGTTTTCATGTGTTATGCCATATGCAATCGGAGCATGAGATTATGCGAAGTGAAATTTAACAGCCTACTCAAGTTTATATTTTAGAGGAAGCGCTTTTCACTTATCTGACTTGCCTCATTCGTCCTTTATTATTTAGTCCTTTGTTTAGGAACATGATTGTATCAGTTAGGCTTCAAGTAACAGAAAATCAGACTAAAAGTAGCTTAAATAAGCAGGGACTATTTTTCTCATATACGGAGATGCCTGGAGGTGGAGGTGGAGTTGGCTGGCATTTGTTCTGTGGCTGAATGATATTAGGGTGGTTCTCTCTGCACCGCTCTTGGCCTGTCTCTCCTGGATATAAGGCCGCTTTCACTGCTCCAGGTGGAGCGAAGGGAAGAAGGGCGGTGCCAGAATCTCATCTCCCTAACCCCGCCACCATCAAGCGGAAACCACTGTATATCTCATTGGCCAGAACTTTGTTACTTGGCAACCCTAGTTTTTCCTATTTCATTCTTACTTTTGCGTCTTCTTTAAAGAATTGTTTCTGAAGGCATATGGTTAGTCTCATATTTTCTTCTAGAAGTTTTAAAGTCATGCCTTCCAATTCTAGGTCTTCAATTTAGGTAGTAGTTTCTCTTTCAGTATATTGTGAAAAGTCATTTTCTCCCCTTTTCCTAACAGCATTAGGATGGAGCGACCGTCATATATAGCTTGCTTTCTCACATTGCTTGTACTTTTTTTTTTTTTTTTAATTTTTTTTTTTTTTTAATCACAAACGCCTATTCAGTGGGGGTTGTTTTATCCTGGCATCCACTTTGCTCTGTATTACTGAAGTGACTCCAAGGGGAAGTTTTACATGTACTTCTTTCTGGGCCACAGGCGTTCTGCTGGTATTTGATTCATTTTGTCGTTTCTTTACTTTGGGTTAATCATGAGTCTGGGAATTGTTGAATCACATGGGTAGTGTAAATTCCAGCCCGTGCCCACCCTTGCTGCAGACCCGAGTTACCTGCTTGACTGTCTATGGGGAGTTTTCTAGTTGCTCTTACTTGACAGGCAGCCCTTCAGCATCCTGCTCTGATGGCCACGGATGCCTCAGCTCCTGTCCTCACCCCCTGCAGCCAGAGCCCGTGCTTCCTGTTGCTTCGTGTGCACGAATCAGGTTCACCTGGGAGAGCGCATGCTTGACCACTATGGCTTTGACTTCTGTATGTCTCGTACCAGGGCTTTTTGTTTTAGCTCAACTATAATTTCAGATGTTATGTTGTTATGATAATCTCTTCATTGGGTGGTGTGAATTTGAGGATCGTCTCACATACTCCCGTTCCCCGCCTCTACCCTCTCCTTTGACATCATTTCTGGCACATCTCAAAATTTCCGGTTCACTTTTCATTACAAAAACAGTCATATATTTAATCATTATGATCAACTTTTTGTTATGAAATGATTCAGAGTAGTCTAGCTTAAAACTCCAAGTTCCCTTCTCTGCCAATTTAGTCCTAATCTGTTTTTAAAAATGCAGAAAATCATACTTTTTCTTAATGAATATATATATATATATATATATGAGATAAAAATATAAACTTTTTTTTTAAAGAAGCCTTGAGTGGGGAAGGGACAGCTGAAGTTGGGGAGGGTACAGCTCAAGTGGTAGAGTGCCTGCCTAGCATGCACAAGGTCCTGGGTTCAATACCCTGTACCTTCTCTAAAAATAAATAATAAATAAGCCTAATTACCTCCTCTTCCTACAAAAAAAACAAAAACAAAAAACAAGAAAAAAAAAAAAAAAGAAGCAGTGGGGAAGAGGGCACAGTCTGTCTCACTCTTTTTTTGTTTTCTCACCCTCCCTACTCTGTGGAATCCGGGTGAGACTAGGACCGTCGCATGAGAAGGAGAGGGACAGAGTCTGATCTTATGCATGTGGTTCTGAGCTGGCTCTCAGTGTCCTCTGTCATGGCAGGTGTCCACGTGCTATACTCTTTCCTGGAGCATTTGGGGAGGGAATTCTTCGGAGTACACCTCCAGCCCCTGCCCCTCAACCTATCCCTTCAGCCTCTCATTGCTGCAGTCTCCTCACCCTGGAAGTCTGCTATTAGCATCTCACAAAGTGAATCAAGTTTGATGGCACTCCATCGAGGCACCTACTTGGCCCATGGAACTGACAGAACCTTCCCCATCGCAGAACTGAAATATACTTTGCCCGATTGCTTACCTCCCTCCCTGTGCTGCCATTGTGCTCTGTGCTAGGCAGCCTCCCCACCCTCGGCCGTTTCTAGTTTGCAAGCGAGTGCTTGTCTCTGGTTCATTCCATGCTCTCCCTATCCCCCCTGCCACAATTCTAGGGAATATTCCTTGATGGTTCCAAGAGCTCTCAGTGCACCTGCTGCTGTGGCAGTGAACGTCCATCCCCAACCTGGGGGTGGAGGTGTGCTGGGCACGTCAGCTTCCTCCCCTAGAGGAAGAGGAAGAATCAAAAGACCCACTGGTCCTAGAAATTCCTTTCCTCAATCTCCTCAAGAGCTCTTAGTCCTTATTGTACAGCCTGCATGTCAAATGGCCTCTCGCCTAGTTTTCATGTCTTTTTGTAAGTGTTCTGTGGGTATGTGTGGGCTATTACTTTAGAATGGTGGCATACTTGCCATGCAGACTCTTCAGCTTGGAGCATTATTAGAAATTCTGAGACAACCATGAATGTCCCATTTTAACATTTGGTAAGCATCGTTGTATACGTTGACTGTGGAAGCAGGTTATGCAACAGTGAACACCAGAAGTTTCATAAATCAACTTTCAGTAGATCATTTGCACTCAGTGTACACAGTAGATTTCATTTTTTAATTTAGTGGGCTGATGAGGGAAAGAAAAAGAGGGGTTTGGGGCCAGCATTGTGGAAATACAGGGTTATTAGGAGGAGACTTGGGTCGGGTCCAGGGGTGTCATATATTTGGAGTTCAGTCATTTTATAAAGGGACCACATATAACCCCAGCGCATGGAAGGTGGTCAGTGCACAGCAGTTACAGAAAGTGAAGGTTTGGGGCTCACTGTAAGATAAAACTTCTGAACATTGAAGGGCATTCAACAATGCAAGTGCTTGCTTTCACGAGTTACTCTGTCCCCATTCCTTTTAGTGTTTTTTTTTTTTTAAATTTACCTTTTTATTTCAAATAATTCCAAGTGAGTTATGACAAAATTAATTGAACTTGCTCAATTTTCTAAAATAATTTAATGAAGACAGGCTGTATAATACATAAGGAAATACTGGTAACATACCATATAGCAGGTAAAATTGGGCTGATACTAAAAGCAATGTATTATCTAAAAACATGTAATATAAAGGAAGCCATATACTCATACCTCAGTATAAACTTTTTAGTTAGCATTGATCAAATTGTCCATCAAATGTGATTACACCAAGGTATACACTTTGCACATAGGATTCCTGAATTAATAATGAAAACATTACTGTGCAGTCTCTTCAGTTAACACAAGAAGTATCCATTCATTCATTCATTTATTCATTCATTCTTTGATTCAGTAATATTTATTAGGGGTTTGCTACAAGTCAGATTACGTTCTAGGCAGTGAAGACACAATCTTGTACAAATTAGACGAAATTCTTCTTGTAATGGAGCATTCTAGAGGGGGAATGAATGGATAATTAAACTGTTTCTAGCAGAAGAGATCATAACAAATGAAACACTATATTTAAAAATCAGTAGACTCTATCAGATATGGCTTCCAGAAGACAGAGAAGAGGAAACTCACATCCTAAGAGAGTCTGGTCGTAGAATTTGAAAGGTCCTACTTTCAGAACAGATTGTCTTCAGTGGCTTATGTTTGGTCTCAGTACATGAAGGTTGTATTCTCTCTAGCCATGTTTGTTTTAATATAAAAATACAAGTGGTTTTTTAGTTTATTTTCAAAACCAAATAGTCACATGCTGCAGACACTCGTTGAAGATGCCCCCTGTTCATCTTGTGTCTTCTTAGACCCCGAGCACAATGATGTGTGTCCAGAGGGTATTCAGCCTCCAGCTTGTCAGGCAACCAGCAAGAGATCTCACTAATGTGCAAAGGAGGGATTGAAATCTTAGTTTTACTTGAAAATAAAATGCATATTACGTTCTTAAGACCTAGGGATTTAAAATGCAAACAATAAATGGCTCAATGTCTTGCTGCCGAGATACAGAAGTGTAACACGTTAAAAACAGAAAGCCAAACAGGACAGACAGGACAAAATGAAAAATAAAAATGACCTGCCCACTCAGTCCCTTTCAACAAATTTAACCATAGTTGAGGATTTTTTTGTGATTCCTTTCAGAAAAGAATAGTGTTTTTTAAAACTTATCTGTGTGTATATATGTGTGTGCACATATTTACATAATAGGAATGTGATATTATAATAAAAAATATATATTTGGTTTTTGTCTCAGTTCCTGGCACAGAGCTCCTAAAACACTTGGATCTTCTAAGTGAGAAGAACTGGAAAAGGTGCCTTTTGTTATGCTAATCAGGCGACTTTTGGAAAATCCCTAGCTAACCTGAGGATGGGGCTGGTTGCCAGGGGAACCAACCAGTGATTAGAAGGTTGGATCCCTGGGGAGGGGAGAGGGGTTGGAGATTGAGTTCAGTCACCAATGGTCAGTGTTTTCATCAATCATGCCTGTGTGATGGAGCTTCCATAAAACCCCAGAAGAACGGGTTCAAAGAGCTTCCAGGTTGGTGAACACTGGAGGTGATGAGAGAGAGGCGCACTCAAGGCAGGGAAGCTCCACACCCTTTCCCCACACCTCGCCCTCTGTATCTCTTCTATCTGGCTGTTCCTGAGTTACAGCCTTTCATAATAAAGCAGTAATCTAGTGAGTGAGCTGGTTTCCTGAGTTTTGTGAGGTGCCCTAGCAAATTGGTCAAACTGGAGGACAGAGTTGTGGAAACCTCTGATTTATAGCCAATTGGTCAGAAGCACAAGTGACAACCTTGACTTTTGATTGATATTTGAAGTGGGGCAGTCTTGTGGTAGTAAACCTGGGAAATCTGATGCTATCTTAGAGTAGATGGTGTCAGAATTGAGTTGAATTGTAGGAGACCCAACTGGGGGTGGGTGAATTTCATGGTGGCGTGGAGAAACACATTACACACACTGTTTTAAAACTTGCTTTTTTATGTATAATATCTTAGCCAGCTCTCAGATGAGTATATCCAAAGCATCTTTTTAATGAGTATTTGTTGGTAATTTAGAGTTTATTTAACTAACTCTCTTGCTTGTATAGCAGTGGCAAGTTTTTTAAAAAGAAATTTATATTAAGTATATTTATATAATAATATCATAATAGGGAGGTTAAGAGAAGTAAAATGAGATGTTGTGAAAGAGATACTTATATTGGGTGGGAGACCAAAGTCTAAATCTGTCATTTCTGTCGCTTGGCTGTGGTGCCAGGTGGCATCTCTGGTCCTCTGTGCCTCTGTGTCTGCCGGTCCATGAATTCTGCCAAACACATGGAATAACTTAGTTGGAGAAGTAGACTTTGGATGTTTCTGGGGATCCTGCTTATTTTAATAATCCATTAGGAAACGTGGAGCTGTGTCATCAGATTCCTTCCTTAGAAGACTTTATTTAGTCTGCTGTCAGGCAGGGAGGCATGTAGGTAGGTCATTCAATAGTGTGACAAGTGCCTGGCAGAAGCTTGCTCAGGGCGTTGTGGCAGCAGGTACAAGGGCACTCAGTCCACCTAGAAGTGTGGTTGTGTGTGTGTTGGAGATGGTGATAGAAAACTTCTTGGAAGGACTGCCTAAGCTGAGTCACTAACGTACATGGGAGTTACCTGGGTCGAGGAAGGCAGGAGGGCGTTCCAGGCCAAGAAGCAAAGAGGTAAGAAACAGCGCGATGAGTCAGGGGACTCACAAGTTGTTTAGTGTTGTCAGAATATAAATCTTGAGGCAATAAATGAAATGGACAGAGAGCTGTGGCTGGAGGCCTTATACATCATGATGAGAGGCTGGGAAGTCCCCCTTAAGTCAAAAGACATGCATGTCTTTCTGTATCAATTCTAAATATTTATCATCACTCTTTGGAACTCTGGAAAACATAATTCCTTCTTGTGCTGAAACTACGTTGAGCCAACTGTTAGCTTAATTATCTATTGCTGTTGAGCCCAAGATCTTCGGTTTGGTGTCTGATTTCACATGGCTCTCCAGAGTACCCAGAACCTTAATTAGCCGTGTCACAGATGGTTGCCAAGCTCACTACGTGGGAGCACTGAGGGATAGAGTAGGTGAGTGAGTTCAAATCCATCACCACTATCAAAAAGACAACTAAGAAGTTGGCCTGCAGCATCTTTTGATACCTAAGACATCCCATCACTGTCATCACCATGATTTTATAAAATGCAGGAACATAGTCAGTCCACGTGAAATATATTGCTTGTGTTTGAGTTAAAAGAGAGAACAAGATGGAATGGGAGTGTAGTGATTTGATCTCATGAGTTGATACTTAATTTTACTTTGACTTCTGAGTCTTTTTACATCTAATGATTCTTTTTTTTTTTAATGTTTGGCAAAACCATTAGTTACCTAGTCTAAGGTTGGGGAAGGGCACTGGATGGAAACAATTTGAAACGAGAACCTCAAAGTGGAATACTTCATGCCTTTACTAAAAAGATATAAATTCGTTCTAAACACAAAATTGGGTCTAGAAATAAACATTGTGGGGAAGGTGTGTTTTTGTAGAAAGGATGGCATTATTGCCTATTGATGTCCTCACAACTCATTTATTTATACAGTTTTACTTATTTTTTTCCACACATAAAACTTTTTCCTGAATCATCTATAACAAGATTCCAGGAATATATGTTAAATATGTTGCTGTAGTTTACAGTTGTCATCTGTGATGTTTTATTTAGCCGAGTCTTTTTTTTCCCTGCTCCCTGCACAACACGGAACACCATATGCCATTGTCCCCATCAGGAAGCAAAGGTTTCCCTGGTCGGTGCCTGTGCCTGTGTTTATGCCACAGAGGAGCTGTGGTCCAGTGCCATCTTTTATTGATAAGGCCAGCAAAGGAGAAATCTAATGAAATTATCAAAGCTTTGAATTAATTATGAACTTGAATAGGAGAGCTAAGCTCTCTGGAGCCAAGGATCTCATTACCCATGCACTCTCATTGCATTCTCTTCTGGAGCAGAAGGCATTTGCAGCTACAGCTCTTAGCTTAGCTTTGGACTTTATTCAAACTTGCAAAACTGACATCCTCTTCTTGCTGCAATGTGGCTGCTAACGTCCATGATGATTAATTTAATTCTGCTCTGGATCTACAGGAGATGCCAATAGGTTTTCTCTACCTCTTCTGCTTTTTATTATTTTTCTTTCTTTTTTCCCCCATCAAATTGGATGTCATACAAGTTTTTATCCTTTTGGGGCAATGTGAGAAAGAGAAGCTTTCAGAATTCAGGTGTAGCCTCACGGAATATAGTGATTGATTTAAAGTTAAGAACTATATTATATCTACTATGTATACCCAGGATATTTAGGTAAGCACAAAGTCAAATATTTCTTCTTTGAGTTTTGAACACCAAATGGAAGTTTTTCTTGCTTGTTTCTACTTTAGAATTAATAGTGTAGCAATAACTTCCATGATCTTAACAGCATTGTTCATATGTCTAATGTGTGTTGTATGGGAACTACAGAGCTCACTATTTGGGTGTTGCTCATAGGACTTATGGTCCCTGATGGAAAGTGGTTAATGTTTGCTTTACAATTCTGGTATTCTTTTCCCTAGTAATATGAAATTCCTTCCTTCCTTCCTTCCTTCCTTCCTTCCTTCCTTCCTTCCTTCCTTCCTTCCTTCCTATCTCCCTCCCTCCCACCCTCCCACCCTCCCTCCCTTTCTTTCTCTCTTTCTTTCTCTCTTTCTCTTTCTTTCTTTCTTTCTTTCTTTCTTTCTTTCTTTCTTTCTTTCTTTCTTTCTTTCTTTCTTTCTTTCTTTCTCTTTCTTCCTTTCTTTTTATCTTTCCCTCTCTTTCTTTCTCTGTCTCTGTTTCTCTCTCTCTCTCTTTCTTTCCTTTTTCTTTGGTGAATAAATCAGCTTCTGACTGTTTTAAATCTATAACAATAAGGTTTCGACTTACTATTGGTGATGATTCTTTAGTACTGTCATATAGGTTCAAAGCATCTCATGGCAAGCCTTTTCTGCTTGCTTTTGAGACCCATTATTTATGAATTCCTAAGCTGCAGCTCATCTGTCTTAGTAAACTACAGGCCACTGGCAATTTTTGTAAGCAGTGACTAACTTTGCTTTACAGAGTCAGTGTTTTGAGGTTTTGCATAGTGGGGGATGGGAGAATGAGAATCTGCTTTTCCTTTTCCTATTTACTTTCAGTGAGTTTTTCCCCCCATTTATTTTCTCTATAGGCAGCTGCAATATTTAATTCAGCCTTTGGAAGTTTTTTGGTAAGTAAACATGGTTTAATTTGTCTATGATAACTTTTGCTTTGTTGTTGTTTGTTTGAAAGATTTAGAGAAAATTGGACTTATTTATTTATTTATTTATCTATCTATCTATTTATTTATTTATTTATTTATTTATTTATTTATTTATTTATTTATTTATTTATTTATTTTTTACTATTTGGTTAAATATAAAAGTTCTTGAATCCTGTCATGTGCCATTATCCATGCCCTGAAAAAAATTAGTAAATAAAGGAAACGTTCTTTTACAATATAATTTGGAGGCTTGGGTTTAATATTCCATTTAATACGTTCAAGGAATCAATTAAAACACTATGTGTCTCCTTATAGAGGTTATATCAATATATTGATCGTTTAATGAGGTCCTTTAGATTATTATTATTTTGTATCATGGGACTGAGGATTTGGAAAAGGAAACCCGACCCAGCTGGTCAGAAAGAGAATGCTAATTTACTTGTTGACATGTCATTTATTTTGTACATTTCACTGTCAAAGAAGCTACTGTCTTGGCTACTTCTGAGAAATCTATGTGAGAAAAATTTGAAATGAGGAAATAACTAATGAGTAATTTGCAAGAAAATGCAGTATTTTCTGCCATGTGAACCAGAAATTGTATATAAAAAGATTAAAAATAGTTCATCTTTCATAAGTAGAACTGATATATTTATAAGGACACTACTATTTTAGCATTTTCAATCATTATGTTTTAAACAGATGATGTAACAAAAACTTGGTTTGTATTATGAAGGAAAGAGAAAGAAACTGAGTTTTCTGTCAATTGAGTAGTTTATTTATGCCCTCCTAAATCTTTGTTAAATTCAGGAAGGTAAATCAGAATATTGTATTTTTAAATATATAAATCATTAACAGATATGTGGTATAGTGATTTACAAAACATTGAGAATAAAATCAGTGAGGTATGTAAACTGGTTCATGAGTCTAGGCAGAATGTCAATTACTTCTATTTAAAATACTCTTTATGTCACTTATTATTACATGTATTTAAATGCAGTTGAAGCTTTGAGACATATTGTTACGTAGTGTTAATTCTGCACAGTGCTATATATAGCTTTTAATGTCCCAATGTTACAGAGCTTTTAATAATGTAGCTTCTGCAAAATAATATACTTAGATCCTATCTTGTTTTTAAAGAAATAGTAACGTTATTCCTGATGGTATATTATTCAGTTTTAAAAGAGAGATTGTAGAGTCTATTTAATGAAAATGATCCTTTGAGCTCCTTACTTTATACTTGGTAATATTTTATTATCATTATGTTGCGTATCCAAGTATTATTTTCTATATGTTGTCCCAATTGACAAAATAATATCTGTAAAATATGATCTTGCTGGAAGCCAACTTGTAATATGGTTTGGATTCATGTATATCCACTATCAAAACATGGTTTCCTCAGCTGGAGCTCTTACTCTCTAAAATGTCTGGTGTAATTGAGAAAACAAATTTGAGGCCGTTGTCTGAGTAACAAAAGCAAAATCCACTGTCCTTTGGTTGGAGGGCTGGCTCACTAAGTACAGTTTGAGCATTGCACTGACTGCGTGAACAATAACGTATGATGATACGTGTTCTACCTGGCCCAATTCTTTGGTAAGATCCAGTGAAGTAAAACTTGTGCTAGAGATTCTTTAGGATTTTTGTTACACTCTTTCACTTTTAAGAAGCTATGCATTCTCATTCCTTGGTCTTTTGCTCTTTTTCCTCTCTACCTTTTTTTTCTTACATTACTTAATCAGTCAGAAGTGTTTATTGATCTCCTGCACACAGAGGTAGTTTTCTAGTAGCTGTAAAGTGCAAAAAAAAAAAAAAAAAAAAAAAGACATGGGTCCCACTATGGTGTGGCAATAACAGGTAGAAAAAGAAATACAATGTAAAAGCTAACAAGTCAAACAGAAGTTACCAGATGATGTATGATTGAAAGGTGAGACTCTGAATTGAAAGATCCGACAGAAACAATTTTGCTCTTGGGCCTTGAAGTATGTTAGGACATAGTAGAGAAGAGAGGAGAGGAAAGGGCGTGAGCAATGACAGAGAGGCAGTCGTGTCTTCCATTTTTCATTCCTCTCCCTTTCCCTCCTTTTTCTTTCGTAAAGTTGAAAATTACCAGAAATGGTTGAGAATAAAAATTATGATTGGCGATGTTTTAGTCCCGTGTTATAAGAGAAATAATTCTATTTCTCTTTTACCCCTCTCTACCATAGTTACAATGAACCTTAGATTATCAACTGTGCACAAGTCTAAACTAAATCAATTAGAATTAGGTTTAGTTTACTTAACAGAAAAAAAAAATAGTGACTTCTACAAGATAAAGGTTTATTACTATATTATGTAGGATCTGGAGGGATCCTGTCCAGGTATGATTATGGGAGCTTCATGGTCTCATTGTGAACAGAGATACCTATCTTTCTCCTCCATCATCTGCAGCATGCAGCTTCCTTCATCAAGGTTGCCTCATGATCCAAGATAGCTGCTGGAGCTCCAGCCAAAAAGATACCTGGATAGCAAAGTCTTTACCTTGAGAAAGCACAAAAGAGCCCCCCTAAAAGCTAAATCTGCTTTCTTTAAACAGAATTCCTGGAATTCTGACACCATACTTGCAGTAGCGTCCTACTGCTGAACTTAGTCCTACGATCCTGCCTCGCCTCTGGAGAGGTTGAGACGTGTGGCAATTTGCTAAGAGCTACAAATTGGATTTCTGTTACTAAGGAAGGAGAGAATGTATCAAAGGCAGCTAGAACTTTCTGCAAATGAGCAGTGTACATCAATTACCAAGAGTTTGAAGAAAGATAAAACTCAGTTGAATGATATGAGAAGGTTTCAGGGAGAAGTTGATGCTTGAGCTAGGCTTGGGAAAAGGACTTATTTTAGAGGGAAATTCCAAATGATAGCCTTCATGTTTTATTCTGTTATTGTTAAAGGCTGGTACTTGTTAGAGGGTTTTATATATATATATGTAAATGAAAAGTATCCAACTATCCTTAAAATTTAGGATTATGGGTAGTAGTATGGTCTCTAGAGTCAGACTGGGTTTAAATCCCTAGTTGACTGAATACCATCCTAACCACATAACCTTTCCTATATATAAAATAGGGTAATGATAGTACCTAAACTATACAGTTGAGGTGAGGACTTAATGGGATAATCTAAATATATAATCTATATAAAATTCTTATATGATGTAATAAGAATAACTGATTTTGTCCAAATTCTGTTTGTTCGTGACCATGGACATTGATTAAAAGGAAGAAATTGGTCATCTGTGACTAAGCCCTGTAATTCTAAAATACACTGATTCAATGACTGTCCTCTAGTTATGAGTGACCATTTCTTTTGTATTTATAAAATGAATTCTGAAAAAGGCTATTTACTTCAGATTGCATTAAACCTTTAAATGAAAAGCTTTTATTAGAAGAATTTTTGAAGAACTCTAAGGGCATTCTTGTTGATTTTCAGACATCTGGGTATACCAAATAAAATACTGTACCTATTTATAGCTAGTTTAATAATGTCCCAGGTCTAATTAAAACACAGTGTTTTTAAGAACTAATTGTCACAGAAAACTTTTGTTTTTAAATGTAGCTAGGCCAGTAATAACCAATGATAGATGAATTCAATTTACATAAATTTCAGACCAAGAGAATATTTTAAAATCATGCCACAGAGGATTGCTTTAAGAAGTTAATGTCATTATCTCCTCCTCTCATTTAAAGTGTTTGGTTTACAATAATTGTGGAGCATAATAAGTGTTTTGAGATTTCCCTCTTGATGAGATTTTAATAATATTTGATAGTCCATCACCCTGAATAACTAAACTGTTATCAAAATTTATATATACATTTTTTAAAATGTAAAACCATATATTTCAAGTTCAACCATTTCATGTGTTGCTTCTGCATCAAAAGAAAGATTAAAAAAATAGATTTAGATATTGTCAACTTTTTGAAAAATTCCAATTGAAAAATCATTTCTTTTTAGAAAGATTCAACTGTGTTGAAAAAAAATTGATCACATGATTTGTTAGACCTTAAGCATTTTTGATTTGGAGGCTAAATTCAGTGTTTCCATGTCTTCAAGAATTATAAGATAAAGTCTAAAAGGAAAATGTAGAACTTTTTCTTTTTAGACTCCTTGGCTTATTTTATTTTTGGTAGCTCCTACTTTTAAAGAGAAACCCTAGTGAGTAACAAAGTCAAAATACCAAATTGAGTTTCTGATAGCTATGTTGTACAACATTATAGCAATTCATGGCAACATAAATTAAGGATTTCTGAAACAGTAGCAAAGAGTCTAAGCAAAGTTAAATCATTTTGGTGAATGTATAACACCTAGTCTAAAAAACATCTTTGAGTCACTGTTTACTTTCTAAATCTCTTCATTTAAATGATCAAGAATGGTTTTTTATACAATTCTCCTTTAAAATAGTCACTGCCTGAACCAGAGAAGCTATTCTAAGATGAGTAATTTTCTTTCTTTTTTTGCCAGACCAAGGGTTAAAAGAAACTCCTTACCTTGAGCTGAAGAACTAGCCAGCACATATTTTTCTTCCCTTGCTCGATTGTTCTGTCTTCCCTCTTTGCTTTAGCTGGTCTGCCGTTACTACTCAGCTTTGTAGAAAGATTTGTATAGTTAAATGATGCTATTACAGTTGTTGAAAGAAAAAAGTCTCAATCACAAATGCCATGTTTTAATAACTTGGGATATGTGTTTTTACCTTCTTTAGTCTTCCTTTCTTGTACAGAAATGTGCTCAGCCGCACTCAGAACGGTCAGAGAGGAAGCACATTAACACTGTTACTAGTTGGCTGCTGTGTACCACTGCTCTTTAAAAATCAGATCAAGAATCTCAAATGTTAACAAAGAACGTTAAGGGTGGTACCATGTAGGACACAATTGTTAATTTGGTTTTCCTTTCACCTAAATCTAGGATGTCAATTTTTAATTTAGTTTATGGAATACTCATTTTGTGCAATACTGAAAACCTTGCCAATTTTTTTTTTTCTTAACTTGCTTAAAATCTTAACCAACCCAAATCATTCAGTTAAAGTCTTGGTTTCCCCACAGAAGTTCCTGACTTGTTTGTAAAACGGGTTTTTATTTTCATTAAGCTTAAATGCCAGAACAAATGAGCAAACAACTGAAGTTTTGAGCAATATTCAGGACCACCTTCCAGGATGTTATTTCAGGTTTATCCTTTTATTGCTAAGGACTTGATAAAACCAGGATTTAAAATAACTTACCCTGGGCTTTAAAATAACTTCTGAGCTATATTCAGACAATGGGAAGCTGATTTCTACCTTTATAAAACAGAATCAATCCATCATCATGCTATGCATTTTATTCGATCACCAATTTGGGCAAATAAACATTGTAAAAGCTGGATTTCTGAGAACAGACTACTTTCTCTTAAAAAAAGAGTATTTTTCTATTTTCTCAGAGTCAGCTAGATTAAAGGTACTTTTCTGGGTACTGAAGCAAATACACAAAACATAAATACGTGAAAAAATAAGTAACAGTAAAAGAATTAAGAAAAGAGGGAAGACAGGAATCACCTTGAAGGTAGTGTCTCCCAAATTTCAGGCACCTTTATGACTTTTGCCATGTCAACTTATTATTTGTATTATTAAATTAAAAAAATTTTTTTTAAAAATTTTAATTTATTTTAAGGCAAAACTCAACATCAGCATGACAAATAAAAACCAGTTTTGTCATGAACAGCACATAACTGAAATCAAATCAAATGGAAAAAAAGCTGTTGTCAATTTGCAGCTAAACTCTGTTGCTTACAGAAGGCTCTGTGTCCGATTCCTGCCCTCCTTTTGGTCAAAAGTGAAGTTAGCGTCAGTACCAAACCAAGAACTGTCTCCTCCTACAATCTGAACGATTGAAAAAAGATTTGTTTTTACAAAGAGAGTAAGTTTTATCACTAATTGTCTGTGTGTCCTGTAAGTCATCTTGCTTTGACCTCTACTTTGGACAGCAATGTTCTTAGACTCTGGGAAGCACTGGTCTCTAAGGTCATTTCTCAATCATTTCAGCAAAAAAGTGAATTAAAACCGTTTGAAGAGGTCAAATGAGGGAACCCTCAGGATCAGGGACTCTGGCAACATGAACGTGTTCATGTGTCTTTTATTAGAGTATTTTCTACCTAACACTTGTCCAGAAAAGCAGTATGCATGTGTGTCTAACATGTTTATAGAGGTAAAAATGCGCTGTAATGCTCAAATACGGAAAACCCTGTATTAGCTACATTTGGATTTGCTTCTCAAACAAACTCTTGTCTAAAGTATAGTTATGTTAAATAAAAAATGGTCTTTGTTACTTTATAAAAATGTTCAGAATCCTTACCTACTCCATTTTAGCGGCATGATGTTCTTTGCTGTCCGACAGGACGTGTGTAGCAACTAAATGCATTAGTCACAGTGACCATTTTTCTTGCAAATTTGTGACATAGATTTAATTATAGAAATGACCAGCAACTTACAAATTTAATTTTGGTGGAGGCTGAGACAACTTTTTTTTTTTTTAATTTTAATAATGATGGATTTTTTTTTAAAGCAAAGATTTTATTACTATTTAAAGAAATCTACTGGTAGAGAACTAGCCAATTGACTGAAGTTATTTTATTACCCTTTAACAAATGCCATGTGCTTTCATTTTTATTTGTATTAATTTTAAAAATGTCATCATTCCCAAACTGGAAAAGTATGTGCTCTTAGGCTCATTTAGGTAAAAATGAATAAATATAAATTTGGTGGGGTGGGGGTAGGATGTTTGTAAAGGGCCTCCTAAGGAACGTGATCCTAGTAGTTGGTTGAAAGCAAGACTATTTCCTTAATTTGAACCCAACTGAACTGCAGAACTACTTAGTCTATGGCCTTTAGCAGGAGATACCCATTAACCACTAAATGATGATAATGAGGTGGAGAACTTTTATTTCTCTGTTTCTATTTCTCCAAACTAAAAATTTACTATGATTAACCTGGTGATTAAGCTAGCATTTGGGGAATGTGAGGATAATAGTGTGGTGAGCCAAACAATAAAGTTTCCTGTCTTCATCTGCGTTACAGATTCTTTTTTTTTTTTTAATGCCTTTATTTATCTAAAAAATTTTTTTTGATAGACTTAATTTTTTTAGGGCAGTTTCAGGTTTACAGCAGAATTGAGCAGAAAATACAGAGTTCTCACATAGCCCTCCCCATGCACATGTATATACTCCCCTACCCTCAACATCCCTCATCAGTGTGGCATATTTGGTACAATTGCATCACAGATTATTAAGGTGAGAATATTAAGTCCAGTGACTGAAGGGTGGGGAGGAGGTAGTAATTTTCCATTCTTAATATTCCTCATTGACTTAGACCCCACTGCCATTCCCAAATAAATCTGGGCATGGGAAAAGAAGCAGGAGGGCATCAGAGGATGCATTAACTGTGTAAACTTGTGGATTATACCCACCAAACAGAACCATCCCTTTAATTACTGGTCTTTTTGATGAAAGTAAAGCTAGACATCTAAACTCCACTGTGGACTCAGGTTTTCATGTAAACATCTAGCACTTCTAAAAAACAATGGTTTGTGTTATTAGAAATGGCAGATTGAAGAGAGAGGAAAATACCATATGGTATCACTTATATGTGAAATCTTAAAAAAAAAAAAAAAAGACAAGTGAACTTATTTACAAAACAGAAGCAGACTCACAGACATAGAAAACAAAATTATGGTTACCAGGAGGGAAGGGGGTGGGAAGGGCTAAATTGGAAGTTTGAGATTTACAGGTAGTAAATAATATATATAAAATAGATAAACAAGTTTATACTATATAGCGTAGGGAACTATATTCAATATCTTGAAGAACCTATAATGAAAAGGAATATGAAAATGAATATATGTATGACTGAAACGTTATGCTGTACACCAGAAATTGACACATTGTAAACTGACTACATTACAATAAAAAAAAATGGGCAGAGGAATAGAATTTTTCCGCAGAAGACATACAGATGGCCAATAGGCACATACAAAGATGCTCCACATTACCCATCATCATGGAAATGCAAACCAAAATCAGAGTGAGATATCACCTCACTTCTGTTGGAATGGCTGTTATCAAAAAGGCACAAATAACAGATGTTGGCAAGGATGTGGAGAAAAGGAAACTCTCGTATACTGTTGGTGGGAATGTAAATTAGTGCAGCCATTATGGAAAACAGTATGGAGGGGCCTCAAAAAACTAAAAAAAGAACTATCATGTGACCCAGCAATTCCACTCTTGGATATTTATTTGAAAAAAATACAAACACTAATTTTAAGAGGTACATGCACCCTAGTGTTCATAGCAGCATTATTTACAATAGCCAAAATATAGAAACAACCTAAGTGTCTATCAACAGGTGAATGGATAAATAAGATGTGGCATATACACACAATGGAATACTACTCAGCTATAAAAAAGAATGAAAATTTGTCATTTATAACAACATGGAGGGTACTATGCTAAGTGAAATAAGTCAGACAGAAAGACAAATACTGTGCGATATCCCTTGTATGTGGAATCTAAAAAATACAACAAGCTATTTGTAATATTTGTAATATTACAAAAAAGAAGCAGACTCATAGATATAGAGAACAAACTATTAGTTTGGTAAGGGATTAAAAAGTACAATCTACTATGTATAAAATAAATAAGCTATGAGGGGAAAGGACAGGGAGGGATAAATTAGGGGTTGGGGATTAAAAGACCCACGTTACTATATGTAAAATAGATAAACAAGGACCTACTGTATAGCACAGGGAACTATATTCAATTTCTTATAATATATAATGGAAAAGAATCTGAAAAGAAAAAAGTATATATATGTATGTATATGTACAATTCAATCACTTTGTTGTACACCTGAAACTGACATTGTAAGTCAACTACACTTCAATAAAAAAAATTTTTTTTTAAAGGAGTGTAAAATTCCTAGATGTAAATGGCATTTTTCACAGTGTGATTTCCCCAAGCATTCTGGTTCTTAATCATCCTTAAAATTCAATATTGTATGTCTGCCAACTTAAATGCTTTTAAAAAGCAGCTTATCAGATACTAGAACAAGTTTCTAAGTATATCAAAGGCTGGCTTAGAAAAGTACCTTATGGAGTATGAAAACAAATACATGCATGTATATTCAAGATCAGGACATTGTGCTGCACACCAGAAACTGAAACATTGTAACTGACTGTACTTCAATTAAAAAGAAAGAAAGAAAGAAAAATACCTTATGATATGTAACTTATTCTGTAAAAATATTGTGTTTAAATTAACTTTTTAAAAGCTATTATAATTGTAGTACAGTTAACTCTCCATATCCTCAAGTTCTGCATCCAGGAATTCAACCAACCAAGGATTGAAAATGTTCAGAAAAAAAAATTACAGAAAGTTCCAAAAAGGAAGACTTGAATTTGCTGCAGTGGCAACTTATTTTTACATAACATTTACATTTTGGTAGGTATTATGAGTAATCTAGAGATGATCTAAAGTATATGGGAGGATATGCATAGATTATATGCAAAAACTACACCCTTTTATATAAAGGACTTGAGTGTCCATAGATTTTATTATCCACAGGGTTCCTAGAACCAATCCCTGCAGATACTAAGAGATGACTATATGTTTAATATCATATGAAATCACCAAACCATTTTCCAAAGTGGTTCTACCATTTTACATTTCTACCAAGAATGTTTGAGGAATCCAGCTGCTCCATATCCTGGCCAGCCCTTGGTATTAGCAGTACTTTTTATTTTAGCCATTCGCATAAGTGTATCATGATATGTCATCATAGCTTTAATCTGTATTTTTCCAATGGCTAATGATGTTGGACATCTTTTTATGTGCTTATTTCCCATCTGTATATCTTCTTGGGGGAGTATCTATTCAAATCTCTTGTCTATTTTTTTATGGGTTGTTTTCTTATAATTGCATTGTGAATTTTTAAATATATTTTGAACACCAGTCATTTATCAGGTATGTATTTTGCAACTGTTTTCTCCTAGTCTGTGGCTTTTCATTTTCTTAATGGTGTCTTTCGAAGAGCAGAAGTTTTCAATTTTGATAAGTCCAGTTTATCTACTTTTTTCTTTTATGGCACATGGTTTTTGTGTCTTCTCTAAGAAATTCTTGTTTACCCAAAGTCTCACAATTCTTCACCTGTGTTTTCTTCTAGATGTTTTATAGTTTTTGTTTTTACATGTAGGACTCCAATCCATTTAGAGTTAATATTTGTATATGATGCCATATATGAGTTGGGATTCATTATCTTGCTTATGGTTGTAGAAGTTTCAAGTTTTTCTGTCTCTTAAATATATTCACCTTTCCTTTCCTGGATCTTTCCATAGCCTTTATACTTATAAAGCTCTTCCCTAGTCACAATGTCAGATAAGGTTTCACATGTATTTTATCTTTATAGACAAAATGTGTGTCTAATATATGTTTAAAAGCAAAGCTCATCATATAGGAGTTCAGTAAATACAAGTGACAGTTTGAAAGTATGTCTCCTGATTTAGGTATCATTGGTTAAAGAAGTCAGTGTCTGTTGTGGCTGTCCCTGCTGTTTTTGTTCCCATGTAAGTCCATCTTTGTAGTGATACTTTTATAGCTACATAGTGATATATATACCTGCCCCTGGAAATAATTAGATTAGTATTCATGACTGTTAAAAATTGTTTCTCTATCTTAGGATATTACCCATGACATTAATATAATTATCTTAGAAAAAATTACTTTTTGAAGTATAAAATGGGGACGTACATAAATGAGTAATTGAAAAAACAGAGGACTTACAGAAAAATTAAAAAAAAATTTGTGTATTGGGGAGTAATTAGGTTTATTTATTTGCTTCTTAATGGAAGTACTGGGGATTGAACCCAGGACCTCGTGCATGCTAAGCAGGCACTCTACCACTGAGCTAAACCCTCCTCCCAGAGGACTTTAAGAAATAAAATGTATAATTTTGAAAACCTTGATCAATTTGATTTTAACTTTTATAATGGAACAGGCTCTACTGATCAGGGGAAAGAAATCTCTTCATGATGAGAATATGGTGTCTTGGAAATTAAAGTCAAAGCATCACAGATGTCCAGGCTCATGAAATGAACATTGATTCATATTTTACATGTCCACTAATGGTTACTCTGAGGTTGCAGTTTATGCACTTTCTTTCTCTTTTGACAGAACCACATACTTGTTTACTTTTCCTGGGTAGCGTTTTCTGTGATGTTTCTAGTAAGCAGAGTAATTAAAATGAAAATGCCCACTGTGTTTACAGTTTTCCTTTATGAGGGCACTTGATCTCATGGTCAGAATTTGTGGTTTAGTTTTTTATTATTCAGACAATTCTCTTGTAAGTAGTTATTTTCCAGCGTTCCTTGGTTTTCACTTGAAAGCTTATGTTATTCTTCTTGTCTATTCATTTAGCAGAGATAAAGCTTATTAACGTTATTGTGCTTTTGGTAATTCTCAAGAGCCAAGGTGATGCAACATACCTTCTTTCTCACCATCCTATATATTGTTGTGAAATAAACTATCTTCACATACTACTTGTATATGTCACTCTTATGCCTCAATGCCTACAGTGACTCTTAACTGCCCATCATCCAACTAACTATTCTGGAGTCCTCCCAGTACAACCCATCCCTTCTCTCTTCAGTATCCTTCTTTCATACCCAGATTAACATTGACTCACTGTTCCCCTCCCTCTCCTCTAACACTTGGGGCTCCCACCTCTTTACTTATACTGTTCTCATCCTTTCCATATCCTATCAATTTCTCATAAGCCTGTCTGCCCCTTGAAAATTTCTCCAGCTTTGCTTTTTCTTTATTTAGCTCTTGAGATGACTTCCCATCTAGATTATAACTGATTGATATAGTTGGTTTAAAATTCTGATCTTGTCTCCCACCTCTGTTTCTTCCTGTCATCTTGCTCTTATTTTTTTTCTAAAGTACTTATCTTCTAACATTATATATTTATTTAGTATTTTTATTGTCTCTCTTCTTATCCAAATGAAGACTTCATGAAAATGGGTATTTGTTTTGGGTGGTTTGGTTTACTGCTCTGTCCACAGCACCTGTAGTATCTGGCACATGGTAAGTACTCAAAAAATATTTGTTAAATGGATAAGACATGGAAGTAACCTAAATGTCCATCAACAGATGATTGGATAAAATTGTGATGTATTTATACAATGGGATACTACTCAGCCATAAAAAAGAATGAAATAATGCCCTTTACAGCAACATGGATGGACCTAGAGATCATCATACTAAGTGAAGTAAGCCAGAAAGAGAAAGGAAGATACCATATGATACCACCTATATGTGGGATCTAAAAAAAGACATAAATGAACTTATTTCCAAAACAGAAGTAGACTCACAAACATAGAAAACAAACTTATGGTTACTGTGGGGGAAGGGAGGGGTTGAGGGATAAATTAGGAGCTCGAGAATTACAGATACTAACTACTATATATAAAATAGATAAGCGGCAAGGTCCTACTCTTTAGCACAGGGAACTATATTCAATAGCTTGTAATGACCTATGATGAAAAAAAATATGAAAGGAAATATGTATGTATATGTGTGTGTATAACTGAATCACTATTCTGTACACCAGAAATTAACACAACATTTTAGACCTACTATACTTCAATAAACAAAATAGAAATCACCAAATGAATGTTATTTTAACCACTCTTCTTCATACAGCTAAGATTGTAAAGTATCTTATATATAATATGCACTTAAAATGCATGCTAATTATTACAACTGTATGTTGAATTAGTTTGACAAAAATCCCAATATCACTATACACCAAACTTTTCTTACTTATGTTAAAGTGATTTTAAATTGTGAGCTTTTAGTCTCAATAGAACATATACTGTAGCCATAGAAATTTGTGTTGCTTTATATTCACAGTATTGATTTGGAATGAAGGTGCAAACTCATTCCCACATCTAAATTTGATATTGGGTAGTTTGTAAGATTGTCTTCTTATAGTAACTTCCTGTGAGGAGACTCGGGCAAATCACTTTTATGGATTACTAACCCATATGCTATTATCACTGAAATGATTTATTTTAAATATCAGGAAAGGTTTTCATGAAAAATTGCTGCAAGTTTGATTAATACATATATATTTATAAAGAGCTGGAGATTTATAAATAAAGGGATGTAGTAAGTGATTGCCATTATATAGCATTTTAGAGAGTTGTTGCACTGTTGGTATTAAAGAAAAGGATTTTATCATTAAAGCTTATCCTTTAACAACTTGTGAAATATATAATTAATATATAATTAATAATTAAATGTGACAAGTGAGAGCCAGATTTCTAGGTAATACTGAAAAAAAATTGTACAGTATAGAGAAGAAGTGAAAATACAAGTAAGTCTGAAAAACAGAAGAGCTAATTTGATGGTGTATAAAAACGAGATCAAATCCGTATCTGAGAGGCATTAGAAATATTTAGAAAGCAGAAATGACCAAAGAAACAAAAAGAAAGGAAGAAAAAGAAAGCCAAGGTGATAATGAGGAAGCAGATAACTTGAACTTGCAATATGATATGACAGCCAATGAAAGCTAATGCAGTTCCTTCTTTAGAGGCATCATGTTACAGCCGTTTGCACTTGAGTTTGGTAGGTTCATGATTCAGAATATTGCTTTGACGTTGGTCTTATGTTGTCAGAGGTCAAAGTTTGTTAAGTAAGATAGAGAAAATAATGAAGATGTGACTTTGGCTGGAAGCATTTTGGAGAGTGATATGTACTTCTATACAATTGAGAAAAAAAAAAGAGAATTTTAAGATACTAAAGAAAGAGATGTAAAACTGTAAATCAGACATAATTTTTCTCCTGGGAGAGCTGGTTCCATTTTCTTATGATAACCTAAAAGATACATTTGTGCCATGTGTATTTGTTATAGCAGCCTAATAAGCTATTCAGAATTCCTGATCGGTAACTGCAGTATATGAATTTGGAGCAGGACAGCTTTTCAACCTTTCCAGTAACTAAAATCATCAATAGGAAAAGTTATTTCTTGTTTACTGCCTCCCCCGTTGCCAGTAGACTTTTGTTACTTTTCTTTGTTCTTCATTTACTTCTACTTCTTTAAACTGAAGAGGAAAAAATGGGTAGAAATAATGAAAAACGTGAGAGAAATGTATGTAGAGGCTTCCTGCCCTTTAATTCACCGGTATTTTCCCTTAAAGATGGTTGAATCCTGATTCTGTATCATTAAATGTCTCAATAGAATTTGGATCCATATCTTGTGTAGTTTCGAGCTAAACAGTTGTTGAAGTCAAAAGGTTAAATTTCCAGCTTTAAAAAAAAATTGAATAAAAAGTCCCACCAGTGCAGAGAAGTGGTTTTTTAAAAAGGGGCTGAAGTGTGTAACAGTAGAAAACATCTCCATTAGGAAGAATACTTCCTCTTGCAACAAAATGCTATTGTTTTTGATATGAAGTTTCAAGATATATTTGAAAAGTATCATGAAGATCTCCCTAAGAAACAATCTCAACAATTACTAGTCTTGAAACAAATCTTCTATCATGTCTGGCCTTTTTTCAAATTCTATCAACCTGGTGCCATAATCACTAAGGGTTTTTTAGTGACAAAAATACCATAAACTAGTGAAAATCTCAAGTAGTATTGTGCCTCTCTGCCTTAGTTTTCCTAGATGTTGTTAGCCTTTTATTTATTTTTTTTGAAAAAAAAATATATGTATATTTTTGAATATCTGTTGTATGTCGGGCACTTTTTTTTGTCCAACTATTTTTTATTTTTAATTTTTATTTAATTTATTTTTTTGGAGGGAGGAAATTTTATTCATTCATTTATAATAGTGGTACCGGGGATTGAACCCAGGACCTCCTGCGTGCTAAGCACACACTCTACTGTTGAGCGATAACCCTACCCCCAGCCTTTAGTTTCTATATGGAGACTGTAAGTAGTGAGACACCTAACATATATTTTGATAAGTGTTTTTAAAAATACAAACAAACTAGAAGGGGAATTTTTCTCCTTAAAGAAGAAGTTGGATGCCACATCGTTTTAAAGGAAGTTTTTCTTTCTCTGTTGGAAATCATTCTTGATGCTTCAAAAATCTGACCCCTTTTCTTGACTTAAGTCTTTGCTTGGCATGATATCATCCCTAAGCAGAATTATTTCCAGTAATATTACTGTTTTTTTTTCCCTTGGTCTATTTGAATCATCCATTTTTAAGATACTGAGCTCCTCAGTGCCAGAGGTATAGGGGACATGTACTTCGTAAATTTACTACAGTCCTGTTTCAGAAACTGATTTTGTGGCTCCATCTTGCAGGGATGAACTCACATTAATTATACTCACAGATAATGGTATATAAAGCAGATTGCCAATTTATTAATTGAGAGTGGGAAAAATAATTACAAGAAATCCTTAGACACTTGGGTTGATGCCTTATCGCTGCATGGTTAAATTTACGTGAGGAGATATTTTAATAAAAAGTTTACTTGGTGGGAATGGAATTAGAGGAAGGAGAGGCAGGGAGATCACTCCCAGGTTTGATTCTGTCAGGCTGTTGTAAGTGAATGTTTCTGGCTCCACAACAAGGGGTACGTTGCCCTTGGAAACAGACAGGTTCATCATTTGGACCAGGGATCTTCTTTCCTAGATGATGCTTGGGTAGGTGCTCTTAATATTTGCTTTTAGATATTTTCTCACTGCTTCCATTGCTGACTGGTTTCCCCTTTTATAGACCTCCCAAACCTTAAAGTGAAATCTTGCTGACAATGAAATCATTCTGATGTTTTAAAATGATTTTGAATGTCTATGCTGTCAAGGCATTTCCTTTACTTCCAAGTTCAGAGAAGGAAGAAACACAAATATAAAGTCCCCTTTCGTATTATCTATATAGTTAAACTGACTACTAAGGTAGCCACAAGCTACATGCAGCTATTTCAAATTTAGTTGGTTAAAATTAAATAAAATTAAACAATCAATTCCTCAGTCACACTAGCCACATTTCAGGGATTCAGTGACCACATGTGACTGCTGGCTACTGTACTAGACAGTGCAGAATGTTGAACATTTTCATCATGGCAGAAAGATAACACTGAAGAGACGTTTAATTGACAAAATAGCTTGCAATTATCTATTTTAATATAATTTGGTGTCTGATATCTTTATATGTCTTCATTTTTGTATATGTATTACTATTCCAGTCTTCTCTAGTGAATCTGAAGTCGATTATACACACATGCTCAGCTAGACAGGGATTTTGTTGTTGTAAAGATAATAGTTGGTTAAGTATCCAGCACTTAAGCAATCTGCTTATTACAAAGAAAAGGGCTCATGAATTTTATTTGTAATTCTCCTTTGGCTACTGAGAGGACTATTTACTTTGGAGTATTAGAAAAAACTCTAGTGCACAGCCAAAACATTTTAAAATGGTTATATTATAATTTGCATCATTTTGACTCCTCATAATGGTCGATTTCTTTCTTTTTCCAACACTGTGCTATTTTGATAAATTAATAATGCTTATTCAGAAGTGCTGACAATGCCAGGAAAATAAATGCAGCCTTAAACGTATGAGATGTCCTTTGGAAAAATAGTATAATGTAGCTTGAGGTGCCTGAAAGTCAATCCATCTTCAAAGTCTGAATATGATTTTATTTTTAACTTAAGTGCCTTCCTCTGCATTTAACAACTGTTCTCATGGGACTCATAATTTTTTTTTTTTTTAATCTGCTTTAACTCTCTTCACATTTGAAAGAACATGTTCAATAAGACTGGTGTTGGGATAGACTGGGATTTCAAAATGTAGAATAGATAAACAAGATTATACTGTATAGCACAGGGAAACATATACAAGATCTTATGGTAGCTCACAGAGAAAAAAATGTGACAATGAATATATATATATATATGTTCATGTATAATCAAAAAATTGTGCTCTACACTGGAATTTGACACAACATTGTAAAATTATTATAAATCAATAAAAAATGTTTAAAAAAAAGACTGATGTTTCTCACACGGTAGTTTAACAAGGTCAGTGATTTTCTATTATTTGGATTTCTTGATCAGTAAAATTTCAAAAGAAATTTTGGGGAATGGCTAATGTTTTTAATCCTTCATTTTGCTACATAAAAACTACAATTTGTTATCATTATTATTTCATGAAAGAGTGGATATTTAAACGTAAACCCAGGAGGATGTATTTCAGATATCCTAGGATAAATTTAGCTTTATGATAGTCAGATGACATTCTTATTTTCCCCATTTATTCCTTTAGGAATTTTGACTAGTCCCAAACCTAAGCTCTTCACTGTTTAAATTACTAACCTTTGCTGGTTTTCTTCTTTTTGTTGATATTTTTACCACCTCCTTTGGTATTTGAATTATAACTTTGATTTAGTGTATGCTTTTAAGTCAGGCAAAGACTATTTCTATTCAAGGAAATCCTGTAAAGTAATCTGGGCAGTCAGAACATTTAACAAGTGGTGGTGGTTTATCAAAAAGTTATTTAACAGTCTCAACAATGCAGACTGTTAACCACATTTTCATTTGTCTGATTTATACTTTGAGGCACGTTTGTCCAAGTTATACTTTTGTAGGGACTGGGAAGAAATGGATATCTCCTCCAGATTGGAGGAAGATGAAAACAAAGGAATAAAGATAAAGTAATTTCTTAAGTAGACTTAATGATTCAGTTTCAAAGATAAGTCTATTTGAGGACTATTTGGATAATATAGCTCATTTTTCAGGAACTTAGAATTTTAGAAAAAATATGTGGTTTGGGAAAAAAATGTTTCTTATGGTAACATTAATATATATATATATATATAATTTATACCTGTGGAACTTTTATATGCTTGGTGAACTTGTGAAAGAACTTCTTGGAATGTATGTATATACATCCAGGTAAATATTTATTCATCCGTATTCTTATATACAATTGTTCTTATCATTAGAAAAAAGCCACATTTTATTGAGTACTTTAAAGGTAATGGATTCAGTGTAGCTGCTGGGAGGAGAACCAAGGTGTCTCCAGGCAAGGTCTTGCTCTCAGAGAGCTTACACTGTGTTAATCAAATATATACAAAAGTATGTGCGAAAGAATAGCTGCGGTTCGGGCAACTGAGAGTATTCCCCAGCACGGCTGGTATGAGAAGAAGTTTTGCAGAATGAACAGAATTTGGGAATACAGTGATGCTCGTTACAGACTAAGGCTACGGGGCTCTTCCTATTAGCAATTCTCTATGCAGAAGTCTGTCTAGTAGGCTTACTTTGTGATGAGTTATAACGTTAGTGTCTTATAGACAAAATCTAGTATAATCCAGAATAGTAATCCAACACGGACAAGTAATCTAATATTTGTCATAGCTGAATTTCTGCAAGAAAGGTGTAGTTGATATGAAAAGCCTGCAAGTTCATTTATCAGACGTTTTTAGTTACACTTTAACACATGATTAAACTATAAGAATATTCTTTTTAGATAAACATAAAATATGCATATATATACAATAGTGTCTATATAGAAAATGAAAATGGTCTCTACATATAGAATATTAATCTTGACTTCTGCTGAAAAATAGTTTTTTTTTTAAGTTAAACAAGTAAAAACCTCATTTACTTTCATCAGTCCTATTGACATCTTAGCAGATCTCTATTAAATTTGGCCTATGGTATCGTCTCTACATTATGTTCTACAAAATACACAAATTAAAGAAGACTGATGTTTCATATAAATTATAAAGTGTCACACATGATTGAGAGATCGTTATACTGTATAGGAGAAATGCTCCCTTTTGTTCCTTTCCTCTTTTCATTTACATAACTATACCTTTTATATACCTGTTCCTTCCCTAGAGATTTTTTTGTATATTTGCAAAGATAAATTAGATCTTGGTCTATTGTTACTTTGACTTAATATTTTTGGGGGGCGGGGGTAATTAGGTTTATTTATTTTTGTTGGAGGTACTGGGAATTGAACTCAGGACCTCATGCATGCTAAGCATGCGCTTTACCACTGAATTATATCCTCCTGCCTCGACTTAATATTCTAAACTCTTTTCATACCTAAAGCTGTATATGCTGTATACATATCCTTGATTTCAGGTGAGTTACATTCAGTTGGGTGGTGAAGAGGAGTATAAAATACAATTTCTGTTAAAGAGACAGTGTAATTGAGGAAATGAGACAGGGGTAAGTAAAGTGCTTGGAGAAAAACAAAAAAAATATATAATCACGTGCTTAGATGTGTGATATCATCAGTTCAGAAATGGAGAGCAAGACAGAGAATAACCCAAGCAGAGAAGGTCAACCTGAGAGTGGTTACAGCCCAGCAAGGGCGGGACCGCACCTGTTACGCTCATTGCTCTCTCTGTCTCTCTCTCTATGTGGTTGTAATGGCAAATATAGGGCCCCGTACAAAGCAGATGATCAGTATGTCATGAATAAGTAAATGAATGGGCAGTTGCAGGCAAGAGATAGTGCAAAGAGAGATGCTTACTGGACTAAGCCAGTTCTTCTTGGTGACGATGGAAATCACGTGAGACAGAATTATGAAGAGCCTTAAACGAGAGGCTAACTTTGAACTTAATACTAGTTGAGGAGTTACTGAGGAGTCTCTGAGTGTAATATATTCCAGAAGTGATATCTTCAGGGAAGTGGCCTGGTAGCAGTGTGTTTTTTTGTGTGTGTGTGTTTGTTTTTATTTATTGAAGTCTAGTTGATTTACAATGTTGTGTTAGTTTCAAGTGTACAGCAAAATGATTCAGTTATACATATATATATATCTTTTTTTTCAGATTCTTTTCCCTTATAGGTTATTGCAAGATATTGAATATAGTTCCCTGTGCTGCACAGTAGGTCCAGCAGTGTTTGTTGGTGAGTTGTGATGTGAAAGATTGATGTGTAGACTGTTCTGAGTGTAGGCAAACAGTGAAGAACACCCTGGCTAGAACCTTTGAATTTTCTTACAAAGAAAGAATTACCAGCACAAAAGAAGGAAAAACTGTCTTAGTCATTTACTGAATTACTTAGCTAATGTTAACTTGTGCCTACTGTATGCAGGCCCAGACACAGACGTCTCACTCCCAGGCCTGGGACCCGGGGTACCTACCTTCCAGCACTGTTAAAGAGATTCAGGAAGACTGGGTCTCTGAGATGCTTAGCCGAGTGTCTGGCGCATTAGCAAGAATTCATAAGTAGTCGCTGCTTTTATGATTATCCAGCTTATTTTAGAACCCCTGACCCTCTCCATCCCTGTGGCCAAAACCCTCTCTTTAGTCCTGTATCTAGACTTTTTGTCTAATCCATAGATACAGTATCTTCCTAAACCTCTGGTCCCTTAAATACAACAACTTTTTTTTTTATTAGAAACTTTGAAACTTATACAAAGTAGATCAGATAATATTAATAAACGTTGTGCAGCCATCTCTCAGCTTCACCCATTGTTCACTGAGCCCAGCCCTGTTTCCCTCTGCTCCCATCCACTTTCCTTCTCTGGGGTATCATTTGACGCAAACCCCAGTCATCACCTCATTTCAACATGAATCTAACAGGTAAGGGCTGTTTCTTGGTTTTGAACATAACTATGCTGCTGTTTTCCCCCTTATATACTTTGACTGGTCAAGTTTTCATGAGAGTCTGGGATATCTTTATCGTAGAAAGTCCGGGAAATCCAAGGAACATAAACAGCTAAGGGGGCTCAAAGATCTTAGGATTAGTAACTGTGATGTCGTGAAGAAAAACAGGCAGTTTAAGCAAGAGGATAATTTTGAATGAGATGATTAAGTTTGAATTGATACCAGTTTAGTTACACGTTAGTGCGGGGACATCCAAAGGCAGGTGTCCAGGGATGGACATGGTTGGTATCTATTTTTTCTTCATGATTAAAGGACTTATGGATCTGAAACCAATATAGATTTTTATGGGGTTGGCCAGTAATTCTCTCCTCTCTTTTTTCTTTCCCTCCAAAACTAATGTCATCCTTTCTGTGTCCTAGCCCTCACCTCTCTACTGCCACTGCCCCCCCCAACATTTTGGGGTACATTTTGTAACCTTACTTTTCTGCTAATTGTGTTTGTTTGAGTTCATTAGGTTAACGTTTATTTTTTAAAAGTAATTTGGCCCATCTGATAGTGCTAAGAGTCAGTGATGATTAAGTAATGAATAAGTATTCATATGGGATGGATGGTAGCTTCAATTTTGATTTCATAATGACTTCAGCTTAAGATAGTTTTCAAAGTAAAAGTGTAAAATATCATCAGAGCCAAAGTTGCATTCAACAAAGGAACATATAAATAACTGCTACTGATTCCTGAAATTAAATTAGAAAACAAAATGCTCATAAATTAGTACCTTTAATTCTTTTTTATCTTTAAAAATGATCCTAGCTTTCAAAATATCTTTTCCTATTTCACTTTGAAAATAGTGTGAACAGTTTAGCTCATAGGCCAAAGAAAAGACCCTATTATTCTTTTTGATGCATGGGTGTTAAGACATAATTGCTACTTTGGGTTCTGTATATTCACTGAGAGTAAAAATCAGGCTCGTCTAAGCACCTGATTTAAGCCTGCAGCAGACTTCTGTATTAGAATCAGAAATTTAGAGATTTGTATAAAAAGTGGAGATATACATGGCTAGGACCTACTTCGGCTTTATGACATGCTTATAATTATTAGCAACGGGATCTAGACTGTTAACGTTGGACACTGTTTGAATGTTCCGGGATAATTTATAGGGTTGATTACTCCAACCTCAAGTGGAACCTTAGGAAGAAGAGCAGCAAATGGTAAATCAGTTGTGACAGTCCCTGGAGTAACATTTCAGTTTGAGGCTCTGACTTATGTGGGTCTCAACCTCTTTTCCTCCCGTAGCCTTTCCCGTGGATCATCGTCATCATCATCATCATCATCTGTTCAGATAATGCCTGCTCTGAAATCACCGGTCCCCGGGGAGGGGAGTGAGGGGACGGTCCTGTTATAAGCACACTTGCTGCAAACCTTTCACCTTGCTGTCAAGGTGACAAGTGTTTGTCCTTAAGGGAACACTGGAGGTTAAATCACCAGTGTTTCTCTCACTTATCTTCTTTCCCGTACTACTCAAGCTCTCAGCCAAATTTATAGCTGAAAAGAGTCTCAGAAAATGAGGCTAGTCATAACCTTTATGCACTTTGTTCCAGGATACCTTTTGTGCAAGCTCAAGGCACTGACTACATTATGTATTGGAGGCTGAGTAATTAGAATTTCCTAAGTCATTATCTAAGTACGTTTTCATTTCAGGGCTTATTCAGAAGGAAAAGATTTGGGGAAGAAACATTGAAATTTTGAGAGAGAGTATTGGGAGCTTTGCAAATATAACTGTGATCAGGTGAACAATGATTCATTTTTACATCAGCAAGTCTTAAGGGTGTTCACATCCTCAACACGAAGAGACACCAAAACACATATTAACCCTGGAAATGGGAGTTGCTCTGGATTTCTTCATCTCTTTTTTTGACCCATTCCTTTCCAGTCTCTGTATAGCAGTGAGAGTGATCTTGAATGGTGTAAACTGATGTTTCATTTTCCTGCTTAAAATCCTTCAGTGTTTTTTGGGATAAGTACCAAAATTCCTTATGTGGCTTACAAGACCCCACATGATCTGTCCTTTGCCTTCCTCTCCAGCTTCCTCCTGTGCCACCTTCTTTGACTGCAAGAAAGCAGGTGGTATCTGTCTTCCATGAGGACAGACTTGAGTCTCTCCAGCTCATTCATTCAACAGATGCTTTTCTGAGCTCTTGCTCTAAATCGTAGCTACCAAAATGTATAAAACAGACAAAAACTCATGGGGCTTACATTCTAGTGAGAGAATATAGCAAGTAAAACATACAGATCTGCAACTAAACACATATATGATATGTAATATACTTCATCTAATTATTATTTATTAACTTTATCTTATATATAGTTTAGTTGCAAATCTATATATTTTAGCTATATCTGTATGTGTATATGTAGAAATATATGTGTATATGTATATGTAGTGTCATATGGAGAAAATGGAGAAAAATGAAGCCAGAAAGGGAGAAAGATGAAGAAGCTGGAGGGGTTGCAGGTTTTTAAAAATGTGATAGGTGATGGTCTCACTTAGAATGTTTGAGCAGAGACTAGAAGCAGATGAGGGAGAAAGCCATGAGAATATTTGGGGAAATAGTGTCCATATAAAGAGAATGTTCCTAAAGTGCAAAAGTACTGAGACAGACAGGAGAAGGGCCAGAATAGGGTGGGCAGTGGAGATAAATTCAGATAAATAACAAGGGATCAGATTATAGCATGTAATAAGGGGGCAGATAACATGGTTGGGGCCTTGTGGGCCACTGAAAGTTCTTTGAGTTTAAGTCTAAATGAGATGCTGTATTAATCAACTTGAGCTGCCATAACAAAATGCCATGGGCTGGATGGCTTAAGGGAGAGACAGAGACAGAGAAAGGGAGGTGGGGTCTGGTGTCTCTCTTCTAATAAAGCGCTAGGTCCTTTGGATCCGGGCTCCATCCTTGTAACCTCATTTAACCTTAATTACCTCCCAAAGGCCTTATTTCCAAATATAGCCACATTAGGGGTAGAGCTTCAACATGCGAATTTTGGAGGAAGAGAATTCAATTCATAGCAATGGGAAGACATTTGAAAGTTCTGGGCAGAGCAGTAACATAATCTCACTTAATGACCGCTCTGGTGAGAACTGACTGTAGGATTAAGGGCAAAAGCAGGGAGACCAGTTAGGAGATGGTTGCACTAGTTTAGCCAGGAGATGACAGTGGCTTGAACCTGGGTGACAGCTACTGAACCAAGCTCATTACAGCCTCAGGGCGTTCTCACAGACTGTTCCCTGGATGGCTTATGACTTTCAATGCTCTTGTACATGTATTTTCTCAGGCAAGCACCACGCCTCTCCTGTGAGGCAAGCACAGTATTGTGAGACTCAGGTTTCTCTGAATGAGAAGAATTCTGGAGCGACTGCCTGGGTTTGTGTTTCTTCCCTGTGCCTCCGATCCCTGGAATTGCAAAAGTGCCAGCCTTCTGTAGTGTTGTGCAGATTAAATGAAACATTCTTTGTTAAATGTTTAGTAGAATGTCTGGCACACTAGCAAGTAATAAATATGAGCTGTCATTATTTTTGTCATTTAATAGATAGTGAAATTAAGAGTCAAGTCAATTGGTTTGTCCAAATTTACCTAGCTAGTAATGAGGAGAAACACAGCTCGAATCTAACTATTTCTCATGCAGTCAGCTTTCCATTATATTGTGCAGCTGAAGGAGTTCCACTTTAAACTAGAGGATAGTTCAAATTATAGTAGATAATAAGTTAAAAAATTTTCTGTAATTTGAATTTTGCCGTATTCTATCCTGATCCACCTTATTTCCTTCTGATGCTAATCCACATTAAATGGGATTTCCCCATGTATCTATTTATTCATAAAGTTTAGCTTTGTTTCCTTCAAGTAGTCCAAAAGTTTGACCCTCCTTTGAATTATTAAATTATTCCTTCTCTGGAAATGGCTAATTTCTTTCTTTTGTTTTCTCAACTGTTCACTGTTTCCTGTTTTCACTCCGAATAAAAGTACTGATTCTGGCACTGTTAAATTAAAACTTTAATGAGATATCTGCTCCCCCATAGAGAAGTTCCATTGGTCTATCAGGCTCCCTTTCAATTCAGTTTAGTAGCAAAATTTTAGTTCATTTGTTCAAGAAATTTTTACTTAGTATTTACTGTTGGCCTAGGATTAAGCAAGACATTCATGAAAGATTTATAAATAAGCCAGATACAGTCCTCGCCAAGATGGAGTTTCCATTCAAATAGGGAAACAGACAATTGATGAAACAATTACATTATGATTTTAATTATGAAGGAACTAAGCAGAGTGATGATAAAGCAGAAACTGTTCCATTTTAGTCTGGTTCTTTTTCCAACTACTCCTCATTTTTCCTCCTCACCTAAGATAATTTCTTTATCAGAGAACCTCCTTCTCTGATTAAATATTTTGCTTAAATCATCTATATGAAGTTTAATACGGGACAGATAATGTGAGTCATTGACAGTAGACTGACGGTCAACATTTGGCTGTTTACATTGTTATACATAGAACTTTAACACAGGTCACATTAGGCACACTAAGCTAGAAGGGTATCACTTTTGTAACAGCACAATAATAACAATTTTGGAAGAGATATTTGTGTACTTTACAAATGGTATCAGTCATTGCATTTGAATTTTTACTTTCCTTTGCTCCTAACACAGATACTCATTGCAGAGAATTGTGTCTGCTGTTATTTTTGGCTGTACAAAATTAATGTTTGCAGATATATACAGCAAAGAACAATGACATCAATTCATAACTCGTTTTAAAATCACCTTTTGATAAGATAAAGGGAAATACCTTTCAAGATCACATGACTCACTCTCTATCTCTTTCAGGCCAAGTAATTATATTCTATAATGTAGTTTAAAAAATTTTTTTTTGGTTGTGAGATGGACAGAGTAAAGATAAAAGGCAGCTATGGAGATAACAGCCTACTTCACAGCCGACTGAAGCAGGTGTTAGAAGTGCAGATGAAGCCTATTGACTAAAGACTATACAAATTTGAAGTGAAAATGCCGCTGGTCTGCATGCAGCGTTCTGCACATAGGAAGTTTCAGGCAGCTTAATTATTCATTGTATTGTGTGAACTAGCTCAGGAGTTAGGCAAAAGATGCCTTTTACATTTAAACTGTTTCTTCACCTTCTTCCTTTTATCTGCACTTGACAAGCAAAATGAACTTCATTTTGTAAGTATTATTTCGGCAAGTGAATGACTTACATCTCTATATGAAAAAAAAAACCTAGGAACAGATGACTCATGGGTTTAAGGGATGCTATAAAACAAGAGAAACTGGAAATTATTTTTCTTTCTCATTCCTGTTATAATGAAATCAACTAAAGACAAATAAATGTGAAAGTTGCCATCTCATTGTCATTACCATCAGCCTCAGTGTGAAATATTTCTTAAGTGCCTACATGTGCATTATTCAGTGCTGGGTAAGAAGATTTTAAAAAAAATAAGCTATTCTTTCTATATCCTTATAATTAAGAGTCTTGATTTTTTTTTTAAGGTAAAAGACATTTTAAAATATTCAGTATATAATTTTAAAGCAGACTTACATTTCAAGGGAAATGTCACCATTCCTGGAATTATTTCTACTCTCATTTGGTTCATTTTACTTTTTGGTCTCAAAGCCTGCCTAACCTGGCTACAGGGTACTGCACTGGTACCTGGAGACTGACACTGGTATCAAAACACCTGCTTTCAGTGAACTCAGGTAACTTCTGGGCATCCAGAGAGATTTTATATATGTCTAGGAGGAAAACATAAACACTTCATCCTCATTTTAAAGGTGAAGAAGCCATGAACAAAATATGCCTGCCTGCCTGCCTGCCTGCCTGCCTGCCTTCCTTCATTGAGACTCAAAGTTACGAAACTGCTGAAATTTTGACTCAGTCTATGCAAATGTGTAGTTTTAAAATACCTTTCTTTTGGCTTTTAAGACAAAAGGCTTCAGCGTCCACGCTTTGTGGTCTTGTGGTAGCAAGATGGCTCTGCAGCTCCAGGCACTGTGTTCTCATTCAAGGTGGGATGGAAGGGGAAAGGCATTGCTGCGAAGCTTTCTTCTCGTCTCTGTCCTTCTAATTAGTAAGAACAAACATTCCCAAGAGGCTCTCAGCAGACTTGCTCTAATATTTCATTGGTCAGAACTCAATCACAGGGTTACTACTGTAAAGGCAGGAGACAGGTTGGGTATCCAAGGGAACAGAGTGTGACTTAGAACTATGCTTCTCGACCCCTTCCCTTCGTAACACACGTGGTCAATGTAACATCTGTTGTACATCCAAGGGGTAAGCAGTATTCCTCCTGCTCTAAGCCCTGCCCTTCTGCCCTGAGGGGTAAGGGGAAGGGCTGGCTATCTGTGATGCACTTAAGATTCATATTAGCTGGAAATGACTAGTTTAGACTAGTCATGAGTCATATACTAGATTAGACATATTGTTGCTTCAAAGACCACAGGAGCCTGTTAGCATATAAGAAGATGGAATGGCTGTTAGGTAGGCGATCTGTGGATTCTGGCACAGTAGTTGTTTGCTTAAATAAATTATATTTGATCTTGGAATGCTGTGTTTATTTTTGTGACTTTTCTTTTTTTTTAAAAATGGAGGTACTGGGGATTGAAGCCAGGACCTCGTGCATGCTAAGCATGAACTCTACCACTGAGCTAGACCCTCCCCCTGGAATACACGATGCTTAGATTTGAATAAATGTGTATCTGTTACTCTCAGAAGTTACTCCCCCTCCCCTTTAATAGTGAAACTATTAGGTACTGGGAAAGAGGCTTGGAGCTGGAAAATTGGCTTCTTTTTTTCAGGTATACTTTCAGCCTCACTTGTGGTAATATGACCTCTGCATACATTGAGTTATCCTGGTAGTTTGTAAAGGAAGAGGGGTGGGAAAGGACCCCATCACCAAAGTGAATCAGGTTTATATACGAGAGACCAGAATTGCATCATAAGAAAGGGTCCTAGGAACCAGGCACTGAGCAGATTGGTGGTAGCTGGTTTCTTACATGTCAAACTCCAAAGGCTGCTCTGGCAATCATTAGGTCTCCAACATAGCCAGTGAGGGTGCTCGTTGGAAGGTGTCCTGAGCTGAAGGTGGAGATCAGCTTGAAGGTGCGTCAGTAGTGAGTTGCAGAGGTTGACAAGGCTTTACTCTGTAAAGCGCTAATGAAGAGCTTATGGATGAGGTGAAATTTATGGTGAAACTTTAATTCTTATACCCTCCAAAATAAATAGATGGAGTGCCTAAGGTTGAAACAGATTAGTTTGTATCTTGTGATAATCTGAAAAACAAAATTTCCTCTAGAGCAAGAGTTTCTTAGCCTAGAAGCATGGAGTCTTTGTAAGTTCTGAAAATTTATAATCAAAATTTATTATATAATTGTATATGGGTTTTTCTAGAGGGAAAGGCCATCGCTTTCATCTAATTTTCAAAGATTAAAAACAGAGAATCTGTTGAATGCTTAAATAACCCAGACTTGAAGCAGTTTTCCAGGTCTCATTAGAGTTATTTTAACAGAACTGTAGCTTCTAATTGTTCTATGACCTGATAATCTGTTTAAACAGTAATTTCACTTTGATGTATATGGTGCTTTACAGTATGTGCAGGACACGGCACAAATGGCTTTATGGAAAAGATATGCTTTTCTGTAAAATATTCACTAGTCCTGAGTCCATGAAATTCAGTTTTTCTCTTGAGGAAGAGAAAATACATTGTATGAGATGACCAAAATTTGCGTTGTTTTTCTATGTGATACTGCAAAGCAGCTATATAAAACTCTTTATTCTACCTTTGAGATTATGTAGAGTTAAGGGTAATTTAGTTATAATGGTCAAATGCTTAATTTTTCACTAATCCTTCCAGAATTTGAATATCTAATGTATTTGGATATTTATCTACTTAGATTTTTTAATCATAGCAAAATAGTGGTAGATAGATAAAAAAAGAATTATTTTTTCTATTATAAAACAATTCTTGGGGCTTCATTGCCTTCGGTATCACTTTTATCCTTTAGATGTGTGTGTGTGTTTAAATAATTTTCCCCCTGTAGACAAAGCTGACAGCATTTTCCAAATTGATTTTCTATCTATAATATTCCAATCTCAAACCTCATTAAAGCCCTTTTCATCATTTCTCTGACTCCATTAGTCATAGCAGCATCTCAAAATTTAGTTTTCTCAGTAAATTTCATTATTGTGGTTACCAATTCATTATAAAATGATCAGAGGAGTAGGAGGGAGGGAAGAGGAATTGACATATGTGAACAAAGTGAAAGATTAGGACTCCTTGGCCTGGAAAGTAGAAATCTATCAAATCACGAATGGCATGGGTGAGGCGAACATGACCACGATCGGAGGTCTGGAAACAGAAGGATGAAAAGGTGTGCTTGAAACTCTCTTGAAACCTAATAAGTAGGGCTGCTTAACAGGGGCAGAAGAGTTATTTTGTATCTGGCCCACATGTAAACAGATCTTATGGATAAAGAAGAAACAAATATATAAACCAGTAGGAAAATGAGCAAAGATCTTAAACTGGCCGTCCACAGAGGAACAACTGTGGATGAGAAATAAACCTGTGATAAGATGTACAAACCACACTTCTAATCAGACTAGTACAAATAAAAATATTTTCCATCTGTAAAATTAGCAAAGTCGAACAAGATTGACAAGACCTATTATTGGTAAGAATGGAAAGACTTAGAAATATACACTGTTGGTAGGTGTGTATGTAGATACAGTCTTTCTAGATGGTGGTTTCATAGTGTAAATCAAAATTGAAAACACTGAAAATAATCACAACAATAATAATAGCTTTTATGAAAGCTGCTCTGGACTTGGAGCTGTGCTAAGCACTTAACATCTATTATATTTTTTCCTCACAATAATTATTATTACTCCTATACTATAAATGAGGAAACCAGAAGTAAAAGTTTGTGTCTGCCTACTGCCCCCTCCCCACCGAGCGACATAGCTATTAAGTGATGAAGTCAAGCTTTGAGCTTTCTGACTCCAGATGCCACAATGATAACCACTTTGCTGTTCAGCCTGCTCTTGGTGGGTCAGGTCCAATTCTAGGAATTTACGAAGAAAATCATCAATGCCCAAGTTGTATGTACAAGAATGTTACATGCCTTCATATTTGAGTGCTAGATATATATGCACCCACTTGAAATGTAGTTTGGGTATATTCAAGGCAGTTAGCTGGAGCTGAAGCCACTGAATAAACTTGAGAACCTAAAAGGTGCCTCATCATTGAAAGAGGTACTAGGAAAAAACTCTACTCATTGGCCAAGGTGAGTGGTAGGGTTGTCCTAGGCTGGCAGTTGGAGTGGAAGAAGAGAAGTCTCCTGTGAAAAACAGAAGCTCCAAGCCTGTTCCACAGGTGGCTGTCGAATATGAATTTATACTATTTTTATGGGCCCAGAAACTCCAAGCCTAGAGGTTAATGTAAAAACTAGTTTCAGACAGGAATTCTAGAGAAAGAGAATAGCAGGAATGGCTGAGAATTTTTCAGAATTAATAAGATATGAATCCCCAGATTGAAGAAGTTCACCAAGTTCAAGTAGATAAGTATAAAAACAATCAGACCTATATGTCAGAATAAAACTTCAGTACAACACAGACCACTGTGACCACAACCACTGCTAATAGTGATGGCAAGCGCTTATCCGGTGGTTCCTCTGTGCCTGGTAATCGTCTAAGTGCTTTATATACATATTAACTCACTCAGTAATGGCTAGTAACTCACACTTATTTTATTGAAGAGGAGAATAAGGCACAGAGAGGTTACTAAATTTTCCTAAGATCATTCAGCTACTGTGTGGCCAAACTGGGATTTGAACCCAGATAATCTAGCTCCCAAGTTTGTGCTCTTAACCACTACACATAACGCTCAAGGAGAAAAATCCTCCTGCAGCCAGAGAGAAAAGACAACTTTCTAGAACAACAATAACTAGTCTGGCAGCTGGCTTCTCCAGTAACAGGACAAAATAAAATGGAGTATCTTCAAGGGCTGTGGGAAAAATGACTGCCCCCCCAAGATTATTCACAAATAATCACTCTAGAGTGAGGCTGAATTTCCCTTCCTGTCCTCCTTCTCTTCCTTTTTTTCATCTTTTCTTTGAAAAATAATTTTGGTTTCCTTCCCTTGTCTGGAGGCAGCTGGGGTTGGGGTGGCCCGTGCATCTAGGGCTGAGGAGGCGACTGGGACTGGGTTTGGGGTGGTAAGTAAGACTAAGAAGGCAGTCAGGGCTGACACAGCCAGGATGCCGATTATATATAGGAGGTCTGAAGATCTGTCTACATTGAGGATAATTAGTGTTCAAAAAATGGTGAGTCCACATCAGAAAGTACACAGGAGCCAGCTTGAAGGGCCATCCACTGGTCAGATCTGATGTCTTTTGATGCTGAAATAATTATCAAAATAAATAATAATGGTAAAAGATTATACCCTACTAAGTAAAATAGGACCCTAGGAGTCCATAGTGCTATAAGTAGAGAAATGAATAAATAAATCAATGGGGGAGAATTCTAGGCAATAACCACAGAAGGAAAGATGGCGTTAGAAAATCACCATGTGGGAGCTCTCATAGAAGTAATGCTAATAATTGATTCAGGCATGAGTCATTCACGGATGTTAAAACTAGCACATGAAAGTTAACGAAGGAACAGGGTGATAGTATTCTCAAAGTATTTTAATTAACAAGGGGAAAATTGCGAAGAGAAACCTAGAAGACACCCCCTTTAAACCAAGGGGGCAAAGTGAACATCCCTGGGAATGGGGTAACTGGACATCGTTGCTGCTGGATGTGGTGCATTGAGAAGAGCCCAGCCTCACCTCTGCAGCATTTCTGTCAAAAATGTGTAACCTGAAAACGACACAGACAAACCCAAATAGAGGGACACTCGGTGAAATAACTGGCCTAAACTCTTCAAAACTACCAAGGTTATGAAAGGCAAGGAAAGATTAAGGAATTGTTCCAGATAAAGAGACATGACAATCAAGTGCAAAAATGTGATTCTAGATTGGGACAGTTGGTGAAGTTTGATGGGACTGGATTTGATGGTAGTTACCATTTTCAAGATAACTTCCTGATTTAGCCAGTTTTATTGTGGTTCTGTAGGCGAGTGTTCTTGTCTTTTAGGAAATACACACAGAAGTATTGATGGTATATTACATCTGCAACTTACTCTCAATTGGTTCTGAAGATAAAAATTGTGTGTGTGTGTGTTTATACCTCTTGTGTGTATGTAAATGTACATTTTAATTTCATTCTGAACATACCTGCATAATATGTAATTATCACCCTTTAACCTGGTTTCTGAAAATGTTTCATGAATTTTCTTTTAATCTAGTTTTTAACCTGGTTGACCTTCACCATCTCAACAAAAAATGCTGATGATTCAAAGCGCCCTAAATCACAAATTCATTACATTTATACATTTTCCACTTATTATTTTCACATCATCTCTACTTATTTATTTGCTTTGTGGTTTTTTTGTTTGTTTCTATTTTTTTTTTTTTTGCTGATATAGTTGATATACAATATTATATAAGTTCATCATTTCTCCTTAATCTGATATATTTTAAATGTATGTAATCCACTCCATGGTGTTTTATAATGGGAAGATAATGGTGTTTAGAGTCAGGCAGACTTGGTTTCACACTGCAGTTCTGTTTCTATCTCGCTGTGTGAATGTGGGCACAATTCTCATCTTTTTTGGTGAAAGTTTCCTCCTCTGTAGGCAACTCAGGATTGTTGTCAACGTGGAGAACAAACATGGAGATGTGAAACCAAGGCAGAGTTGCTGGCATGTAAGAGACATGCGGTAAACATTGCCTGCTCTCACTTCATCTTCCTTCTCTCACCAAGAGCATCCACATTGGTATCCTGGGCAACGCTTACTAATAAGGGAACGTAGTAAAGGGCTCTGTCCCTGCCCTTTTGTCATTTTTGGCTTCTTTCCTTGTATCTGATTCTTGCCTTGGTTTCTGTAATTAAATCATCCACCATCATCCAGAAGATGCACCAAGCCGGACAGTGGCCATGGTTTGGGGGGAGGGTGGGAGTAGAGCACAGAGAAGACGGGAGGATTGCTGGAGCACCGAGGGGTCCTGGGGACCAGCAGCCAGTGTGAGTGAGGAGGGTAGGATAGAGTAGGTCTCTCCAACCCAGGGACTATTCTCTCTGCTGTTGGAACAGCTTAAGATCTCTGAGAAAAATACTGATTGACTGATACTCCTCTGACTCCTTACTCAGGAAGCACATTTTAGCTTTTCTGAGTCTTGGGGCCATTCAGTGTTTGCCATTTCTTTCCTTTCATTGATGGTTTCCCTATTTGCCTTTGTTCTCTTTGGGGCGTTTTTCTTATTGCTAGCCTTCTTTACACTTTTATATGTAAATGTTTATTCCCTAAATGTCAACATAGGTTTTGTGCAATCTTTATTACATGTTAGTTCATTTCTATCTCCTTTGTATTCTTCCTCTTCTTTTTCTTTAAACATCTGGAAGGGGATTGTGGGGAGAACTGGGAAAATGTGGTCCAAAGGTACAAACATCCAGCTGAAATATTGAAAGGAAAAAATACATAGCTGCAAGGTTGGACTGATAAACATTGTATGTGTATGGAGAGTAGTTTATTGACAGCCTGTCATCTCATTGGTCTGTCATCAGATGTGAAGGACAGTAAGTCCAATGGGACCTGAAGCTTAGCATCCTTTTTTTAGTTCCTTGGAACCAAACTCAACAAGTCCTGGATTAGGGTTCTGCTCCCTAGCAAGAGCTCAAGTGCTGAAATTCCAAGTCCATATCCTTAGCTCTAGTCTGACTCTTACCATAGTGCATACCTCGCATCTAGGCGATGTTTAATAAATGTTTCCACAAATATTTATTGTATCTGTGACTCAATAACTCAAGATTCTGCCTTCCAACCCAAATATTTATACTAAGCCTAGATACCAGAATAGGATTGAGTGTGGGTTTCTACTGGATCATGCTCTCATAACACCGTCCAAGTTCCCTTGAGCCACAGCCCCATTTCACTGCTCATCTTCGAAGCAAGCAAAATTTGAAACAGCTGTCCCAGTCTTTACTCCTTATAGCACCTCCTCTCCTCAATTTACTCTACTCCAGCCCCACCAGCACTCTACTTAGGGCTTGACTCTGCCCTTATCAAAGTCACCAGTGACCTCCATCTTGCCAAAGCCACTGGTGGTTTCTCTGTCCTTGTCTTATTCAATCACTTGGCAGTACTAGATACAATGGATCACTTTCTCCTTGAAACATGTTTTCCTCTTTGTTTCCATGACATCTCCTTCTCCTGAGGTTTCTAGTGCTCCTTCTCAGTATCCTATGTGGGTTCTCTGCCCTGCTTAACTTCTATACATGTTAGAATGTCTCAGGGCTTGGTGGCAGGTCCTGGTCTTTTCTCTGTCTACAATAACTCTCTCAGAAAGTCCATCCAATCCCACGGTTTATATGTAACATCAAAATGCACCTGCTACCAAGTCGATGTCTTCAGCTCTAACTTCTCCCCCAAGTGCCAGACCCACGTATCAGAAAGCCTATTTGCTGGCTCATCTTGGCTGTCTAATAAGCACCTCAAGTTTACCATATGCAAGATAGAATTCTTGATTCCCCTGTCCTTCAGCTGCTTCTCCCTTAACCTTCTCACTTCAGTCAATGGCTCCACCCATTGCTTGGATTTAAGACTCTCCCTAGATTTCTCTCTTATCTCCACTGCCCCCTCCCCACATCTGACTCATCAGCAAATCCTGTTGGATCTCCCTTCAGATTATATCTTGAGTTCATTAACTTCTCTTCATCTTCACTGTCACTCTCCAAATGCAAGATGTCATCAACTCTGGCCTGTCATGCTGCAGTTATTCCCTAATTGGTCCCCCTGCTTCTACGGTGATCTCCTTAAAATTCTGATTTCACATATCAGCTAAAGTAAGGTTTTCAGAATATAAACCTCACATTGTGTCACTATACTCTCTCCCAACTCTCCCCTGGTTTTATAACCTCTGGTGTCCTCTCTTGCCCTTAGGATAAAATCTAGGCTCCTTGTCCCAGCCACTAAGGTCTTCTTACCTGGCCCTGCCTCCCTCCTTGGCCCCACACTTATACATACCCCATACTCAGCACACTCCAGCAACACAGAGTTACTCTCCTCAAACGCACCAACCCTGTTTTTTCCCCCAGGGCCTTTGCACTAGCCATCCCCTCTGTCTGGAACATTCTTTCTTCCAGTCGTCATTGGATTGGCTCCTTCTTGTCACTCAAGTGCCAGTTCAAATGGCACCTCCTCAGTGGCGTTCCCTGAGTGCCTCCCCTGTGCTTCCTATTGCACTGACCTCTTTTATTTTCTTCAAAGCCATTGTCATTATCAAAGGGTCTTGTTTGTCAGCTCTGAGAGCGGGGGTCCTTGTCTGACTTTTTCATTCCAGTGTTCCTGCTGTTCATAATGCCTGGTGCCCAGACTGTGCTAAATCACTATAGAGTAAATTAATCATTGCCCAGGACTCAGGATAGAACCAAAAAGCCTGGGCGTTAGCAAGTCTTATCTGTTAGCAGTCTGTGATGTGTGTTCACAGGCAAGGTTTCACTTTTCCCACCTTGGCTATTTTTTCTCTCCTTTCCTTTCTCCTCCTTCAGGATGGACTTGTCTTTGTTTCCATCTCTGAACAGCCTTTCCAAAGTCACATTTCATCCTTCTTGTCTTTTTACATCACCCAAAGATTCTTTTCGGAAGGAGAGTAATTCCAGCACGCTGTGATCCATAAAGCTGTTTCTTATTACATCAAATTAAAGGGCTTCCTGATCACTGGTCCCAGGCTTGTCTATTTTTGTAAAACAAATGTTCCACTGTTCTTACAGTGTAATCTCATGGAGATTCTCTTCTGGAGTTTCTGATTTTCTTTATCTTCATTTGTCTTCTATGACTTCTTTTGTGATGAAGAATCTTTTTGAGACTTTTTCTCTTACTGTACTTGAACCAGAAAGATAACCACATATTTAAGCTATCTTGGATGTCACACAGTCATTGCGTGTGGATACCGGTGTATATAACTATTACTGTTTTTCACAGAGCTCCTTCTTATATCTTAACTGATGTTTTGTTGCCAAAACAAAGGCCAAAATGTAGGACATTGTCTTATGTGAAGAAATTAATCCATTTTTTTCTTTCAGGACAGAATCTTTTTCTTTTTTTGTTTTTAATTGAGAGGGTCCAGCAAAAGTGTTCTACTCATTCACAGGCATTTGCTCATTCACACACGTTTCCACATATTTTCAGAAATTCGAGTGTCCTGATTACATGATGTTGCAGAACATAGCAGTGTCTACCGATAACACTTTGAACGCTTGTACCATTATATACGTGTGCACTGCCTGAAGAGCTAACCGTGCTTTACAGCTCTGCCTCTTAAACTCTGGTCCCCAGAGCCTCTGCCCAAAATGAACAACTTCTTTTGTTATTGCTTTATCCAGTTCCTCTCTCAGCTTCAGTTTCCACGTTTGTTTTGTATTGTTAAGTCATACTCCAGAGAGTTCTTAAAGGTGTTTCTCCCGCTCTCCTGTTCTGATGCTGTTCCAGATCCATGCACTGGACAGTGACTCCATTCTTGCGTATCCTGCTGCAAGCTTTTCTTTGCTCTTGAACAATCCACAGATTTATTTTTTGTCTTTTCTATTCTAATATTTTATTTTATTATTTTTTATTGAAGTCAGTCAATTACAATGTGTCAGTTTCTGGTGTACAGTACAACGTTGTCTCAACATTGCATCAGCATAAGAGGACAGGCCAAACTGAAGGGCTTCTGTTGGATGATCTCACTTTGTGACTTAACGTTCAGGAGTGATATTAGTGAAAAGCCCTGTTAAGCAGGGCATGAGGGAAGTTCAGGCTGTCCAATTGCTAAAAATCCAAGGCAGCTGTGCAAATTCTTCCTGGTGCAGACTAGAACATAGCCATGATTCTTTTTTTCAAGCCAAAAGTTATAGTCTGACAGCAAAAGCAGAAAAGTTACCTGTGATCAATTGTATATATTTGGGGGGTTGTGTTTCAAAAGCAGCTCTATCTTACCCTGAAATTCCTTGGATGACTTTGTTGTTTGTAGTTGCTAAGTTGGAAGAAATTCCCAGATGACTGAAAACTTTTCTGACATTATTTTAGTTGACAAATAGCGTACAGGTGGCCTGGTTTTTAAATGAGGATTGTTCAATTCACATTAAACCATCTTTTAGTTCCTCCATCTGTCTTAACTTTATTAAAGTCAAAAATAATGTTTCAAGAGGGGAAAATCATAAATATGATTCATAAATACTTTAAAAAACAACAATAGTGCTCCTACTTGAATAGAAATCACACTTAGAATTGTAGTTTATCTTTGAAAGAAAAACTTCTGGGATTGAGGGTAAACCAATTTTAGGAAAGAAATCAAATATTATGGAATTTGAAAATCTAATTTGGCAAGTATTAGATTAATGTCCTGTAAAACCTCAAAGTCTGAATTCAGTTTACGGAGTGTTTGACTTAATTCTCTTGCTTCTTTTTCTCTTTTTCCGTTCATTATTTCTGTGTAAATCTCAGTGACTTTTCCTTTTCATGGCTTTAAACATTAAGTACTGAATTCTAAAGGGGAAGTTCCCTTGCTGCTCCCCCCACCCTGCCAGTGATCTTTTGTTGAGCTGGTGGACAGGAATTTGTGTGTGTGTGTGTGAAGTTACTCTTTTTATGAATATATGCATAATTGCACAATTTTCATGTACGTATTTTTTGCTTGCAAATAAGTAGGGATTTAAAAGTTTGGTACATAAAGAGCAAGGCCTTTTCATATATTTGTATCCTAATATGTTTTTATTTTTAAAAAAATATGCTGTAGCTGATTGAACTAAATTTGATTTTGACTTGTGCCACACAACTATAATTTCTTCAAAAACATGTCAATATGCAGTATATTTAAGGTAGTGTCAGCAATAATTCCTTCTTTATTTAGAGTAATGTGATCTAAAACTATCAGCCTTTCCTACTTTCACGAGCTTTTGACTTTCTTACCATAATGTAGGAAATAATGCATTTTATTTAAAGCTTTTGGTAAAATGTCCATCAGTGGAGAGAAAATTTTTGTTTAAATTATGCTCTCTCCATTGAAATAGGCCTTTCTACCATTATCTGTGTGTCTTTCAATATTCTAAGGCCTTCGGATTATTTTGGATGAATTAGTCACTGCTTCATTTAAAACTTAACATAATGATCCCCTTTTGCAGCCAAAGAATTGGACTAAGTAGGGTTATTAAGCTGGGGAACAAAATATCAAACGATATCAGGGTCTAGTTACCTTATCATTTCTCTTCAGATAAGCGTGATTAAGCAACCTGTTGGGTAGTAGATCTGGACTGGAGAGAAGAGAGAATAATTAATTGGAAGAATGTGGAGGGAAAAAAAACCTTTACATTGACCTATAATGAGAATAATCCATGATTGCGTAGCAAAGAGAAGAGTGATCCGAGTCTTGAATTCAAGGCCAAGTTAGCTTGCTTTTATCAGGATATCTTATTCATTTTTATGAATATTAACTTCTATAAAGTCCAAATTGAGCAAGGAAAAACAAATGACATATATGGCTATCTACAAGTCCAGGTGGGAGAGACCTCAGGGAATAGAAAATACGTTGAAATTGGGGGACGGAATAGCTCAAGTGGTAGAGCACACGCCTAGCATACCTGAGGTCCTGGGTTCAATCCCCACCACCTCCCCTGAAAAATCAAATAAGTAAATAAATCTAATTACCTCCCCCCTGCAAAAAAAAAAAAATTATAGGAATAAGAACATGAAGGAATGTGCTCCCACGGATACATGGATAGAAAAAGGGTTTGGGAGGAAGACGTCTTTGAATCTTTCCCAGGTCCTCCATATTTTCGTTTGTTCATGTCGTTCGTATTTACTGTGTGTGTGCGTGGTGGGCTTTGCAGCCTCTCCAAATAAGTGTATTGCTAAAGGTATAGTGACAGACTTTTGTCTTGGTGTCCTCATGTGCATGCTGATCTAGTATAATTAGCCTTTACAGTTCGTGATTTCACGTACAATATTCATACTCCTTGAAAATGTTTTCATGGCAAGCTGCCTCCTGCCTTTGGCCATGTCAATACTCATTAAGCACTTTGTTATAGAAAAGTAGAAAGGAAGAATATGAAACAAGACCTAGTTATGTTGTTTCTCAATTGTAGCACAGGTAGATGAAAGATTTAAAGAGGTAAAGTGTTGTAATAAATACTTAAGTCAGTTTTCCATTCATGTTATAACCATAGAATATGAGAATTTGAAATCTAGGGCCAACCTGGACCAGTCCCCAGAATCAGTGGTATTGGCCTTACATATTAAGTTCTAGAAAATTTGCAATCATTCTGATTAGATTTCCTGACATATAATACAAGTAATATTGACTGTTTAGATGCAAGGATTAGCTATATTCGTTGAGGTAGATCTTCTCTGGTTCTTTGAAATAGCTTTACTGTAATGATATACAATTTTTCAATGTGATTTTAAATGTGTTTATACTTTGACACTGGAGTTGGGAGCTGTTAAGCTTACTCTGAAAACTATAGAGAACTGAATTTTCAAAAAGCACTCTGAGTAGTTGCTCTTAGTGGTAGGTTTCAATACGGAGTTAGATGTGCACACTGTGTTGCCTTTCCCTAACACATCTTCATATATTTCCCATTCCGATTATTTTTACTTTGGACTTGATTTGATGTCATATAGTACTCAATAGTAAATTATGCCTATTTCAAAATGCATTCTGAATTCAGTGCTTGAATTGCATAGGTAGCAACTTATCCTGAGCATGTGTAGGTAGCCTTTCTTCTCCTTGTGTTAGAAATGACTCCGTGTATCATGCACTCACTCATTCAACAAGAAACATTTGTATCTTAGTGAACATTGCAGACACCCTTTCTGGAGGTTACATTCTAGTGTGGAAAGCAAACATTAAGCAACTGATTATGTGATGAGTATTAACCACAGAGTATGGGGTGTGAAGAGAGAATCCACCAGGGGGCCGTCTTGGTGAGTTCCTTGTCCACCATTTACAAGCTGTGTGATCTTGGGTATATTTCTTAATCTTCCTGGGACTCATTTTTACGTCTTCATAGGGTTGTTGTGAAGAATTTGGGCACAGTGCCTAACACATAGAGACGTGTAGTAATTATTACCTACTAGATTTGAGGCAAAGACAGAAGGCCAGGGAGGGCTTCTCGGAGCAGTTGACTTTTAAGCTGACATCTGAACAATGGTAGGAATTTGCTAAGTGCAGAACATTGTGTAAGAGAGAACACCATGTTCAGAGGCCCTAAGACAAGACTGACCATGATGTTTCCAAAGAACTGAAAGAAAGCCCTTGTGCCTGGAGCTCAGAAAATGAAGTGGAGAATGGCTTGAGATGAAGCTGAGGCAGGCGGGGGTAGCCGAGTCACACAGGGGCTCGTGGGCCTTGGTAAAGAGGATGTAGGGCTTTATTCTAAGGGCAATAGGAAGAATTTCCACAGGGAAATGGAGTGATTAGATTTGAGTTTTAGAAAGATTGTTCTGACTTTTGTATTAAGAATGGTTTAAAATATTTCAACAAAACTCAAGGATCTGGCTCATCTCTAAAGGTACCTTTTGGGGGAAATGTGGGATATTTTTGCTTCTTGGGTGTTGGTGCCTGGGATAACAGTCAATGATGAAACTGACATCATCAATTTCCAGGTTTTCAGTTAATCTGGGATCATAGTTATGTGAGTGTGTGCATATGTACACAGATATAAAACCACAAGTATATATAAATATTGTGTATGTGTATATATGTATACATATGTATATGCATATAATATACACACATGGATGTATATGTACACACATGCACACACACACATATTCTGTCTCCCTGTAGGGAGACAGCCCAATATATTTTCTCTCCTATTTTCTGCCTCTGACCATTCCATCTCAATGTTTTTTGAGTTATGACATTATATTTTGAGAGATGAAGGAGAGGAAATATATTTTCCAATCCCTTTGATCTATAAGATATATTGACATATCATGATGATTACTCTTCACAAGAGATTGGGAATGTATTAGGTTATGCATAATGCCTTTCTAATATAAATTCCAAATTTTCTGAAATTGGGGAGATTCAGGAGAATCCTGTGTTCTTGTCTTGACGAACGGAGCAGTTGTGCGCACATACTGGACTAGATCATACCGCGTATCCCCTGAGCTCTGCTTACAGGCAGGTCGGACCTCCACCATGACAAAATTCCCACAATATTTTGAATTATTAATTTCTTGGAATCTGCGGGGTTCATCAGATATGTTCAGCGTTATTGATGGCAGCAAACTTTATCCCTTTTATTTCTGAGACACATAATGAAATAGGGAGTCTCTCAAATCACCACAGTTAGCGTTTAGGCTAATTTTGTAGGGGCCGGTGGGCTTTTGCCTTAATGTGTAGCAGTAGAATTTTTCTCTCTCACAGCAGATTGCGTGGCAGAGGCAGAGTGAACTGGAACTAATTTACGACCCTGTCCAGCCTTCTCCGCGTGGTACACCCTGTGAGGGTAAGATGCTCTAAATACACGTACTGCACATAATGAGAACTTTTCATGACAGTTACTGATTAGAGTTAGAGATGTTTGAGGACCGTAGAGAAGATGTATTGACTTTCAGAAGGAAAGACTTCACCTGCCTTTGTGTAGCTCAGCCTCTAACAACTGACCAGTTACTCAGTGAAATGCAGCTCCCAGCTCCAAAGATCTGGGTGAGCTCTGAATGGAGGGCCTGAAGTACGTACACTGCTTCTCAACCCAAATTAGGTCAAAGAGTTCAAGAATTCTGTTTGCTTTTAGCAGGGTTTTTACTTTGCGCTTTTTTTCTTTAGTGATGGTCACCCAGGCTGTTTTTCTTTTTGGTAACAAGAATAACCCATAGTCCAGACTGCTCTTTTTAGAGACATTGATTTGCACAGTCACAAATGGATACCTGAACATTGTTTTCCTCTTTACACATTTGCGGTGTTCAAGTTTAGGGGGACAATATTGAAAAGCTCTGGTATACTTTACATTAATATGTATATGAGAATTGCATATAATAAAAAAGATAATTACTAATTCTTGTACCAAGGGCATGGGTTTATATGGTCTACATGTCCTTTTCTGAGGAAAGCCGAAATTTTCTTTGCAAGTCAAGGAACAATTAAAAACATATATATGTATGTATATGTAAAAAATAAATCAATCCTACCTCCAGCAAAAAAAATTAGAAATTTCAATTCTGTAGCACGTCAACATTTAACTAGTAGGATGATACTGCGCTGTCCAGCCCCAGTATCAGTCTCTCTCCTTAATGAAGACAGATCAAGCTTTGTTTGTCTCTTTAACCCTTTCAAGTTGCTCTGAGCATTTGTTTCTCCTAAAAACCTTCTTGCTTTTATATTCTCTGTCCATATAACCGCTTCCATGATTTCTATCTTTTGCATTTTGAATTTTCTGTCTTTAGGTCTGCTAAATCTAAAGTTAGAATTAAAAGCAAAAAGGACTTGCAATGCAGACAAGTTTAAACTCAGTAAATTTAAGTAACTTACGAGTAATATGACCGATAAAGTTGGCAGGGCAAATGTCTCATGTTTTCTTGCCTCTTCCTCCTCAGAACCTTCCGAGTTCTAGGATTATGATTTAAATGAGTTCCTTTTACAAATTCTATATCCTTGCCCTACAGCTCTCCAAAGCTAGCATACTTTAAGCCCTTAATAAGCACTAACTTCAGCAATATTATCAGTAATTGAAACCATGAAATGCTGCAATCGCCTTTTGTCAACTTTAACACAGTTTCTTGTGAATGGGTATGTTTATAACCCTCACCCCCACTTTCAGTCATGTATTCACTCATTCAGTGGATACCACATCGACTGATTGCTCTGAGTAGGTGTAAATATGTCATCCTTTAAATAACAGAATCTAGGATGTCTTTAACAAATTTTCCTAGAAGATTAAAATTCAAACAGATAGTAACGTCATATGCTGTTACACTTTTCATTGTCATTATCCCTAAAAAAATACGTTTTGAGTCCCCATAGGTTGCATTCCACTAACATTTATTGAGCATCTCTTAAGCTAGGTAACTGTGCTAAGTGCTTTCACATCCACAATCGCACATCCTAACAGCTGCCCCAGGGAGGAGTGGTTGTCTGCATTTTACAGCTGAGGACTCTGAGGGTTATAAAAGCTAGGTGAGTGCTTTGCCCAGGGTCTCAGAGCCAGGAGGCCACCCCACCAGGCTTCCTAATTCCAGATCTGGAATTTATATCCATACAACAGCCATTCACTTTCCCACTCCCTGCCCCCTGCCGCTATATTAGAAGGCAATCCCCTGACCTCGGCCGTGAAGGCATTGAGACCAGACCAAGGAGATGGAAGTTCTCCCTGGAGGTGTTGGTCTCCTACTTGTCTTGGCGTCACCTACTGTTTTTAAAAGAGTTAACAAAGCTTGTTAAGAGTATATATTCAAAACTGTAGAGCACAGGGAACTATATTCAATATCTTGTAATAACTTATAATAGAAAAGAATCTGAAAAAGCATAGATTTATATATATATATACACATATATGTATAGTTGAATCACTTGGCTGTATACCTGAAACATTGTAAATCTACTATACTTCAATTTTAAAAAAGAGTATATATTCTAAAACGTAGCGGTAGTTTGGAAGAGCATCTGTATAATTCAGGGAAACAAAATTTGATACCAGCTGTTCTATGCACTAACTTTTTCCCTCTTTTTCACTTAAAGAACAAAGCCTGTCAGTTACTTTGGCATCAGACTAGAAGAAGTCAAAATTATAGCCCAGTTGTTTGAGGGTTCACAGCCCCGGTCAGCCGAAAAGGTTGTTCTTGGCCCACTGACTCTCAGACCTGTGAGAGAGAGGCACCAGGTCCCCTCGTTGGTACCGAAGGGCCCTGACATTGGACTCGTTGCCTGAGCATTTTCCAAGGTAATGTAAAATGTTTCATAGAGAAATCACAGATTCCCATCTGAGGGACTTATGAGTGGAATTGCCAATTATAAAAGCAGAGCTAAAATTACTTAGCTTATCACCAGAACCCCCCAAAGAAAAAGCCCCTTAATTTTGCACGTTTCAAGCATGTGCCTCTCTAAATATTGCTACTGTTCATGATAAATCAAAAAGTTAAAAGCCAAACCAATTTATAGAGTCCCAGAGATCATTATGTCACTTTTTGTGTATAACAGAAAGCATCAACTTTTCTTTAACGATCTGTTTGGGTTTTTCTGGCTAAATCACATTAGCCATTGCATTCATAAAAGCCCAACCAGACCCAAAGAAACACCCCATTTTAAACAAGTCATTTTTCAAACATTTATTGAACACATATGACAAGTCAGGCGAGCAATAAAAACAATACAGACGAATGAGACAAAAATCCTGAGCCATCACCTCACCTGTGTGTGACCTTGGACATGCTACTCCATCTTTCTACACTTCCGTTTCCTCTTGTAATATGGTAATAATGTCTACCTCATAAAGCCGATGTGAGGACTGAACACCACAGTATATGTAAAGTACCTCATCTTGAAAAAGAAAGAGCTATTGTTTTATCATCAATTTTATCCCTACTAAAGTTACGATTTGTAGAAAATCAGATCTCCGTCTGATCCCTCACATTTATTCAGTGATTTTGCTGGTTGATTTGGGAGAAGTTTGTTGAGTGTCTCCTGTCTGCAACGAGCTATATGCTAAGCTCTGTGAAAATGCAAATTGCTGTTGGACACACTTCTTGTCCTCAAGTGCTCATGGACTATTTGGGGATGTGAGACATATACATAAATAACTGTGGTACCAAGAAGAAAGCGATAAGTTGTATGGAAGTGGCACAGGCAACAGAAGGGAAGTTGAGAAGGGAAGGCTTCCTGGCTTACGGAACATCCGAGTTGGGACTTGCAGGGTGAATAGATGTGGACGTTCCAAGGAAAGGAAACAATAAATGCATGATATAGGAAGTGGTGAGAATTCATTATGCTTGAGAAGGGATCTCTGAAGGGTCAGGATAGCAGAAGGTATTAATAGGCACAAAATACACACTGTAGTATTTAGATGAGAAGTGTCACAGTGCCTCAAAGTCTGCAAGTAAGAAAGAGAGGATTTGGGGGTGGAGGTTTGAGTGAGTGGTGGTGAAGTATTAATGATTTTTGTAGTTGGTGAATAGAAGTGAAGGGTATATGAAGGTTCATTGTACTATTCTTGGAAACTTTTCTGGAGGCTTGAAATTTTATTTCAAAACTTGAGGGGAAAGATAAAAATACATCAGAAACTCTTATAATCAATAAACAAGGAACAAACTACCTAATTTAAAAAAATGGGCAAAACTTGGCAGGAAATGCCACAGGAGATTATAGGAATGGCTATTAAATGAATGGAACTATGTTTAATCTCTTTAGGAGTTAGAGAAATTTAATTCAAAACAATGAGCTGTTACTTTTCACCCACCCGATTACACTTCTTTTCAAGTGTAGTCGTATGGGGTGTGTCTGAAAAAAAGAGATGTTAACACCAACCTCCTGTGATTAAAGAGCAGAGCACGCCAGGTACCCGCCACCTGACAGAATTCAGAAACGGCATCGCCTTCTGCTACTACCGTTGTCCAGGGAAAGATAATGAATGAATCCTTGAACCGGGGTAGCAGCAAGGGAATGGAAGAGAATCAACAGGACTTGGTCACTGATTGCATTTGAGGAACCGAGGAGGAGGCAAGAGCTCAGGGAAAACTCAAGGTGGTGTTGGTTTGTAAAAGAGAAATTGCTAAGGAAAGGAAGAAACTTTAGCTTAATTGAGTTGTTTACCATCCTGATTGCTGAACATGCTAAGGGAGTCTTTCCAGGAAGGGTGGTTGATCCTTAGAAATGATTCAAGATAATCCCCTAGTTTAAAGACTTGTTATAGAAATGTTCTGTTTTCAAGAATTATATTCTTAAGTATATATTACAGGCACACACGCAAAATTTAACGGTGAATGAAAGTATCCTTCCTCAACCTCTCCTTATGGATAGCCATATTATGTTTCTCATGCTTTCTACCAGAAAAATATTTATGACGATGCCAGTATAATATCTGTGCGTGCACACACATGCATATGTGTGTACTTCCAAACCTCACACAAATGGGACTATATCGTATAAAACTAGGGGGCTTGCTTTCTTTTTTTCCCTCCTTAACTCAAAACAGTCTTCCTTTGTTCTGTTAAACATCTGCTTAAGAGTCCATTGAGAAAATATATCATAGTGGGTTTAACTAATTCCCCATGAATGAACATCTAAAGTTGCTTTTAGTTGCTTACTGTTACAAATAACTGGCCATGAACATTCGTGTGCATTTATCTTGATGTTTCATTGGTTGGCTGGTTGGTTTTGGACACTATTAGTAGCAACAATTCCTAGAAGTAGAATTGCTGGCCCAAAAAGTATTTATATTTTAAATTTTGATCATTTCCCTCTTAAGAAGCTCTACCATTTTATCCTCCTTTCAACAACTTGAGAGTTTTCCCCACATCCTCACCCACAGTGGATATTACCAACCCATAAATTCATTAAGAAAACATTATCTTGTTTAGATGTGTATTTATCAATTATTTATTATGGCATTGCTTATTTATTGTCAATTACAAGTGAGGTTGAGCAGTTTTTAAAATGCTCACTGGCTTTTACATACCTTTTTCTTTTTTAATACAACATTCTGATTTTATATTTCTATAAAATTCTGTAATCGGTAAAGTTAACCTATTGTCTAAATCACCATATATATATATACTCATATATCTGTATATACACACACTCATATATCTATATGTGCTTTAAAAAAACTTACAAAAGTAATAATAAAATTACATAGCTTATGTATTTAGTTCAATTCATCATTAGTTTCTTTACCATCAGTTTCTCTCAAGGAACAGTGCTAGGCATCAAAGATACAAAAATGTTCATATCTTTTTACCAGTTTTACCATTAATCATTTACATTGATTTCATAAGCTATTCACATAATAATAATCTATGGCTGTTACATGTGTGGCAAATATGTTTCTATTTTATCTTTGGACTATATATTTTTTAGTATAAAGTTGTTGTTTGTTTAATGTGCTGTTAAATTTAGCAGTCTTTTCCTTTATAGCATCTAGGAATTTTTTTTTAATTACTTAGCGTGCACAGGCTGCAATTAACAAAATACCGTAGACTGGGCTGCTTAAACAACATAAATTTATTTCCCACAGTGGCTAGGAAGTCTCAGATGAAGGTGCTGATTCAGTTCCTGGCGAAGGATCTATTTCTTGCTTGTATATGGCCACCTTCTTGCTGTGTCCCTGTGGTGGAGAGAGAGATGTTGAGATCTCTGGTCTTTCCTCCTCTTGTTGTAAGGCACCAGCTCTATTGAGTAAGGCCCTACTCCTCTGGCCTCATTTAATCTTAATTACCTCCTAAAGACCCTATCACCAAATACTGTCTCAGTGGGAGTTCGAGCCTCAACATACGAAGTTTGGGTGAGGAGAACACACTTCAGTCATAACAATTACCAAATTTAATTTTGCTCTCTGTGTTAATCCACCATTTGGGGGCACCATGTGAGATCTTTACCGGTCTTCAATCATTGATATTGTTTGACTCAGCATACAACTCTTTTGAGAACATGAATATAATTTCATTCTAGTACCCCTGCCTCTTCCCCTCTGCCCCTCACCTCAAGGGCTCTTCTATTGTCCTGTTCTGAGTGGGCCAACTATAAATATGATGGTAGACCTCAGAGATCATCTGTACAATACCTTTGATGTATATCTGTGGAAAATCAGACCCAGAGTGGTTGAAGTGACTTCCTCAAAATTTTGGAGTTAATCAACACCAGGATTTGGACCAGAATCCTGGTCTTTTTAACTTCCAGTCTAGTGTTGATTCCTAAATGTGTGAATAAATACGTATCAATACCTAGAACATGCCTGGCACCTTAAGTGCACCTAAGTATTAGCTACAATTATTATTATTACTTTTCTGTTATCATCAGTGTGATCATCATTATTTGTTGAAAGCAGATTCTGGAATCAGACTGAGACTGAATCTCAGTGAGACTAACAGTTAGTTGTTAGCCTGAGCTTCAGATGTCTCAACTATAAAAGGGGAAATACTGGAACCTATCTTATAAGGGAATTGAAAGAAACAGGTTTTTTTTTTTTTTTAATATGCAAAGCACTTGGAGCAGTACCTGGATCAAAATAATAATTATGTAAATATTATGTAAAATAATATTATTATAGAATCACTTAGTCTCCTAGAATCAGCCTGAGCCAGCTAATCATGTCTACATGTTTACCACCTCATTCTGAAGTCATGATTATAAGCACAATCTACAGTGGTCACTAATGTAATAAAAAAACTCAAATTGTGTGATGAGAGAGAAGAACACAAACTACATAAGGAGACAAACTGAACGTTGAATTGTTTCTGAGGCCTGCTTGCAGAAAGGAAATGGAGCCATGCGAAGAGGAGGTGGTACCAAGAAGAGGTTAGAAGATATCAAGGGAAGTGTCACTGATATTGATTAGATTTAAGCCTCCTCTTTCCATCCCATCAAGACTGATGTAATTCTGTCTTGAAATATCCTGAGCTCATATTAGAAAAGAGCTTTGTAAGTCGACTGAGTTTTGTATTTTTCTCATGTGCAAAAATATGAATGTTATGAAAAGGCAAGTCAGGACTTAAGGTGTCAATCTTACAGGAAATTTGATATAAATGATGTAATTTTAAATGCATCTGGAATATTTTTAATCTCTAGGTTTTGAAAGGTTTTTCTAGGAAGAGAAGTTACTGTGTGTTAAAAAGTCACACCATGCTTAGCATGGCTTGGTTCCATGGAGAACATCTTTGGTGCCAGCTCTTTATAGAGTAGCTTCATTATTTGTTTTTCAAAATGCCATGTTGATTCCATGTTGATTCCTGTTGCCATGGTGCTTCCCTGCCATTCACATTTACTTAAGGAGCACAATTCCATGTCAATTTTTAAAATACCTGAATCTCACCATTTAATAGTATCCACTCCATGATTCTCCTTCACTAAATCTGCTCATTTGAGTGCCTACTATGTGTCAGCATTCTCTACTCATCATTAAGGAGACAGAAATGAAAACAGCCCCAGTGCTTCCCCTGCACCGCAGTCTCAGGAGTTTATAGTCTATGGGTGTAACCGTCATGAGAAAAAGTAATTGCAGCATGATGTAAGTGCTGTGATAGTGTAAATCTGGTGAGAGCACAAAAGAAGAAAAGCCTGATCAGAAATAGACCACTTTACAGAGTCCTTGAGCAAATGTAGTCCTTCTACAGAAAAATAAACAATTACCAAAATGCCAGCAGAGCTAGAAATCTTTATCCATTCAGAGGTGTCATTTTATACCATTGCTGTAGTTCCATGATATGTGTAATCTCCATGTCATGATAACAGAACCCAAAGTACTTAGGGTTTTTTTGCAGGGAGAAAAAGCAACCTTTATAACAAAGCCTTTTGCTGGTTTAGAATTTTTTCTTGTCCCCTGAGTTTAGGGAGATCAAATGCCTTCTCTAATGATAGGAGGCATCACTCCGAGTTTAGAAATCATTATTTTCTATGTAGTCTTCTGTGAACTATTGATACTATACATGCTTCTTAAAGAGTTATTGCATATCTCGTTTTGCAGATTGTTGACTCCAGGGCTAAGCAGTCTTCTTATGACAGGTGGAGAGCAGACACAGAAAAAGGTGTAACTGCTGTCGAGGTGATTGATAACGTGGTTGTCTGTCTCTAGGGCTAGCTTCTGGAAAGGGCCTTCCAAGGGTAGTTTTAAGAACAGTTGCCTACGGCTGTCTTGGACTGAATGTGTGGTAGAAACAGAACTTGCTCCTTTGGGGAAAGGGAAGAGAAGGCCCGGCATGCCGGAGGACTTCGGGCTTCTCTTTGTCTGGTGAGAGTGGCACTGACGGAGCACAGACGGATAGCAAATCTCGCTTGTCTCCAGTGATAGCAAATCTCGCTTGTCTCCAGTGAAGATTTTTCTTTCTCGGGGTAGAGGGATTCAAATTGTGAAGTCTATTTGGGATGACTTATCTGCAATCTCTCCCTATCCCTGGAGAGAATGAGAATGACTAATTGCAGCATCCCATAACAGTAATTGAGACAGATTGAAAGGGGAAATGAGTGATTAACCTTGAGCCTCCTCGTGTTGCTGTGCATGGTAATGTCAGGGTGGGTTGTGGGCGGCAGTGGGGGGAGGAAAGGGGGTGCCTTAGGAGCTCATTTTCACAAAAGTCCACATAGCTCCTCTAATTAAATTTCAGAGAAATATGTTTCCGCCCCAAGTTAAGTTTCAGCTACTTGTTGCTCTGTTTTACATCATGTCATTAATAAAAGCTCGTTACTGATGGCTGAAAACCAGAGACAGATTTGCTCAGAAGCTAATGAAGCTTCAACTTTAGGGCCCCTTGCCCTGGAACTAATTTTGCATTCCTTTCTTAAAAAGGGGCCCCCAAATTGTATAGGCCTCAGGTCCCACAAAACCTGGATCTGTCCCTGCTGATAAAATTCCAATTATAAATGAGTGATTTGATGTAAATGGAAAAGTTCTCCAAAACAAAGGCCAGCATTTCTTCACACCTTAGGGATTCTGGAACTGTGTAAGTTTAATAAATGTGTAGATCTATATCTATTTAGTCTAATTTATCTAGTTTTTGAAATTCTGGGAATTGAGATGAACAATGTACTAGCTAATTACATGCTTTTGTGAGTATAGTGATTACTTTAGTCCCTAAAGAGAGTGTTAAAATGTTTTTTTAAAAAAAGGGAAAGTAGAAAAAAAAGGATGATATAATAATATAAAGGTGCCACTTCACATATTTCTGTGTAGTGGTACAATAATTATAAATAAGAATCAAATGGGTTAGTTTTTAAAAGACTGTCACATTTCTTATACTCTGAATTGCGATGCAATTTATCTTTGTATCCTTTAGTAATACCTGATATAGTGCCCTGTATACAGTAGGTGGTCAAAAAAATTTGTTGAATTGCAACTAAGTATATGCTGTGAATTGGATTGCTTGAAAACGAAAAGTAAGTGCCAGCAGAAGCTGTCTGGTTTGAAAAAAAATACAACACTTAACCTGAATATAGTGGTATGCACATTAAGGCAGGTAACTTTTATAGAGCAAAACTCTCTGCTTACTCAGAAATTACATAATCATCCTTTGGCAAGTACGGCTAACATAATACCACAAACCCGCTACCACATTTTTACTTGGTAAGTGAATATACATGGTTAACTCAGACATCCTATGTGAGTCGTCTGAAAATTCACGTATGCCCAAACGATCTGGGGATCTTTTTTTTCTGGTTTTTATTATTGTTGTTGATTTTGTTTGCCTGCTTTTGATAGGACTGTAAATTGACCTGGAGAAATTATAACTAACAGACTACACCAAGCTTTGGTAAAATTTTGTTTGACTATATACTTGTATCTGAAACTTACATCCTTTGGCTAGTTTTCTTCCCAGTGGATATCAAATTTTGCTCCAACTGCTTTGTAAAACAGAGGAGGTTAGCTCTCTTTTGCTTACTCCCTCCTTTTCTTGTACACACACACCGTAAACGATATACACACGTAGATAGTTCTTTGACGAGCAGATATTTGCGTAGTATGAATCCCTGAATGAACTCTGAACTGGATAATCTGACAAGAGCCAAGGTCGTTCTTCCAGCTGTCAGGAAGTGTACATCTCTCAGCTAGGAGTAATATGTCCGATTCAGTACTCAAATGGTGGGATGGTCTAGAAATACGCAGTGAAAGAGTGCCATCTCTTATTGTCATGTTTCTTTGGAGAGAATTAAAAACAGAAAGAATACAGTGATTCAGAACAAAGTACTTAATTGTTAGTTATCAACGTTGTCTATTTACAAGTTTTTCTTCTGCCTGAGAGGTTCTTGAGATCGCGATTTTCATCTCTGAAGAAGCTTATTTCTCACTTTTCTGATCTTTTTTAGTTATTCAGGCAATTTCACAGGCAGTTAAAGGAGACAAAATATTTGTTTTATTTTGGACCAGCTATCCTAGTTTTGAATACACATTTATTCCACCAGCAACAGCAATTTCGATATTAAGGTAATCAGGAACTTTTTTATTGGAGGTCTTGTTTCTCAAAGACCTGTTTGTACTAGTGATCTTGCCGAGGCTTCTGATAAATCTGCATCAATAAAAGATGTGGTATTGATTGATTAAGCATAGAGCTGAAGTTGCAAATACATCTTACATGTGTTAAAGGAAAGACTGTCTCTTTTGATAGGAGTAAAGGATAAGTAATTGTTGAGAAGACCGAAGCCCTCTGTAACAAAGACTAACAGGAACTGTTCTGAGCTGATGGGCTAGCATGTATTTGAACAAATAGGATCCTAATGGTTCTGTGAACTAGAAGGCAGAATGAAAGTCATTTGGGCAGCATTCCTAAGTCTGCAATTCTGTTAGGCCAGTTCAGACTCTCTCCACAGGAAGCGGACATTGAGGTCAGAAGTTGGGTCAAAGCCTTTTAATTGTGAGCCTCTACGATGCCTCTGGGCTCAGGTCAATAACCTAAGAGGCTCTGCCTGTGGGCCTGGAAAGGGTATATTATGGGGGCTCAGGTGGCCTACCAGGCCGTTCTAATACTCAATTGTGAGAAGCAGATTATCTGCTTTGCAGATTATCTGATCTTCTATCATCAGCCTTCCCATTGGGCTTTTAGTTGCCAAGGATGGAGCTAAAATGTGAAGTGCAGGAAGTTGGGCACAGTGGACTCTGTGTGCAGTCCCATTACAAAGCCAAATATAAATCAATCAACAGGCACTGCTTTGTTAAATGACTTCAGGCTTATTTGGTTTGGCATTTTCTCTGTCTTAATCTGTATTCTCTAGAGTTGCCTAAACCCCATTTATTTTACTCTTATCTCCTAGAAATCTTTAGGCTAGAAAACAGACAGATCCTGAAATCTATGCAAGATGGAATTACTCCGACACCTTTCCTTTTCTCGTGTTCTCTATAATGTGGGTAGAGCCTTACGATGTAATTTGATTTCTTCCCTGGAAATTCATGAAGTCGTTCCAGCCTCGGCTGTCCTTGGTGCCCTGGTAATCTTGCTTGATGGTGCCCTTCAAGGCAGCTGTGGTTCAGTCAAAAGAAAGATGGGTTATCTCTGTGAGTCACAGTTTTCTGTGGATTAGGAAAGCAGAGCTGGATTGTGAATTATGTTTTTATCGAAGACCAGAATATTTTCATCATTCTCTGATGTTTTGAGAAACAAAGAGAGAGGGACATAGGGGAAAAGGGAGGAAGAGAAAGAGGGAGGGGGGGAGAAAGAGAGAGAAAGTAAAGGGGGAACACTAAAGACATTCTGGGCAGATATGTTATTACAATCTTCTCTATGGCTAGACAGGTAGTATCTCTGATAAACTGTTGATAAAAAAAGTGCATTCCTTGCCCTTCTTTGGCATAAGAAAGCATCCCTTCAGACTTAAAAGCAAAATGGCAGACTCAAATCCTAATCTTCGTTTTCATCATTTGATCATGCCTCCCAAAGTTCTGCTTCCAAAGCTGGTTTTTTCACCCCTAAAACACGTTCTGTGTCCTGTTTTCCACTAGTCCTGGCACAGATGCTTTAAGAACAGAGCACTGATTGGTACTCGTGAACAGGGATTTTTGGTTTCAACAACCCCTTCCCCTATCCTTTCTTTAAAATTCAGTTTTGATGACTTGGTGTTATATTAGTCACACGCTTACTTGGGATTCTGGCACATACACCTATGAGTTTTGAATTTTGTTGGCAGCTTTTCAATCTTTTATTATTCAGCAGACATTCATTTCATGCCTACTTTGTGCTGGGCACTATTCTAGGTCCTTGGCATGACAATAATTTATTAATAAAATAAGCTTAGGTTTCTGCCTTCATGGAGTTTACAGCCTATTGGGAAGAGAAAGACAATTAAAAATAAACAAATAGGTAAATTATACAGTTTTTGAAAAAGAGGTAAGAGCTAAGGAAAAACAGAAAGAAGAAGAGATGATAGGTTAAAGGAAGCCAGAAGAGCTGGGGCGGAGGGGGAGGTTGTGGTTTAATTGGGGTGATCAAGTTGGCATCATTTAGGGAGAGGGAAAACTTGAGGGCTATCGTGGGAGTTGGTCACGAAGATATTGGGAAAAGAACATTCCAGGCAAAGGGAACAGTCTTAATGCAAAGACCATAAGGTGAGAGCATTCCTCCAGGTATTCAGAGACCCTGTTCTTATAAATTGAAACTAAAATGCTTTTCCTAAGATCACTCTTTCATTGTCAAGCTCCTTTCCAGCCCTACTGTTTGTTTCTGAAATAATTTAACAACATTAGAAGCAGATGGTTTCTCTCCATGTGTCTGTGTTTCTAGAAATGATGGTAAACTATTTTCCAACATCCAAGACATTCTTTTTAAATGTCTTGCATCTTCTGAGAAGTAGAAATCATAATATTTGTTAAATACTGTGTTAAAATGATTTCATGTATTGAAACAAATTTAGTTTCTTTAGGAATATGAATGAGTACACTTACTTTCCAGAATAGCTACACCTGGAGTACCTGTGCTATAAGATGGAAGGGAAAAACATTTATTAGGCTCCTCTTATGTGATAGGCACTGTCCTAGGTCCTTTGTATGCGTTACCTCATATAATCTCTACTATACTTCTGTGAAGTAACTGATACTGTCTCCTTTTTGTATAGGGTTCAAAGAGATATTAAATAATTCGGCCAAAATCTCAAAACAGAAAATGGACAAGCCAGATTCAAACTCACTTCCAGTAGAATTTAAGACCAATGGATAGCACCACAATTTGCCCATTTTCCTAAGGGCAAGGGAAAGAACCCAGAGGTAATTTTTGCTTCAGGTATTTTCCATCACTTTCCACAGGCAACCAATCAATACCTCCCATTCATTTTATCACCTGAGTATCTGTCAGATTGATTCACATTTCTCCATCTTCCACCACCAAGCCCCTTGTTCAGCTATTGTTTTTCTCCAAAGCCTTGCAGGTCTCCTGGCTTCCACTGTGAGACGTAGTTCTCAACCCTGGCTATGTAGTAAAATAACTTGGGTAGTTTTGTTTTTTTTAAATTGCTGCTGTGTGGGCCCCACTTTGGATCAGTTAAATTAGAATCCTGGTGTCGGGGAGTTTGGACACTGATTTTTTTAATTGAAGTATTGTTGATTTACAATATTGTACAGCATAGTGGTCCAGTTACACATACTCTTTTTCAGTTTCTTTCCTATCATAGGCTATTACAAGCTATTGAGTATAGTCTCTGTGCTGCACAGTAGGACCTTATTATTTTTCTATTTTATATATAGTAATTTGTACCTGCTAATCCCAAACTCCTAGTTTATCCCCCTCCCCTCTCCCCTTTGGTAACCATAAGTTTGCTTTCTATAGACACTGATATTTTTTAAAAGCTCCTAAGTGATTCTAATACGTATTCAATATTGAGAGCTACTGTATTAGATCTTTTTATGAGGTAAATTTTACCATCAAAATCCCTGAGTAGCTTCTCCTCCCTCTCAGGATAAAGTCTACACTTCTAATATGGCACTTCTTGACCTGGTCCCTGAACTTACCTTACCAGCTCTTGTATCTTGCCCTGCCCTTAAACTTATTTATAAATCACATAAAATTATTTTTATATTATAACTTTAGGGATGTTTATTTGTATTTCTAATCAGCCTTTTGCTTAAAATGTCCTTCGTCTAGGACTCCCTGTCCGGTAATGATCAATAAACCCTTAGGTGCACCGAGAAGCTATAAATGATCTTAATAAAATAAACAATTATTTTGTGAAGCAAATAGGGCTCCCTAATAAGGCTGATCGATATTCTTTCCGGCAAACCTACTGAAGAAACAAATGGACTCTGGCAAGTCAAAATTTGAATCTTCCCAGTAGTAATGTTGAGACCAGAATGAATTCCTTGGATTTCTCATTTTGTAGTTTACATTGGTCATGTAAACGAGAGCTGAGTAAATAATGGTGAAACAACTTCTTTTGACAATGTTGTGTTATTTAGTCCAAGAAAAGGGTATTTTCTTTCTTCATATTTGATGGAAATCTACCTTTGCCCCCGTCGTTCCTTGCTCTTCCACGCTGTCATCCTTGCAAAACGCTTCAGTAACTAAGGAAGGAGTTATAATCTTATTCCTTATACCTTATACCTTATAGTCTTCTTTAAAAAGAGTGTTTTTGTAAGATTAAAAATAAAAAGGCGGCTAGTGCTTTTTTGAATCTCCTATTACTGAATGAGCTAGATGTCACTTCATTCAATGGGAGATAAGAGTAAAACAGTGAGCCGGCTTCTGAATAGATGACAGTGAAGATCTCTAAATTTAGCTGTTTATCAGTCACCAGGGAAGCCTTTTTAAAAATGAGGTCTCAGCCTCCCCTTAAATATAATGAATAAGAATCTCTAGGTTTAGACCCAAGAGTCTCTGTTTGTTTGTTTATTTTTAAATCAGATTCCCAAGGGATTCTGATGCACAACCAGGTGTAGAAAGCACCGGAACAGAATATATTTAGCCATGGGAGGAGACATAGAGCAGCCTGACAGAAGTAACCCGTTTACCCATCTGAGGTAAAGTAGTGCTTTCAGAGTGCTAGGCAATCAGATGCCTGGGAGTCAAAGGCAGGGTGAAAAATACCACCCATACTTCGTCCATATTCCTTATGCTTGAGCCACCCCCAACTCATCTAGACTTCTCCAATAGTAACAGACCTCTAGCAGTTGTAGTAATAGCTCTAACAATAATGGCAGTAACGTTTATTAGACTTGAGACCCTGTTTTATGTATACATATAAAAGGAGGCTATATGTGCATATATATGTGTACATATATACATATAGCCTCCATTTAGTCTTTTTGTTTGTTTGTTTGTTTTGTTTTGTTCTTTTCCTATTGAAGTACAATCAGTTACAATGTGTCAGTCTCTGGTGTACAGTACAATGTCCCAGTCATGCATATACATACATATGTTCGTTTTCATATTTTATTAAATCTTTAATACACCCTGTGACATAGATTCTGTTATATGTGAGCAGTACACGGGGAAAGTGCAGAGTAGACAAATCACTCACCCTGGGTCTTCTTAAGTAGGCAACACTATCCCAGCTCAGGCAGGCTGACCCCACAATCCCCATTCTCAACTGCTCTGTTCTGCTGCCTCCAAACATGCCAGCATGTGCTTTTTTTTTTTTAATCACGTGCTTTTTACAGTTCCATTTTTTCCCTCATGATGCTTTCTTTGCTAAGAATCTCTTACTCCCTGTTCTTCTGTATTGAAACCCTACTTTTTCTATAGAACCAACCCCCCCTCTGCCCTTCCTTCGGTGCCTTTTCCCATGATCTTCTTTGCCTTTAGACCAAATGAATGGCTCTTGACTTTGGATATAAGGAGGAAAGCAAACTGGTTTTTATTAACCATCTACCAAGAGTACTGCGTAAGATAAATACTACGATGGCTGTGTTATGTTTGGGCAAAATGAAGTTCAAGAGTCCCCCAGTGTGTGAAAGACAGGCTTGAACCCCAGTCTCTCTGACTCTAGCTTGTGATGCTGTGACGTGTTGTTCTGTCCTTTGACATGTTCATGTCACATCACTAGCACTGCTGTAAGATAATGAACTGTGAGTTCCCTGAAGGCAAGCATATTATATCCATCTTTGAAATCCTCGTTCCAGAAAAAAGTGCTGTGTGTAAAATATGTGCTCTGGAAAGTGATCAATGACTTCTGAGGTTCTTCCGATCATCCAGATCTTGGGAGTGTTTATGGTGCTAAGCATACAGTTGGCAAATGTGATTAACTTTACTCTCTCCTTCTTCAAAGTATACTGATTACCTAACAAACCATCAGGAAAACACCAGGTTAACCTGTTAGGGGAGTTACTGGATCCTCTCTGTTCAGCCATGTTGTCATTAATGACTTTATCTGCCTCATGATTTTTCTCTTTTTGGAGTAACCATTTGGCAAGATAGATAAAAGAGATGAAAGAAAGAAAGAGGAAAGCATGGAGAGTAAGAAGAAGGGTTTCAAGGAATTTTTGTGTTTACAAAGCCAAATTTTCTTCCATGAAAAGTACTTCTGAACTCAACAGGGGGAAGATAAAAACCTGAAAGGCTGAATGTTGGTATTTGTTTTGCATGCTTGAGAAGTCTGCATTCTTCTCTCTGTGCCCTGCAGTTTTAATGTGGAAACAGACAATTCTGACTTGACCTTAAGTGCCTCACCAATCTGCTCAGGGGACTCTTTGTAGGAATATGAGCTGACACCACCTTGCCTGAGCTTCTTTCGATCAATAACATGGCAGGGTACACGTGATCCAAATAGGCAGACCGATAAGAAATAAAAGCATATCTGTTGATACAAATGGAGCGATAAATGGACTGGTTTCCATCCAAGGGCTTTGAAGGGGAAATCAAGGAGGGAAAAGACGGCCGAATGTGAATGTATAGCGAATTAATTTTTTCTGAGGGACAATTCCTCTTTCATTACTTAAGTTTAGAAGAAAGTAAGTCAAATTGTTCTAGGCCTAAAAGGAATTTGTTACTCTGATTCTTGGAATAAAATAAACCTCTTGGGAGTGTGCGTTTTGTGACTGTAAATCTACCGTGGCAAAATTGTGTTAATTTGACTGACTGGAAATATTAACCATATTATATCAAATAACTGCCAGAAATCATTCTCTACCGTGCCCTGTGACTTTATTTTAATTGATTTTTTTTTTACTTTCAGCTTCTGTGATTTTTGTTTATTCTGACACATGTTTATTAAATGCATGAAGAAAATTGGGCAAATTATTTTTAGTGTGTTTATCTTGTTTAAATTGGTGGGTTAACTCTTTTTCTTCAGAATTCCAACCTCTCTTTATTTTCCAGCTCAATACTGCTGATTTAGCTTTGGGGGCCCACTAACAGCATTATCGTCCACATCAGCAGTCTCTACAATTAAGCTGTATGCTTAGCAGTATCATTTGATGCTTCACAAAGATTTGAAAGTCAAAATTGAATATGATTGATTGCTGCAAGATATGTTAATATTAGGATCCCTGAGCTATGGTGTAGAATAAATCACTCACTGTAATAACAAAGATAATGCCTCTAACATTTCTCATTTTATGTTCTATCAGTAATCAGGCTTAGGAAAAAGCCTCATTTGTCTGCTGTAGAGCCCTCATATTATACGAATCACAAGATGACTGTTCATAGAAGCATCATTTAGGATAGCAGAATGTACCTGCCAATGTTACCAGCAAAGATATATTCGAAAGGGTAACCTCATTTCCTGTATCAGCCCTTCTTTCTAGTTACCTTGATATTGGATGTTTAAAAATGAAGCTGTTTTCTGCTGCACATCAGAGTTTCCATAATACATCCCCCAATCAAGAAAAAATGAAACAAAACAAAAAACAAAGCTGTTTTGTTGTTTTTTGACTAACCTTGCTCAAAAAACTCTACTCATAAAAATATTAATGAATGTTTTTTGGATATTTACTAAGTGCAAAATACTGTACCATGCATTTAGCATGTATGGATTTATTCAGTCCTTACAATAACACTAAGGCATGTGGGTCCTGTGTTTATCCCCATTTTACTGAGGAAACCTAGACCCAGAGAGGTTACATAACTTGCCTAGGGTCACACAATGGTAGAGCAGGATTTGAACCCAGGATGTCTGGCCCCTGTACCCTAACATAGCAGACCTGCCGGAGGAATATGTGAGCATCTGTAGTCTCTGTGCTCAGGGGCTCGCTTTCTCATTTTGGTGGTGATAACCGTGACTAGTAGGGAAAAGCAAGGATGAGTATAGGCTGGGTAGCATTCAAAATAACTTGTCGTTATTTACTTGAAACTGAGATGCCCAGAAAAGCTTTAACCTCCCCAAACACCAAGTGTTAATACCGGAAGTAATTTTAGAGTCTGCAGTATCTTTATTTTCACATGTGATTCCAGATCATGATAGGAGTATCTCTTAACTGATTTTAATTTCCTCCTGGATTATTTTGAATATTCATACTTTGGGGGGAACTTGGCATTTGTAGATCTCTCACCTGTGAAACAAAATGAATTTATACTTGATAAAAATGGTATACAATACAATTTAATATCTAGCAGGTTTGTTCAAGAAGGAAGGGGTACAAGTTGTATTCTTTTATGGTCTCTAGTCTTCCTCTTTCATTTATTTTCTAATTTTTATTTTATTTATTTATTTAGGCGGGCGGTAGGGAGGTAATTAGGTCTGTTTATTTATCTACTTTTGGAGGAGGTACGGGGGATTGAACCCAGGACCTTGTGCATGCTAAGCATGTGCTCTAGCACTTGAGCTATACCCTCTCTGCTTCTCTAGTCTTCCTCCTTTAAAGTTTTAGACCAGACCAAATGATCCTTCATTTCCTTCAGTTAATCAAGTCAGTGCAGGGTTACTACCTGTGTAAAAGTAACTTGCTCATTTAATGTCACAGTGAAGAGTGAATTAATTTCACAGCCTTGGTTGTCAACAGCTTTGGAGATTTTGGCAGTCCTGGTTAAGTAAAGCCTTGTGTAACAGTACCAGTGACAGGACATTTGTACCGTTAAGCCTTCAAACCTTATTCATCTGTCAACACATGGGCACTTTCTGGAGCCAGCTTCTCTCACGCTGTGCGCTGCCTGCAGCTCGCCAGAAGCTCCACTTTGACTAAAAGGGTTGATTTCCCTTCTCTTATGCGTGTTCTCATTTAGCGTTAAGACCTGAGTAAAGCCTGCCCTTTATTCTGAAATGTACACAGGCATGTGTCATCTCTTAAACCCTGCTGATGTGGAGGTAAGGGGCTCCAAGGAAAAGCTGGACATCTTAGTGAATAGTTGATGAGAGAGGAGTCTGGCGGTGTTAATTGTGAGCTGCAGTATAATGACGGCTGAAACAAAAGCTTTCTGGATGTTTTCAAAACTTGGGTAAAGTTTTTCATATTGAGCAATAGGGCCAGTGTACTGAGGTGGAATCTAAAGGGGTTTTTTGGACAGTGATAGGTTTTTTTTTAACTTGGCTTTTGTCACCTGCCTCTTTTGTTCTCTGATTGAAGGCTCATTTGTTATTGACTATGTGTGTTGTTTGTCTTGTTTTGCCTTTAATGTTTGTCTGCCTGGAATCACTTTGGAGATATTTACTTATTAGACATACTTAGTAATACAGCCTAAAGAAGCAGAGAATTGGTAGAGACAAGCACAAATGTTGGAGAAAGCAATGGATTCTTTAGCCAACTACCACCGACGTAGCACAATGAAACAGAAACTTTCATTCATGGGGGCTCCGACAATTAGATTTTCAGTGATCCTTTTCAAGTAAAATTGTAGAAAAGAGCTCCCAGTTAACATTAAAAGTCATTTAAAAAGAGAGGTGGCGTTCAGTGTCTCCACTGAAAAATAATTCGTAAACAGTTGGCTTTTTGTGGAGCTGCACGATCTAATATGCTAGTAGCTAAGCACATGTGGCTAGTTAAATTTAAATTTAAATTAGAAAATTAAAAACAATTTAAAATTTAGGTCTTTGGTTGCCGTAGCCACCCTTCAAGTGTTTAAGCAGCTACCTGTGGCTGTTGTGTGGAGCAGTGCAGACTGGCACGCTCCCATCACTGCAGAAAGCTCTGTTGGACAGCACTGCACTGGGCAACAGGGAAACCAAAGAAGTGTGTGTTTGTTTTGCCTGTTTTATTATTTTTGGTTTTGGCTTTAGTTACAATTTTAAAATATTTTTGTATAGAAGCAGAGACTATAATTCTTAGGAGAATTAATGTGAGAATTTTGGTATTCATCTTGGTATCTTACTGTCTTGATCTTAAACAGCTCACAGATCTATAAATACATTATTCCAGTAACTCAGGAACTGAAGACATACGTTGTAGATTACCTAACCTGTTTTTAGTGTGCGTAGCAAAAAAAAAAAAAGGGCTTGCTTATAGGTTGCTCAGAGGAGAAAAAAAAATCTGAATATGGAGTCAAAGAATACAGTTTCTTTGCCCTTCATGAATTTATAACCCACGAATATTTTCAACACAGGAAACTCAGAAGAATTTTTGTCTGTGTGATAAAAGAAAAGGCAAGGCAAAGAAAATCTAGAAGGAAATACTTAGGAAAGTAAATCCTTTAAAATAAAGGGGAAATAATTTTCTTAAGTTGTAGAAAGTATTATATTCTAAAAATAGTAAATGGCCATTACTTAGAATTTATAAAGTATAGAAAAGTATAGATAACAAGATAAAAATTCACTTGGAATTTCATCATTTAGTCCTTTTTAACACTTTAATGTATTTTCTAGTCTGTCAAAACTATAGCAGTGTTGACGACAGAGACAGGTGAGTGTGCCTTAGGTTGTGTGCTCTGCACGCGGGTCATCATTTAGTACTCACCGCAGCCCCGTGAAGGAGGAATCACAGGTCTTCCACTCCTTGTCCACATTCAGAAACAGAAGAGCTCTGAAAACCAAGAGCAAAAACCGAAAGAGTTTGGGTCAGGACAATGTCTGACCTGAAATGACATGAGGCTGTTTTTTCACTGTATTTATCTCATTAAATATGAATACTAATATGTTTTGCTGAACAAATATGTAATGTACTTGATTCTAGAGTGCTTCCCCAGAGCCCACTGGAGTGGTTACTTAAATATATATACACAATATAACCTTTCATAAATGTGGAAAATTTTGAAACCCATCTGGCTCCAAGATTTTTGGATAAAGGATATAAAAACTGAATTCTCTGTGTTTTACTGAAGAGGACAAAGGGACACTAAATAACTTGCTCACCCAGATGTCCTGTATCACACAGATCTACACGTGTGATAGAGTTGCATAGAATTAAACACACACAGACACACAGATACATGTAAAACTGGTGAACTTTGGGTAAGATGAGTGGATTGTTTCACTGCCAGTTTCCTGATTGTGATATTGTACTAAAGTTGCACAAGATGTTACCATTGGGGAAACTTGGGTGAAGGGTACACAGAGCTCTCTGTATTATTTCTTATAACTGCCGAACCTGCAGTGATAGGTTTATTTTGAACCTCGAAATAAAAAAGCTTAAAAAAAAGAAAAAAGATAATAACTTGTTTAAGTCCTCATGGCTAATAGGAAAAAGAGCCAAGACTCAAGCAGACTCTCTGACGCTAGAATTTGCCCAAAACATTGATTCATTTGAGTAAAATTACTATATGTTGAGAAACAGTAAATATGTACCTACCCACCTTATGGAGCCTGAGCAGAACTTTCAGATATCGATAACTTGGTAACCATCCCTTTCTTTACCACTGAATGTAGTAATTTTGAAGCATTATTCATCAATAATAAGAAAATTCTGGTTTAGTAAACTTCTGAGGTTGAACTTAATGATTTAATTCAATCATTTAATTGAACTTCAGTTTGTTAACTGTGCTTTAAGCAGAGATAAACTTTAATGTTGAACGCAGTCAGCTACCACCAATCAGGAGATACTAAAATAATATTTGGATGCATACTTTGTGATTTTTGAATTATTATATGAGATTTTTGCTAAAAATATAGTAAAATTTTTAGATTAAAAATAAAAATACAAATACAGACACTTGAAAAAAAAGAAGCAAATATTATTGATTAAATTTCATTTATATAAGTATGAGTGTTTTGTTTTGTGCTTTCTAGGAGTACAGAAGATATTAACAAACCATCATTTTTTGGTAAAACTTTATATTTTCTATATTTACTGGATCTTAAGCTATAATAATGTGATCTTAATGTATACTGACCAGGGTTGGAATTATAGATTCCCCTGATGCTCTGCTCAGTCCATGGATCATGACTTCAGTTGCTGCCTTGGAGTGGCAGTCAGCTTTTTTGGGGGGAGGAGGGTTGTCTACCTTATTGGATACTCTCCAATGAAAGTAGTATTAAAAAGGAAATGGAGGAGACTCATAGACATAGTAAACAATCCTATGGTTACTGGGGGGGGGGGAAGGGGTGGGAAGGGATAAATTTGAGTGTTTGAGATTTGCAAATGTTAACCACTATCTATAAAAATAGATAAAAAACAAATTTTCTATATAACTCAGGGAACTATGTTCAATATCTTATAATAACCTTTAATGGAAAAGAATATGAAAACAAATAGATGTATATATATATGCATGACTGGGACATTAAGCTGTACACCAGGAACTGACATGTTGTGACTGACTATACTTCAATTTAAAAAAAGGGAAATGGAAGAGGCTTCCACTATGTGTATTGGCTTATTTTTTTCCCCCTTATACTATGCACTTCTTGGAATCTTGGAAAACAAGGAAGTATCAGTGCCCTAAGTCCTCTTTGTACGTTTGCTTTGGCAGCCCCATGTTAGCTGGCTCCATCAGAATAGCCTTCCTAAAGCCTTTCAAATCCATTCTTCCAACTTACCTACAAAATACAACTCTGACTTAACTTGATATAAATAGTGAACACGTCATCCACGTGAAAAACACCTTCATCTGACTGTCTGGCATTGGCTCTTTTTAGAAATGCAATAATCTCTCAATCTACCCAACTAACAGTTATTACAGACCATCAGTGTGTGAGGCATTATACCTGGCATTATGGATGCAGGTAAGGAGATAACTGACGCATTTGCTTTCAAGAAGCTCAGAGGAGAGAAGGACAGTTTTAGTGGCAGTAGTGTTATCAATAGTGGCGGCAGCAGTGTCATAGCCCTTCCTTGTGTCTGGCTCCATTCTAATACTTTGTATGAACTCATTTAATCCTTGTATCAGCACTAGAAGTGGGTATGTTGGAGGACAGAGGGAACGAAGTGCCCACCGAACTGAGAAGGCATCTTGAGACTGAAAAACGAGTCAGGCAGCTCCATATAATCAACAGATCAGTTTATTATAGGGTAACTTCCTCGCAGGGTGGGGTCTGGGTCGGCAGGCAACGATCCAGAAGCATTCGCAGCTGCACTCTGCATCATGAGGGGGCCGTGGGGACAATTTTACAGTTAACCTAGGGTATGCGGGGCAGGTGCTTGGAAACGGGGCATGCATTCCTAAGTCAAGATTTGTGAATGGGTAACTAGTCTCGAGGGAGTCAGGAATACATCAGCAAAGGTTCTCATCATTGTTTGGGGACTAACAGAGCACAGAGGCCACCTGGTCCTAATGATTATTAAACCCTATCTATTAACTTCAAAGCCCTTGATGGCAGAGGAGTGATTCACTGCACAGTACAGTGCTGGGGAGGGTCAGCAGAAGGACAGGAGAGATCGTAAGGGCCCAAGATGGTGTCAGTTATGCTAAGAGTCATGCTCAGGTACTCTTATTATGTCCACTTTACAGATGTAGATACTGAGGTACATAAGTGTTTAATCATTTTCTAAGCTCATATACTAGATGAAACTAGAATTTGAACACAAGTAGTCTGGTTCCAGAATTCATTCTGGTCCTGCATTTTCAAATGAGGGGAGTCATGAGTATGTCTTGAGAAATGGATGGGGCAGATCATCCACAGAGAGGCATCACAAGCAATTCCGCTTGACAGCCATTTAATAAATACCCATCGTGTGGAAAGCACCGCAAAAATGCGTGAGATACAGACATTGCACTCAAGGAACTTACAGCAATTTTACATCCTCTCTGATCATCTATTTGAGGGTTATTTAATAAAAGAATATAATTTCTATTTGATGGCTTATTGTGCAGTTCTGTGGTCCACTGTACTTCTCAAATGAACAATCAATCATCACAAAAACATGAGTAAATTGGAAACACTTCTAAATTCCTGCCCAGCATCTTTTCAGTGTGACACCCAAACTCCAATAGCAAATACTGTTTCTAAGAAAATCCAGTTATGAGAGGAGAAGGACATCTTTGTGTGGAGTGGCCTAGGTCGCTCAATATATATTCAATAATGGAAAGTCTTGATTCTGTATAATTATGCCATATCTATAGTAAATTTAGCTAATAAATCAGGAGTGTTTCATACACTCACTAGGAGGATTGTCCATTTTTTAAAAGCATGATATGCTTAGCTTCTCAAATGAATCTTCATAGTTAAGCCAAGTGTAACTGACTTACTGAGTGAGCTAGACTCTACTGGATACTAGCAGAGAGCAGTATTACTGTCACTCATTAGTGTCCTTTTACCCTTGCCCTGTGATAACATTCTTTCCCCCTTTTGGGTAAAATTTCAGGATAAATCTATAGTTTTTCCAGTTACTTTCAGGTATTAAAAGGTCCAATCTACTAGAAGAGAACACACGAGACCATCTTCTTAAGCCACAAAATCGTAACTGTATATGAAAAGATTGACCAAGTGGACTTTGTGAAAATTAAAAACATCTGTTCAACAAAAGCCACTATTAAGAGAAAAAAAGGCAAGCCACAAGTCAGAGAAGAGATTTAGAGTACACACACCTTTTGCCAGGTATCCAACAGAAGACTTGTATCCAGACTGCGGAAATAGCTTATACAAATCAGTAAAAAATACAGGTGGCACAATAAGAAATGGGCAAAGATTTGAATAGGCATTTCGTAAAAGATGATATCCAGTCTTCAAAAAGCACGTAAGAAAGGACGCAACACCATTAGTCATCAGGAAAATGCAAATTAAAGCCACAGTGAGCTGCACATGCATCAGAATGGCTAAAAAATAAAGAGATTGTCAATAGCAAGTATTAATGCAGATGCCTCGTAACTGAAATTCTCAGACGTTACTGGTAGGAGTGGGAAATGGTTCAAGTGCTTTGAGAAAATGGCAGTACCTACGAATGGTAATCACATGTCTACCTTTATACTCTGACTTAGCATTCTACTGTCAAATATATTTCCGACAGAAATGAAATGAGTACACGTGTCCACCAGAAGATGTGTTCAGGAAGGTTTATAGCAATTTTTTTTTCATAAAGCAAAATGGAAAAAATTTAAATGTCCACCATTAGAAGAATGGATAAATAAGTTATGATGTATTCATACAACAAAACACAAAATATGAATGGAAAAGATGACCTACTGCTCTACCCCAAAACGTGGCTAACTCCTATAGACAAGACTGAGCAAATGAAGCCAGACATGAAAGAATTCATACATATGATTAAAAAAAATTTAATTAAAAACATTTTAATAGAAGTATAATTGATTTACAATGTTTGTGTTAGTATCTAGTGTAGAGCATAGTGATTGAGTTATGCATTCTTTTTTATATTCTTTTTCCTAATAGGTTATTACGAGCTATTAAATACAGTTCCCTGTGTTATACAGTAGGCTTATTTTTTATCTATTTTGTATATAGTAGTTTGTGTCTGCTAACCCCAAACTCCTAATTTATCCCTCCCCACCTTTTCCCTTTGTTAACCATAAGGTTGTTTTCTATATCTGTGAATATATTTCTGGTTTGTAAATAAGTTCTTCATTTGTGTCATTCTTTAGATTCCACATATAAGTGATATCATATGATACTTATCTTTGTCTGATTTACTTCACTTAGTATGATAATCTCTAGGTCCATCCATGTTGCTGCAAGTGACATTATTATTTTTTTTTATGGCTGAGTAGTGTTCCATGGTATATATACCACACCTTCTTCATCCAGGCATCTGTCCATGGACACTTAGTTTGCTTCCATGTCTTGACTATTGTAAACAGTGCTGCTCCTACATATGATTTCATGTCTGTGAAGTGTGAGGTGAGAAAAATTAACCTGTGGTGATAAAATTGAGGACAGTGGTAACTTTGGCAGGGTGGATGTTGACTAGGAGGAAGCATGCGGGATCTCTCTAGATTGCTAGAAATGTTTCATGTTTGGATCTGTGTGATGGTTACCTGGGTATATGTGTATGAGATATTTATGTAAAAAATTATACTACACTTGTTACTCTTCAGTAAACAAAGAAAAAGCCTGGTCCAGTCTAATGCCAAAACGTCAGTCTCTCATCCAGTTGAAAGCTTTCCGCCTTTCTTCCCCTCCCCTAGCAACTCAGTAGGGAGGGGAACTGTGATAGGCTGCTTCTCTCATCTTTGGTCCACCTCCTTTCCCATTCTTGAGCCACTGCCTTTGTCCCCTCTAGGATCAGGTCCCTGGGAGGAGGGACTAGAGAAGGATGGACAAAGTGATGTGTCTTGCCTTGTAATTGGGCTTTGAGGCCCTGTGAGTGTGACACATCTCCGCAGGCCGGCTCTTTCTCTTGTGGGGTGTGTCTGCAGGTAATCAGCGATCCCGCTTCACCAGGAGCCTCCCTGTACAACGTTGCCTGGCACGGGCAGTGATCCTCTGACAACTCCAGCCGCAGCTCTTGGCCTTTAGTGATCTACTTCTCCGGGTGGAGTTCTGGTCAGCAGGACTCAAGTCCATCTCTTCCTTTGGTCACTTGACCCCGAGGAAAACTGACACGTCTCTGCCTGGCGAGTGGAGAACTTGCAGCTCACTCTCACTGTCACCTCTCTCCCCACCAGCCTCTGAGCTTTAAGCTTCTCAAGGAGGGAACCAGGACCCACTCTCTTGCTTTATATTATTGCCATGTGGATAAAATAGAAATGAATTCTATGCAGAAATATACACATGCAAATATACACATACATTTTATACACATATTACTCAGAACAAGGTAAATATGCAATAAATGTTGGCTTCTTTCTTCTTTTCTTCCTGGACTAAGTGGCCTTTCACTCCCTTTCTTTCAGTGAAGCATCTTTCTTTAGTTATAGGCTTTGGTTAGAGCAGAGACAGGGCTTTAGGAGTCATTGTAAAGATGTATTGTTTGCTTGGAGTTGACTAAGGAAACTTCTCATAAAAGCGTGTTATATTTGAAATTAAACCAGGTGTGGTAAAATAATCCTATCCCTAGAGTTAGAAAGACCTGGATGTGAATCCTAACTTCACACTTCCATCCATTCCTTCACTGAACAGATTTACTGAGGGCTTACTTGGTGCCAGGCACTGCTGTAGTCACTGAGACCACAGGGGGACAGAGACGGGCAAGATCCCCGCCTTGTGGAGCTCCTCGGGGGGCTGGGGGTGGGTGAACAGTAAGGGTAACAGACAATAAGCAAGTAACTAAATATAACGTCAAGTGGTGATCAATTTTGTGAACAAAAGTAAAGCATGATGAGGAAATAGAAAGCAGTAGGGGAGGGAAAACAGGTGGGGGGTAGATAAGGTAGACTGGGAAGGTCTTTATAAGAGACCTGAGTTAAGTGAGGGAGAAAGGTCTAGAAGAAGAAGAAGGTAAATAGGAGTTGGCAATTTTCCACAAGCTGAAGAACGAAGTGTTTCAGGAAGGAGGAAGTCAAATGCTATTGAGTGACGGAATCACAGGAGGGGCTCTCAGTCGCCATGTGACTTCTGGACAAGTTATGTACCTTATTGGGCAAAGGTCAGTAAGATATTTCTGAGGATTGAGATAATTTATGTAAATCACTCGTCACCTAGTAGACAAGTAACTGAAGATTTTCTTGACATCCCATGTGTATAATAAAATGTGAATTTAAAACTCCACAGCGAAAGGTGTTTTTTAAATGGTCTCACTTCAGTTTCTCACTGTATTTGCAATATCCCCAATTAACTGAATGTCAGCCAAAATATAGAAGTCAATGAATTAAACTATAAGAGCGGTGGAACTGTAGCTTTGGCTTTTATTAGTAACAAGTAGTTAACGTGATGTGTCGTGTCATGTGTTTTGTACCATGTGTCTTGTGAATTGTCATGTGTTCAGATATGTTGGAATTTCTCCCATTTAAACTGGCAGAGATCACTTGTTAAAGAAAGAAGAGCTAAGAAAATCAGATATTTCAGCATTCATCGGAGTCCGTTTTGCTAAATTGCAGTTTCTGTGGCTGATCAGCCAATTATTTCCATTTTAAATCTAAGAAATAAGGAAATTGATTTGGTTCTTATCTGTTTTAGGCATTCCCTCATGGCTTAGCATTGATTTTTAAACATGCTTTCAATTTTATAGAATTTGGCTGAATGATATGACATTTGATCTAAACCTCTGTAGTAATGACAAGATGAGGATGTTACATACTCTTGAAAGTAGTATAAAATCAGAGTATCTTTGTCTGGCGACCTCACAGTACTTGTGTAGCCTCTAAATTATTTTACAAAAATCGGGCATTAAAAATTCTACCCAGAAAGTGTTGAAGAAAGAGGATATCTGTTCCAGCATGTGTGCTTAAATGTACTGAAACGTAAATGATAGATGTGTTTATACATTATAGTTTCCTGCAGAAGGCATCAGTTTGGTTTTTGAAAACGACGACTCTCCCTGTTCGAGGTTTAAACGCTTGTCAGATACCTTACAGGAAAGGAAATCAAGTCATTTCCCTTAAAGTACATCATTTTTCCAAATTTTCCGGAGCACATTTATGTAGGTACTGAGAGAGAATGAGAGTTCTTTTTCACTTTTGAAATACACAGCCCAGCAGCTGCTACCCCAGCGAACCACTAAAGAAAGGGGGAGTAACTGAATCTCTGCAGCAATGTGTAGAACTAAATTTATTGAAATCCCAGTGAAAGCTTTTGTGTTTTGTATAATGGAGAAAATTCCATAAGATATCTTAGATTGCATTTCCTTCCTGGTAATCCTCACCGTTCTCGTGCTCTCTGGTCAGTGTGTAAATAGGCTCCATTCATTTAAAATGAAAACTCACACCTCAGAAGCCAGCCAGGTTTGGGGATTACAAGACATTTTATTTCAAATAACGTGACTACTCCTTGTTGTAAATGTTGAATCCATTGAATTTGCTTCCGAGAGGCTGGAGCTTGGTGACCCCCATTAGTCATTTTCCCTCAAATACATAAGGAATGAATTTGTATTCTAACGCGTGTGGTTTTGATGAACTAATGTCAGCCTTTCTTATATCTGTTTTCGAGGCTTTTCCCCGAGTTATACTTCTGGTTTCATTTTAAGTGCCTTCTTAAAAATTCATTTTCCAGTTATTACAAGAAGTCAGTTTATGTATTGAGGATTACTCCTGTTTGCTTTCAGAGATCTTCCTCCTTCCACCTAGCCTGTGATTTCTAAAAGAAGATCCAGTCAAATGTTTTTGTTTCTCTTAAGAAATCCCTGACAGGCCCACGACACTGGCCACTGCTGTAACGGTACATTTCTATACATAATTGATGACCTGGGGCCCAGCAGACAGCACCAGTACGCAAGCCATATAGATTACCATGCAGTGAGGGTTCTTAGGTCTTTGAATTTTCCATTTTTGAATAGAAATAACTCCTTACTAAGTAACAAAAATTCCAGAAGGAGTAAGTTGACCATAGTAATAAATATTCTTCAGAGAACAAAGTGTTTGCCGGGAACAGAAGATTGGAACAGTCTTAAGATCCTAATTTTATTACTTTATTCTCCACTCCAGCCATCTCTCAGCCTCACAGCACTGGTCATGTGTGGCTTTGCTGACATTCTCATATTTTTTTTTTTTTAAAGTTGAGTTCTGAGGACAGTTGAAACTCCAAATGACACTGAGGTATCCCTTAATTGAGTTGCCCTTTCTGTTTCTTTGATTTACTAGAAGATGAGAAGGCTAGTGAATATCACTAGTTATCTTTTCATGAGGAATTTGTGAGATTCTTGTCACCAAAGTGGCGTTTGTTCCATCCCATTCAGTCTGCCTATCTTTCCTTTGCTCTGTACGCTGTGAGCACACTTTCTTGTGTTGGGGCCTTTGTACATGCTGTTCCCCCACCTCCCAGACTATTTCTAATTACCTGCCCCCTCCACCCTTCCCTCGGCCCTTCCTACTCATCATTCCAGCCTCAGTTTAGATGTCACCTCTTTCGGAATCCCTTGTTCAGTAAGGTGTGGTGGGCGGCCCTTCCTCACCCATTATCTGGCCTTCACCTTTGTACTTTGCCACAGCTAGACCTTGTAAGGAAGACACCCGGCCACCTTTATCATTGATTCCCCACCCTCTAGGGTATGCCTGACACGGAGTGGTGTCCACTCATTATTTGTTGAATGGATCTGCAAAGATACAAACAATGTAAAATTGAACTTAAACATTAAAGTGAGATAGATTGCTAGGTTTTAGATGATAAATTGTCCAAATTTGTTATATTCCTGGATTTGCACTTTGTTTTTCTTATAGTACTATATTCTTAAGAATGCTGTCAGAACATAAAAATAATAGACTTGAATTACAATTATGTTTTGTATTTGAATACTCATGAGACTGATTTGTACATTCAAATGACCAGGTTAAAATAAGTAAAATCTGTGTTTGTTAAGAAATAAATGCACTGAAAATTTTTAATCAAATTAACCCAAATTGGGGAAGAGAACATGTATCTATTGAATTCTGAGAGTTTAGGCTCAGTGCTTTATTTTGGTTCACTTCCTTTTATAAAATTAAATTTCTCAAAGAACAAGGCTTTTTTTTTCCCCCTAAATCCTAATATGTACTATCTACTTCCAAATGTCTAGAAGGGAACATCATTTTTGTCATTATCTCTTGGACTCTCTTATACTTTTAGGAAATGGAAAACACAAATGTCTTTTTCTCTTTTAACCAATAAAACATAGAAAGCTACTAAGGTCTAGTGCAAAAATGACAGTTTGTTCTTTTTTTAAATACCTTTAATTCCAGAACATAATTCACAGTTTCCCCTTAGAGTCACTCATCAGTTTGCTAATTAGCTTCCTAAACTTTGTAAATTATTTGTTGATTTCTATGGGGAATAATTTTGAATGTCAACCTTATCAATGGAGATTAGGCCCCCAAACTACAGTTATGGGATTACAGGCTGTAGAATCAAGTTGTTTGAGTTCATATCCTGACCTCAGAAATTACTGTTTGACCTTGGGCAAATTGGCTAACTTCTCTGTGCCTTGATTTCTTCTTCTGTAAGTGATGATAATTGTACTTATTCATTGGCTTGTTTTTGGAATTGTATGATACTTGCAAAGTACATAGAACAGTGTCTATGCTCAATAAAGACTACTGTTATTATAATCAGTCCTAAAAGCAAGAAATCGTCTTTTCCTTCATTCAGAAATATTAATTGAGCTCTTACTATGTCCTGGACATTTTACTAGGTACAGAGAATTCAAGATGGAGTGAAAATAAGCATGATACTTTCCCTCAGAAAGCTCATAGCCTAGTGAAGGACACATGGAAAATAATTTAAAAATCATACAAATAAATGTAAAATTACAACTAGACTAAATGCTCCAAAGGAAATCTATGGTACCATGGAAGTACATATTCAGGAGAAACTGATATGGGCAGGAAGGCTTCCTTGATGACTGAAGGAAGCCAAGGTCTGCAGGTGGAAAGGAACACAGCCCAGTTGAGGAAATGGACCAAGGGCCCCGAGGCTGGAGCATGGAGAGAGAATGGAGCCCGGTGGAGAATGAGGAGAGATGGAGATGACAAGATAGGCAGGTGCAGACCATACAGGACGCCATAGGCCATGACTGGTCCTTATAGACTAGTGGGAAACCGATGAAGGAGTGCATTTCAGTGTGGGGACTGGATTGGAGTTTCCCAAAGTGTAAGAAATCAGAGAAAGTGGAGATTCAATATGTTGTAGTAACCTATGATGAAGAAGAAAATGAGAACGAATGTGTATATGTTCTGATGTGACTGAAGCATTGTGCTGTACACCAGAAACTGACATGACATTGTGAACTGACTGTACTTCAATAAAAATATATTTTAAAAAGCCAAAAAAAAAAAGAGAGAGAGAGAAGGTGGAGAACAGTGACACTTTTCTCGATGTAGCACTGGTCCCAGGCTAAATTTGGAAATCCAAACATTTGCTGTTACACCCTCCTGACTCCCTCTCCACTCCCTCTGCTACCAGGGTCACTTCACCCAGACCCAGAGCTCTCCTGCCTCTGTTTACCCCTCTGCATCAGACTCGGCAGGCCCACCTTACCCTGATAAGTGCCTCCTGCTCTGAATTCTCTTACCTTTCCTGATTTCTAACAACTCTCATTCTGAGAGAAGTTTTATATTCATGTAAATATCTCGAGGAAACTAATAAAATTGATTTAGACTAAGATGTGAGGGGTTACCTCAAGAACAGCGTTCTTAAACCTTTTGCACCCCTTTCCGTTCTTCATATTTGTTGAGAACCACAGGGAGCTTTAATTTGTATCAGTTATGTCAATCCGTATTTACCATGTTTGAAATTAAACCTGGAAAATTATTAATTCATTTAAAAATAACAGTAAACCCCATGATATGTAAACATACATATTTTTATGAAAAATAACTACATTTTCCAAAACAAAAGCTGGTGAGAAAAATTCTACTGTTTTACATTTTGAAAATCTCTCTAATGTGTAGTTTAATACAAGACAGCTGGAGTCTCATATCTGCTTCTGTATTAAGTCAGTTTCACATGTCATGTAGCCTCTGGAAAAGTCCCCTGTCCAACTGTGAAAGAATGAAAGTGAAAAAGGCAGATAGTGGCTTACTTAGTATTATCTTGAAAGTAGTTTTCATCATCGACCCCCAAAGATGGTCTTTGGGTCCCTAGGTCCCCGGACTACACTGTAGTAACTGCTATTCTAGAAGAAGGTATGCAATTAAAAGAGAAAAAAAAACCAAGATGCTTATTAAGTCAGAGGACTCTCATCTGAGATGGCACTTGAGGCAGTCTAAAAAGTGGATCTCAAGAGTTCAGGCAGTGTGACTCTAATCTGTTTCTGCCTTTCATCACCTCTTCCATATATCTGTGTTTGAACGCATTCAGCTCTCTAAAAATTCCAAATGAATTTTAGTAGAGACTCTTGTGGATGTTTAGACAGTATCTGAAATTCCTGAAGTATGATATTCTTGCCTCGGTTTCTGGTGTACAGGGACTATTCCCCACTCCGAGTAGATTGTGACTCCCTCTTGGCTTCCTCCGAGCATCAGGCCACTTAGCTTTCCACGGCACGGCCTCACCTGGAGACCGCGGCTTCACGGTGCTCATCTTTCAGGAGCTGATTTGTGAAGTGTCGCTAAAGTAACAAGAGGACTGTTCATCTCTGTGGTCTCTTCCAGTTCAGAAGTGACATGACTTGATGTTATTTTCTTATGTGTCACACAAGCTCTTTCTGAAGACAGCCTAAAAATGTTTGAAACGATGCATCATTTAAAAAATGAGTTTAGCTTCTCTCAGTGACAAACTAGAAGAACCACATTCCTTTAGAAGAGCTTTGTTGCATTTGTCAAAAATTTATTTGCATTCCTTTTTTTTTTATTGAGGTGTAGTCCATTTACAATGTTGTGTCCATTTCTGGTGTACAGCATGATAGTTCAGTCACACATATACATACATACATTCATTTTCATACTCTTTTTCATTATAAGTACTACAAGACATTGAATATAATTCCCTGTGCTGTACAGTAGGAACTTGTTGTTTATCTGTTTTATATATAATAGTTAGTATCTGCAAATCCTGAACTCCCAATTTATCCCTTCCTACCCCTTTTCCCCTCTGGTAACCGTAAGTTTGTTTTATACGTCTGTAAGTCTGTTTTCGTTCCTTTCAATCACACCTTCTACCATAATATTAGTTCCACCATCACTGTTAGAATAATTCTGCCCTTTTAAATTTTATGTTAATCATATATTTCTGTCCATTCAATATTAAATGCTTCATTCCTACCCTACCGCCCCTACCCTACGCCATACAAAGACCTGCAGGGCGAGGAAGACCATGCTGATGGAGGAAGGCTGCGAAGTCTGTGTCCTTAAACCAGCAGCTAGCTCACCATGGAGAATCAATGCCCTTGATCACTACAGTTACCTCCTGAATCATTAGTAACTTTTGTTCTTTAAGGAGGAACATATATAAGTGATAAAAACAGTCTACAGGGACAGCTGAAACACCATTTGCACTCGGTTTGAACTGAAATTCTTGGAGTTTCTTTTAAAACTGTGTCACTCCTAGATAAATGGTTACGGACACGTTGGGCTTGGTTGGAGGTCACAAATAAGTGGCCTGCAGGCCTCATGCAGACAGTAATGTGCTTTCTTTGGCCTGCATGTTGGGAGTGTGTGTGTGTGTGTGAGAGAGAGAGAGAGAGAGAGAGAGAGAGAGAGAGAGAGAGAGAGAGAGAGAGAGAGTGTGAGTGTGTGGTGTCTTTGCTTTTCATCTAAATTTGAATATGCATATAGTGTTTTTTTTCAGTTGCCCCCATTCCCTGTTATCTTACACGTGGCCTGATTCAGACATTTACCTTGTCAGTCTGGCCACTGTCAGCATTTGAATTACCAGCTCAACAACAAGCAGTCACATCTAGGGAGAAGAGAAAAATAGAACCCAAGAAGAACACAATATATACTGTGAAATAAGGAATTGCCTAATAGAAAATTATTTGACAGGAATATATAATTGCTGATTTTTTAATTCTTGGACAGGTATGGAAAAATAACTCTAAAGATAAGAGAAAAAATAACAACTGATTAAGAAGCATGCCTCAAAAATGACATTTATAATATTGACATGTTTTCAATAACTTAACATAGAAGTTAGAGTATGTAATTATGAAAGGGGGTCATGTCTTTCTGAAAAATGTCATCTATCAAAACTTTGCTTTTCTGCTGTTATTTTTATTATGTATATGGCTTTAGTTTATCTAGAAAAATATGTAATGTACACTTAAATATATAGAATCAACCATACAACTCATTTATCAAGTGCAGAACTTTGCAGTGTTGATTGATCTGAAGGTCCCACAGCACCACCTAGTGTCTTGTATTTTATTTTGCAAAATATTTTTTGTAAATTGAAGAATTCTGATGATGGTATTTTAATACCAGTATGGCATTGAAATAAATATATGGTTTAAGCAGTATTATAAATAGAATAAGGAAAGGTGATTCTTACATGTTTAATTGAAAATGTTTAAGTGGAACTCAAAGAAATGATGATTGTATAACACAAAACTATTATAAAAATTGACTAGTTAAAAAAAAGAGTATTAGTATTTCTAATTCACATCCAGAGACGCTCTTTAGAAGATTGTTAGTGCTTGTGATCTAATGGAGTTACTGGTAATTTTTTATACAAAGCAGATGTTGATTCCTTTTATTTTTCTATTTGCTGCCCTATAATAAAGGTAATTTTCCCAGGCTTCTTCTTGAAGTCCATAAATTCCCAGTGTTCACAAATTAAACCACACTAATTAATGACACATACCACTGCTTTTATCAGTTTCAGACAAAATTATATAACTGCCTTTAAAACTAGAATTTTGAGGTTTTCGGAGATGGAATGCTATAAAATACTTCTACATTTAAAAATGAAATAAATCAAATAAAAGAATGAGATACACTTATATATACTTTTATGGAAAGCACTCCAAGAAATAGAGTGAAGTAGGCAAAAATAAAAGCTGCATGCAGAAGTACTGTACATAATATGATTGTCTTAAGAAAGCTATATAAATCTGAATAATTTCAGAAGGCTGGATGGATGAGTGGGGGGGGGGAAGTGGGGTGGATGAATACTGGTATACTATTTTTTTTTTCTAGAAAGAGTCACAAGAAACTTAACATCTCTAGGGAGAGTAGGGTGCTAGAAATTTTCACTTTTCATTTTGTACTTTTCCATACAATTAATATTTTTCTAATCAAAATCATTTATTACTTTACTTAAGGTCAGTGAGTGTTCTTTGAATATTAATGGAGCATTTCATTTTTCCTTGCAATATTTCTCTATATTAAAAGCAAAGCCTAATTTTTAAATTTTTATTATTTTTATCGAAGTTTTTTTTATTGAATTATTTAATTGAAGTATCAAAGCCTAATGTTTTAAATTGAAAAAAGAAGCTGGTGTTATGAGACAGTAAGCATCTATCTTATAAGCTGATCTTTTCAGAAGGCTCTATGAGACAGTGCTTTTTACGAGGGGGAGTGTCAGCTCCAAGGAAGTGGGGAATTTTGTCATATTTGTCACTCTGTACCCCTGACTTCTGCCGTAGCCTTTGGCATGCAGTAGCAGTAGGTGCTCAGCAAGTGAATGTTGAATGAGTGAATGAATGAGAACATAATACATTATGTCCAAACCACTACAGCAATGCGATGCGTTTTAGTAGAATTTTACTCTATTTGCAAATACATAAATACATGTGTATAGTTACATTCTTGTATCTGACGTCATTTAAAACATGAACCCGATAAGTATTATTTCAAAGTTTATACTAACAAAGGCAGTTAATTATACTTGAGATGCTCATGTTAAGGCTTTTTTTTTTTTTTTTGGCCTCCTCTTAGTAAGACTATGCATTCACTTTAGCTCTATTTTTAACTGTCATAATGAAATTCAATCAAAATGTTTACTAAAGAGCGGTACTCTCGTCATTTACCTTATATATTTTTGTTACTATCTGTCACAGTGACCTAAACGGCTGCCACTTTAAAGTTCCTGCGATAACACTTATATTAATCATAAAATGCTAATTACTCATTATTAAATATACTGATTTCCTAATTACGTATTTAAAATTTCATGACATTTTACAGCTACCTGTTAGTGAAAATCCATTCATAGACATAAATTGCTTTGTTTTATTTCAAACGTACAGTTGTTCTTACTGATGTGGCGTGCATAGATTTTTTTTAACTGTCAAAGTGTGTAGAAGTTGCCCTCTACTGGGCAACTGGAAAAATTATGTTGACATAGACTTTCAGTATTCTTAAAGACTCGGTTAAATTCATTCATATGATTTACCAGATGGTCACTTCTTGCTCTCTGGCACTTTTAAGTTCCAAAGATACTGAAGTGATTAGCCAAGTACATTTCAAAATAAACATCTGATGTGAAAATCACTACAGCCGTTTCTGAGTGAAAACATTGACAATTCCTTCCTAAAAACGCCTTAGTGACAACACCCCACAGTGTAGGTCCAGAAATAACTGTGTAAGGATGAGTCTTTACTGAAACATTAAGGGGAATTAGCTGTATATAATTATATGACCAAACATGAGTCAAGACTGTTTAGCAATTCACCATAGGAACTTTGAGGATGGAAGTCTAAGCACTCTAAAAATTTTTTAGCTAGCTCATTTGCATTTTCCTGGATCATAAGGTAAAATTTAATTATGTAGAAGTGGTTGACTTGTATTAATTATTGAACTTTTTATACCAAAAACATTACATGATCGTATAATGACAAGGTCTGTCTGCCGATTCTTATAAGCTGATAAGACAGTGTTCTTCCTCACCCCCTCAGTACTTTTCCTTCTGCTTCTAGGAAACCCATCAGGCTTTGGGTAGCACTACCCCAGAGAGGTTCAGGGTCTAGGATCCATCCCCTGCAGACCCCAGTATCACATTATGTATTTTCCTTCTCTTGCGCACTGAATAAATTTAGTAAAACTAAAGATGTATTAAGGAGAAGCCTGTTTAAAATAGACATTGATGGTGAGGGTTGGGTCAGGAAAGAAAAGACTCCCCAAAGTCAGCCTGAGCATCGGGACCCTGCCTGTTGCCTCTGCCTTGGTGATGGTGGGAGGACTCGTGGACCAGTGATGCTCACACCACGAGCAGACCTTTATTGGGACCGTTGGTTAATCCACCTCCTCCTGGCTGAAGCCTTTCAGAGACACAGAGTGCAGGACCAGTTGGCTCTGGCTAAGGAATATTACAAAAGCTAGAGTAAATCGGACCATTGACATATGAGACAAGGCAAGTGGAGTGCAGCTGTCTCCCTTCATTTGCCCATCTTTACACTCAGTATTGATCGTCATAGCTAGGCCTAACAGCCGCATGTGCTGTCATTTAGACACGTCCAAAAGGAATGGGTGAGCTGTGCCAAACCCATTCATTTCACAGGTGTACACATGGTCTGGGTTTGTTGTTTGTTTATAATAAACGTCTAGTGTTAGTTTGAACACTGGTTTTGACTAAGTGGTTATTTTCAATATCTTATTTAAAAGAAAATCAATTTACTGTTGTCTGGAAGTTTATTTTAACATACAGGGATCTACGTTAAAAGCTCCTTCCCCAAATCTCCCACAGATCCCCTTTCATTGTCTCCCTCCTCCATCCTCTTTGGCCCTCATACTCTCCCTCTTGTCCATCTCCCACATCCCTACCTTGCTTTTGCAAAATTTTGCAAAAATGCCCTCCCATATAGCCTTGTTGGCAATTCACAGGCCTTTTGAGAAGAGGAGAGCATCTACTTCAAGCTTTAATTTCCTTCCAAAAACTCTTCCACGGTCTGTTCTAATTGTGTTATCTATGTCTTTTTTTGCTTTATGCATATGATAAAATAATAATAATGAATAATTATTCCTATTTAATAATATGAGTAATAGCTGTCTGGTCTCCTGTATGTGAGTTTGCTCTACTCAGCTGGTTTATAGGAGGCAGTGTGGTATCAGAAATAAAGAACTGGGTGGGGAATTTGAGACACTTAGTGTCCCGGCCCTAGTGTTTCCACCAACCCTGAGGCTGTGGGTAAGAGAGACTGCCTCCTTGGGCCTCAACTTTGCAATCTGTTAACTGAGACAGCAAATTACCTCTAATATCCCCATAAGCCAGAATTCTCCAGTATCTGTACATTCTCAAAAAACTCCTAACCACTATGTAAACACATAACAGCAGCGACCATAGATTCTGGAGCCAGATGCACGGCTTGTTTCCCATTCTGCCACGTATTGCTTGGGAATTTTGTATTCTTCTATCTGGACACCTCAGTTTTCTCCTCTGTAAAATGGGAATCCTAGCAGCACCTTTCTCATAGGTTTGTTGTGAGGACCAAATGAATTAGTTCGTACGAAGGGCACAGAACAGTTCCTGACACATATGAAGTAGGCAGTCAGTAAATTTCAAGTAGTCTCATTATTGTCACAAAGGTAAGGGTTTTAAAGCATTTCAGAAAGTGTGTGTTTCTCATCAAGTGGAAATGCTGCTCCCTGAGAGAAGCACTTGTGGACACATACTCATTCATTCATTCATTCATTCGTGTATTCAGTGAAAAATTAATTGAGTGCCTAATATGTGCCAAGCACTGTTCTGCATAGGCATCAACGATCAGGATGTTAGATGCACATCGAATCTTCTAAGCCAGTGAGTAATACATATGCAGTGTTGCTAGTGCAGTCTCTTCATATATTCATACACCACTGGCAGACTGTATGTGTGATCTGTGACCCTGTTTTTAATTTATATTACATATTTTGTATTGGTTTCTGACAACCCACTTCCTGTATATCTTTTTATTTTAGTTTCCTCCTTCCTCCTTTGCTCTTTTATTTCTTTTCTAACAACTTTTCTTTCATTTGGCCTCTTCTTTGTTTGTTTGTTTTTCTTTCTTTTTTTAATTGAAATATAGTCAGTTATAATTTCTGGTGTACAGCACACTGTCCCAGTCATGCATAAATATGCATATATTTGTTTTCATATATTTGGCCCATTCTTGACCTCTCAACTTTTCTTTTTATTCCTTTGGCTTTATTCCTTTGGGGTTCTGCCTCCTGGTATTCCCTAGAACTTATCCATAGTCTCTAGAAGCCTCTCTTTTCTCATCTATTTAATTGGGATAATCAACTTACTTGTTGGAATTTTAAGTTAGGTAATATTTGTAAAGCACTTAGCACAGTTCCTAGTACATAGTATGCCTTAATAAATGTTGGTCCTTGTTACACTGGTGGTATTTGGTATCATTAAAGCAGTGATTCCAAAGCAAGAAATACTGCAAGCGTCTCTGTGTAAGATCCAGCCACAGAAGCTTTGGCTGACCTTTGCGGGATGTGGGATCATCCTCTTGACACTTCATGAGAGTTGTGCTTTTGAGTAAAATGTTTGTTGTGCTACTTGTTATCCTTAATATGCTGCCACGTGCATTTCCAGGGAAAATGAAATTGCAACATTTCAAACTGCAGCTGTGTGCCTCAGTGGAGTCCTGCAGGGCAATATGAACCCTGGCAAGTCTTTCCTGCAGCTATGAAAGCTTATGTCATCAAAAGGGAAATTTTGACTTAATTTCCTTTTGTTGCCTTTTTGGTCTAATAATACAGATAAGCATTTTTATAGAGCTTCTTTGGAAAATCATTTATTGCATATTAAGTCTATAAACTTAGACGTCATTTACATGATTCTTGGAAAATACAGAAAATTCCCACATCTGTCTCACTTTGGCCTTTTGTTGACTTTCATATAGTTCTTATCACTCTTTATCTGGATGGAAAAATCCAAGTTAACAGTTAATAGTTTTAATACAGATCTATGAGTTTACATGGTCTGAAAAGAAGATAGAGTTTTGCAATTAAAAAGGAAAAGGAAAAATCCTAAATTTGAACACTGTTTTTCAACTTTAACATATGTCACTGTATAGTTCTGAATAGCAGGGTACGTGTTATCCCCCTCTTGTGTTCTGCTTTCTATCATTTTTCTCTTGTACAATTCTGGATATCAGGACCCTAAACTCCACACATTCTGCCTGCTATTCAGCACCCTTCATTTCTCCCTCCCCACTCACCCTTCCCTTTGCTTCCTTCATCTTTGGTGAACAGAACCATCTTCAGATTAGAAGTGGTAAAGTAAATACTGGTAAAAGGAAAGTGGGCCCAAGACAAGCAGACTCTATCTGCTGGCCCAGACAGATTACTTCATGGGGTCCTGAAAAAACTAACATTTGAAATGACTGAATCTCTATCTTTGACAAATCATAAAGAAAAGGAGGAGAAGCAGCAGTTGGGCCTGTGCAACTGTCACGGCCAAGATCCAAAAGAGGAAAACAAAGTAGATTTTTACACACTTTTAACTGATCATTTTGTTTTCAGTCTGGAGAAAAATTGGGAGACTGGATAATTAAGTAGCCCATTATAAGCAGTTACAAAGGAACGTGCTGTGCTGTTTGCTAAAAACCAAGTCATGAAAAATAAGTTTGTTGCACTAACTTATTTCTGTTTTGAATGTAATTGCGAATCCCAAACAATACTTTACAGCAGGCGTCCAAGCTGTAGCCCTTGCATCAAAGCAGACCATGCCCATTTGTTTCCTTGTCGTTTGGGCTGCTTTCCAGCTACAATAGCAGAGTTGAATAATTTTAACAGAGTCTGTATGGCCAGCAAAGCCTGCGATAATTGCCATCTGACCTTATACAGAAATGGTTTGCCTACTTCTGCTCTACAGCCTAAATCAGTTCTTCCTGGAATTTCAATGTGTCTACGTATTACCAAGAAATCTTGTTAAAAAAGCAGATAGTGCCACAGTAGGTCTGGAATGGGGTCTGAGATTCAGCAATTCCTGACAAGCTTCCAGGTGAGGGTCCACAGACCCCAGTTCAACCTGGCAAGGGTCTAGATTTCAAAAAGATTTTAAATTCTGCCATTTAAAAAATTGTGAGAGTGAATTATGAGTTGGAAGTCAATTCACTTGATTCGACTCTCACTTATTTGAATCATAATGTTCAAGATGCATTAGAGGATAAATGTTTTCTTGGAGAGAATTTTGCCCTATCATTTCAAAATGATTATCTAATGACCATTTCCTTGGATAAGGACATTGGCTCAGTGATGAAATTTGAAGGGAGCAATAATGAGCTTGATAGCTCAAATGTTTAGGTGACCAATATCAACTGGACTGGTCTGCTTGACATTTCCTCTGTTGGAAGACAATTCTCCATGTATTGCTTGAATTTCTGTACAACTTGTGCTCTGACTATGCTTTGTTCCTAACTCTCTTTCCAAGAATGTTTGTATAATGAACAACCTTGAGAGACAGAAATAGTGTCTCCCTCTGGAGTAAACGGCAGATTTGCTTACCGCCCATTTTAAAAGATTTGGGTTCCCTAAACTTAGTATTCCTTTGCTGTAACGCAGTCCACCATAGGTGCAGGCATCCACCTGAGCCCATCTGCACCACCCTGTTGACTTGGGGGCAAGGGGAACGTATGGTGACATTACACTTGGCCGCTTGCTGTGCTGTGTGTGAATGGTACAGTCCTCTGGCTCTGACCCGGGAGTCTTGTGTCTGCTTCCAGTATCCAGGAAGCTATGGCAGGCTAACTTGTTATCTTCAAGTATGGTCAAATCTCAGCCTCTTCACAGTTTTAGGCACCCTCTCCCATAAGTCACAGCCCAGGATTCCAGTCACTGACTCCCCTTTCTCTGAACCCATCTTCCCCTCATTTTAGTAGAACTCTTCACCTTCTGCTTAATATATGAAATAGACATTCTTCAAGTTTCTAGCATCAAGCTTACAAGTCTGTACCTAATCTATCCTTTTCTCTCCTTTTACAATGAAGATGTCAGCCCCACCTCTTTCCTGAAGTTAAACTTTCCAGCTGTGCCCTGGAACTCCTTCCCTGCTGCCTTCTTAGGTGTCTTAAGTATAATCCCTTCTCTCTACTAAATCTCCATCCCCCTTCCCCCTTCCATCCCCCTGCCCCCTTTTGGTTCTTTCTATGAATTTTGGAAATCCTCGTTTCTCCTTTCAAAAACAAAGCAAACAGCGAACTTCCTTTACCTCATATTCACTCCCCTCGAGTTACAGCTCTATTTCTCTCCTCTCCTCTCCAGCCAGACTTCTTGACAGAGTTGACCCCTCCCTTCCTTTCTCCCCTTCCTTCTCAGCCCTCAGTCTACTCCAGTTTAATTTCCGTGCTAGTCATCTTACTGAAATTGTTTTCTTCTCGGCCTCCTCTGAGTTTCAGTATATATTCTACATTCCTTAAATTCTAATTTTCTCTTTAACAGTAAATCACCAACCATATGCTGAGGGCTCACTCATCTGTAGCCACTGTCCACGCTATTCCGAGCCTAAGTCCCGTATGTCCAGCTACTTACAGTATCTCTAATTGGAGGCCCTGTAAACACCTCAAACTCAGCATCTTCCCTAAGAAAAAATTAATCTGTACATCCCAATTCTACCCTGGCTCAGTAATTGAATCTATAGTCTACCTACCTGGTCAAAAATCCCTTAATTCAGAAGACTAAGAAACCGTCTTTTCTTGTGACAATTTGCAACTTTATCAACAAAAAACCCATCTATGTATACAACACATACTTTGGTCCTACATCAAGCCAAACTTCTCTGGCCTTGCTTTCTTTTTTGAACTTCCTTCCAAACTTCAGTGTCTAATGATTTATCCTCAAAATGTGACTTTAGTGACAGAGAAGTTCACTTAAAATTGTTTTATAAATTTTATATTTATACTCATAAATTTTTGTCACCACCCCCAATATTTAATCTGCCAGTCTGCATTTCAAATACTTCTTGAATGTGTTATGTCTTTCTAATTTGATCACTAAGTTCTATCTCCTTAGCCCAAATCAACTCCTCTCTGGGTTACAGAACAACCTCCTAGTTGGTCTCTCTTTAATTTTCCACCACTTTAATCTTCTCTGAACTACACCCAGAATGGTTATATATACATATAATCTATATCTATGTCTATATATCCCTCCATTTTGGTCTGTAAAAAAAGTCTCAGTCTTTTGAGAAAAAGATGGTAGAGGCATCTCTTAACAGAAGCATTGAAGTTACAGAGGGACAGGTCAGAAGTGCTTTCTTTAATGGGAACTCCTAATGGGCATGGACCATAACATAAATTAAAGATCAGATATATACATATCACATCAGAGACTTGGCTTGAAAAACCAAACATCACTCTAAGTGCATTAGTGAGGATAAACAGTGCTCAACAGCAGTTGTAGGAGAAGAAAAACAGGAACGAAAGAACAAAGATCTTCCAAGATATTCTTCAAAGACAACCCCAAGGACTTCACAGAAACTATTTCCCAGAGTTTTATGTAACAGTCCACTTCAAAATGACCAAAGCTTTATGTGCTTAGGAGACTTTGAAATCCTTTTCCCCATAGCATCCATGATGTCTGACATACAGTTAGCACTCAATAAATGTTTGTTTAGTTAAATGGATGCCACTGAGACAAGCCAGCAGCTATTCCTGCAAGTCCTCACAGGGTGACCTTGTCACCACATTCTAGGAATAGATCCTTAGCTTTGCAGGTCCAGAAACTTAGCCGTCATTAGCGCACCCCAATGTGGTTGTGTTCTAGAAGACTAGTGTCAACTGGTGAGTTCCTTCTCTTCTTACCAGAAATGCTACATGGAAAACAAAATTATTATTCAGCCTTTTCTTGGCAAGCACGGGCTCAGACTAGAGGGAATTAACTGAATGTTTTCAATGGCTGGTGTTATCAAACTCAAAGAGTCTGATGCAACTGTCTGTATTGTGCACTGTGCTTGGTAAACCAACCAGAATACTCGTATCAGCTGCTAGGACCCCCCCTTCCCCTGACAGCTCTGAACATACTGAGAAATGCTTAATTTGGGCATGTTAAGGCACTTACTCCTTGAAGGCCCAGTTTTGTTTTGTTTTGTTTTTATTGAAGTATAGTTGATTTATAATGTTGTGTTTGTTTCTGGTGTACAGCCTAGTGATTCAGTTATACACATTATATGTTATTTTTCCTGTCCTTTTTCACTATAGGTTATTACAAGCTATTAAATATAGTTCCCTGTGCTGTACAGTAGGACCTTGTTGTTTATCTTTTTTATATATAGCAGTTTGTGTCTGCTAATCCCAAACTCCTAATTTAGCCCTCCCCTTGCTTTCCCCTTTGGTAACTATAAATTTGTTTTCTATGTCTGTGAGTCTATTTCTGTTTTGTAAATAAGTTCATTTGTATCATTTTTTTTAGATTCCCCATATAGTGGTATCATACGATATTTGTCTTTCTCTGACCTACTTCACTTAGCATGATAATTTCTAGGTTCATCCATGTTACTGCAAACAGCATTATTTCATTCTTTTTTATGGCTGAGTAGTATTCCATTACACACACACACACACACACACACACACACACACACACACACCCCACAACTTCTTTATCTGTTCCTCTGCCAATGGACATTTAGGTTGCTTCCATGTCTTGGCTATTGAAAATAGTGCTGCTCTGAACATTGGGGTGCATGTATCTTTTCATAGGAGAGTTTTCTCTGGATTTACGTGTGAAGGCCCAGTTTTAAAGAGGAAAGTATAGGCAGAGGAGGGGAAAGGGGCCCTTACCCACCACTCAACCACTACTTTCTTTCCAGCTGACCTTCCCTAGACTACTAATGCCTCTTTCTTTCTTCTGTAAAGTTTACTCAACTGTATATTTTGACATCCATGTTTATAAAGTCATATTCTCTGGAGACCATATACCCTGACCATTTTATTTAAATTGATATGTCTCCAAAATTCCCCATACCACCCCTTTATAATTTATTGCTTAGGATGTGTTGGCCAATGTCACTCATTTCATGTTGGTTTAATGTAATTTCATTCTTGAGGAATAAACTTTCCTCCTACTTTTTAAGATACTACTAGGTATTGACCACAGAACAAAATGTGAAGACAGTCTGTGAGTTTTAGTTGGCATCCATCTTTAAAAGAAAAAAAAAAGGTAATCTTTGCATTAATATAAATACAAGGTTGAGAGTAAAGAAGTTGTCAAAGCATTATTTTCAAAAGTTGATAACACAACTTTTTTCTTACAAATATAGAATAGACACATGCCAAACATGTATTTAACTGAATAATGAAGGAACCAGACAGATGGTAAAGTTGGCTTCAAGGGAGTGATAGAAACAGAGGTAATGTAGTCCTTCAGAAAAACATATTGAAGTAAGTTTGCTGTGTTAGAGATAAAACTTGCTAATTCCCACAGGGTAATAAAACCATAACCTTTATGGTTGTTTTATTTCTACTAGATAGAAATTATTTCCATCTCTACTGGACAAAATTTTGTAAGTTAACATGTAATTTCACAGTCTGGGCCCTAATCACTGGTAAGAAGAAATCAAACAAAGGTACCTCCCTCGAGGTAATTAAATAATCCTTGGATTGGCCCATTAGACAAGGCTCCAGGGTGACATTGAGAGGACATGTGGTCCTCTTTTGGCCTTATTTCCAAGTTTTGGCAACTTTTATTAAGCAAGTGCTGTGGACTCTTCAATTCATTTGGATGCGATTATGTCTAAATGAAGGCTCAGAACTGCCCCCTCCCCACCAGGAGGAACAGTGGGAGGGCCTGAGGACTTTTAGCCAGGACAGGACTCATATGGGGACCCAATCGCTCACTTCAGCATTACTCTTAGACTATGGCCCTGAGGAAGTAGTTGAAGAGCGCAGAGATTTTATGCACATCATTCAAAAGCAGTCGCAAAGAGGCCATCCCAAGAAAGGAGGGGTGAGCTGTGCCCTAAGCTGCTCCAAGGGGAAGACAGGGCAGCAGTGGAAGTGGCTTGGGCTCAGTATATGAATGAGCTCCCTCTTCGTGAAAGGGCTTCAGCCAGGCCAGTGTGAGCCTTGAGAGCAAGAGCAGTGGTCTCCCTGTGGGTTCTCTGGCAAAGGTGCAGCCATCACAGCTGCACACCAGGAGCAAGTGAGGGAGACAGACCGAGGAGGGGCGCACTTCAGATGAGGACTGGACCAGTCCCATTTACGAGTCCAGTGGGACCAGTCTCGTCTAAGATGCCTTGCAAAACTGAAATTCTATTCTTCTATGAAAATTGAGTTCTTGCCCTTTAATTAAAAAATAAAAAGCACCCTTTCCAGGGCCCAACATTTCATATCCTGGTGACAGAAGCCTACGTTAGTTTTAGTATCTGTGTGATCACAATGGTGATTGCAGCAAAGCCTTTTGATCATTTTTTCCTATTTACAAAAAATGATAATTCACTTCGGTTTTGCCTTTTTTTATAAGTCCTCCTCCCAAGAGAAGTGCATTCACAGTTTTGTTGTTTTTGTTGTTATTTGGAGAGCTTCTGGTTTGTATTTTAGTGCGACTAAATCTCGGTGTCTCAGATTTGACACTTTTTTTCTATCTCCGCTAAAGTCATTGAAATATATTCACATCAGAGGTGTAAATGGATTTTCTGAAGGTTTTTAAGAGACAGTCAAAGCCAGTCACTTTGTGACTTGACTTCTTCAGGTGTTGCAGTCAAAAAGCTTAACACACCATCTCAGTTGCAAGGATGCTAAAACTATGTCTTGACCTTGAATCTTCAAGGAGGTGGGTAACACCTTTTGCTAGATGTGCTCATCCACCACCTCTTTGGGGCTTTTTCTTTTTTTTTTCCTTTTTAAATTTTTTTCACCACCTCTCTGGTTTTATCCATTTGTATAAGATTTACTTGAGAAAGAGAAAGGAGAAGGAATCACATTGAACCTTCTGTATACTTGAGAGAAAATAACATATTTGACTTTCTGGCTTCCAATAACTGTTGTAGTTACAGTTGAAATTTTTAGTTTACCCTTCTTACCAGTGATATGTGTAAAAAAAAATCCTGACCCAAAAAAAAAAGTGTATCAACCATGTCACACACAGTCTTCTATCTCAATTTGTTTCACGTCATCAAAAAGATGTACTGAGTTTGAAGCTCCTCTCAAGTTTATTGTTAAAACATAAACCTGGAGAAATCGTGTACGATTGTAAAGATTTTATTCACACGATTCGAGCTCACAGGCTCTGGAGTCATGGAGACAGAGGCTGAATTTCTGGCATTGCCTTTTCCTGCTTCACGCAGTGTTTCCGAGACTCAGTTTCCTTCCTGAGTAGATGGGGACAGTATTAGTACCTACCGCAGAGGGTTGTTGTGAGGATTCTGGAAGATAACATACATAAAGTCCTTAGCGCATCATCTGATATAAACATTCTATAAGTGGGGGAGGGTATAGCTCAAGTGGTAGAGCACATGCTTGTTAGCATGCATGAGGTCCTGGGTTCAATCACTAGTATGTCCATTTAAAAAAGTAAATAAATATATAAACCTAATTACCTCCCCCCTAAAAAAAAAAAAAGAAACTAAAAGAAAAAAACAAAAACTCCATAAGTATTAGCTATTCTTGTTCTAATAATACTTAGAACAACTTCACCAAAACTTAATTCTGGTGCCATTAATCTTGTCAGGATTAATGGTACCATGGCCGACCCATTTCATAATACAACTGAAAAGCAGGTTTCAGCATTATGTAACAATTCTTTTTTTTTTTTTTTAAGATTCTCTATATAAATAAGATCATACAGTATCTGCCTTTGTCTGTCTGACTTATGTCACTTAACATGATACCCTCTAGGTCCAAACATGCTGTCATAAATGGCAAGATTTCGTTCTTTTTTTTTTTTTTTTCTTTTTGAGGGAGGTACTGGGGATTGAACCCAGGACCTTGTGTATACTAAGCATGTGCTCTACCACTGAGCTATACCCTCCCCTCTATAACAATTCATTCTTAGTTAATGAACTTAACAGCCATTCTTGAGAAAATAAGGGAGGAATGTTGAATCTAGAATTAGAAGACAGATCCTGTCCACTAGGAAACATTTAATATCTTATGAACAGGTTTCAGAAGTCCTTGTAAGAGCTGTTTTGTGTTGGTGACCAGACACTTGAGATATTCAAGCAGGAAAACCTACAGATAATGGTGCTCTGCCTTCCAGAATAAGATCATCTCTAAGTTATCAACTGGAGGCCAAGATCGTACTAATCCCTACCTACATGACCAGAGCAGAACTCTGTGGGAATCTGTACTGGTTGTTAGTCTGCTACCCAGGGACCAGGGCTGTCGTGGCATCAGTTTAGGCTTTGGAGTTGGGTATGACAGGCTGTAGTCCAGGCTTTGCCATTTATTTGCTGTGTGACTTTGGGCTGGTTGCTTGGCTTTTCTGAACATCGGGTTCCTCATCCATAAAGTAGGCTATCATGTAACCCAGCCCCCTCAATAGAGAAGGGTCAAATTTTTTAATATGCATGAAAGTACTGAAGCAAAATACCACTAATAGTACTAGTATTATTACTAATTATTACTCATACTGGTGCTATTGCACTGTTGCAAAGGAAAATGAAATGGGCACCAGGAAGAACACAAGTCCTCATGTCCTATATGACACCCGTGTGGCTTCCACTCCTCTGATATAAGACACATGTTCCCAGAGTGGTGACAATGCTCAGCCTTCTTCCGGGCTGAAAATTCTCATCCTGTCACAGATACCGTACTTTGCTTCTCAGAAGTGTTATTAGTGTTATCAATATTCCATAATTAACACTAATGCAAGTTTCCATGTTCTTTTACCTGAATTTGGGTGAACTGATAGATAACAAAGGTAAAACTGGCTACGTTATGGGCAAAGGCACATCCATTCTCCATACACTAAATTATCTACTAACCGTTATACCCTCACTTTAAATTCTTTAGTAGTTTGCCACTGAAAGGACCAGCTCCAAGTTCCCTCTCCTGGCTTACAAGACTTTTGATGATCTGCTCTCTGAATCCTCCACTTCATACTTTTCTTCTTGTCCTGTTCAACTTTTTATAGCTTTACAAATGCCCTGCCCTCTTCCTGAAATATCCTCACCCCCTGTCTGCGAGATCAGTTTTCATGATTTCTTCTGATCAATTGGAACCTTACCTGGCATGTAAGTGGCTGTTCGATAAACATTTAAGCAAATTGACTTGAAATCGGATGGATCCCAAATAGCCTGAAACAGCCAGATATTTCCATTTCCACACGGCCTTGCAAAATTCCTCCTGGAGTCTGAATAGATTCCATGTCATTGAAGGATAGTAGCTCTTCAAAATTATTTTGGCATTTTGCACATGGAGCGCTCCTCAGTGGTGCTGATGAGAACTTGCTTCACGGGCACCAGTGGAGTTGGTAAGCCACAATCCATGTTTTAATAAACAGACTGTAAAATATAGCACTTAAATTAAAATGTTGTATTCCCTATTGACAATTGCAAAATTTTGCACAGTAAAGAAGCGTTTATTCTATTATTTAGCAAGAAAACAAGTCTGTGTGGATATTCACATGTGTATATGCCTAAGAAGGTTATGGTAGCAATGTTCATGTAAGGTAAACATCCCCTCTGGGCCGCATCCAAAAGAATTTAGTTACTAATGACAAGAGGACTTCCATATGTTAATACCAAAAGGACTTTTTCCCAGGAGTAATGGAGTGGTCCCCAACCTGGATCCTGGGCACGGTATAGCCTCTGTCTGTCTGTCTCTGTCTTGTCTCTCTCTCTCTCTCTCTCACACACACACACACACACACATGCAGACGCTTCGGAATTTTCAAGTTCCAAGTAGAATCCATTAATAAAAATATGAAATGCTTTTTCTTATATAAATCATAATGAAGTGTTGAGAGATAAAGGGACAACTAAGAGGGACGAATAATCAGCTGCGGCTCAAAAACTGAAACCTGTCACATTAACTCCCAACTCAAACACCCCGTTTTAAAGATTTACCTTCAAGAAACCTAAAAGCTTGTATCCTGCCTCATCACAACAGCCTCAGACTGTTCCCTGTCATCGAAGAAAACAAATCTTTTGCTCCTTTCTGCCTAGGGGAGGCAGAGGGACGGAGGTGGTCCTGTGTGGCTGAATTAGATGAAAGACTTGCCTTCCACCTCCGAGACGTGGAGTCTAATCAAGTGAAATGAGTTTTGAGATCCCAGCTCATTTCCTCGGGGAGATCAGTTCACATTACAAAGTCACGGCATCTCATTCATCACAGCTGATGTGGTCTTTGCTCAGGAGGGGACCCCAACTGGGACGAAACCACCTGTCTTCTCTTGAAAAGGGGCACTTTATCCAAGTTAGAGTTGAAAGCCTTGGAGTGAGAAAGCTTGCCAGCTTCCACCCCAGTGATACATATGCAACGTGGAAGGGAACTTAGGTTGAAAAAAGGGAAGTCGAGTTTAAGGAAGATTGGTGGTTGTACTTTTAATGATGCCAGATATGAACAGTCATTCTGGAGATGCTAAGGCTCACGGTCGGGAGAGATGAGACTGGGGCTCCCTCTTCTTTAGCTCCTAGATTTTGTCAAACAGAAATGAGCAGGATAAGCGTTTCCATGCATCAGAGTTTAAAACGGCAAAGAAAGTGTCCTGCTTTCCAGGCAGATAAATGATCATCATCTCTTTTCTTTCTTCCAGGGCATCGTTGTCACACCCCTGCTACTGCTGCTCTTTGTGAGTATTTTGATGTTGTTTTTAATATCTTTTTAATAAAAAGCCATCCACAACCCGTTAGGAAAGGTCATTAGAGTAAAATTGAAATTGGAATCCTTTGGCACCACTTTGCATCACATTTTGAGCTGTTCTTTCAGTTCAAAACTGTACCAAGTCGTAACATGTAGACGCAAAGCATCTGTGTAGTCTCATGACCCAAGGGCAGCAACAGAACCCAGTTCTCAGGCCTCTGACTCCTGGGCTAAATCATTAATTATGATAAATTAATGACCAGTGACCTAGGTCACAAATGTGCTGCATTATTTTCTCATTAGTAAAACTGAAGTGATTGCTAGTGACCCAGTGTTTGATAGAGCCTTGGACCAGGGGACCAGACAAAGCTTAGTTTTCAGTGCTGGTACTGATAGTAACTGGCTTCCTCACTTGGGGGGAATGCTGCCTTGACTTTTTCATCTGTAGAATGGGAAGCAATAACACCTCCCCCAGTCTGTCTCCCAGGGATGATGAAATGTGCTTTAGAAATAAAAAACACAAGCTACTGGTAAACTAAGCAAAAACTGTTCTAAAAATAAGAAATACTAATTAACCGTCTTATTTCTTTTGGCACCCAGCGTATGAGAAATTAGATGAAAGATGATAATAGAAATTAATGTCATCTCATGCTGAGAAAAGCATATGTAATCGTGAATGATACCTAAAATATTTTATGAGCTGTGCATTTTTCATACACATATCTCCCAAATACAAATCACTCCTCTCATCACTGAAATGGAGTGGGGATGTGTTTCTGGGAGTGAAATGTGGCTGTTTGACTAGCACTATTTGTCAGTGAATTAAAACTATGGGGAGAATTTATTTAATTATAGTGTAATTACCCAAGTTGGAATTCAATTAGAGTAACAGAGTGAGGGACTTCATTTCCTACAAGCTGTGAAGGAAGTGGAGAGGGAGAGAGCCCCTACTAAACAGTTGGATTTTGCATCTTTCATGAAAGACATTACCTTCCAGTAGTAAACTCAGCCTTACCATCCCTTCTGAAATGCTAGCTCCAGTCCACAAAGTAAGAAGAGTCAAATCGTCAGATCCCTTCCCACAGCAGAACGAACCTCATTAATTTAGACTCGCCAGTTCAGAATTTGCAGGGAGTCAAAATGAGACAGAAGTGAATATTGGTTTGCATTCGTTTGGAAGAAAAGGCTTGGTGTGTGCCTGCCTGGTCACTAGATGTGGGGAACTGGGATTGTCCCTCAGGGTTTTCTCCAGGACCCGGCATCATCACTCCCCAGGAGCACCCTCAGCAGACAAAGGATGCAGGCCAGCCTGGGCCCCCCCGGAAGTGAGTCAGAGAACGAGTGTAGAGCTCAGCATACAGTCAGTGTCCAGTAAATGGCTCTGTAGCCTAGGTTTTCCGCATTGCAGAAGAGTGACATCTCTTACTCCTGTGACTCTTGGAAGATGGTCAGGGGAGAAGTCACAGCCACAACTAGGGGGCTGAGACCTAGGTAGCACTTTGGAGTATCTCACGGTCTGGAATCTCTGGGACACTGTTTCAGCTTGGGACTAAAGAACTAGATGAGTACCCTCCTCCCGCTCCTTCCCATCTCCGTGCCGTAACATTTTCCCACTGGTTAAGATTATAGCATCACATTATTGCAAATTTGCCCCCGATCTTAGACCCATAGACGTGTGAGCTTTAGTTGGTTCCACATTTTTAAATAGTCGAGCTACAGAAATAGTGAAAGAGACCCCAAGACCTCAACTTAAAAGTTAGATGCTTCCCTTTGAGCTAACTGGGCTGTCCCAGTGGGTTCAGTGGTATCAGCACACAACATCAACAGATAATTCTACGTTGCATGACCTTAAATCACATGCACAGTGTATAACGCTTTTTGTCTGTTTAGGTTGTTGTGCATTTTACAAACAATGGGCATTGCTTCAACACTTGGGTGACCAGGCTTTATTTACTGAGTAGGACAAAAACCTGAGCAACTCTAGGAGTTGTTAAGTTCTCCTCTGATCATATTTTCGCAGTGAAGTGGCAAGTAAGGTCAGGGGTGGAGGACAAGGAAAGGCAAGGAGGTGTTGGAGATTTGCTAAGAGAGGAGAAGACGTGGAAGAGTTGTGTGGGAGAGTGAATGGAGTGGCCAGATGCAGTGGGATGGTCCCGCGGCACCAAGGACCGTCCTCAGAGCCTTTACACTTGGCGTTGGCTCAGCCTAGGTTGCCCTCCATCCCCAGATATCCACGTGGCTCCCTCCTTCAGTTTCACCAAGTCTCTGGTCAAATGTCATTTTAGGAGAGATGCCTTTCCTCACTACCTCATATGAAATAATACATTCCATCACTCTCTCCCCACCTACAATGCTTAACTGTTCCTCTTAGCATTTGTGATCTCGTGACATCTTAATCATTGGTTAATTTATTTATTGTCTATCTTCGCTAACTAGAACAAAGCATCACAAGGTAGCAGAGACTTTCTGTTTGGGTCAGTGCTGTAACCCCTCTGCTCAAAATAATGCCTGGCCCTGGAAGTCACTCAAAAGTGCTTTTGAATGGAAGCTTGGGAAAGGAAAACTCTCTGTGCTCACACCAGATGTGTGGGCCTTCCACACCAAGCGATCCTCCAGCGCTCTGCAGGCGCCAGCTGGGTATTCTGCAGTTGAACTCCTCTTGACACTAACTGCCCAGAGTTACCGAAGCCCCTACAGATGAAGGGCTCAGTCCCACAAGGCTGCCCCTCACTTCAGGTGCCAGCAGGAAGCAGCGGGTTCTCACGTCAGTCTGACTTAGCTACAAATCAGGGATTCCCGCAACCGACTCCTCAATGTTAATAATTTGCTGTCGCTGCTCACAGAACCCAGCGAAGCACGCTGTTGACTATTACTGATTGATTATAAAGGATACAAATAAACAGCCAGGTGAAGAGGTACGTAGGGCGAGGTCCAGAGGGTCGCAAGTGCAGGAGCTCCTGTCCCGCGGAGTTGGGTGCGCCGCCCTCCCTGCACGTGGGTGCAGCCACCAACCCAGGAGCTCTCTAAACCCTCTGAGCCAGGCACCAGGGACAGACTCAAATATAACAAAAGACGCTCTTATCACCCCATCACTCGGGAAGTTACAAGGGTTTTAGAAGCTGTACTAGGAACTGGGGACGAAGACCAAATACTGTATCACAGCATCACAGTTGGACGGGTAGATGGGCGCCTCTGTTCAGAGCTGGGTGAGGGCTACTTCTAAGGCTAGTGTTTCCTTGTTTTATGCTCTACCTGCAGCAGCACAGTCCTTACTGTAAAGCCATTTTGGAGGGACTGACTTCCCCTCCCTCATGGCTGTTGTAGAGAGGCAGCAGGGTACGGGGAGCAGGCGCCCCGTGTTGGCTCAGTCTGCAGCCAGTATCTGCTGTGAACGGTGGATTTTCCTTAACCCTTCTCAGCCTCAGTCTTTACCTCTGTAAAGTGAGAATTATGATAAGATGGAGAGAGTTCATTTATGGGAAAGCCTGTTGTGAGCTGTAAAAAAGAACCATCGAGTCCTAGTTATTTAAATTTGACCCTTTATAAAAGAAAATAGGAAATAGTCCCAAGAACATTAAGTTTCTGGAAAAGCACTTCCCTGAAATGCAGCAGCAGCCCAATGAGTCCGGGCCTTAATGAGGGGCTGAGTCTTACAACTTTCTGATTCTGTAATCATATAGCCTCTATAATCTTATAATCTTGTGTGTTCATGAACCCAGTGTTTACCCATGGCTGACAGTGAGCGCAGAGAAACTTCCTAAAAGGTCACCAGTCACGCCCAAGACTTAAAGTGCTTCCACCTGTATCAGTCTTCTTGCTAACATCCCTCTGATATTGGCAGGGGCTGAAATTTCTGTCTGTTTTGTCAGTTGATGCATATCCATCTATGAAGTTCCAATCTGTAAGAATAAATCAAGGCCCTGTCTAGCTAAAAACTGCACTTACAAGTTCATTACTTGGAATTCCATATGAATTTTCCTTATGAAACAGTGTCCCAGCACTTAGCACCCACTGGACTTTGTTCTGCCAGGCCAGGAACCATGCATATCTTATTCATTAACTTATCTCCGATGCCAGGTATTCAATAAATATTTGTTAGATGGAGAATAGAAAGATGGGTAAGGAATGATTAGAATGATTCAAGTGACAAATTAGTGGTTTGAAGGTTAGGATCTCAACCTGATTCATAAAATCTTAATTTGTACTTGCTATAAAAAATAATTTACATTTTTTTCAATAATATTAAACAAAACATCCATTCTTCTATTAGATGTTTGAATGCCTCCTGTGCACTCTGACTATTATGAAGATCAATCTGACTTTGGTTCTTCCCTCAAAGAATTTATGATTTAATAGAGAAAATAGAATATATTCACAGATCATTAAAATCCAAGGTAGAGATTGTATCAACAGTATCATAATACTTCAAAGGAGATTACTAAAATACAAAACATTTTATTTAATAGAAAAAGTGGCTTTTTTTAACAATAAATTGTTTTAGAAAGAAAACTTAATTTGAGGAGAAAGAGAAGGTAGTTGGAAACTTCTCATATGTCTCAAGGGATCTCCTTATTTCAGGTTTTTTTACAGGCATGGTTCTGATTCTCGGCTATGTTTAACATCACTTCAAATTTGCAAATATTTCCTTTCCTTTGATGTGGTTTATCATGGGCACTATGTTTACCAGCCATTATTATAGTTTTTACTCAGCAGCAAATAATAGAGATGACTGAAGGAGAGAGATTTAAAAACTTGAAACCTAGTGCAGGGCAGTATTTAAGATGAAGAGGCCATGGTGCTGAGTTAAGCACTTAGGCTGCGAGGGGTTTTAAGTCCCGGTGAACAGTGCTGGACCATCCATCGGGCGGTGTGAAGCCCCTCCTTCTGTGGACTCCTGTCCCCTCGAGTCTGCTTAGCAGCTCCCTCACACCTTCTTCCCAGGCACATCTTGGCTACTCCGAGGAATGACAGGAAGCACCGTCTCCGTTTCTCTCTTACTCCCTCTGAAGTTAAGACAAGAAGGTCAGGGATAATAGAATAGGTCAGTCTAATTCTATGCAACTACGATCTAAGGAAACCAGACATCGGATGGTGTTGTCATGGCCTCAAGCTCTGTAATTCTGTAGACACCAGTTTAGTTAAGTAAGTTCATGTTTGGCAGAGGAAGGTCAATAGCACTTGGACCTTGTGCCATTAGAAGGACAGATCAAGCCCTCACTTCCATCCCAGCCACAAAAGTCAATTGAACCTCAAGACCTCTGGAAACACACAGGGTGGAAACTTGGACCACTAGAAAGTCATGTCCTCAGAGTCACAGATCAGACCATCCTCACATGTGGGGATGATACCTTAGGATGTTTAATAAACATCCACCGACATGCTTACCCCTTCAGTAACGTATAAGCCCCTCTTAATAAGTGGGAGCACCCCCAGTTCTGCTGTTAATATCAATTGACTTTGTATGACTTGATTTCTTAGAAACCTGGCCCTCATCAAGCAGGTATTTAAAAGCCATGGTGACCATTGGACGCACATACATGCTCACGCACACACACAAACGTGTACAGACCCTCCTGTGCATGCTCGCCAGGCCCTGTTTCTAGGCTCACTGTATGTTCCATTGATCTGTCTCTTCTGTTACTTTCCACTTCAGCCTTTTTTTGGGGGTGGAGGAGGTGATTAGGTTTTATTTATTTATTTATTTATTTTTAGAGGAGGCACTGGGGATTGAACCCAGGACCTTGTGCATGCTAGGCATGTGCTCTACCACTTGAGCTATTCCCTCTCGACACTTCAGCCATTCTTAAATCCAATAGACTTGAACTCTCACAGCCCTGTATAAGAAACTCTGTTTTTCCAGAAGGGGAGTGGGGGGGGGAAGGTAGAATAATTTTATTGCGTAGCTATAACGAGTGCTTTCTTTATACATAACCCCATGTGAGTAACATGAGTGCCTTCAGGGGTAGGTACTCTCCCTCGCATGAGAAAACTTAGGTTCAAAGAGGCTTTGTAAGTCTTGAGCCTGCATGGCCAGTCCAGGGCACAAGACACGTTCAGGCAGGGGCTGCCTCCCCAGGTGTGTTCTTTCCAGGCTGTGCTTCCAGAGATGCCTCCTAGGAGACAGGTGATTTCAGGACATGTTATCAGCACTCAGGTACTACTTCCTGGACATGGATATTCTAGGTGACATAGGAAAGACAAAACAGAATAAGGTATAATTATTGCCTTGGAAGAAACTTAAGCTAATTTGGATAAACAAGAATAAAGACTATGTAAAAATTTAGAGGAAAAATTAACTACTAAACTATGTGATTCAGGGTGAATTTCCTAGGAACTCATAGAAGAGTGAGGGTCAGGGTCACGGAGAGCCATCATCAGTGGCAGCTGTCAAGGCTGCGGTCATCACTAGCTTCTCTAGTAACTGACTAACCTGTGATGGAAAATGCTTCAACTCAGACCCCATCAGTAAAACAAAAACAATGAATATAGCCATTCGTGTCCTGTACAATACTCTGGTGATTTTTTTGTAGTATGTTCCCAATAATTGTTGCATAACTGATGGTCACACACGTGTGTGACGTATACAATGATAATAAAACATAAAGCACTTGAAGAGAAACTGTCCATGTGGTCACCTGAGTAGCTCCATACTGAACTGGGTTCTCCACGTTGTACCCAGCAAGTGTAGACGGATCTCCTCCTCTCGAGTGTGAGAGCGGCTCATCTTCTGACTGAGTGTGTGAATCACACAGAGATGGTTCCAAGCAGGGAGAATATTGTGACGCAAGATAATCCACGGAGTCTTTTCTAAGGGCTGGTACCAGGGCTCCCCCAGACCCAGTTGAACCATAATGGGAGAAGAGGAGCACCTGGTAAGCCATTTTCAAATGCTCTAGAAGACATTTATAAACTGCCTCCCACTTCAAGGACCACTGACGCAGAGAGGCCAGCTCCACTGCTGATATGGGACTATGCACACTTATCTGAAGGGAGGTGGTGGTACAGGGCGAGCTCCGGCGTAGCACTGACTTAGCCAGGCTTTTCCCTGCCCCTCGGTTCCCCCTCCAACTCCAGCTGCTGCCCCCCCGGCCAGTGATGAACTAGCCGGAGTGAGAAGGACACGGCTTCCTTACGCCACCCTTGTTTGCCAATCCCTCCTCCGGAGGAACTTAAAGCTTTGTCTGCTTAAGGGATCTTTAGCAACAGCATGCTCTGTGGTTCCTGAACCCAGCTCAGGATTGACAAGACAAAATCCTGTGGCCAGGGAGTTAGGGGCAAAATTTGTTTCTAGCTGCATCTGAGGACCTCTGCCTCCAGCCCGCCCTGTCCTGGAAGCCCGTCTCCCCAGGGCTTTCCCCTTTGGGTGATGATAAGCTGTTGGACAGTTTCTTTGGCACATTTCACTGAAATTTCTGTGTGGTTTGAGTAACCAGAACTTATGATTGGACGTAGTTTCCATCAGTTCCTGGAAGGTAATCTTTTCATCTTACATTTTAAATGAGCATATAACAAAAAGAAACATGTTATATACTTTATCTTTAAAAAGTCACTTAAAGCCTATTTTGTCCTTTATTTCTCAGGGAAGGAAAAATACCATGCTTCTGGAGAGAAAAAGGATCATTTCCTCCAGGAAGTGTATACTTGCCAGCTTAGGTTGACACATGCAGCTGAATCAATATGGCTTTTTAACAACCATGTTCTTAATTTTGATAAAAATGACAGTCGTTTTTCTATTGAGCCCATCAGCTGGTATCTGTTTAAGTCATTGATTTTGTGTAAGTAATCGGTTTAGTTCGCTTGCATCCCTGTGATCAGGGGCAGCAGAAATGAAAGAAGGACTGAACTGTCATTTCGGGGGAAAGATGGAAATCTAGAAGAGTCACTCTGCCTTCCTCTGTGGGCACGCCTTGTCTTTGTGACGGGAAAGGGACAGGCGTTTATGAGTGTGTCTGTGTGTGGGGAGGAGAAAGTTAGATCCAATAGTTTACAGGTCCTTTTCTTCCGTCCCTTCCTTGGGGTTGGGCTCTGTGGGCAACGCGGGGAGACGGGAACTGGGCAGGAAGCAAACACATCCTGCTCTGTGTCAGAAGTGTCTTCTTCCTGACTTCCTCGCAAAAGAGATTTCACATCCCTGATTCTACAGCATAAACTGTAAACAGCTATTCTTATTTTTCCCTGAATGTGGTGCTAATGAAAGCAAAGACCGATCATCAAGGGTGAATTATTTAATACAACAATGTTTTTAATCGCCGAGAAGAGGCGCAAATAGTAGTGATGCCTGTGGCTAATGGATTTCCCTGGTAGGAGATAAAAGGCTGATTACACAGCGGAGCAAGTGAGGACGCGGTGCGTTAATGACAGTTTACAGGTCAGCTCACTTACAGGACTGATTTACAACACACCATCTGTTTTCTAACTGGGTTGATAACTAGGACTTTTATGATTTTAGCTAGTGTCTCTTCATCAAGAATTTACTTGTTTTTCTGAGTCAGGTTAGTTTAACCCCATAATATTTCACTGACTGGACCCCCTGATTCCTTCCAAATCAAATTGTGTCTAAGTTGAATGGATTGATAGCAGCCAGTCTTGCTTCGACTCAGCCTGTCTCTGCCAGGTTCGAGAATTAAGTCCTGATGCCTCAAAGCAGCCCTTGTATGTATTGGATTAACTTCTTTCTGATGCGTCTACCCTGATCCCAGTTATATACCATCCTTGAGAGAGTTGAGAAAATAGCCATTCAAGTCATTTTCCGTGTCCTGTGGTTCAAATCCGGAAACCTAGTTGAAAAAGGCTACACCATCATCCACTGCTTATCAAGTTCCCCCTTTTCCTCTCTTTTTGTTTCTGTCTGCTCTCTGGCTCCCCAGCTCCATGCAGCACCTTCCACCCACCCACCCACACACACACACACAGACACTCCCTCTCTTTCTCTCACGTGGACAAGATAAGGGGAGCCCAGCTTTGGCCCCCACTCTGGCCACCTTCCCCGTTTCACTGCTCTGTATCTTCTGTAATTAACGTGCAGTCGAACGTGAGGATTAGGTGTGAGGGCTGTGGAGTGATCCTTCTGGGTTGAGATCCTGGCTTCTGTCACTTTCTAGGTACAGAGCCCGCATCCAAGTTGTTTAACTGTCCTGTGCCACCGTTTCCTCAGATGAAAATGGGGGTACTCATGAGACCTACCTCAAGGAGTCACTGTGCTAAATTATTCAACACGTGATGCGTTTAGAACAGCGCACAATGAATGTTACCATACTTGTAATTACAGGAGGCCGTTGGGTGGGGGGCCAGGCTGCTGGTTCTTTCTTGAGGCTGTGCATGAAGCCGGGCTTTGTAACTTACCTGAAGTTGGAAGCTTGGAAAGGAAAACATTGTCAAGCCCCTCTTTCTACCTGCGTGTTGCAATCGTTCATCGGTTGGACACATTTTTGAGCATCTGCTATGTACTAACTTAGTGGTTCTCAAGTGTGAACCCCAGCTCAGCAGCAGCGTCACTTGGGGGTTGTTAGAAATGCAAGTTCTCACCATCCTCCCCTCATCCCTCCCCCCAGGTATTCCAAATCGGAAACTCTGATGGTGGGGCCTTGGAATAGGTGTTTTAACAAGCCCTCCAGATGCTTCTGGTGTGATAATGTTTGAGAACCACTGCCCTACATGTAAAACATAGTTGCGCTCTGGACACCTGGAATATAAACATAAAGATGCCCGTGTCCCTGACCTTCAGAAACATAGTCTATTGGGAGAGACAGATGTGTAAATAAGAAAAACCAAGGATTCTGAGTAGAACAGTGGAAACACAGAGCCACAAAAGAGGGGGTGGCCAAGTGTGCATTTTGAGAGGAAGGTTTGGAAATAATTTCTTAAGAAGTGATGCTTGAACTAATTCTTAGATAAAGACTGGAATTTTCCCAGTTATAAGTGGGGGGAAGACATTCCATACAAAGGAGCACGTGTGCACTTGGTGATGGGTGGACCTGTATACAGACCTCAGACTTTAAAAAGCAGCTCCTGGAGAGGAGCGGTTTGGTATTTTGTTCACTGTTGGATCCCCAGAGCCTAGAACATGACCCTGGCTCACAGGGGGCACCAGTAACTAACTGAGTGATTGAACAAAGGTCTTAAATTCCTACATATTTCATTTTCACGGAAAACATTTCTTCTCAGCATATTAAAACAAATCAACGTAATTGTGAGTTCTCTGCTCTAAAGCACTTTATTCCTGAAAGAATTAGCCAATGCCTGGATTGGTTTTCTCACATTCGGTATGTTAAAGCACGGGTTGGCAGCAGATATGACCTTTATATCTGCCAGGTAGCGCAGGGAAGCCCAGAGCACTTGCTTGACACAGGTTTATCTTGAACCTGCAACTTTATCCAAACGTGCCAATTATTGATGCTTCTTATAAAGATACTGCTCTCTGAAATAGAAACCACGTCAGGTTCCTCATTAAAATGTGAAGAACCAAATAGCCCAGGCAGCGTATTTCCTTCTGTTTTAGTTAAAATCAACTCTGCATACAAAATGATTGGGTCTAATTTCCCAGTCATGCTCTCACACGCAGATGCTCACTCTTCTTTCTTCTGGATGCCAGGGCATACTTCAGAGCGTCAGGAACTTCCCCAAGGGGACCTCTGCATCTTCACACTGACCACAGCGACAGGTCTGGTGGCCGATTCAAAAGGAAGGACGTATGCCAAGTTAGAGCCCAGTGGTGAGGTTTCCTTCCTTTCAGCGCCACTTCTAAGGGAGCCACCCTTCGGGACTTCCCCCTTCCCCAGCATCCTCCCCCCCCCCCCCAGCATCCCCGGTGTACCTAGTCTGGCTTCATGTACCCAATTAATTACAGCTCTGGCTAGCTTGCTCTGGCCTCGGATCTGACAAAGCCTCAGAGGAGGGCTGTTCTGTCCTGTGTTCCTAATCAAGTAGGTCAGAGGTCATGGGTGTTTAGAGGACAAAGGGATCTTGGAGATCGTGGACAATGTCCTCCCCTCCCCCTCCCCCCATAGCCCTTTCCGCTGTCTTCTAGGAACTTACAAACACTGAACATACAAGTGATCTATTATGTCATGGATCTAGAAAGTAAAACACTTAATATTCTTAAAACCAAAGTTTAAATGGATTTTCTTTTACTTCTCCTTTAGATTGAATTGGGGTTAAAAAGAACCCCCAAAGTGTACTTAATACATGAAATCGTTTTAACTTTTCTCTCCGTTTGGTCTGAGTTTACTGCTGAGTTTACTGCTCTGCAGTAAACTTTATGGTTAAACAAACAAGCCCCCCAGTGGTAGGAGAACTGTTACCACAGAGCAGATTTGCTTGCGTGTGTTTGAGAAGCACAGCCAATTTCACATAATAACGCAGGTATTAGAAGTGTTCATTACAAGCCACTTCTCTCTGGACCTTAGTTTTCAGTCTTTAAAAAGAGCAAATGGACAAGTTTCTTCTAGGGTTAGAATTCTATCAGTTTTAGGTCTTCCCCTCAAGAGCAGCATTAAGGAGCTAAGATGGGTATTGAGGAGAACGAAGGGAGGGAACATGCATTACCACGTTCCCGCTGCTGATTACACACGGGGGAGCTCCCCCCACCCGCCCACATTGTTCTTGGCATCAATGGATGGATGCTCTTTGTTTCTAAGTGCACCTTAGATGAGTTGTGTTACTAGTGATAAACAGTGAAAAAAATAATACCAACTGATTTTGTAATGCTACATGATAATAAGAGATCTTTAGATATACTTAAGTTTTGTGGGTTTTGTTTTGTTTTACCTTTAGAAAAAACAAAGATATGCTTTTGGGTAAGAGTTTGTCACGTTTTTAGCACCCCATGTTTACAAATCACTTCATTTGTTCATTCTGCACAGCTTTACGCATCTGCAAACATATTCTCTGTGCCAGTTCCTGGGATAAGCACTGGGCTGACAGAGGGGATATAGCTCCGTATGGTTATTCATGACAACATTTGAAAATCACATTAAATAACTTGATAAAGTTGAGGTAGAAGGAGGAACAGAGATAGGTGAGATCACCCATGAGATTCCAGGCGAGAACTGAGACTTTTTACTTGAAGGTTACCACCCTGAGCCCTACTGCCCGTCTCTAGACATTGTGAGCCTTAGGGACAGAGCATTGAGCTGAATGGTTTTGAACTTGAAAACTTTGTTCTTTAAAGTTTATTTTTCTATTTATCCAGTGCCTCAATTTCTTTGCAAACAATATTTTTCCTTATTTCAATCCTTGCCCCAGAAGCATCCTTAGGGTTAATATTTGTGGAGAAAATATATTTGTTAAATACCTTGCTCTAGGTGTTTACCAAAGACATAGTTGCTCTAAAATAGCGTATGATTATTAGCTTTTAATAGTTTGACTTTGCCTGAAAAGGAACAGCCAAAAGCCATGTAACATGTAACACACCACAAATCCTATGTGTTCTTTGCCAGTTTCACTCTTTCTGCTTGTCTTTATTTCTTTAGCTTATATTGGTTATGGAGGAAAAGACTAGAGTCTACCCTTTTTATGGGTTAAACTGAGAGCCAGTGGTCAGTGTTGAAGGCAGTATTAAGTGAATGCGGGCACATTCTTGGCATTTTGATTGCATATAGATTGGGGCCAAGGATGAGGGACAGAGTTTTATAAAATACACCAGGGTGTAGAAAAGATTTTGCTAAGCTAGTTTATGCAGAAATCAGTGAAAACACTGACCCCACAGCATTTCATTCTGGGCTATGAACCTCATTTATCTAAATATTTGGTATATTTTATTTAACATTCTCTTCCTTCCATCATAACTATCTCAATGTCTTTCACAAAAATTACTTTCCAGAAGATATTTCCAAGTTTAATGAAACTGGAAACTAAATGAAAATGGAGGTTTAGCCTGCAAGGGGAGGGCGAGAGTAAGTTCCAAGGGCCAGGAAGACCTTCGCTGATAGTTTGGGAGAACCTGGTTGCAAAAGGGACTCACGGAAGAGATAAACATCTTTGGAACTGGCTGTTGTTTGTTCAGAAAGGAGGTTTTGTAAAAACACTGGGAAGTTAATAGGAAGATAGCAATTCGTGGCAGTTTAAGTTAATGTGAGTGTGTGTGACAGTGTTCACGGGCGAACACTACCTTGTGCTGCTGGCAACAGAATCTTTATGAAGTTGAGACTGCAGTCATTAGCAAAGAAAGAACCAAGAAACGAGGACAGAGTGAAAGTAGGAATTACGAACAGCGTTAAGACATGCACATTTAGGAGAGGTCTATTGAAATGTTAAGTTGAAAAATAAGCTATGTTTCAGGATTTCCCATTTCCTAGATTTTGTGTAAGAATAAATTTTAAAGGATATGAGACTCATTGCCTTTGTTTTGGAGGAGTAGGAAAATTAGAAACTATTTCACTTATATAAATAAAAATATCTTGATAAGAAAACAATGAGACATGTTTGTTTTAGGTATCCGCACGCAGGTGAATTGAAATCTCGGAAATTGATTATAGATGGAAAATCATGCCACACGAGTAGAGACAGTATAAACACAGAATGACCTTACAATTCTGAAATGTGTTTAATAATAGATGATTTAAGTTAATTGTAAAACACTAGTTATTTTTCTTTAGCCTTAGTCTCCTAATAAAAATTATACATTAAACTGCTCAGTCTGTTTTGTGTTAAATTTAGAAAATTAAAAGTAAGTTCACTTGACCTTTGTATATAGCTACCAACTTTTTGGTGCCTATGAGAGAATTCCTTTATCCCAGTATGTAGTGAACAGCATTACTGATACCTGATTTACAGTAATTCTAACTCCTTCTTGTTTTACAGCTTGGCTCATCCTCTTCTGTGCCTTTTACGTCCATTTTTTCTCAGCTTTTTATGACTGTTGTGGTTCCTCTCATTATTGGACAGGTAAGTTCTCCAACTCTCTCTCCTCTTTTCTTTATATATCAAATTGTGAATTCTTATGTGAGGGCAGGACAATTGAGGGAAAAGCCAGTCAGAGGAAGAAACCGGTGAAAATCTGAGACTGTGATCACAATATTCTCAATCACAATATTCTCATCTTTTTATTTTTTTAAATAAATATCACTCTGCTTTGCAGATGGCTATTAATAGGGACACTTACACAGAATCTATTTGTTAGATTTTATTTTAATTGATGATCCCTTCTTTGTAGGTCTGTAGCTAGCTTGAAACCGTCTATCAAGTCATTACCTTATTCAGTGACTTCTGATAAGGTCTCAGCATTTACGGTCATTTTGGGGAACAAGCACCTGTTTTTGGCTGGCTTCTTCTTAGACTCCTCTGAGAGCAGTGCTCATATTTGTGATCTTGTAATTGACAAAATAAACACTTAATTCTATTAGCTCTTAAAATTAGCTCTTAGAAAATTTCGTTGCCTCTATCATTCTTATTGAATTAATCTAATAGAATAAATTCTAAACTTCTTTTAACAGGTTAATAATGAGCATGTAACTCAATTATAAGCATACGAATTTGAAAATAAGGTTGTTGTCCGTTGTTTTAATCACAGGGAGCCACAGTAACAGATCACAGGATTTAATGCTCTGCAGAAAGGAGTCAGTCTTAGGAAGGCAGTGTATTAGCATGGCTAAGAGCACAGTTACTGGATTAAGACCAATCAGACTCTAGTTCTTATTTCTACCTTTTATTTGCTCTGTGACCTTGGGCGAGTCATTTAATCTCACTGGCTCCAGGTTCATAATTCATCTAATTGTATAATAACAGGACCTATCATAAAAGGTTGTGAGGAGCAAATGAAATATGATGCATACAAAGTTTTTGGCATCCTAGAGCCTGATGCAGGTAAGTGCCTATAACATCTGTCATCGTCTTCAAATTCCCTGTAGATACGAAACAGGAAGCAACTCTTTGAAGTATTAACTATAAAAAAAGGTGTCTGTATAGACATGTAATATTTACATGCTGTCTTAGATTCTCTGGTAAATCAAGTCTGAGACAGAGGTTTCCATGAAGGAAGTTTATCGGGGGAGAACCCATGGAATCAACAGCTCTGGGAGAGTGAGGAAAGTAGGGCAGGGATGAGGAAGGAGTTGAATTCTGGTGCATTCCCGGCAAGGCCTCCAGCTAGACCGACCCTCAGAGTTGTCCTGCCTAAAACACAGGTGCCTGGCTTTTTGACTCTTTCTTGCACTGAGCAGTCATCGGATGCCGGCTTCCCTCCCTCCCCAGGAGATGTACGACCTTGGGTGAATCTGCCCTCTGCACAGCAGTTCCCAAGGAGGAATTCAGCTGAGGTCTTTCAGTCAGTCAACACACCCTGCAGATGTGGGAATAACCATCTTGGTTCCTGAAGAGACAGATCTGGGGGGCACACCACAGCATCCACTACACATGCACTTTTTTAAATTTTAATTTTATTCTTACAAAAGAGACTAAATTTACGGAAATGCGGGAGGCTTTAAAAGCACTCAGAGAATGCCATTTAATTAAATAGAATAATTCTTGAATTATTAGTGCTGCTCACATAACAAGTATTCCGAATAAATCTTATGTCACCTACCTCTCGAACCTCTTTGCCACATTTCCTAAACTCTCACCTCCCCTGGCTTTTTCTCAATTCCTGCTTAATTTTTCTGTTTAGAACATCTATCTATCCACCCTCCCACCCCCAGCTCATTGTTCATTGGACTCTTTAATTCATACCTCCTTTGGGCCACCTGTCTGGAGTATGTTTCCCTCTTATTCTTTATTGTGACATCTTGTGGGAGTCCTTTCTTGGCCTTTGTCACAATAGATGCTTACCTTTTGTTTACTGTTAATGTTTGTCTCCCCCATTAGACTGTAAGCTTCATGAGGACAGGGAACCACATTTTTTTTTGTGTACCGTTCCATACCCAGACCATAGGCCCCCAATCAGTACGTGCGGGATGAGTGAGCGAGGGAGTGAATGAGTGAGCATTCTATGATCAATGAGGGAAATGCTGTGTCTTACAGAGGCTTGGCAGAACCCACCTGCCCTTCTCAGCTCTGGCCAGTTTAAGCTGTCGATTAGTGGATTAGTTTAAACCCATACATATTCTCTTCGTTCTGAAAATAATTCCATATGATAACTCAGGGCTCATATATTCTTCTCCTAGTGAATCTTGGAAATATCTCTGTTAATAATAAATGTCTGCACAACAAGGTCTTACTGTATATAGCATAAGAAACTATATATACTCAGTATTCCATAATAAACCACAATGGAAAAGAATATGAAAAAGAATATATATGTACATATAACTGAATCACTTTGCTGAACACCTGAAACTAACAGTGTCTTAAATCAACTAGATGTCAATACCTACATACATACATAAATAAATATTTAAAATAATAAATGTTTGACATAAACTGTATGGACCAAAAAAAAAAAAACTTTGTCTAAGCCAGTCAATGTTTTTTTTAAAACGTATAGGGTTATATAATTTATGTAGTTAAGAATATTTAACCAGAGAGGATAATGAATTGTTAGATGGCTCATCTTTGTGTGCCCACTAGTAAAGTGTTACAGTAAGTTATAAAGCAGTAAAGGTCGTCCAAAAGTAACTTGGGTAATTTTTTAAAAGTACTCTGTTTTTTCAAAGAATAAACTTTCACACTTGCAACTACCTACAAGCAAAAAGGTTGTGTGTTTACATCTGCCTCTTATAATCCAGTTTGGGAATTAAGAGTCACAGCCTCAGGCTCTCCCCCTAGAAACCACATTGCCTCCTCTCTCTCCTCACATTTTAACGCTCCTACATCCAAGCAGTCACTAAATGCCACCATTTCTTTTTTTGTTTTGTTTTGTTTTTTCTTTTGAAGTATGGTTGATTTACAATGTTGTGTCAGTTTCTGGTGTACAGCATAGCGATTCACTTATACATTATACATTATATGTATTCTTTTTCACTATAGGTTATTATAAGCTGTTGAATATAGTTCCCTGTGCTGTACAGTAGGACCTTGTTGTTTATCTATTTTATTTATAGCAGTTTGTATCTGCTATTCCCAAACTCCTAATTTATCCCTCCCTCTACCACTTCTCTTTTGGTTACCATAAGTTTGTTTCCTATGTCTGTGAGTCTCTTTCTGTTTGTAAATAAGTTCATTTGTGCCATTTTTTTAGATTCCACATATAAGTGATATCATATGATATTTGTCTTTCTCTGACTTACCTCACTTAGTATGATAATCTCTAGTTCAATCTATGTTGCTGCAGATGGCATTATTTCATTCTTTTTTATGGCTGAGCAGTATTCCATTGCTCATTGTATATATACACCACAACTTTTTTATCCAATCATCTGTCAATGGACATTTAGGTTGCTTCCACACCTTGGCTGTTGTAAATAGTGCTGCTATGAATTTTGGGGTGCATGTATCTAAAGCCACTTGGAGAAAAATAAATTTTAAAATTTAGATTTAACACAAAAAATGATCCCCACTCAAAAATCAATTTATAAATGTAAAGACAGGGCAGAAAAATAATTATAAAAAAAATCCACAAGAAAATACCCTGAAAAAAAAAAATGAAGACACCTAAAATGATGGCTCTTACACTTACCTTGGTATATCAGCTTTCTTCCCCGAAGACGTATTATTTTTCCAGAGTTTACCTTGGAGGTCATGCAGTAACTGATATGTGGCTCAGCCTATTAGACGTACAGGGATTCAGATTTAAGTTTCCCTTTAACCTTTCCTGGTGCTTAATTTAAAATAAAGAAAATCAAAATGTAGAAGATGAGACAATAAAATAAAAACCTTCCTGTGGAAGAGTCTTTCCCTTCACTTTCCAGAGGGAAAAGCAAACAAATTAGTGAGGATTTGTTGTTTAGCTTTGAGTGCATGAGTTTCTGTGAGCTGCGAGAGCAAATGATCCATCAGGTTGTGTTGATCTATTCCTAGCAAAGCCTTGTTTCCTCTAAGGTTATCAAACATTTGTATGAGGCAGAGAGGTTTGGAACATTTTAAAACAGCACTGATTCTGATCAATTAGAGAATGATTGTGTCAAAAATATAAGAGAAGATGGGGTTCCTGCAGTTTATATCCAAAGCACATATTTGAGGCGTATCAACACGACTTCACCCAGTAGCTTATGAAATATTTTAACACTTTTCTAGCTACACAGGGCAAAAGCAGCTGCTTTGTGAATTTAATTTTAGAAGAGGGTAGAAAAGCCCTATGGAGAGTGGCAAGGAATAAAATGGCTTACTGAGAAAACACAGACAAATATCACTGTAAAACAAAGAACAACGAAAGACAACCTGTTTGCCCCTAGGGCTGCTGTTTCACTCGTGGGTCTGTCCAGTTTCCAACTTTCCAGTTGTTTTCTTTATCGAGATTAAGTACCCAGCACTAACACATTGATGTGTTTAGAGGAAAGGTATTCCAGCTGGGAGGGTGCAGGATTTGGAACCTGTGTGTCATGCCATGTTAAAAGAACCCTAATGTACAGTGAGACCCTGAGTACTTTGTAATGCAGGAAGAAGTCATTATGTTGACTAAGTCAAATTACATCTTATAAAGTTGATCAATGATTAGAGATTTGTCTTGGTCTTTCAAATGGCTTTGACTTCCGAGTTACACCTCATTCATATTTATTTGTTTATTTTGTCAGAGGGGTCGATGGTGGTGGGAGAAAATGCTTTGACTTTTGGATTTGGGATCATACGTTCTATAACCTATTGCCGAGAGGGACTTCTGTGTTTTTAACTATTGTACATTCAAACAAAATTGGAAGACAGTATCCATTTCAATAACTCCATGTAATTTACTTTCTTTCCAAAAGAAGTCGAGTTGCATTAAATTGGGGCCATTACCAGCTTTACACTACCAGAAACAATAGGTTATAAAATGACCTTTTAAATGAAGTCTCTGTAGCCTTCTACTCAGCACTTCCCCCGTGGTGACATATCTGGATGTGAGGCCATCTGGGTCCCTCGAGCACCAAAACTTGCGTTCTAATACATCATTCCATGGCTGAGTGACAGAACGGTGCTTCGGTCTCTATATGTCACTACACTTTAAAAATAGAAATGAAGCCTAGATAAATTGCTCTGGTTTGGGATCACTTCAACAAAAACTAAAGAAAACACGATTTTTTATTGATGTAGCTGTAACTTTAATGATAAGATCTACTTTTTAAAATACTTGAGAGACACTATTTGTCTCTCTCTATAAACCCTCTTTCTCTTCCCTCCCCACCCAGCCTTCAAGGTCTGCACCTGTACCTTGTACCAAATGGTCAGCTTTCTGCTGGGACTCCCTTTCCTTTCCTTCTTTCTTTCTTTCTTTTTTTCTTTTTTTAAAAAACACATTTCACTTACTGTCCTTGAGATCAGATGAAGTTGATCCAATAGCCATACATCCACAGGTTCTCTCGAGAGTTGTGTATTTGTTCTTGAGGCCGTGTGAAGGCATGCCTCATTGCGAATTAAGCCTTTTTAGTGACAGAGTAGACGATGACAGAACCCCATCAGCCTTGTCAGGAGAAGTTCCCTGACCTCATTATTGCTAATGGATCACGGTAATTCCGCCTGTTGTGAAATCTCATGTTCAATTATGCAGGCTAATGAGTGACTCAAAACTTAATATGTCTCAACTATAGTCCTCATTACAGGGTGTGCTCAGCCTCTTTCAAAAGCAAAAGATTTTAAATAGAGAGGTTCACTTTTATATCCAAACTTCAAGTTATCACCCATGTTCAGGCTGCCCCCAGATTGAAATCTCTGATTTGATTTTAAAATAAGAGAGGACTGCTATATGACTTAATGTTTCACTCATCCTTTTGTAGGAACGTTAGGACAGGTTTATTCATTTTTAAGTGTTAATTCCGGAATTCTAAAAGCATGCAAATGGCATTTGTCTTTGGATTCACAAAAACTCTAGATAGTCAGAGTTTGAATTATTTAAACTCCCACAACACATGCACTTTTGCTTTTCAAGCATGAGTTATAATTTAATTAAAAACTTCTGGTGCATTGCTAGCATTTTAAATATTAATATGTTCCATGGATCACTTTCGATTATCTACAGTCTTGAAATTCTTGAAGATGTCAGATTTTTAAGATTCCCAAAGTTGCACTTGGAATTGTCTGTTGAGGCAAAGGGGACTGTGATAATTACACACATCCATTAGGATCAGCAGAGGAGATAAACTTTGGGGAGGCTTAATGGGCATGTCTCAGTGACAGCTAGCAAAGAGCATTTGGCATGATTAAGGGTGGATTTGAATGCGGTTGAAAATATACTCTCATTATGGCCACCAGTGGAAGTTGCACTACAAATGTTAAGTTCCCCAGAAGAAGAGTGGTGTGGCAGGGAAGCTTTGAAATCCACTGTGGCCATCATCCAAATTATTCCCTTTCCTTTATGTCTTTCTGCTGTCAGAATCACTTTGCGATGCCCAGTTCCACTCCCTCCATCTCTGAAAAGAGGCAACCTGTTGGTCTCTGTCTTTCAGGTCGTCCGAAGATACATCAAGGACTGGCTTGAAAGGAAGAAACCTCCTTTTGGTGCTATCAGCAGCAGTGTGCTCCTCATGATCATCTACACGACATTCTGTGACACGTTCTCCAACCCAAATATTGACCTGGATAAATTCAGCCTTATCCTCATCCTGTTCATAAGTAAGTTGGAAGGCGGGATATCCTTGCTCTCTGCTCAGCCTCCTCGGTAGCAAAGCTTAGGCACCTGTGTGCCTAAGCATTTCCAACGTTAATTTGATCAGAAGAGAATACTTCATTTCATATTGTATGTACGGACTCAGTGCCTTTCTCATGTGGATCTGCTCTTTAAAAAGACATCAGTTATGCACTTATGACTTAATCTCCTTTGTTTTTTATGTCTGATTTACAATGGTTGATGTCAGATGAAAGAAGCCACATTATCTGTCAAATTCAAATGTTAGATTTGAGCACTTTTTCGCCAGCTTATTTTATTGTAACTTTGAGCGAATCTTACCCCTTTTTGTGAATTAAAAGTAGGACTTAGACGATACTATCACTTTGTAAGTATAGTAATTGGCTTGTATTGGTTAAAATGTGACTGTTCATGTAATTTTTTCTATGAAAATATACCCAAAGTAAGATAGTTTCATTTTAAGAACCAGCAGACTCTAAAATGCAAGTTAACTGCTAGGCTCAAAAATCAACCTTTTTTCTATTTATCCTGTAATACCAAAGACAACTCTTGGTAATTGTAATATTAAAGAACCTTTTGTTATTAAAATTGACATGAGTTATTCCAAAATATATGTTATATGCTACCACATTTATGCTATTTTCAGTTACTCATAAAGCAGCTTGTCCTAAATTGAACACATTAAATAACCACACTTTAAAAAGAGGGTTTTAGGGTTGCCCTGAGTAGCAAACACCATAGTTTATATCCGGGGATATCTTCAGTAAGGAGAAGTTGAGTCCTGCTCATTTAAATGATTCTGTCACTTGAACAATGTATGTTTGTTTGGCTTGTTTTTCTGTTTGAGTTCCCAGAAGTTTCAGATAAAACTAAGCATACCAGTGAATATGTTGCAGACTGCTTTTTCGGTGCTAATTGAGATTCCATCTTTTTTCCTTCCTCAGTATGTTCTATTCAGCTGAGTTTTATGCTTTTAACCTTCATCTTTTCAACAAGGTAAGTGATTTGGTATCTCTCATTGTTAATTTCCTAGACAACAAATCACGCTCTTGACTTGGCTTCTGCGCGGCTGCCCTGTTGGTTTTTCTCCTGATCACTCCCTCTGGCTCCTGCCACCCTCAAGTTGTAGACAGGACCCAAGGGTCTGTTCTTGGTCCTGGGTTTGTTATTCACATTGTATGCTTAGGGGGCCTCCTCTGCTCCCCTGCCTCCAGCCCTCAGCTTCCCGCTGATGAAGCCCAGACTTTCCCTCTCACAGTTCCTCCAGAGCCTCAGCATTGTTTGTTTATCACTTCCCACCTGGCCATCTTCACCCGACTGTCTTAACAAGACCTCAGGCTCAAAGTATTCAAAATGGAATTCATCTTTTTCCCCAATACTTCCTCTTTCTGTCTAAATTTTTCATGGAACTACTATCCACAGTGTTACTCAGACTGGAATCCTTCACATCATTATTTTGAAAATGTCCTGATCCTACTTCAGTAGTATTTTTTGTGCTTCTGAAGCCACTTCCCTCATTCAGGCTCTCATGGCCTCTTTCTCCCTAGACTGTTGCCATGGAAATCTTACTGGTGTCTTCCTTTCCAGGCTGAACTTTTCTTCCACATTTCCTATTGCTTCCAGTGACTGAGTTCTGATAACAGCTCTCTTGTTCGGAGATCTTCAGTGGTCACCCAGTGCCTACAGGGTGAAGTTTATTTTAGGGGGGCTAAGTAAACCACTACTGGCGTTCATGCTGTCTAAGCTTTAGGCTGAGGTGAAATCTTTGCTGTTCGCTGGAGGAACCTCCTGCATTCTCACTTCAGTCCCTTCCTTAGGCTATCCCCAAGTCGACACTGGTCTCCATGTCCTAGTTCATTTTTCATGTTCTTAGAGGTTCACCTCTAATGCAACTCCTTCCACCGGTGTTATACATTCAACAGGTACTACTTAAGCCTTTGGTAGGAGAAAGTTACCATAGCAAATCCCACAAGTAATGATTCTGACCCCTCATGAGTTTATAGACTGGATCTGTGCGCTGATAACTAAGTATTCTTCTGGTGCTGCAGTAACATAACGTGCAGACAAGTCAAGGAAGAAAGCACTTCCAACAAGAATAGGAGGGCAAGACCTCGTGGATGAGATGGGATTTGACATGAGTCACAAAAATAGCTAATTATTCAGCAAACACAGATGCCATGTGGGAGTTCTTGGGAGAAGAAACAATAGTGCAAACGTAGAGACACACACACACACACACACACACACACAAAGACTTGATAGAACAATAGGCGTAGAGGGAGATTAAAAATAATAGTGGTAACTGGAAAGGTAAGCTTGGACCAGATCGCCAGGCCCTTGAACGCCAGGGGATGGCAATGCGCTACCCAAGGGAAAGGGCCTGGGTTGTTTATGGCGCCCACAGTGGTGTCAGAGCGTGGACGGTTCAGGCCTCACATCAGGCGCTTGGCTCTTAGAGCACTCGGTGTAGCACGTGGCTGGTTGTAAACAGTCAATAAAAATTTATTGATTGGTGTAATTTGAAGCATTTTTCCCAAGCTTGTGGTTGTGATTTATGAAGTAAGAGTAAAGCCTAGAGCCATTAAGTCACAGGGAAACTGTGACTTAAGTGGGGAAATCTGAGAGCAGGAGCTATTTTAAAGTCCTTTTTGTAAGTGGCTTGTTACGGCACCTTTGAAAAGACGTTGGCCTTTCACTGGCTGTTTGTTTGCCGGTCCTTGTGGTGGAAGTAATCATCAGACCCCCTCATCTTATCCAGGAAGGATACAGATCTCCTGTCAGTGGCTGCAGAATTCCTTGAAAAGCACCGAATAGCCACTCTTGGGATCACTGAAGGAGGGGTAGGGGTGGGGAGTATGGCAACTAGCTGAGCATTTCAGCATGGGGTCGGCTGGGCTGTCACAAGGCCTTGAGGTTTTGAGGCCCTTCTATTCAGCCTTGTTCTGCCTTCAGTGAGGTTCTGTTGTAGGTTTTTGGGGTTTGGGTTTTTTTTTTTTGTTTTTTTCAGGGGGGTCATTAGGTTTGTTTGTTTGTTTGTTTAATTGTGGTACTGGGGATGGAACCCAGGACCTCATGCATGCTAGGCATGCACCCTACCACTGAGCCCTCCCCCCAGTTCTGGGGTGTGTTGAATTTGCTTGGCCCCCTGTCAGACATGTATGTTCTTTGGTGAACAACGGAATACAGAGTAGCTCTAATCGTGTTTCTGGCTAATGGTTAATGGCTAACACTCCATTAAATTTGGAGGATGTTTCAATTGGACAAAATTTACAAGCTGATTTTCACATTCTGCTTTCATGCTGGAAGACCTCATAGCACCTGAGGATTTTACTGGAGGAATGAAAAACAGCAGCACGCAGGCACTGTGCTAGGGACTGTGTCATTCTGACCGTGAAAGACTACGGTACTATGCATTTTTGTTGCTATTTTGCAGATGACGACCCACACTCAGAGTAGTTCAGGGGCTTGCCTAAAATCAGATTTTAGTAGTTTAGAGCTCACCCCAAATCAGATGGCAAATAGTGCGCTTAGAATTGAAATTCATTTCCATTTGACATTTCCAGAAGCATTTACCCATGCTTTTTTCCACTGCACTAAACTATTTCGTTTACTTTTTAAATTCATCATACTTGTTTTGGTTGGGGAATTTGTAGAGAGTATTTAACTGGATTCTTCAATTTCATACACACATACAAACAGATTAGTCAAAGATACCAAGAGAGCCCATTGAGCGTCCTTTTCTTTTCCTCCTTTTTATTCCTTCCTTCTTAGAATTAGTGAAATTGGCCTGTGGTGCATTTTTTTTTTCTTTTACTTACCGGTTAATAAAGCTAAAACCAATCCAGATATCAGGAGACAAAAATCTCATCATGGAAATCGGCCTGTCTTTTTTTGTGCAGGATGCCAGTGACCTCTGATGGTGGAGGTTTAGCATAAACCAGGAGAGACCCAGCCTAGAAAATTCAACTTCCCTGCAACACTCTGCTTCTGTGGTTAGCATTCTCAGGTTTATAGACCTGGCATGTCACCGTGGTATTGTCTGGCCTGTGAGCCTCTTCTGCTCTGCATATTTAAAATATATTTGAGAGTTATTATTCTGTGTTCTCATTTATCTTTCTGCAGAATAATGTCAGGGTTAAAAATGCCAACCCTGGAGTCAGAGGGACTCGAGACTGAATTCTGTTTCACTATGCTGTAACTTTTGTCACTTGCCTCATTTGAAAGTGGAGATAGGTACCTCCTACTATCTCTTCAGGTCATCTGGAGAATTAAATAATACACACCTAAAGCCCTGAGCATAATACCTAATGTATAGTAAGTGCTCAAGAAATGTTAGCCGCTGTAAAATATTTATTATAGCAACATAGTTTATATTATTTCAAAAACTAATTATGGACGAGAGAGAATTAGCATTTCTAGTTTTGTAATACATTCTACTTGACGCTGTCTGTCTCAGTTGCTAGGAACTGGGAGTTGATTCTTCAAACCAAGAGTCTGTTGCCCATAGTGACCGAAGCTTTCTGCAACTTTCAGAAGCTTCAACGTTAAAAGAAAAATGTTGAAAAAGTTTAGAAAAAGAAAGCAATAATTTTAAAAATATATGTGAGACAGTTTGGTGGGTGAATGACTAGAGTAATGGAAACGAGAGTGTCCCTAGGGTGACAAAAGAAACCGTGAAGAAAGGAAAAGGAAGAAAACAGGTATTCAGATATTTGTATTAGGTGCTTCAGTCCTTATCGGGACATTTGCAGTCAGATGTCTCATTGAGCCTCTCGCCACAGCCCTGGGAGGGAAGGACGGTGGCCTGAAGGGTGAGGGAGGGAGAAAAGGGGGGTGGACGACCATTGCTGTTAGTGGGAAGTGTCCTTACATCTCAGAGAGGGGGCGGCCTGCCAGAGCTTTTGGTAACTTGTCTAGTGCCACACGGCTAATGACAGACAAGGACTCTCAAAACGGGTAAAGACAAAACAGGTACAGAGGTTCACAAAGGAGAGTCTTTCACTTGGAAGTTTCCCCCTGTGAAAACAGTGGGCTTAGGCGGAACCACCTCAGAGGACCTCCTCTGCTCCACATTCTGTAATTCTCCTCGTAAAGCCTTCTGACACGTTTTCCTTTGTGGGTACTGCAAAGGAAGGCAAAATAAATATTATGTGGGAAACACTGATTGAAAGCTTTGTGAGAGACTAAAGAGACGAGTTGTGAAGAAAAGGAAATAAACATCTCGAGGGAAGCCAGAGTAATCAAAAGGATTATAAAAACAAGATAAAAAGAAAATCAATATTAAAAAGAGATAAGGTAGAGTTAGAAAATAAATAGTAATGGGATGCCTTTCAAGAGTGTGAACAGATACAATAGAGATGCTAATCACTGAAAGTAATTCTAGTTATTACTGCTTAATAGAATGGACGGGCGGCTTCGTTCTGTGTGTTGTCCTGATTTCCTGCCGCTGGGTGGGTGAGGGAGGGCCACTTACTAGGAGAGCTGCTCTCGGACACTGAGTTGCGTGGTGGTTTCGGCTTTCTGGTTTTGACAATGTTTTGCTCAGATGGCAAACGTGTCTTCAATATTTGGGGCAACCTACTTTAGGCAACTGGGCGTCAAGATCCCTTTTTGGGAAAACACAAGACAAAATGTTATTGTATTTGACCACTCGGTGACGAAAGAAATACTGGATGCACAGTGCTTAGAAGAGTGCTCAGTAAATGTTTGCTGCTGTGCTCACTCACCATCATCACCCCGCCATCATCAGCCTCCTCCTCATTCGGGCGGAGGGTTAAGTGAGCACAACCAGCTTTCTCCAAGATCCGTGATGTGGAACAACGGTCTGTTACCATATAGATAGAGTTTAAGGCAGCCCTACCTAGATGAAATATTGTTTTGTTTTTGGTTTTGGTTTTTTTTTAAGCACAAAAAATAGCACTTTATTTTTTTATTTTCTCTTTTACAATTTTACACTTTTTTCCCATTTTTTTACTGAAATATAGTTGATTTACAATGTTACATTAGTTTCTAGTGTACAGCATAGTGATTCACATATATATGTATATGTACATATATACACACACACACACACATTTTCTTTCTCATATTCTTTTCATTACAAGTGGCTATAATGAAAACAAAACTTATGGTTACCGGGGGAAAGGGGGAAGGAGGGATAAATTGGGAGTTTGGGATTAGCAGATACAAACTACTATATACAGAATAGATAAACAACAAGGTCCTACGGTATAGCACAGGGAACCGTATTCAGTGGCTAATAGTAACCTGTAAGGAAAAAGAATATGATGGAATATTGTTTTTTAACCTTAAATATTTCAATATTATGTCCCAGTTCCCCCTCCCCACTGAAGGACTTTGTGTCCGCAGAACTATAGGGCAGTGTTCCAACCCACAGCAGGCTGCAGACCTCCCAGCGTGGGCTTACTTGCCGCAGTCCCCTTGCCCAGGAGCAGGGGACTAGTAAGCATGCCTTGCAGGCACCCTCTTTGGCCACACTGGAAGTGCCGCTCCAGCCTGGCAGCCAGGGCCAGGTTAAGTCAGAGCCTTCTCGGCCAGAGAGATTTTGACACGTTAGAGATGTGTTGTAATCTGGAAAAGGACAAATATCACACAGAACAAAGCTCGCCCAAGAATTGTATCGCCAGACTCTCTTGGAAGAAAACCAAAGCGCAAAAATCCAGATGCAGCAATACTCGGGGACAAACACAGGCAGCCAAAGACTTGAAAGGTCCTGTCGTGTTACTGACGCCACAAGCAGTGTGTGGAGAGCAGCCCCGAACCAGCTGGAGGCCAGTTGGGTGCGCTCCGTGTCCCACCAGCCCAGGCGGGCCTTCTTTCCCGGGGAAGTTTCTTTACTCATCGTGCACTGACTGCGGATCCTATTCCCCAGTCTGTGTATTTCAGGTTCTTCTCGTTTCTCAGGTTCTCAGGCCTCAGTGTTACCTCAAATCCTCTGTGGGTCAGTGAAGTGCCTCATGCTTTATAAAGGAAGTCAAATCTCTGACATAAATTACCCCGACTTTCTTATTCTCTACCTGGAAAATGTCTGTAATTTTTACTTACCTTTATCTTCTTTTGGGGGGGATAGGCGTGGAGTTAATGAGGTTTATTTATTTATCTTAGAGGAGGCACTGGGGATTGAACCCAGGACCTCGTGCGTGCAAGGCATGTGCTCTGCCGCTGAGTTCTGCCCTCCCCCATCAGCTTGTCTTTTTTTTTGCACAGACTGCAGGACACTCTCCTCTTGGGCTAATCCCCTCAGCCATGTCTTCTCAGCCCCTCTGAGGCCATGGTTTCATCCGTAATTTCTCACTGCTCTGTCTGTACTCTCTGTCATAGTCCTGTTCAGCTCCATGGCCCTTTTCTTCTCTTCACCAGATTTCTTGAAAACACAGCCCCCTCACTACTGCAGATTCAGTACACTTGAACATCAACTCCTGGGCCTCTTCGTCCATTCCCTATTTCCATGAATGCTTTAATGCTCCTCTTGGTCCCAGATGCTCAAAGTTTCCAATTTCTCTTTAATCTGTCTTCTTCTCTCCAAGCAACGTGAACAATAAAAACTGTAAACTAGCTGTATGAAACACTTGCAGTGTGCCAAGTTCTTAACAAACACTGGCCTCTCTCCGCACACCAACTCTCAGAAGCAGGCAGTATTATATGCATTTTATAAATAAGCAGAAGGATGGTCTGGATTTAAATCCAAGTATGTTTGCCCTCATGCCTGTGCTCTTAAGCTGTTGGGAGGGACTATTTCATAGAAGTTACCAGTTAACAGGTTCTTTTAATTCTTCTTCATGGCTCTTACCACCAGCCCCTGCCCTCACTGGGGTTCTTGAGACCCTAAGTCTTTCTGTTCCTGGCCTCAGCTCATCAGCCTCAGTCTTAGACTGGGCGGGGTGATCACTCTTCCTTACAGACAGATCTGACTGTGTCATTCTACTGTCCCAAGTCCTGCGGCAGCATCCCTTCTGCTGTCTTATCAAGTCCACACTCCTGGTCGTAAGCACATGTCCCGGCACACCAAGTCAGCCTAAAGGGTCTGCTCTCTGCCGACCGCCCCTCACTCCCATTCTTCAGTTCCTGCCCCCTCCCTGAAACACGCATCTGTGCATGTCTGAACCCATTCCTTCAAGCCTAGCTCAGTTGTCATGTCCTCCAAGAAGGTCCTCCAGGTGCTCCAGCATCATGCCAAGCTTGAGATCATCCTTCTCTGCAGTACCAAAACATCCAGTTTCTCTCTTTCTCCCTCCCTCCCTCCTTCTTTCTCAACTGAGGTGAGACAGCAGAAATTCACTTTGGAAAAATGTTATTTAAAAAAAAAAAAGCTGCAGGTAAGACTGGTTGGGAAGCATGAGCTTACAGTGATTTTTTATCAAACGAGAGGAGACGTAAGGGCAGTTTAAATATTCTCTTAACATATGCACAGAGGAGGAAGTGGAGGAGGAATGGGTCCTTCTCCCCTCCAGTGAGCATACAGCCAAGAGCCAGGATGTGGGAGCTATTTAGGGGAGCTTTTTCTCCCAGTGGAAGTCACATATAAGGATGAGGTTACTAAGGGCAATGGTGGGATCTCTTTCTTTAGAGATCCTTAACAATGGTTAGGTGGTTATATCTGCAACCATATCCATGCCCCAGGTTCTAGAATGCTTCTCCATTTGCTAACTCTTGTCTGAGTTCAGGGCAGGGAATATGTAATCTCACTATACCTTCCAACTCTGATTCTGCAGGGAGAAATAGTTTCTAGCATATCAAAGACACAATAATAATATTTACATTTCTAGCCTTTTCGGTTCCTGGCTCTCTAAATCTTTATACTCTAAAATAGGAAATCTCACTATGATATTCACCACTAGTGACCCTCATAACATTTAAAAGATTTTGACTTAGCAAGATTTTTTTTTATGCTTAACGTATTATGTAACAATAAAGCATAGCAGTTAAGAGCATCAGCACAGGAGCCAGACTTGATTTAAATCCTGGCTCTGTCACTCACTAGTTATGGGGCCCTGAGTAGGTCACATAACTTCTGTGTGCCTCAGTTTTCTCATCTGTAAATAGGGATATTGTATAGCCTACCTGATGGAGCTTATGTCTTTACATGCAAAGATCTTAAAAGAATACCTGACCATTTACAGCAACCTGGTTGGGCCTAGAGATGATCATACCAAGTGAAGTAAGTCAGACAGAGAAAGACAAGTATCACACAATATCACTTACATGTGGAATCTAAAAAAAAAAAAAAAAGGACACAAACGAACTTATTTACAAAACAGAAACAGACTCACAGACATAGAAAACCAACTTATGGTTACCAAGGGGGAAAGGGACGGGGAGGGGAAGGATGAATTGGGAGTTCGGTATTTGTAGATACTAACTACTATATGTAAAACAGATTTAAAAAATAAGGTCCTACTTTATAGCACAGATAACTATATTCAATATCTTGTAATAGCCTATAAAGAAAAAATATGAAAAAATATATATGTAAATGTATAACTGAATCACTATGCTGTACACTAGAAATTAACACAACATTGTAAATCAACTATACTTCTATGAAAAGAATACCTGAGATATGGTAACTGCTAAAAATTGGTAATTTCTTATTTTTACTAAAACATATGATGTTAAATCTTTATTCATACCATGTTGTTCTCAAAGGCATGTGTTTGCTTCCCAAAGGATGCATTGCTCCTTGAGGGAAGCAGTTTTAGAGATACATTAACTCTTTCAAGCTGCTGGGTTAAAATCAAGCGATAGCTTAGTGGCTTAGCTCACGGAGTTCCTGGCTGCATGATTTTTATAAACTTCTGCACCACAGGCTGATGACATATGTAACCTTAGGAGAGCTCCACAACACATTTTTAAAACTATCTCCTTTTCATGGATAAACAACTCAGAAATTATTGTCTAAAATGAAAATTTAAGCATCTGTGTGCATTTTGGTACAGAATGACTTCTGTCACCAGGATTGATCAGAGGGATGTTAACGTGAAGGTAGGTGCTACATTTGATTTAGGATGTGTTAAATAGGCTTTTTATAAAACTATTTGTAAAACACTTTTTCTTCCCCCTAGGAATAATTCGAGTTTCACGCCAGCAGACACTGTGGCTATCATTTTCTGTTCCACACACAAATCCCTCACGTTGGGTAAGTGATTTGCAGATTTCAAAACCAACTTAATATTGCCCTCTGAGAATTACATCCTATGATTTTGAAATTCAAACAACAGTTCAGATTATACGGAATGGGGTATTGTCCACTGTGTTACATAAAGAACAATAGCAAAGTATGAATGGGTCATTGCTCTGAAATACTGTTATTTGATTGAACCAATTTTTGAGGGCCTAAATTTAATAGTATAGGATTTAGCTTTATTTGTAATCATGTTTTCGATTCTCATAAAATGTCTTCAATGTAGAATGTTAATGTTAAAAGCTGGCAGAAGAATGGAGGGTGTGGTTGGGGGTTAGGGGAGTGCAATGAGCAAAAGCTTGGCTTTAGAAGGCTCCAGAGTTACCTCTGGAAAATGTTAACTTATCTTCTGGAAGCTTGGAGCAAGGTGGGAATAATGTGATTACTCTAATTTGATATTGACATTAGTTTGAAGTTCATGTCAGAATGTTATTTCTCTAAAGAAGCAGTATAGTTATCATTAACTCAATCTGATTAGCCCCTAAAGTGAAGTGAGTATGTATTTAATGGACAAAAATAGATCCAAAAAAGTGCTATTTTCTACTTAGCTTTATCCAGTTTAGTGGCATGATCTCAATAACCTATCCAGACCTATCTGGAATCCATGTTTTTAGTCATTAAAAGTCATTAAGTAATCAGAAGCTTTATTGAAATATACATCATTCATCATTCACAGGCTCCTTGGGGTAGCAGCTACACGGTGGTAAAACTAATATTAAAAACGCCTTTACATTTTGGTGAGTGACTAACTTTAGAGAATAAAAGATCATGACGTTCTCTGAGTCTGCTCATGTCAAAGTTCAGTCTGTAAACTGGAAAACGAAGACACGTCATAATGGTTTTACTAACCCCAAGCATATCTGTCTGATAGAATCTGTCGTCAGTCTTGCAGGGTTGAGGAAATGATTTATAAATTGGACAAATTCTTCAGGGAGCACTTGCTATGGAGGGCTTCCACTTACTTGAGTAAATTACGCACGTACCGTTCATCCGTCGCAGTATGTCTGTTAGGTTTTCTTCGTGATCACCTCCAATGGAAGTTGAAAGAGCTTTGGAAGCCACATTGCAATCCTGATGTCGTGACCCCGGGCAAGTCACTTAACCTCCCTGAACCTTGGCTTTCTCATGCTTTCTCATCTGTAAAATGGGGTGGAGAATACTTGGTAAGCTGTTGTAAAAATTAAAGATAAAATTTGTCAAGTACCTAGCACAGTACTTGTACATAATACAAGTCCGTACGTGACAGGCTACGTGCAGCAATTGCACTGTGTGTTTTTTTTTTGTTTTTTTTTTGAGTGGAGGCACTGGGGGTTAAACCCAGGACCTCATGCTCGCTAAGCACGTGCTCTACCACTGGGCTATACTCCCACCCCAACTGCACTGTGTATGGATTGCTGGGGGTGAAACGAGGTAGCCCACCCAGAGAGCTTGATGTGCTCCCTGGCACGTGGTGGGCACACTTAGAGCAATGGCTGTTGTTATTAGTTATTAACTGTATTAGTTATGACCGTGTTACCATTTCCAAGGTTCCAGTCCCTTGACCCTGGAACATCTTGTAGATGTTCATGTCACAGTCGTGGTTTAATAATTGACCTCAAATCATCTCGTACATTTTTCCCCATGTGGTTGTTGAGACATGATGCCTGCTGCTTCAGGTCTCCTGAACAGTAAGGGGCTGTTACAAAGGCAGGGAGTCCAGGTGCTGCCAGACTCCTGAGAGGTCGGGAGTTGGGGATCAAATGCACCTGTGTCCTTAGAGCAGGTGCTGTGCCCTGGCTACACCAAATACGCTTTTGCCTTTCTGCCTTTCAAACCCGCCCTGCCCCTAGAACGTGCTTTTGTCAGGAAAACCAAAATAAGTTCTGTTTGTTTGTTTCTCCATTATGTTTTTCTCTGCTGAGCTGGCGGTGTCGAACAAAGAGCTCAACCCAAGAAGTTTACTGCAATGTGATCAGTATTCTGTTCTTTTCTATAAGCAGAATACCTCCCCGTTTGGTCTTTTTTTTCTTTGCATTTTTCTTAATCTCAAAGCCATATGCTTCTGTTCTCGATTCTTCCTAATTTTCAGGCAAACAGATGGGTGCTCTGAACACCAATCAAAAAGTAGCTGTTTTGCTAAAAAGGATTGGGTTAACTCGGACTTTTGTCTGCGTTTGCACTTTGTTTCTGCAGCGTTCTCCCATGAAACAGATACTCAGATCCTCCAGTGAGATACTGATGTGTGGTATCTAAGTAACCAGGTTAGTGTAAATCCTTCCATATTTCTGTAACATGGTAGATCTGGCCTCTCCTGGAACTGGAAGAGCGAACTGCTCATCCTGACTCTTCCACTAAGACAGCCCCAGGCCTCAGATTCCTAAGCTCTTAGATCAGGGAATTTTATTCCAGCGAGGCGATTCTGTCATGCCTTGATCAGAACCGGCTTCCTTCCTGCAGTCTCCTAGTTAACATTTATAAAAATGACGTCCTCACTGCTTCCTATCTCAGTGAGGTGGCATGGGTCACCCTCGTCCAGGAACACCCTTAGTTCTACATACAGCAAAGGGTGTTTGCATCTTATTGCTAGCATGGCCTTGTTAAGCCCTGTCCACTTACTGTATCAGTTTTCACAAAGTCCAATGCGTGTTTTCCTCTCCTGGTGACCTGACATCTCTGGTGCAAAGGATGTGTGTGGCAGTGACCTGAGCTCCAGGCTGATGATTATCCTAACGGGACTTCTCTGCTGCATGGCCGCGACAGAACATCCCACTAAGTGTGAAGAATTCATATTTCAGAAAGCAGGGGGCACATTTCAGGGACTATCACTCAGAGTTATACTTCCTCTTACCTCTCACACCAAGATGAAATACACAGCAGATTTTAATATATCTATTTGACATGTAGAAACTATATCTGTCCCTTTTGTGATCACTGTCAAAATATTTCTTCTAGTGATTTTAGACACACACACATCTTAAATAGAATACAGTAAGAATGCCTTATGAAATAATATATATTATTACATCCAGTATTTGTATTTAAGAATAAATTATTGCTGGCAAAGTAGTACCCAGGTAACTAATGAACCAAAGACGAAAACTCTGGCCTGAGACGCCTCCTGGATACCCTCTTGTCCGTACACTTGCGGTTTATTTTATTGTTCTTGCTTTCGCCCTGTCTCAGTCTCTTCGGTGCGCTTGCATCTACACACATGCTGAATTTGATTCATGGCTTTTATTAGGGCATTTGCCATTGATTGATTAGTTCTTCGTATTAGTACTTTTTCTATTGATTGATTGCAGATGAAGTGACTATTTGACCTTTAATTATGAGGCTTCCTATTGAAAATGACATTGAGCTATGGCTTCACATAATCCATCTGGAAAGCCTGACATGATTCCACTCCCTGGAGTTCGTTCAGGAAGGAGGAGGAGGCCTGGAGGAAGTGCAGAGCTATCACTGGGCCTCGTCTGAAACAAAACTACAGGGCTTGTGTGCTGCTCGCCTAGAGTTGCGACTCAGGGTCAGAGGTAATTATATCTTGTCCAGACAGCATCACTTGCTGTGGGTTGCCCTAAAAGCCATGAACTCTCCCAGATTATTCTCTAGTTGGATGGTGATATTCGTATAATAATGAGAAGGTATTTTACAGAGATAGAACAGCTTGCACCTTGTTACTGATGGTTCAGTGCATGCCCAGTCGGGCTCATCGTGAAAAAAATTCCAGCCTTGGGTCATAATCCAAGGTTCGAATTATTAGTATTTCACTTTTTAAAAATCTTTTTCTCTTGAGTATTCGAGTCACTTTGCTTATCCAGAGTTCTAACATGCATAGAAAGCTTTCTCGTATTCCTAGAAAGAGAAATGTTTAAGGATGTTTGAGATCCTTAAAGTGTATGTTTATAGTAGTTTTTCATGTTTTCAAATGGCAAGATTGAAAGCGTACACTCTTTGAGTGTGTCAGCTGACAGCTGGCAATCAATTGTGAGGTTCCCAGATGTTGCTTATTTCCAAAGGCTTTTCCGAATTGAAAGAATGCTGTTTAAATTTTAAATAGCATGTCATGAGCAACGTTTATTAAAAGTCCACTATGGGCCGTACCATTTGTAGACATTTGTACACAGAGACCAGTCACGGCAGCTGTGCTGCATGTTGAACTTCATTATGAGTCTGCGGTCGCATTTACACAGCTGAGCGTTGACGAGAAACTGTGCATTAAGCAAGAAGAACATAGCTTTTTGGTAGACGTGGGATTCTGGAAAGAGTGGAACAGATCGCCAACCTGATTATCACCAATGATTCTAGTCTGGATTCAAGTTCCAGTTCTCTCACCAAAAGCTGGAGCAAACACTTAATTGCCATCAGCCTCAATTTCCAAATCTGTAAAATGAGAAGATGAACAAGTCGGGTCGCTGAGATTCCTTCCAGTTTTAGGCTTCTGTGAGCCTGGTGCGAAGTGATTGATGTTACCGTTAAGTTCCCCTGCTCTGTGCGAAAAGGAAAAGAGTTCTGGAAAGGAACAGCTATGTAAATAATGTTACATTACAAGAAAGGAGATAAGGCTGTTATGTTTTCCTGAAGAGGTTCAAAAATATCTTCATCCTCTCTGAAGAGTTTCATGGGAGAAACAAAATATGAAAAGGATTTTGTTTTCCATTTTATTTAGAAGCTTTTCAAGAGAGCTAAAGGATTACCTGCAGCTTGGGCTGAAACGATCACTTGACAACATCTGGGTCGTTTTCTCAAGGGGAAATGGAATTGAAATACAAATGTTTGCATTTCTGTTTTTCTTTTCCCTGTAAAAGCTTCTTTGTGATTCTATTTGGCACACAAAGCCTATTATCTTAATAAAACTGCCCTACGATTGGGAAGCACTTTTTTAAACCCTTGAATTCACTAAATCGTGTTACCTAAACAATCTTGAGTATTAGTAAGTCAGTAATTATGACCAAGAAATGAAAGCATAGAAAAAATTCTTAAATTTATTCCACATCATATAACTAATAGAGGGTAGATTCCAGGTCTCCTAACATCCAGAACTGCATTGAAAAACATGATATGAAAGCACTTAGAAGACCAAAGTGTACTAGACTGAGCCAAAGTATTATAATTGTGCCCTCTCAACATAGGTTTGAATTATTTTATTGATTGTTTAAGGAAAAAAAATTACTTCTGATTACATTGTTCATTATAAGACAGTTTTAAAATAGTCAGTATCTCTCATTGTGGCCATAAGCATATATTCCTTGTGGCCTAGTCATTAACTGGCTCTCATTCCTTATATTTTCTTTATTAATGAAAGGTTATATTCTATTTAAAGTGTGCCTTGATGAGCCAGCCCTTACCTTTCATGGGCTATCACTGTCTACACTCCGTTCTTACAGACTAAGAGCTGCAGTGCTTTTTGACAGTAAACTAGTAAGGGGAAAACAGGAGTCCAGAGTAAAGACAGAAAATAGAAGGCCGTGCTTGGGGCATAGCTGTAAGTGTATTTTCTGTCCTGCAATTTGCTCCTGCAGTTCTGTAAGGACAGGCAGTTTGGGGACCTCTACCATCTGACAGATTTTTAAAGATGCCTCTGAAATTAAAGACCCAGTAGGTTTTACCACCATGCTGGAGACAGGTGGGGGAGTGTCTTGTTTCATAGTATTTTCTGATCCACAGGAGGAAAGAGAGAAATGCCAGTTCTCAAACAACGTGATACACTTAGGTTCCTCAGAGGTTTATAGATCATTTTGTTTTGAACTCTTGATTCTGAGTTGGTGCCTGAAATTCATCACTAGCATCTCCAGACTTTGTAATAAAAATTTAGGAAGTCCCCAGGTTCCACGGAAGTATCAAATTAAAGACATTAATACCTCTTAGGAGCACAGACATTGTAAACTGAGTATAATTCAATTTAAAAAAAACCCTCTTTGGGGGATCCCTAGCCTGACCCTCATGTCCCATTCTTCTTTGTTCCTTTTTATTTTATCTATTCTTATTATTTTAAGGAGGGGGTAATTAGGTTTATTTATTTACTTATTTTTAAGCGAGGTACTGGGGACTGAACCCAGGACCTCATGCATGCTAGGCAGACACTCTACCACTGAGCTATACCCAAGCCCCATCTTCTTAATGTTACAGCAGGAGATGTCCGCCATACTCAGCGTCCGCCAAGACCTCTGCCCTGATACCCCCACACTTCTTTCTGCTCTTTCTCCACGTTTTCCTTCGCCAGGGACTGCTAGAAGTTTTTAACCGCAATCTGCAGTTAGAAATACCTTTGACAGTGTGATCCAGAAAACATTTGCATGTGTGTAAAAGTTTTACAAAACAACATTCACTCTTACTTTATGTGATACATCCCATATTCTAGCCAAGTGGCAGATAAAAACCCATTCAAGTGATTTTACAACTCATTAATGGGGTCATAATCCAAGGTCTGAAAAATACGACGTTCTATCTTGCTTGGTGAAATTTTATCGCCTTCCTCAAATAGTGACCATGTAGGCTTTGGCTACTACTGTCCCTTTTCCACTGAACTTTAAGCCAAATTTCTGATACCAAGTAGGAATCAGAACTAAATTAATAAGTTCAAACTAGGAATAAATCTTGATTTGCAGTAAGATCAGCTCCATTCAGATTTCATTAATCCAGCTTATATAATAGAGTTTCTATACTTTTTGTTGATTTATTTTTTAATTATTTTTTCTCTATTCAACATGTTTTCAGTTAGTAATAATAACAGTGAACATTAATTAGGTACTTAAGAGGCGAACCCTGTGCGAAGTGCGTGTTACAGGACTTGGTTACATGACAATACTTCACGGTGACGGTGTAGATTTCAGAGCCCCAGACAGCCCACCGCTCTGATGGAGAACTCTCACTGGCGTGTGCAGTAAGAAAGCACCCCAGTGGTAGCTACAACAGATGCCTGTGTATCTCTCTTAACCAGCGACTTTGCTAATTAGCATAATAAATTCAGAAATAGGTTTTTATTGATGAAATTACTGACTTGTTGCTTTGCATGGTAAATACAGTAAACGGACCCTCACTGATACGCAGACTGCCTAAAAACTTTATAGAGACACGCTTCCCACTTTCTGAAAGAATCTAGCAAATCCTATAGCCTGAGTATGAAATCCCCAGGGCTGTGTGGGAGGCCTGATCACTACCCGGTTTTGTGCCCAGCCTCTGTCTGGAGGACCGGTAGTCACCTGAGGCTGACTGTCAGGGTCACTGAACTCTGCTCTGGACTGTAGCCTCGGTGCCTTGAGATGCCTCCTCCTGCCAGGTGCTGGTGGGAGCACTTGAAAGATCAGGGCTGGGACTTTAGCTGACAGACACGATAGGTTTGCTGAAACTGCTTTTGTGCTTGACTGCTAATACGTGTTGTGTTAAAAATGCACGTATGTACGGCAGCTTACTTTTCAGAGCTGCTGGCAAGGGGATGGAGGGGATCTTAACCTACCCTTAAAACGTCTTTAGCCACTACACACTGTCTGCCCGAAGGACTCTGGATCTTAGGGACGCCTGACCAGCCTGGTGTAGGTCACGTCCATGCCGTGCATCAGCTCCCATCACTCCCACGGTGACCCCCATAAAGGAAGTGAGATCCCAAGAGCACACCACTTGCCCAAGTTGCGTGACCCCAGGTGGCAGAGCAGGACGTCCAGCCAGGTCTGACTCTTGGCCGCTGTGCCGAGCGATGAGGAGAGTTTTGCAGAAGGTTCTCTGCTGTGAAACCCGGCTTCTGGCATCAGCCCTTGGTTACTACGCACGGACAGTTTAGGCCAGGTGATCTCTCTGGGAGCCTTCTAGTTCTAACGTTCACTAATACACTGATTTTGAAAGATTTCACTGCTAGCTGTAGAACCTTGAGTCATTCAGAGGGACCAGAAGATCAGCATTTCTCAAAGGGCAGCCCTTAAGTATATAGCAGATTACTTCCTTCAAAAAAATAAAATGTAGATTACTGGGCCTTAATGGAGGCCTACTGATTCAGAATTTTTAAGAGTAAGACCTTGGAGCCTGATTTTGGTAACACGTTACAAAAAAGGGTATGATGCACACAGAAGTGTAAAAGTCACCATAGTCCATACACCCGTCATCACCTCGCCGCTTCCAGAGACCCTGGCTCCCCCACCCCGGTTCTTAGGCAGGCGTTTGACCTGGCAGAGCGTTCAGTCAGATTTTGTGTGTGTGCCTTTTCACGATGGTGGGAACCAGTTGGAGCCAAGCTAGGTTGTTGAGGTTTTTTAAACTTTAGCCTGGCTGTGATGTACCCCACTTTTAGACACTTTTTATATCATCATTAGCCAAAATGAGATGCTTAGGACATAGAGGCTTATGACACACCACTAAGTACTGAAAAGATAAACAACAAAATCAAAAAAAACACAAAAACTGAGTAGGTACTAGACCCTGATTTCTAGGACTCACCCACTTCATTCTATGACTTCACGGTCATGTCCAGGAGGGGTAAAAACCTGTACCCATTCTTCTCATCTGTGGTGGTGGTTCCCTTATTATTGCCTCCAAGTGCTCTCTTGAGTTTCCTTTGCATGGATCTGGTGAAAGCACGGCGTTTGGATGTGGAAGTAGGCCAGTGTTTCTCAAGGTATAAGCTGAGCAAAAGGAAAGCATCCATTTAGTGCCCATCATACCAAAAACTCACCCCCAAACTGGGGCTTTCTTCCTTTAAGACCGTGTCTTCCTGGCAAGCTGAGGCTTAAATTTAGGCATCTTTAAAATAATTTCAGAACACCTACTATTTGAAAGTTATCCTTATCTGAGTCCTTTTATGTCCCCTCTTCTGAAAGGGGAAGTAACAGGCACACATTTCTTCGTTGTCCTCAAGCACGTCCTTTGCCACATCAGGAGAGCCGACAGCGGCCCGTTTCCCACTGCTCCCTGTTCATCTCTGCACCCGTTGTCAGTTGCAGAGGGGATTGTCTAGTATTATTATCATTATTAATATTTAGAAAGTTTGCCTCTAGCAGTACTAAAATGTGCATCACAGAACAACAGTTGTTTTCTGTGTTTGAAGTGAAGAGTCTCACCCAGGAGATCTCCTTCACTTGAAGCCTCTACCTCTCAATCTCAGCTTGCAGACGGAGACTGATGAATAACAATCGCTGTTTCAGAGTTGCATCTCTCCCATTAACTATTTGGCCATGCCTCTTCCCAGAAACCCCCTTAATGGAGCCAGACGCTATAAACCAGTTTGTGTGGATTTAATGTCAGCCATCTCCATGCAAGAATCAAGGAATCCACGGCTGTAGAATGAGGTGACACCCACGACCTCCTTGTGCCCATCTATAGTCCCATCCAAATGCCTCCAGCCAGATGTTAAAGTTAACTGCCTGTTTTTTAAAGCCATAGGGCACGCAGTAAGTTTTTGACAAGTTACCCTGGGGACAGAAGGAGGTATAAAATTGGACATAAGATCAATAGATTCCTGGGCCCCCGAGATCTTTGGGGAGGGTATAGCTCAAGGGGTAGAGCACATGCTTAGCATGCACGAGGTCCTGGGTTCAATCCCCAGTACTTTCATTAAAAAATAATTAAATAAATAAACCAAATTACCTCCCCCACCCCCCGATCCTGGGCCCACAGAAGCCAGCTCGTTTGGAAAGTCATCTGTCCTGAAGCTGGGCACAGTAATGGGATCGGAGTAGTGACACTTCCCACTGCCATTGCTGCAGTTTACTCTCTGTACAAATACTCTCCCCTGTGTGCTGGTACTACCCTGGTGCTGCTAGAGCAAGCTTTCTAAATATTCATATAATAAAAACCAAGTTCTCTGCAACTAACAGCGAGTGCAAAAATGTGCAGGAAGCCCTGGTGCCAATGAGAATCACTTACTTTATTCGCACGTTGGTTCCACAAGTGCATATTTAGTGCCTACTCTTTGCCAGACACTGTCCTAGGCCCTTAGGGCAGGTGGAGTTTGGGAGGGCGAGAGATAGCAGTGAACAAAACACAACAAAGTTCTCAGCCTTATCCAGCCTCCTCTCTAGCCAGGTTAAACAGACAAACACTTAGACACATGGTGCATCAGATGATGGGAAGTGCTGGGGAGAAGAAGAAAACCAGAAAGGAGGATGGGGAGTTCCAGATGGAGGTGGGGACCTTTAGGCTTAAAGGGGCTTTGGATCAAAGACTTGAAGGAAAGAGGGAGCAAGCCATGTGATAGTCAGAGGAAGGAGGTTCCCACCAGAGGGAACAGTGAGGGCAAAGTTGTGCTTAGCAAGTTGGAAGAAGAGGAAGGGGCCCGTGTTCAGGGAGCAGAATAAGCGAGGGAAGGGTTCTAGTGGATAAAAAATAATGGAAGAGGAGTGGGTGGTATCATGTGAGGACCTGCCCTGATTGCAGAGGAGAGGGGAAGCTGGAGAGGTGTGAGTGGACAAGTGACAAAATCCAGCTTCCACTTGCTGGACTGGGCTTGGCTGGGTAGAAGGGCACAGTGGCGAGAAACAGGAAAGCCAGTTAGGAGCCTCGAATCCAGATGAGAGCTTAGGGTGCTTTGGTTAAAGGTAGTAGCAGTGGAAGTGGCGAAAAGCCTTGGATTCTGGTTGTATTTCGAATGCAGAACTCCTAGGATTTGCTGACGAATTGGATGTGGATGTAAGAGAAAGAGGAATCAAAGGTGAATCCCAGGGGTTCAGCCTGAGGGACTAGAAGGACGGAGCTGCCACTCACTAGACTGGATGAGATCACAGAGGGACAGATTTGAGCCGTGGGAGAGGAGTCCAGGGCAGATCAAGAGTTCCATCCTGAACATGTCAAGTTGGAGATGTCTTTTCAACATCCAGTGGAGAGCTGGCTTTATGAGTCTGGAATTCTGGTCCAGGCCAGAATTTTCAGTATATAGATGTTTGGGGGCTTGGGTTTTTTTTTTTTTTTTAAATAGTGTTTCAATTTTCTTTTTAGAATTCTTTTATATATTTTTTTAATTTTTATTGAAGTCTAGTTGATTTACAATGATGAGTTAGTTTCAGGTGTACAGCAAAGTAATTCAGTTACATGTATACAGATATATATATTCTTTTTCAGATTATTTCCCATTACAAGTTATTATGAGATATTGAATATAGTTCCCTGTGCTATACAATAGGCCCTTGTTATTTATCTATTATATATATAGTAGTGTTTATCTGTCAGTCCCAAACTCCTAATCATCCTAATCATCCTTCCCCCCACCACCCCTTTGGTAACCCTTTGGTAACCATAGTTTGTTTTGTATGTCTGTGAGTCTATTTCTGGTCTGTAAATAAGTTCATTTGTACATGTGGTTGTTATTTTAAGCTACCAGGCGGCAGGAGACCCCCGAGGGATGGGTAGATAGAGGAGAGAAGACCTCTGAGCACCAGGCCCTCAGGCACTCCTGGGTTAGGGAAGATATGAAATTACTTTGATAGTAAAATGATGTGAAATTTGAAATCAGCCAGACATACAAGCTAGCTAGCCTGTATTTTTCTCTTGTCTCACAAGGTTGAGGCGAACATTTGATCACAGAGGAGACGGGAAGCCAGTTTGACACATTTAAAGGAGAAGGTTCTGATATTCATAAGGCTCCTACTACGCGCCAGGCTCTGTGTTAGACGTGTGGGTTGCCATGTTATCTCATTTAATCTTCACCACAGCTCTGCGCATTAGCTCTTACTGATCCATTGTCCTCGCCAGAAAACCAAGCCTCAGAGAGGTCGAGTAACTCACCCGTTTCCACAGTGAGCACAGAGGTAGAGCCAGTGCACAATGAGTGGCCATCTGTCTCCCTCCAGAAACATCCAGAGTCCTCCTGCTCCCCCTTGTTACCAGACCCAGCTTCTCAACCAGGCTTACGTTGGAATCACCTAGGAGCTGTGCAGAACTCTGCCTGGACCCTCCCCATACCTGTTACCTCAGAATCTCTCAGGATAGACCCAGGGGTCACAGTGTTTTGAAGCCACCCAGGTGATTCTGACGTAGCGCTGGCACTGAGAACCGCGGCATCAGGCTACTTCCTGTGTCTGCACCTGCGCACGCTCCACTGCGCTCCAGAAAGGGTGCAAGGTAGGAGGACACCTGCTCGTTAGTTGATAAAATGGGCCACTTGTTTGTGCTGATTGGTGAAAACCACAGTTCTCTGCATTGTGATTCGATATGTTAAGTGTTCAGAGTTTAAAAAAAACCAAGGGGCTTAGAAAAACCTCATGGTTTCCAGAAATACCAGGGGTTTTATTTGTTTTTTTTTATTTTCTTCCTTGGCCTAAAATTCTTCTAAATGAGGTCTTAGCTCCCCGATTTTTATATCATTGAAAATAAATAAAAGGCAGGAGTAGATTAGCAGGATACCATCTAGCCAAGTTAAACCACAGAAACGTATCTGTCTTTTTTAAGAGAGATGGATTTAAGGACAAATAACTCTGATTTCTAATCCCCAAATCAAAACTGCCTTGTTCTTTTGTGTCAGAAGACGGCTCTTCTATGGCTTACATTTATTGTATACACGGTACCATTAAGAAGAAAATTACCACAGAGGGTGATTAGTGGTCATGGCGACAAAACCAAAAATGTGTGTTAAAAATAATTAATATGCATTTGAGTCATGTTTACTCACATTTACTACTTAACTAAGGTTTGAACGCTTTTGGGAATTTCCACTGTCCATTGATAAGATTGTGACTGCAGAATCTTCCAAGAAAACAGAGTTCAGGGTATCAGAAGCTGTGGCAGAATCCTTGAAAATGTGTCTCCTGCTCATCATCCTTCTCATTGGCTCGGACTTGAAGAGTTCAAGTGTTTTTCCTTCATTTATATAAAAACACATCTTTAAAAAGTCTGTAAACCTAGGCAAGGCTTTTCCAGAGCCAGTCAGATGGGGCCAGTTCTGTGCTGGGGACCATGTGAAATCTATTCCGATGACCTTGGATTTTCATCGTATGAAATTCTCATTCTATTTTTGATGTTTCGCATCCTGTGATTGTGAACACCAGCCAGATTTTCTCTTTGGAAGACAAACGACTCTCCCCTCACAGCCCAGCAAAGGAAAAAAGTCATCTCCCTCCACTTCCTTCCCACCTGGCTCCATAAATATGGCGACCCCCTCCCGGAAGCCACAGCCAGCATCCTAATAGAGGCTCCCTGGCTCCACGCTGTAATGCATTCTCGAATTCCCTGGCTGCTAATTACTCCTACAATGCTGTCAGACAGGTGAGGCTGTACCTAATCTTCCAAGGCAGAAACCTTCAGTTGGTAGAGTTAAATGTTTCATTGTCAGCATCTGGTGAGCCGGCCCAAGCCATTCATTAAACATCTTTTCCAATCAGACCGTACCTGTTTCAGAACAGAAATAACACCAGCTGCTCATTTTGGTCTTTTCTCTCCTCTGTATTGAGATAAAACTTTCAGCGAATTGGTAGGATGACAGCCCAGGTTACCAACGGCTACAACACAATCTTTAATTTTCCTAGTGGGCTCAAAATGGTCAGAAAATGGTCATCAGCCAACTTTCATTCAGAGCGAGTCAAGGCCACGTAAGCAGCTTTGTTGAAAGGTGGGCCTCCCTCCTTCGCAGCACTTTCTCGTGTGAATATTAAATTCCTGCCGTTGTCACCCTCCATTATGGTGTGTTAATATTATCAAGCATCTCTTATCCCTCAGGTTCCTGAGTCCTCTCACAGAGTACCATTTCGGGCGGGTCGTGTGGTGGACGGCACCGAATACAGGAGCCCGCCTGTCCGTATTCACATCCTAGCTGTATCCTGTCGCTAGCTGTGCATGGATCATGGCGAGACCTTTATTCATCTGCTGCCTCAGTTTTCTCATCTGAAAAATGGAGATTATAACAGTAGCCTTACTCACATCGTAGATGTGAGGCGTGAGTGAGTCCCTGTTTGCACACTCTCATAGTAGTGCCTGACCCACCGTGAGCCCTGGATAATTATTTTCTACAATCAGTGTTCTGTATACCAATGTACAAATAAGGCCAAAAATGTCCATGAACCCCAAATAGGGCTTCTGAAGTCCTGCATCAGGTGGGATGGCTGAAAGACTAAAACATGAACGCTGCTCTTTTTTCCTAAAATTTGATTCCTGGAAAGATTGTTCCTTTCTCTTAATAATGGTCTCAAGACATTCTGTTTGCAGCCTTGTTCATTTACCTGCTCTTTCAAGCCTAGCCCTCCCTTTTGGATAAAGGGAGGTATATTTTTATATATTATTATATTCTGTGTTTTTAAAATATAGTATATTTTTGAATTCTGGTTTTGAAACGTGAAGGAAGGATAAATCTCTTAGGAAAGTTCTACACAAACATCAATTTAGCACAGCTAAATAGCTCCTGACCACACCAGGAAAGAAGTCAGTTGAGTTGTAAAGTCTCCCTAACTGTAGAGGGGAGGGGTGGCGGGAGAGCCCCCATCAGGACAGCAGAGGGGATGTTTGAGTCCAATGTGTGAAGCATGTTTGCTGGCATCTCCTGTGTGGATTTCCAAGTGTCCCTGTCCCTCTTGTGTGCTATCTACAGAGATAACCATAGGACGTTTTTGAAGCCCCAGAGGTTGGAAGTTAAAATTCCAGTTGTACTTATCTGTTAAACTGATACAAGGTTGTCCTATTTTTCTGCCAGAGGTCTAGCCAAGGGGGTTGTTAGCCGTCCTGGAGCCGCTGCTGTTGCCTTTGTGTTCAGCGATTTGGAAATGCCCTAGTCCGCGTGGGTTTCCGGAACCTACCACTGGGACACAGAGAAAACTGGAGAGCTCTTATTTGCATATATTATTTAGTTGTAGCTCACTTTGGATGACTCTCTTGAGAAAAAGGACAAAAATCTTTTCTTCTGTGTCTCATAAAGCAACCATAGAGGTCTTGATGCTGTGTGGCCGTTTTCAGTTATGGATAGAATGACATGGAAAGAACAGGGAAGCAAACACAGTGTAAATCATTGGCCAGGCAAAGGCAGCCCAACCTGCATAGTGAAATACCTTGGAGAATTTGTGCAGAAGACGAGTCACTTAGATGGAAGTGAATGAGAGTGGGTCACATGGTCCATGACCTCCTGTCACCCTTCCTAACGGGATCTGCAGGGAGTGGACTTGCCAGTCTTTGGAACATTCCAGATGGTTTCAGGAGAAGTTCTAGAATAGCCAGAATTACAGGCAGAATGTAACTCTGGGGCTGAGCAGGCTAAACATCACGTGGCCACCACCCAACAGGCCACACCTTGGGATGGCCCTGGCCGGATCTCGCAGGTCTCCCTTGGATGGACAGCAAGCCGAGCCATCCTCATCAACCCAGAAGTGGGCGGCCTGCCTTTTTACCCACTCTAAAAAAGAGACACAAATGAGAATAACCCAAATATTCACTGAATCCATTTTGCCCAACATCTATTTTCCTAGACAGCAGTGCTGCGCTGCCTTCCTCCCTGGCCTGGGCTGTGACCGTTGCTGGGCGGAGTCCGCGCTTTGCCCAGCTCTGGCACAGGGCCGGCCGCCTTCCCTCCCCAGTCAGTAAGAGCATGAATTCCATGAAGGCAAGGGGTGGGTGGGTGCCCGTTTATTCACTGCACCTGGAAAGGTGTCTGAAGACTTACTACTTGTCAGACATTGAGTATTGTTTCACTTACTGTTTATTAAGGAAAAAAAAAAAAACCTACAAAGTAGGTTCATTTTACAGATGTGAAAACTGAGGTTAAATAACTTGCCCAACCAAGATAACAGGTGGTATGTGGTTCACATGAGATTCCAACCCAGGGTTCTCTGCATCCTGTATCTGGCTTGTTAAGGGCCACATTGTACTGCCTTGCACAGGCTACTGGAAATAATAAATTATAAACTGCGGCATGAAATGACAGCTATCGTACTGAAAATTAGCTTGCTTCAGGATCATCCTAGCTGAAAGCCTTTTCTAATCAAATTCCAAAACTGTTGTTGTACTTTATAATGGCAACATTTCGTATTCTAGAAATGGCATATAATTGCCCCTTTGTTTAGTAATTGAGATTAATCAGTGCCAGTGAGTTTGACTTTCTGTGACTATTTGTCTCTGAAGAGAAAGATTGTGTGTGTGTGTGTGTGTGTGTGTGTGTGTGTGTGTGTGTGTGGTGGGGAAGGGGACACAGATTGGCATTTAGTGATGCCGGAAAAGAGTGGCTGCATCCCCCTCACGGTGACTGCCTTCCGGGATTACATTATGGTGGAGGCCATCTATCCCAATGACTCTTAAAGGCAAATATGGGCTTTTAAACTGAGAGATTCATTACAAAGAAAGAGAGAGAACTCAAAAAACAATGTGTAGGACATTTGGATAGTAAAATTATGGATGTTTCTAACTAAGAACAAACTAAACAAAAGTGGGAAATCTCCATGACGACTAAAGAGAGAAGCAACTGGAGTCCAGATTTGCCAGCAGCTCTCTCCAGAACTCTCTGGAAAGTCTGAGAAGGCATTTAAATGGAAAACAAGCCATGTGAATTCAAGCGAATGAATCTTTGAAAGACAGGAAATCATCCAGGTGACTGGAGTACACTATCTCTTAGCAAAGTGGGAAAGTAAGAGTAATATTCAACTTCCAAAGACACAAGGGGTGTTTTTTGATATATTTCCTGTCCTACTCCACAATTAATCCTCACTTCAAATTCTGGATTCCTTGGTCAGCCCGGTTTCTTTCCTTCCTGCCATATCGAATATATTTTTCTCCTATGAAATACAGCCCTCTCCCAGAGGGGGTGTGAACGATTCCTTCACAGTCCAGTAAAGCAGCAACTAGTATTTGTTCCTGTCCTGTCTGTTTCACTGGGAAACATTGCTTTAGCGCCTGTTCGTAAATAATCAGTCATTTACGTATTGAGGACCAGTCCTGTGCTTAAACACTGCAGGAGATGAAAAGTATAAGATTTTGCCTAAATTCAGGGGAAAACAAAACCTACACAAAAGAAAATAAAGACAACATAAGGAAATGCTAAATTATGGGCTACACCTAGGAAGAGAGGTGTATCTTCAAAAGAGGAAGAAACCAGTAGGGAGGCCGCCTTCACCGTGGAGGAGAATGGAAGCTGAGCCCAAACGAACCCATAGGATTAAGTCATCTAGAGAGAAGGGACAAGATCCAGGAAGGGCTCAGCTTTTACAGAGACAGGAAAGTGCTAAGCCTGAATCATGACAGCAATTGGCATCTGAGAATGTGGTTTAATGGAGTTAACATAGGTTAGTGATCAGAAGTAAATAGACTGTGGTCTAATTCTGCCTCTGCCACCTAACAGACGCATGATGTCAGGCAAGTCACTTAAGTGCTCAAAATCTCAGCTTCCTCCTGTTCAAATGGGAAAATTGCCACCTACTTCCTAGGACTCTTGTAAGGATTAAATGAGATAATGCAGGCAAGGTACTTACAAAATGGCGGAAGTGGCGACTGTTCTTGACTGACGTTGAAGAGGGAGAGGATTTGATGAATGGGCGCTGGAAAGTCATTGTAATTCTTGAGCCGGGTATTGGCTTTAATTAATGTGGGTTGTAGGAAGATTAATCTAACTGTGGTTTGCAGGATTGATGAAGGGGAGAGTCTGAAGACGGGGTTATGTCAGGAGGCGGTGAGACTAATTCGGCTTGATCTTAGGAGGGACTGAATTAGGAAGGCGGCAGTGAAGACGGAGGGAGGAGGAGAATGCTAGATGGAGAAGAGCGTCTCCAGAATGTGGTGACTTGATCTACAAGTAGAAAGACAAATGGGCTTAGTCACAGATGAGCTGCAAACTTAGAGTTGTAGAAACTGGGCAGGCCGGTGACGGAAGGGGTGACACTGGCTGTGCCACACTCACCCCTTGGACAGGGGACAGATGAGGTGATCGGGGCAAGAGCTACAGGAAACAGGCCCCGGGGAGGCAAGGGACCTTGTCTGTGTTAATCTCCTTACATCCTCAGGCACCGGGCACAGCAAGTCACGTGCAGCAAAGGCCCTCAAAGTATTTTTTGAATGAATGAATGAAAAAAATGAATAGATGGTGAGAACATTGTGTATCTACAAGTAAGTAAACTCTGAACAATGCTATAAAGTCGATGGTTTTATATGGTGAACAAAAGAGCAGCCTTCAGTGGGAGATATATAAAGCTCCATATTTAATCTAGGAAGACAAATGTCTGTTTCTCAGGGAAAAATTTAAAACTGTCCATCCAATAGAAACTGGTAACTGTTGAAACTTGAGCACCGATACAAAGGGAATTTTCTAATTCAGGGACTATAAAATAAACATATTTAAAACGGGGGCGGGGGAAACCTTGCTCTTGGACGTATTGTTTTATCCTCTCCATCCTGGGTATAGGATAAAAGAAACCCCTTACTTGCTTGTTAGAAGAAGAAAGCTCTCACTTGAAGTTCCTACTTGGCAGATGTCAGTTGAAAGCCCTGCTTATGGAATATGCCGCCGTGTCAAACTCTGTTGGATAATTTTAGACGAAATGTGTCATGTGTGACATGGGACTGTGGCACGCTGCACATGAGTGATTTCCCCAGTGCTCGGATCAGGTAGCAGCGCTCAGGGAACGCACTCTTCATCTCTCCACACGGTGTCCTTGCAGAGCAGAGGGGGAAGGCTTTTGGTGGAAATTACTTTAGTCAGAAAAAGAATCCATTTACAATATGCGCCTTCTAACATCTTTCAGACAATGCATTGTATTAAAGAGGCATTTTTTGATTAATGTTTTATAAACATTTTTCAGCATGACAGCTTAAAGTCCCTGTAAAATTGTAAATGCGTGCGTAGTGTTCACTTCCATAAAGTCAAACGCCAGCTCATAAAGTCTCGTCGGATCCTGTCAACCGTGGTGACACAGAATCAGTACCTGGGAGCATTAAAATTAATTTGCTTCATTTATATTACCGCCGTGATAGCAAGATGAAAAGAGGCCTATATTTAAATTTTGCTTGAAAAAGAAAACTCTTTCGAGTAAGTTTGTTTGGTTTTTTAAATTATGGCTTTTTTTTTTTTTTTTTTTTTGGTCTCTAGTTAATGAATGTAGGGGAGAGGGGGTGTCTGCCTGCACAGTAACTTTATGATGGGAGCTGGAAAATCACAAATCCACTCATTCTGTGCTTTCCCTTTGTAAGCGCTATGAGATGTTCAGAGGTGAAGAGGAAACAGTCGCTGACCCTAAGAAGCTTACAGCTTAGTAAGGAAAACACAGACACACACAGACACACACAGACACACACACACAGACACACACACACACACACACACACACACACACGGCAGGCAGTGATGATAAACGCAGCAAATGCTAGGCTGGAACGCGCCCCAGGCGGGTAAGCCTACAGTAGACGGAGTCATGGGACATCAAGGATGCCTTCCCAGAGGAGGCGAGCTGGGAACTGAGGGCTAGAAGAATGGTAAGGTCAAGAAGTGC